>NC_080741.1:42325363-42950363 GCF_020826845.1 Diceros bicornis minor
TACAGTATTTGTCCTTTCGTGACTGGCTTATTTCATTTAGCATAATGTCCTCAAAGTTCATCTGTGTTACAGCATGTGTCAGAGTTTCTCTCCTTTTTAAGGCTGAATAATATTCCAATGTAAGGATATACTACATTTTGTTTATCCTTTCATCTGTTTATGGACACTTGGGTTGCTTCCATCTTTTCACTGTTGTGAATAATGCTACCATGAACACAGGTATACAAATATCTCTTTGAGTCCCTGATTTCAATTCTTTTGGGTCTACACCCAGAAGTGGAATTGCTGGATCATATGGTAATTCTGTTATTAAGTTTTTGAGGAACACCACATTGTTTTTCATAGCAGTGCATCATTTTACATTCCCACCAGCGGTGCACAAGTGTTTTAATTTCCCCACATCCTTGCTAACACTTATTATTTTCTGTTTTTTTCGATAGTAGCCATCCTAGTGGGTTCTTACCCATCTTTGTATCCTCTACAACAGCACATGATACAGTGCCTGGCCCTAGGGATGACCACAATGAGTGGCTTTTAAAAATACCCCATTGTTTCAGTAACATATTGAACCAACTCTCCCTCTGACCAGGCTGCTCACCCTTACCAAAGCCATCTTTGTCAATCCACAGTGGTGACATATGTCAGGGATGAGAGACCCTTATATCTGAAGAGAGTGCCTCCTGACTCACCTAGTTCATATGTGGGAAGATTCAACATTGTAAAGATGTCGATCTTTCCCAAACCCATCTGTAAAGTCATGTTGAAACTTGATACCACAATATAAAATTTATCTAAAAAATAAGCTTGTGAGAAGAGACACAAAAATCCTGGTAAGGAATAAGGTGAGGCACAGGAAGACTATATTTTACAGCTATTTAAACAAATTAACAGTGTGCATCTGCTTTTGCTGGGAGCCAGGGGGTTGCTACTGGCATGGTGTGATATGGAGGTTTCTGCTCAGCTCCCCTTCCTTGCTGTGGCCTGAAGTTTAATATCACAATTGCAAATCACAGCGCTGCTATCAGCATGGCCCTCAGGGCAACCTGGTTCCTTCAGCTTATTCACCACTCACTGCTCCCAGCTCTGGTTGGCTCAGTTTGTTACCCTTTCTTTAGGAGGGCGGGTTCCTTGGAGATTTTCCTTACTTCCTGCAAGCACAGCAATCCAAAAAGGAAATTTCCTTTAAGATCTAGGTGTTCTGGACCAAATGGGGACGATCTGCAAAGTATCTATTATGTTATTGAGTTAAAAATAGATTTATTTAAGGAATTCAAAGAATATTTTGGACGTCATCACTATTTTGTCTTAGTGAAACCAAGGCAGATAGACCTAATGGCTGGACAATGGCAGTGCCCTGACCAGACCTTAAGCCCAGCAAATCCCCCTTTTCAGATGCTGAGAGGGTTGCTGAGTGGTTTGTGGCTTGCTGATCAGTGTTTTGTGGTCTGGGAGGCCAACTACTTCTTTGGACCAACAGGGAAATCAGAGATGGCCTCATGCTGCCAGCTCATCACTGTCTCCTATTTATTGCTGGGCCAACCAGCTCTTCTGATTATATTTTTTCAAGAAAGGCTCCTTCTAGGCTTCTAGACAATTCAGAATTCCTGTGCTGTGTTTGCTGAAATCTAAATATTTTTTCTTTTTTTTCTGGCTTTACTGAGATATAATTTACATATAACATTGTGTAAGTTTAAGGTGTACATGTTATGAAATCAAAATATTTTTAATGTTGGAGAATGGGAAGCAAGAGCAACCAGACAGACTCCTGCTGTCTCCCACACTCTCGAGTTCCTCCCTCTGTTGACGGCGGGCTGCTCAGGCATATGAGAAATTCTCAAGACCTGTTTCTCCCCCAGAGCCAGTTAAGACTCTGCTGAATTTGGGCTGGGAATCAGGGCACCTAGATTCTTGTCCAGCTCATCCTACAAATATCACTTTTAATCATTTGAGGAAATCTGCTGCTCTACCTAAATCTTAAAGTAACTTAAAGATGACCTCATCATACACTGATTAAAAAGAGATGTGAAGATTAAATGGTTACTTCAGAAACATTATTCAAATGGAAGACAACAGTAGCAGCAGCACCAAAATCTTACTGAACACCTAAGGTACACAAGCTTGGTGTTAGCACAGTGGGAACAGCTATAGACTCAGCCTAGGTGGAGAGACTGGATTCACAACACCTAAATAACTGTGTAAGGAAGTACAGGGAAATATGTGTGTCTGGGGTTGTCTTTCTGAAAGTGTGACCCACAGAAGAGATACCTCAAAATACTTCATGAAAGGAGTTTTGTGTTTAACTCAGTTTGGAAAATTCTATCTCTTGTATCTTCTCCATTGGGAATTCACAATGGATATGAACTTGTTAAAAATTTGGATGAATCCTGCAGCAGGTAACCCATGTAAAGCACGATTTCTCACATTCACTTGACCACAGAGCTTATTTTCAGTAACACTCACTGAAACGAAGAGGAATACATTTTGGCAAAACTGATCTGGACCTTTACACTTTGGCAGGACTGTAATGGGTATGAGATTTCTGTGAAAGGCGGCAACCCACAAGAAGAGGTCAGTGGAGACATGAGCAAGTGGAGAGTGTCCAACAAGAGAGAAGAAAAGGAGCTGGAGGAGAGTAGTCTCACAGGTAAGTCAAGAGAGGAAGATGTCAACTGGAAAGCCTTGAACACCAGATGAAGTGACTGGACTTATAGGAGGAAGCTATGTGTCACGTTCCTCAATAGGCTTCCTCTTGAGAGACTGTGAGAAAGCTCACAGGTTGCCCCTGACCCTTGGGGAGCACACCAGAGTCCTTTGCCATCTCTATTTCTCAAGCAGGAGAAGACCATCAAGTTGGGTCTGTGTTGTCTCCAGTCCTTGCTTAGATCAGTGGTTCTCAAACTTCAGCATGCGTTAGAGTAACCTGGAGAGCTGGGTAAAACACAGATTGCTGGGCTGTACCCAGAGATTCTGATTAGTAGGTCTCAGATGGGGCCTGAGAATTTGCATTTGTAACAAGCGTAAGGTGATGCCGATGCTGTTGGTCTGGGGCCCACCCTTTGAGCAGTCCACATGAATACTTTTATTCCTGACCCTCTGCCCACCAACAGTGTCTGCCCTGGTGGAAATACAGAGGACACAGATGAAGGGGGTATTTTAAGTGGAACTTGAGAGACTGATGACTGCCGTCAGCTCCCTCACTCATCAGGGTCTCAGTTTTCCCACAGAAACAGTAAGAGTCTTGGTGTTTGGGCCAGGTCAGGGCTTGCAAACTCAAATCCTAGAAGTGTCCAGGTAGCCAAGGAAGACGAGTGAAGCAAGCTAGAGAAACCAACCTGAGACTCTGCTCACGTCAACTGGTGCCAGGCCAGGGTTTGGGGCTGATGTTGCCATGTAGGTATTATTGTCACCTTTCTATAGGTGAAGAAACAGGCTCTGTGAGGGTTGATAATGGGCTCAAGTAACTCAGCTAGTGAGGGAAAAAGCCTAGATTCCAATTTAAGGGGTTTAATTCCAAAATCTAAGTTCTTTCCCCTCTACAACGCAGTCTCTGAGTACATCCCAAAAGGGTTTGTGGGCTGGAGAGGAGTGAGGAGGTATCAGTGCCCTCCTGGAGATCTGGAAAATTTATATTTGCTATTTTTTCCTATTGCTATTCCAAGGCAGAGCCACAGGCACAGGGCAAACTTAGACAAGGGACCGCCTGGGTTTGTTAAATGCTCTCGTTTACGTTCTACCAGGTTTAATCCTCTAGCCTCTCTATTACCAGCTTGTCACCCAGGTTTCTTGCCTGGGAGCTTATCAAGCCTTAATTGGAAACAGAAATGCAGCCGTTTGCCTGAGTCACAGGATGACAACAAACCAAGATAAATTAGAGTTAGGCTTGCATGAGCTTGGGCTTCTTCTGCTAATAAAGCAAGTACAAGCTGGAATCTGCAGCCAATTTAAAGAGATGGTTTGTTATAGTCTGTAGCACACGGGGCAAGGTTGTCTGCTTTTATACTTGTGGTGGCACCAAGCTCCCAAGTGCCTATTTCAGAGTCCTCCTCAATCTTTTAAAAAATTGGACTAGGAATAATAATGCCAAATTTCTCACATGTCACATCATACAGAATATAAGGAAACATTAGAGAGTGCAACTCCACAAATTCAACCCACTGATAATTTAGGATGCTAATAAGATATGACAGATAGATTAAATTTTTTCATATATCCCCAGACTCATTTTAAATCCTGTTTTGTTGCAACATATATTCTTCTTTTGACACATTAGGGGATGTGTGGTGAGTTGAACTTCATTTCATTTCTCTTCTATGCGTTGTGCCCAAATTGGCCAGTGGTGAGGGATGAGATCCAATAAGGGGTTAATATCCAAAATACATAAAGAACTCATACAACTCAACACCAAAAAAACAAACAACCCAATCAAGAAATGGCAGAGGATATGAACAGACATTTTTCCAAAGAAGATATACAGATTGCCAACAGGCACATGAAAAGATGTTTGACATCACAAATTATTAGGGAAATGCAAATCAAAACTATAATTAGATATCACCTCATACCCGTCAGAATGGCTATTATTAAAAAGACACGAAGTAACAAGCGTTGGGAGGCATACAGAGAAAAAGGAACCCTCATATGGTGGGAATGTAAATTGGTGCATCCACTAGGGAAAACAGCATGGAGATTTCTCAAAAAAATTAAAAATAGAAATACCATATGATCTAGCTATTCCACTTCTGGGTATTTAACCAAAGAACACAAAAACACTAATTTGAAAAGATATATGCACCTCTATGTTCATTGTAGCATTATTCACAATAGCCACGACTTGGAAGCAACCTGAGTGGCCATCAATGGATGAATGGATAAAGAAGATGTGGAATATATATACCATGGAATACTACTCAGCCATAAAAAAGATGAAATCTTGCTATTTGCAACGACATGGATGGACTTTGAGGGTAATATGCTAAGCAAAATGAGTCAGACAGAGGAAGACAATCACCGTATGGCTTCACTCATATGTAGAAGATAAACAAACAAACAAACACATAGATACAGAGAACAGATTGGTGGTTACCAGAAGGGAAGGGAAGGGGGGAGGGAGACAGAGGTAAAGGGGCACATGTGTATGGTGACAAATGGCAACTAGACTATTGGTGATAAACACAATGTAGTCTATACAGAAGTCAAAATATAATGATGTACACCTGAAATTTATATAATGTTATAAACCAATGTGACCTCAATAAAAAATTTTTTTAAAAAGAGAAGGTGAGAACATAGATGTAGAATTAATAGAATTATTAGAATACTAGGGAATTTTTAGAATTAGTAAGTGAATTTAAAAAGTCCTTGAGCTACAAGGTCAATATATAAATATTGACTGTATTTCTTTATACAAACATTATAGAAAATAAAATTTAAATTTTATTTTACAATTTACAATTACATAAACTGGATCAAAGATTTAGGAATAAATACAAAAAAGATGTGCGATACCTCCAAATTGAAAACTAAAAATCACAACAGGAGATTTTAAAGAACATCTATAAAAATAGAGGGAATATACAATGTTCATGAATAGAGCACTCAATATTGTGAAGGGTCAATTCTCCCCAAACCGATCTATAGATTCAACACAACCAGAAGGATGTCAAATCTCATAAAGATGTTTCTTGGAGAAATTGACAAGCTGATTCTAAGTGTTATAAGGAAATGCAAAGGGACAAGAATAGCCAAGCCACTTTATTGAAGAACAGAGTTGGAGAATATTGAGACTTATTATACAATTACATTAATTAATACAAGTTTGGACAAATAGATCGATAGAACAGAATGGAAATTTCTAAAACAAATCCATACATAGGCATCACCTGGTTGTCACAAAGGTTACACTGCAGTGCAGTGGGGAGAGGAGGGTCTTTTCAATAAATGGTGTTAGATCCCCTACTTTACACTATTCACAAAACCCAATTCCAGGTAGGTTAGTGCTTTAAATGTGAGTGGAAAGCCATCAAAGCTTCTAGGAGACAGCATAGGAGAATATCTTCATGATTTTAGGGTAGACAAAGGTTTCTTCAGTGGAATACGAAAAGCATGAATAGTTACGGAAAAGATTGATAAGTTGGAATTCATTCAAGCCAAGAATTTTTAGCATGACTAGTTATGGAAAAGATTGATAAGTTGGAATTCATTCAAGTCAAGAATTTTTAGCAAAGAGCCCTTCTCTAATCTTCCCTCCTAATTAAAAGAAAAAGAAGAAATAAAAATTAAAAACTTTTAGTCATCAAAACTCTATTAAAGATATGAAAAAGTACTCACAGAGTGAGAGAAAATATTTGCAAAACATTTATTAACAATATAAAGAACTTGCACAAATCAAGTAAAAAAGATAGACATCTCAATAGAAAAATGGGCACTTTATGTAAAAGGATATGAAATATGCTCAACATCAGGGAAATGCAAATTAATCATCAGGGAAATGCAAATTAAAAGCACAAAAAGAACCCAAACTCTATGACCCAGTAATTCTACCACTAGGCATAAATCTTCCTAGTATCCCCCCACATACTTTCCAGTTTCTAGGAGCCCCTTTTCTCAGTTCCTCTGGCCACAGAAACCGATCTCCCTGTGACTTGGGCTGCCTTCTAAGCAAAGCAGTGAGAGAAAAGAGAGAGGAAAGAACAGGATCCTCCCACCCTCTGGTCCTCTGGCTAAAAAGACGGACATTCTCTCAGGGCAGGACTGGAGGAGAGAGAAAACAAAAGCAAAAACAACACAGGGATCTCCCTCCACAGCAGAATGGAAGAAGTATGGAAAATGGAATGCATAGAAAGTGATTAGGTGGTATACAATTAGAGCACAAACCAGGACAAAAATAAAATTTATAATTGAACATTGAATTTTTTGTTGCTTCCTGACAGACCAAAAAAAGGGGGGGGGTATGATTGTATTGAATGGAATCTTTGGACTCTTTGACTCTATCTAAAGTTTTTGTTAAATTTTCCCATTTTAAGAATTGTCATCTTTATCCTCCAGCAATGGTTTCTGAGCTGGCAGCCAGAATATCCTCTAAGCTATCCCCTTCCGGTCAGCACTGGACCCAGGCACACAGGGGAAGTTGGAAACAGATTCACAGGCAGGTCCAAGGGTCAAAGAAGGAGAGAAGGGGCCAGTCATGTGTTCTTTATTCTGTTCATTCATTCCACACATTCTTATCAAGTGACCCGTATATGCCTGGGACTAAACTACTGACTGAAGTGCACACGTATTGCCATATTACTTCCTTCAATTCACACACCCTTTGCTCCTAGCCCTGGAGTGAGGGCTGACCTTGTAGCCCTTGCCTGAGTGTCCTAGGACCATGGAGCCGAGGACTTGACATTGGGACCTGAACAGCAAACATGTCAGTGTAGGCAGCAAGGGAAAGGGTCATATTTGGAACCATCTTCAGGGGGAACTAGCCACTTAGCTGTGTGACACCAGGTGAGGCACTTCAACTCTCTGAATCTCATTTTTTGTGTCCACAAAATGGTGTAAACACAGCGACTTCATCAAAGGGTTATAGTGGGAGTAAATGATGTGAAGTGTATGTCTGACACAGAGTCAAATCTTTACTCAACAAAAGCGATGCTTTCTGGTTCCCTCTCTCCCTCTTCTCCCAGTCTCCTGTCCGCTTGGGCAGTCTCCCTCCCAGGACCTCAGAGCCACCCCCGGAGACTAAGAAGGGGCAGGAGGAAATGCCCTTCTCCCGGAGGAGGGGGAGCTCTCCTCCACCTCCACGGGCTGAGGGCCAGGAGATGGGAAAGCAGGCAGCTGGTTCCCGGCCTCTTCAGCCCTGTCATGTGAGGACTTCGTGAGCTTTACAAACAAGGAAGAAATGTTATAAATGTGTATGTACCTCAAAAGCTCTAAGGCAGTGCTCCTCAAACTTTAAATTTCACTCAGATTGCTTGGGACCTTGTACAATGTAGGTTCTGATTCAGTCGGTCTAGGGTGCGGCCTGGGATTCTGCATTTTTGCCAGGTGGTGTGGATGCTGCTAGACCATCGACTACAATCCAAAATGACTCTTCCCACCTAGAGCATGCAGACTCAGGCTTCCGCACACCCAGCAGCTGCCCGCGTCCCTCATGGGCCGGCCCCTCCCACTCTGCCCTCTCCTGCTCACCCCTCCAGAAGGAAAGCTCTGAGGATGGTCCCTTCTCTCTCCAGACCTGGCCCAGCCACCTTGGCCCCCGTCACAGTTGGTTCTTTCCCTGACTGAGCTGTGCACGTGGTGGAGGGAGAGGGCCTCACCCCCAAGAAGGCCCTACAACAGCCTCTGCTAGACCTAGGCTGAGAGCACTGGCAGCTGAGCCTTGGGCGCTGTGTCACGGAGCTGCCCTCTTGGCCTCTGGCCCCTGCAGAGAGACAGTGGGAGCTGGGCCTCCAGGAAGCTGCACTTTGCTTTGCAATTTTGGAGAGTCCCCTTAACCCCTTGATTTTTTAGTTTTTCAGGCTCTATCACTTATTGACTGTGTGACTTCAGGCTGTTACCCCACCATTCTGAACTTGAGGGTCCTCATTTGTAAAAATAGGACACCCAAGTTCACAGTGGCACTATTCAGAATATCCAAGAGGTGGAAGCAACTCAAGTGTAATAAATTTTATGTTAGGTTTTTTTAAAAAAAAATTTTTTAACCACAATTTTTTAAAAAAGGAATAAAACTATGGCCCTTATGGGGTTTTTGTGAGAGACTTCAGTTAGATTCTGGGCAGGACCACCAAGGCACAGGGGTCAAGAAAAATGAGTTTGATTCTTCCGCAAATAGAAAACTTGGTCACTTACTCCCTCTGCAGAATCCTACTGTCTCTCATTTCCCTAAGAGGGAATTCCACAATTCCACATCCGTTCCACAATCACAAATTGGATACCACTCTGTGCTGGGAAGTTTGAGAGACAATGATGGATAGAGCATGTGTAGGTTCTCAACAAGCATTGGGGAGCAGACGGGTTTGGTTACTTCCCCCATGTTGGGTGGGGAGCCTATTGCTTGGAGGGTCACTTCTGGCACTGAGAGGAATCCAAGAGAGGGTCCCCCGGGCAAAGACCAGCCTCCACCCACCCCAGCTATGGAAATTCCTTCTTGGGTTTCCTGGGAAATGGGGCCCCATCTCTCATTCTTACCTCTGAGGGCCCTGCCAAGTGCTCCCTGAACTCCCTCTGAAGGAAGACTTGCTTGAGCCATTGCCCAGTGAGGAATAAAACCAAGCTGTCAGTCAGGCAGGAATTGCACCCTGGAAGGTAGAGGAAAGTTGTGAGAAAACAGTTTTCTTTTTCATCTGTGCGTCCAGCTATATTATGTGAAATGCTTTCCTCTGGAAAGCAAATCTTAAAACAGCCATCTTATAGAAATGAGCACTTAACAGCATTATTTCATTTTCTGCTATTTGGTTGTTAATTATAATAATGATGATGTAAATTAAATGAAATTGTTAAAAGTGGAGTATAGTGGATTCTACCATTCCACACGTATGTTTAATTCATTACTACAAACGTTTGTCCATATTAAAATTAACACTGTAACTATGAAAAAAATATTGTCATCAAAATAGCATATCACTGGAGCTCTTTAGTTTAATTCATCCAATGAGGTTCACAACAAAAATTCCCGTATAACACACACATAGTCCCTCTCAACCTATCACTGCTGTTCTGCTCCCCCCACCCCATAGGCATAAAAGCAGGCACCAACCATCTCCCAGATCTGCTCTCTACTTTTCCTCCCCTCTCTCTTTCCTGCAATAGCATCAGGTTTGCTATTTTCCCCCCTTCTCTTCACTCCTACTGACAGCCTCATTCTCAGAACTTCTTTGTAGATATGGAAAAAAAACACAAAATAGTCATCTGGTAGGTGCTTGTATATCTCATTTCAAATTCTGAGACATGAAATTCCCTGTGTGCACCAGCCCCACTTTTAAATGGAAAACGGACCACTGACCATTAGACCAAGCACCAAGGAATGAAGGCAATTTAAATCAGTTGCCAAGGACTAAAACTGTCACCACTCTGTAGCCTGGGCCTTATACACCCATTATCCTTGCCAAGATGACAAGTGAGTTGATGCATAAGTAGTGTAGAGGCTGAACCACAGCCAAACATCCAAGTGACATACTTAGGAGAAGCTCCAAAACCACTAACCAGCTCCAACTCGAAGAAGCATGTAAACCGACTCGCAGGTGACACCGGCTGAAGCAACATGCCAAGACTTAAGGAGTGTGTGCTTTGAAATCGGGCAGACCTGGGCTTGATGGAATTTTGCTACTCACTAGCTGTGTGAAGATGGACAAGTTACTTAACTTTTCTGAGCATAAATTTCTTTAAATGTAAAATCGAGATAATATTTGCATCTGTGTTTGTGTGTAAAGTGCTTAGCATACTTCCTGACACGGGGTAGATGCTGAATAAACCCAACACAAGGTAGGTACTCAAGCCCTGGGAGCTACTGCTGATGCCGTGTAGGATGAGAGTAGTAAGGATGCTTCCAAGGAAGGTGATTCAGAAGTAGGGGAAAGATGAATGTAGAAGCATCTAATCTTTTCTGGAAATTTGCTTCCTTGGATATTCCTCCTACTCCAAAGGGTAGGGCATGGCATCCTCCAAGGCCTTGAACATCCTCCTTGGAATACCCTTTCTGACACTCCTTAGCCACCGCTATTACATTTTAAACAGCCATATTGATTTTTTCCTTCCCTTTACCAGCAAAATCCTCCAGGCTCTGTTGACAGAGCAAAGCACATGCTCTGCTTCTTTCAAGCTCTCCTCAAATGCAGTCACTGCATCAGCTCTTTATGCCTGGGTTTGTGGAGAAAGTAACTGGAGAACGCTGCAGGCCCTTTGCAGATTGTCTGTCCATTCCTGGGCATGTGGGCAAATCAGAGTCGCGCAAGTCAGGGAGAGTTGGAATTGACTCAGGGTCAGGACTTGCGGAGATGTATTAAACTCCTTTTTTTTTTTCATGATAGAGAAAGGGAATCAGATGAAATTCAAGAGCTCTGGTTCACTTGTCTTTTCCTTCCAGGCATGCGTTGTGTTTCACACACTCACTCCGGCGGCTGCTGCCAGCTCTTGCTGAGACTACGCCCAGGATGCTAGATGCCGACTCCTCACCTTCAGTGCTTGTGACTTAGCTAAGGCCCAGATATATAAAAGGTGGCAACATGGCCCAGTGACATATTGTGAGGACAGACCCTGGTGGGGGTCTAGAAACATCTGTCCATTTGGTAATGTCCCCTGGGAGTGATGGAGAGAAAGAGGCCACACTCTAGTGTTCTCACAGCCTCAGAGGATTCTCTCCAGAGCCTCTGTGGCCAGCAGCTCCTGGGCAGACAGGCGTGGCAGCAATTCAATTCCCTGAGACAGGGGAGGGGAGGCAGGGAATGGGACGACATGGGAAATCAAGGTGCATGGAAGGGAGATCCTTTGCTGGCCTTTCCTTGTCAGAATAGAGAGATTAGGAGAATCTTGGAGGCAGCCTCTTCCTTATACTGTGAGAACTACCACAAGCTCTAAGTCCCCCTCTCTCCCTTTTTCCCCTGCCTTTTTCTTTTTTCCTTCCTCTCTTCCTTCCTTCCTTCTTTCCTCCCTCCCTCCCTTCCTCCCCCCTCCCTCGTACCTTCCATCTCTCCCTTCCTCCCACCCTCTCTCCCTCCCTTCCATTCACAAACATTTTTTCAGCATGTCCCGTGTTCTAGGCACTGCCTTGGGTGTTGGGGATCCAATGGTGCACAAGACAGAATCCTTAACTCTCAATCTAGTGGTGGAGAAGACAAGAAACAACCATTTCTCTCTTGGGAGTTAAGTGCTGTCACAGAGGCCAGGGCACCCAGGGTGCTGTGGGAGTAGTAGACAGACACCTGGTGAGCTACTGGTGGAGGGAGAAAGTGCATGGAATTAGAGAAGACTTCTCGAACGGGATAAAGTCTTAAAGTACAAATAAATATTAGCCAAGCAGAAAAGATGGCTGAATTCAGGGTGCTCCCGGCAGTAAACTTTTTCTCCAAATGCTTTCTCAGTTTAGACCTTCCAGAGCTAAGAATAGCATCTCACTTTTGAAGATCCCAAAGTTTTGTCTAAATTTTATAAACTGAAAGGATGGCTCAGAGCCATGCAAGGCTAATCAAGGCAAAAATATATATAATGAGTAGGCACTGGTATTCTAAAACAATTAATTAGACCAATGTAAATCTCTGGGCATTCAAAATGTTTTGCCTGAAGATTACTATTAAATACCTGTGGGTAAAATCATTAATTCAACAAATATTTGTTAAGGGTAATTTCCTTCCAGGTCCTATTCTAGGTGATGGGGATAGGGTAGGGAATGAAATGAACAACTTCTCTCCCCTAAAAGACATTATATTTTAGTAGGGGAAGATAGAAAATAAACAACTTTTTCTCTTCCTCTTTCTATCTGTATCTCTCTATATCTCTTTTTCTGTCTATATCTACAGATATATAAATACTTCACAACACACACATAGTTAATAGGGATAGTTCATATGAAAAAGAGCAATTCTAAATTTGTACTGTCCAGTATGGCAGCCACTGGTCATGTGTGACAATTTAAATATACATTTAAATTAATTAAAATAAAATAAAAAATTCAATTCCTCAGTCTCACTAGCTTTGTCAGCTGCTCAATAGCCATATGTGGCCAGTGGCTATCATATTGGACAGTGCAGATATAGAACATTTCTAACATCACAGAAAGTTCTACTGAATGACACTGCTCCAGCTTACCTGTTTGCATGGCCAACTCATTCTCCTTTAATATTAAGGCTCTTCAATAGTGTTGGTCAAGGTTCTCCAGAGAAACAGAACCAATAGGCTGTACATTTATATAAAGAGATTTATTATAAGGAATTGGCTCAGGCAATTATGGAACCTGTGAAGTCCCAAGATCTGCAGGGTGAATCATCAAGCTGGAGACCCATCAAGCAAGAGAGCCAATGGTATATTTCAAGCATGAGTCTGAAGGCCCGAGAACCAGGAGAATCATCCAAAGGCTGACAGGCCTGAAGCCCAGGAAGAAGTTTCTTTTTGAGACCAAAGGTGGAAAAAAGCTGATGTCCCAGTTTGAAGGCAGTCAGGCAGGAGGAATTCTCTCTTATGAGGGGAGAGTAAGCCTTTATGTTCTATTCAGGTTTTCAACTGATTGGATGAGGCCCACCCACATTATGGAGGGCAATCTGCTTTACTCAGTCTATGGATTTAAACATTAATCTCATCCAAAAACACTCTCACAGAAACATCCAGAATAACGTTTGACCAAATATCTGGGCACCCATTGCCTAGTCAAGTTAACACGTAAAATTAACCATCACACCAACATTAATTCATGTTAATACTAGTGACTGTGACATTCTGAAGCACTGTCAAGCCACACCCAAGCAGTCTGGCTACCAAAATATCAACTCTGAGTTCATTTCATTTCCAAGGAAATAAATCCTAAAGCTAGAGGGAAGAAGCAGCTTCCACTTGAACTCTATCAAATGAAATTTTAGAACATTCTTTGAGGTAATATAGAGCATGGCATACTTAAAGAGCTTGGATTTATGGTGACACAACATGGGTTCAAATCTCAGCCCTGACACTTGCTAACCGTATCACTTTGAGCAAGTGACTTAACATCTCCGAGTCTTGGGTTTCTCACCTGTAAAACAGGATGACAACACCTCCCTCACTATCATGTAAAAAATAAAGGAGGTAATGCAAAAGAGTGTCTGTCTGAAAGATGGTGGACCATGCCAACACGTCTATAATGTGACTTTGAAATGGGACACCTTTTCACTGTGAGACCAGAATAGGATAGGATAGGATGTGTTAGGATAGGATAGAAGAGGATAGCATAGGATGTGTTCTTTTCATCTTAATTTACTCCCAGCATACCTGCTACATGGTAGACACTGAAAAAATAGTGAATGAATGAATGTATACATGAATTTTCGCCCAACCAATTGTGAGCTTTAAAAGTCAGATACCAAATTTTGTCTTTCTACGTTTAATACAATGCTGTGTTCACATATTAAGCTTTCGAAAATGTTTTATGATAGATTGTCAATGTTTGAAATTCAAAAAAGAAGAGTTTGTTCATAAGAAATTCAAGTCTTGGAGATTAACTAGTTTATAAAAATGTGAAACTATTAGACATTCATTTTTTTTGTGTTTTCCCTCTTAGTGTGTCAGAGATTAAAATCACATTTAATAGCTTTTTGTTACGTTCACACCATCGAGCCACATTTTCAGTTCAATAATTCACCCACTACAGAAGTCATTATATCTCACTTGGGGGAAGAGAATAATTCTGTTTCACTCAAAGAGGGCACGTTGGCCTGTTTTACTCCCTCCAATGTCACCTACAAAATAATTTCTGATTTTCAACTTTTCAGTTTAATGTGACCTTTCTCTGTAATGAATAAAAATGTGCTCATCAACTAATCTCGGTGAATTTTTCTGTGAAAATGAATGCCTTGACTCTGTGAAGAGACTTTCTCATTATATTAACAAAAGCAAAAGGGCTGAGTCACCAGTGGCTTATGATTCATTAATTTAACAGGACAGTGAGTGGGTTGGGCCCTGACTGGAGATTGGAAGTTTGGCAAAGGAACCAGGTAGATGAATGCTTCTTGAGTTGCCAATATAAAACAAGGGAGCAAGTCTATGAACAGGAACAGAGAAGGGAGGCTCTGCTGGTTAAGGAGGTAGTTGGACTTCCAGAGAGTGGCCATTGAAGGCGAGAGGGCTTCCATGGGGATGACCTAGAGGCTAAGGAGGAGACATGTAAAGTTCTACAGAGTCAGCAAAGATGTGATTCAGTCACATGTGGGCTTGTGTGTGAAGTTTGGAAATCAAAGCAGCTCTAGCCCTGGGGAAAGTTTGCAATGGTATAACAAAACAGTCCTTTTCAACAAAGTGCCTAGTAAAAATGAAAATACTCACTCCTAGGGGACTGAAAGGCAAGAAATACAATCGAGTTCAAGAAAATTATAGGGACAAGAAACATTTAGAAAGCACCTACTGTATGGGGCACCGCATGTATTGTTCTATCTTCAAGACTCTTGAGGATTATGGGGAAGCGTATGTGTTGGGCAGGATATGATACTGCTCTGTTTAATGATGGTGCTCAGGAAAGTGCCATATTACTGTACAAACAGGGGTCCCATTTCCGAGCAGACGGTGATTCTGCCTGTCATCTTCCACACACAGCTAGTAGGAATGCAAATGGGCACAGCTTTCTTGGAGCAAAATTCAGCAATATTATGCAAATTTGCCTTTGGTGTCTACAGAATGTGAATATGCATAAAAATATAGCAACAAGGGTGTCCTTTATGATGCTAATAATAACATAGAAGTGACTTGATTACATAATAAGACATTAAATAATTTAAGTCTAGAAAGTGTAATAAATATAATGAAAGAGTATTCAACCATTTAAATTGGTTTTGTAAAAGAAAAATTAAAGATGTGGAGAAAGAATGTTTGCAATACATAGTTGCATAAAAAAATTACAAAACTGTGGATAGTATTTTACAATAAATACTAATACAATAATATCCTATTATTATAGGATAATACAGTGAGTATTATACAATACAGCACATTGAGCAGTTTCCTGATCATCTATCTAATTCTAAAGCCTATGAGTTTTTTTTTCTTATATCAGATAAAATTTCTATTGAATTCCTTAAGTCTCAGCTCAAATGTTACCTCCTTTATGGAGATTTTATGGACTCTTTTCCCTGGCTGGGATTTCTCTCTTCCTCCTCCAAATCCCAGGGCACTGTATTTTGACCGCCTTTGTGGAATGTCCATCCTCCAAATTGTATTATATCTTAATTCTTCTACTAGGCTGTAAACTCTTAGAGAACTTACAGAATTTATCTCTTGAGTCCCATTAAATAAACAAAGATACATGTTCTTTCAAAGTATGAGAGCTCTCCTTCTCTCCTGGCTCCTGTCCTGTTGAATATAAACTACTTAATTCTGCCTAGCCTTCAAGAAAAACTTTGCATCTCAGCTGCTGCCTTTTTCTTGGCCTCATAGCCAACCCTCTGAACAGAGTAGCCTGTACCTACTGTCTCCTTTTCAGGGCACGTTGATTCTTCCTCTCACTGCACCTGGCCTTTGCTCCCAGTGATGCCGCCTTTGTGCCAGGTACTTCCGTAGAGTTTGCACCTGCTTCTTAAATTTATGCACGTTGCTTGATTTCTAGCCTTTTTGACTCATTTTAGGAATGACTGGTTTATATAGCATGGAGCTCAGTTTTGCTTTGTGAGTCAATCCTCAAATTGTGTTCTTTTAGTACATGATTACGGTTATTAGATTTTTTAAATAGGAATTGATTTGTTTGGTCTTTCCTAACTCTGTCATGTGACTTTATGTTATATTTACTTGATGTATTATGTCATATTTCTTTGTGGTTCATTTTCTCTGCTATTTGTCTTTTGTATTCTTTTTGGTATTTAGAAAAGTTTGCATTTTTGTTCTAGTCATTGCCTTTATATGAATGCCTTTTATAATATTTTTAGGTCCCTTTCCTTACTTAGACTTCCACTAAATGGTTTGTTCAGCTCTAAATTACATCCTTTTATTCTTGTCTGTTACTCATGTGGAAGTCAATTGAATTATTTTGTTTTCCCCTTTCTTACTCCCTTCTTCCCCTATTTTTAAGATGTTCTCCTGGAGTTTCTGTTATTTTTAAAGAATAATAGGATTTATCTTGAATATAACCATTTTGGATCCATTTTAAATATTTAGATTTAGGCTTTCTTTTATTTTAGAAAATATTTTTTAGATTATAATTTGATATATTAATTTTTTTTAAGTTTAAAAGATTCTTTAAAGACTCCAATCATACGTATGTTTGTATTTTCTTGTCTGTCTGTCTGTTTTCTATCTCTATTACTTTCTCTTTCACTTATTTTGCCTCTTTCTTTATTTTGCTTTTGGTCCTTTGTCTGTTATTATTCCTCTCCTCAATGCTCCTCGTTATATTTTTGGTCAAATCTATTCTCTCTTGTGCACCTTATAATTTAGTTCATTTCTAAGATGATTTTGCATTTTTTTTTCCTGCAGTTTCTTTCTTGAATTTGGTCAACTCCCATTTCACATTTCCTGTCTTTTGTTTACTTCTATCTTAAGTTTTAAAATTTATGATTCAAGATGATTTTTCATAATTGCAAATGCTTGTTTATTAATATTTACCCTAAGTTAGAATGTCACATAGTTGTTTTCCTTTGCTTCCTGGCTGGTTTGTAGGGAAAAAATATTATTAGGTGAAACGTTTTATTCCCATTTAAAAATTTTCCTCTTAGCGTAGCTCTATATGGATGTGGCCTGCCATTTTCTGTTCATTTTTTAAGTGCTTTTATTTTTCTGGACCAGAGATAACATACCGGTCTAAGGAGTTTGGATGGCTCATTGGTTTTCTTAGTTCAAGACCACCTCTTTGTTTATATGCTGAGGGGCAGTTCTTTAAGGAGTGGCCCCTTGGGGGAGGGAGTAGGAGGGATTAGTTAGCTTCCTAATTTTATGAGCCTTTTGTTTCTTTCTGACTCTTAATTTCCACTTCTTGCTTTCTTTCCATTTACCACGAAGATTCCAAGAGATATCGTCCCTTCCAGTTGCCTCCCTATCCCCCAGAAGCAGTGTTTTCCATTTCGATCCTGTGAACTTTCACATCTCTTCCTTTTAGTTTCTCCATAGCCAACTCAATCCTGTCCATAGCCAGTGCTCTGGTTCACCGGGTTTTAGATCTGTCCTCATTTTTCTCCACTTAGGGTGGGACCATCTCTTTCTGGTGTGCTTTCATTTGTATTTCATCACAGCGAGGCTCCTCCTGTCCTCTTCTTTCCCATGCAGTCTCTGCCCATGCTCCATTTGGGTGTGAGTTCTGGTGCTGGCTCTGGCTTCGCTGTTTTGAATATTTATTCCCCTACTTACAGAAAAGTTGATGATGTCCGTAGTCTCTGTCTCCTAGTTATGCTATAGCATGGCTTAAATGTGGTTTTCTTTGCTTTCTTTAATGGTCTGTATGTTTTCTGGAGGATGTATGAATAGATTCTAATTTAGATGGTGCCATTACCCCACAAAAACGTGGAAGCTCTATTCATATCATTTTTGAAGACATCAACATGTTTCAGAGAATCCCAAGTGTAAATCAGATACAAAGTTGAGCTCTGGCATAAACTTGGGAGTATGGTGTGATGGGGGCCTCAGAACCTTGTCTGCTCAGGCTTTTCTCTATTCTTTGGATGGCCCTCGAAGGAGATCAGTGGAATCCTTCCAGAGAGCAGTATGAAGATCCTTGGACTTGATATTTACTATCCCTCCAAGCCTTGATATTCTATGATTACATGAACCAGGAGCTTGCCATTAATGCCTAATTAACAGGAAGATTCAGTTAACTGGAATAGTATCACATGCAGCTTTGTCAATTGACATTTCTTGGGTTTTTCTCTTTTTCTTTGTACTCTGGATTGTCTGGTAAGAAATCGTGAAGACTTAAGAAGCAGTGGGGTACAGAGATGAACTTGTTACTGTGTATTGTGAACTCCTACAAGTGTGCTAAGCCAAATCCCTAATTGTCATGGATAATTGTCATTCTGCTAGAAAAACTCCCTTTCCTGAGACAGAACTTTATAATGCTTTCTCTTCAGAATCATTATTTTCTGAAGCTTCTGTGCTAGACTTGCTAAAAATGGCTCCATAACATTCTCTCCTGCTTCTTGCTAATTGGCTGCCATAAGCTTCTGTCTACATTACTAAATTTTGAATTCTCTTCTGAGTGTCTGGTCTGATGCTCTTTACACAACAGTAAGAAAACTTTTCTAAACGTGGTGCTTCTTAGCATGAATATAATGCTTTCACTTTTCTTCCCTAAATTCTCAAACCCATTAACTCATCAGACCCATTCTTCTTGAGCTAAGCAGGGCAGACATTCTCAAAAGTGTTTTGTTTTTCACAAGATATAACTAAGGCCGTGAGAAGTGAAGTGACTTGTCAAAGGTCTAGTTGAGAAAACTAGATTTATAATTCATGTTTCCTCATCCTCAGACAAATGCACACTGTCCACTAGATTTCCTCAAATCTGTAATTAACGTAGATTAAATTAACACACATTTCATTATTAACCAATGGTAATAGCAATGTACTAGTGACTATTAGGGATTATAGTTGCCTTAATTGTGGGGGAGGGTCCTTTCCATCAAGCTCATATGTCTGTTTTAGTGGTTACTGATACTTTAGAATCACTGACCACATGAGTTGTGACCATCTAATTAGCTAAGATTCCTGACACATTTAGTGGGCTGATGAGGTAATTTGTAGGACCATGGGGGATGGGGAGCAGGAAGAAGAGGAACTAATTTAAAGATCTGGGATGCTTCGTGGTTCCTCCAAGGAATCTGGAAAATTAATCCCACCCTCTGGTCTGTAAAGGATAAGGGCAAATGACAGTGGTCAAATGGAGAGTGAGTGACCATGTTATTGTGACTCAGTTGGGGAAAAACCTGATTCCAAGTCTAAGAGATTATCTTTTTGTTTTTATTTCAGGACCTGGCATCAGGAAAGGGCACCCTGTCTCTGAACATCCTCTGGAAATGCTGGGAAAGCCAATCATGGTCTTCCACTCACAGAAGGTGTGGCAGAACACACTGTTGGCAACAAAAGGTTGTTCCACCCTAATGGGAACACACCTGACTGAGCACGTATAGGGTGCTGGAAAAGGAGAGACCAAGTGGGAATCGACACATTGGAACCATTTCACACTCATTGTCTCCTTTGAGCCTCACACTACTTCTGAGGTAGGTATAATTATAGCACCTTGTAGATAAGGAAAGTGGGGCTCAAAGAAGTTAAGAAAACTACCAAATGTAAGAAATCTGGAACTCAGAAGGGACCCAGGTTGTCTGAATGCAAAGCCTTAACTTAACCAACATGTTAAGGTGCCCTGGGATATGTCCCTTGATCAAAAGGACAGGTTCTTCACCATTTGAATGTTTCACCTGTTTAAACCTCACATCCTTCATCTGCAAGCAGGGATAATGCATATCTGCTTTACAGTAATAGCATGAGGATTGAATAAAGAACTTAGGGAAATGTCTGGCGTGCAATAATCTATCATTCTCCATTGATTGATTTTATTTGGCCATTGAGTTTTCGTATTATTAATTAAAAAACTATTTATTGAGCTATAGTATCAGCTATCACTTATTTGTTGATCACTTTCTGTGTGCTAGGCACATGTTTGGTAATTTGTATTTACTATTTTATGTAATCTTTACAATAACCCTACAATGTAGGTATTATTGTTATTTTCGTTTTACAGATGAGGAAACAGACTCAGAAAGACTAAGTGATGCAAGAAGGCCAAGTCTTTAAAAATTAATTTCCCAAAGCCATTTCACTAAAACAGCAATTTGCTTAATTTTTAAGGATTTTTTTAGAGTTTAGTTTTGCATCAGCACCATCCCTGCCCTTGCCCTGGTGTTTACATTCTCCCACCTCTTTGTTTCATCTAGGATTGGATGACATCTCCCTTAAGTACAAAATAGTGTTGTTTTACAGTATTCTGTGTGGCTTGCCCTGTACTTGCCCTGTACCTTGGGGGGAAATTATGCAGGGGGCTGCCTTACTCCAGTTTATTTGCCTGAGGGTTTATAGTGAATTGTTATTCAGTTAAAATATCAATGATTGATCAGCAGATAATTGGATGAGTTAATTAAAAACTATTTGTTTATGACAAATTGAATTTCGCCTACTTGACCCAGGACCAGGCTGGTGGCCAGCTTTTCATTATGTTGTTATTGTTGGTGATGTTTAACCAGATGGCAGGTGACTGACACGAAGTACTCTGAATCATGCGAGTGTTCAGTATGTTTGGAATTTAAAACAAAATTGATTCTTTTTGATCTTGGGGCTCTGTGTCCAGAGGGCAGGATGATCTCTGGGGAAGCCAGATTTCGCAGCTACCCAATCCTATGTTTATAAAAAAGCCAATAACACACATTCTTTATTTTTAGCTTGGACTGGTTTCTGGCAAAATCCACCTCTTGTAATAAAAAGAACAGGGCTGGTTCTGTTTTCCCCCTCCATTCTCTTGTCCAACTTACAAATGCTCAGCTCTTTCCCTCACCGGCCCCCACTTTTATGCATGTCAATTTCTGCTTCTTATATACCTCTTGACACAGTCCACTTTGATCTAACCTTCCACCACTACCCAAGAGAAGGCACCATTATCTCTTACCTAATCACTAAAACAACCTTCTAAAAGTTCTCCTATCTCCACCTCTTCCTCACCCCAATCCATTCTCCACACCACAAACAGAATGATCCACGTAAAATATAAAAGCCACCATGGTATCACTCTATAGGTACGACCCCACCATAAGATTCTTGTCACTTTAATAATAAAGTTCAAATGAAAATGTATGGCAGCCAAGTACTTCACAGTTGGGACCTAGCCTCTTCTCCACTGGATCCTCTCCTCCTACCAGTGTGAATCAAGGAAGTTCTCCAAACACAGCAACCTCCCCTCATGTCTAGGTCTTTGAATATGCTGTTCCCTCTGTTTGGAATGCTCTTCCCCTTTCTCTGTCTGACTTCCTCTTACTTATGCCCCCCCAAGTCCTTGCGGTGCAGTTTTACGTACTCACATAGCACTTCCATCAGAGCACTCGGCACCCTAGGCTGCAATTGACCATGATCCCTTTTATGCCTTCACTATAGGACTGTTAACTCATGAGGGGCAAGCACACAGGACAGGCCAAATAAATATTTAAGGACTGGGTGAAAAGTAAGTGATTTGCACTTTTTATCATGGAAGACTAAGTACTTTGGATGCTTCAACCCTCCCAGCTGAGGATAAGTAGAAAACTTGAACAAAGGAAAGAAAATCTTAAAGGCACCGAAGAAGTAGGAAGAGAGTGAAGAACGACTGGGCTCAGATCCAGGGGGCAGTGAAGGACTAAAGATATGAGCCCAACTCGTTTTGTGAGGCCACCATAACCTTAACATCAAAATCTGATACAGGTATTACAAGAAAGAAAACTTATAGGTAATTCTCATTCTTGAATAAAAATGAAAATAACCTAAATATTAGCAAACTGAGTCTAGCAATATTTTATATGGTAATACACAATGACCAAAATGGTTTTATTCCAGGAATGTATGGTTAATTTAACATTTGAAAATCAAACAATGAAATCTTCCACATTAACAGAATGAGGCAGAAAAATCACATGACCATTTTCAAGAGATGCAGAAACTTTTTTTTTTTTTTTGTGAGGAAGATTGGCCCTGAGCTAACATCTATTGTCAATCCTCCTCTTTTTGCCTGAGGAAGACTGGCCCTGGACTAACATCCATGCTAATTCTCCTCTATTTTGTATGTGGGTTGCCACAATAGCATGGCTTGATGAGTGGTATAGGTCCACGCCCAGGATCCAAACCTGCAAACCCTGGCCACTGAAGTGGAGTGCACCAGACTTAACCACTACGCCACTGGGACGGTCCCAGAGAAACATTTTCAATATAATTCGGTATCCATTCTTATAACAGCACTTTAAAAACTAAGAATAGAATGAAAATTCCTTAATCAGATAAAATATATCCACAAAATACCTTCAGCAAACAAAAACACTTGAGGGTCAAGTCATGAAAACTTTCTCACTGAGATCAGAAACAAGACAAGGATGCCCACTATCATCACTTTTATTCAACATTGCTTTGGAGGTCCTTGTCAGGGCTGTAGGGCAAGAAATAGAATTAAAAGTTATGGAGATTGGCTATGATTAAATAAAACTGATATTATTCACGAGTAATTTAATTGTTTATGTAAAAATGTCTAAGGCTAAGAATTCAAAATGCATGTAAGTTTTCTACTGCTGTGTAACAAATTACCACAAACCCAGCAGCTTAAAACCACCTATACTTATTAGCTCATAATTTCCATGGGTCAGCAGATCAGGCATAGCTCAACTGGCCCCCCTGCTCAGGTTCTCAGCAGGCTGCAATCCAGGTGTCAGCCAGGGCTGTGGTCTCATCTGAGGCTCAGAGTCTTCTTCCCTGCTCACACAGCAGAATTCATTTCCTTGCAGCTGTAAAATTCACGCCCATTTGTTTCTTCTCTGAGGCCAACAGGAGGATCTCTCTGAACTCAGACAGGGACCCTGTCCATCTTTCAAAGGATTCCCTTGATCACATCCACCCAGGTAGTCTTCCTTTTGATTAACTTAAAGTTGATTGATTTGGGACTTTAAGCATAGCTGCAAAATCCCTTCACAGCTGCACATTGATTTGTGTTTGAATAACTGGGGACCATAGTTCAGCTTAGCCAAGCTGACAAATGAAAAAGCCATCACTTTGGCACACTTACTGAATAAACATTAATAACAAAATATCAACTGTTTATCTGTATACCAGAAACCATTCATAATAACATAAAAATATAAAATACATATTAATAACTCTAACAAAAGATGGGCAGGAAGTCTGTGTAGAAAACAAGACATATTATTGAGATAAAGAAGACCTGGATAAACAAAGGAATAAATCATTTTCATGGAGTGGGAGACTCAATACTGTAAAAGTCTCAATTTTCTTAAAAACTGCTGTATAAACGCAATGCCATTCCAATAAAAATCCTAAAGATTTTGTGGAAAATAATAAGATGATTCTAAAATTTATGTGGAAATATAAAGGACCAAAAAATGACAAGACTGTCTTGAAAAAGTAAACAAGTCAGAAAAACTTGCTCTACAAGATGTTGACATTTATTATAAAGTGAACACAATGAGTCATTTATCCAAAAATGGACAAATAGACCAATGGAACAAAATAAATAGCCCAGAAACAAACCTACATATGTACAGACATTTGCTTTATGACAAAGTTGCCACTACAGAATAGTGGGAGAAATTATAATCTTTTCAAAAAATTGTTCTGGACAATATGAAACTTGACTTCTATATCATACTGTATCTAAAAATTAATTCCAGAATTATAACTAATTACAGAATTTTAGATCTAATTGTGAAACATGAATCAATAAACTTTTAGAAGAGAAGAAAAGAGAACTCTATGACGTCACAGATGGGAAAAAACTCTTAATATATAGAATATTAAAAGAACTTCTCACAATGTGTAGAAAAAGATTGATAAATTATACTACATTAAAATTGAAAACTCCTGTTCACCAAAAGACACCATTAAATAGGAAAAAATCAACTGTTTTTCTGTATTCCAGAAACCATTCATAATGACATAAAAATATGAAATACCTAATAGTAAATTTAACAAAAGATGAGCAAGAAGTCTTTGTAGAAAACAATACATTATTGTTGAGATAAATTAAAGAAAAACTTAAGATATATTAAAGATAAATGAGATTAAAGGAGATAAATTACATAAGAAATACAGAAGAAATTAATTTTAAAAATTAGAGAGGAAATTAAAGAAGATAAATTAAATAAGAAGATAAAAAAGAAAAGGGTATAAAGTCAAGCCACAGAGTAGGAGATTTTTGCAATACATAGAACTGACAATCTGCTCCTATCCAGCATATAAAAATAACTCTCACAAATCAATAATAAAAATATAGACAACCCAAAGAAAAATGGACAAGAGACTTGAACAGCTATCTCAGAAAAAAATATAAACAAATACCCAACAAGGAAATAAAAAAAAGTTCACCTTTATCAACAATCATGGAAGTATTTCTTAAAAACAATAAACATGCACCAAAACGGTGAAAAGTAAAAAGACTAACACTAGCAAGTGTTGGTGAGGATGTGGAGCAACAGGAATTCTCACTCACTTTGTAAAACTATTTGAAATTATATACAAAATTTAAAGATACACAAAACTTAGGACCCAGTAATTCTACTCCTCAGGATAAACCCCCACAGATATGCCCTGTGAATCAACAGATGTGAACACCGATGTCCATAACAACACTATTATTAGTAGACAAAAGCTGGGAACAGCCCAAATGTCCATTTATAGTAAAAGAGATGAATAATTTATGGTATATTCACTGACCTAAATATGGTAGAGCAATGGCATTGAATGAACAACAGCTATAGGCAACATGATGAATCTCATAAACACTGTATTGAACCAAAGAAGCTAGACACAAGAGGATACTTACATTCTATTTATTGATTTTTTTTTTCAAATAGAGAGACAGGCAAATTAAGCTATAGCATTTAGAGAGAATGCTTAGGTGGTCTAAGCATAAAAAGAAAAAGGAAGAAATGACCACATTAGTCAGTATAGAGGTTACCTTTGGGAAGGAGGGATGGGCGGGGACTGGAAGAGAGTACTAAGGAGCTTCTGGCATGTGGTAATGTTCTATTTCTTGACCTATGCAGTGCTTGCATAGGTATTTACTTCATGATAGAGCATTGCTCTGTATATCTTTGTTAGATTTCCTAATAGAAAACATTAAATAAAAATGTAAGTGAATGAATGAATGAATCGATGAATGAATGAATACAAGAAAACCCAAAGTTCTTGATAGTCCTGAGGATCTTTCTCTAACTCTTCCCTCTTCCGACAACTCTGGGGAGGAAGGTGAAGAAAGGTGTCCAGATAAGAGGTCCTTCCCTTCTCTCTTTTGGGGCTTCCCCTTCCACATGCCTTGATTTCCCACATCATCCCATTCCCTGCCTCCCCTCCTGTGTCTCAGGGTGTTGCATTGCTGCCATGCTGCTCTGTCCAGGAGCTGCTGACCACAGAGGCCCTGGGGAGAACACTCTGAGGGTATGAGGGCATTGGAGGGTGGCTTCTTTCTCTCCATCACTCCTAGAGGACATTATCCAATGGGCAGGTGTTTCTAGCAAACATGTGGAGGGAGGCATCAGGCCAGACCACCACGGTCGGTCCTCACAATATGTCACGGGTCATGTTGCCAACTTCTACATGTCTGAGCTCTGGCTGAGTTACTAGCACTGAAGGTGAGGAGTCAGAATCTAGTGTCCTGGGCATAGTCTTAGCAAGAGCTGGCAGTAGCCACCTGCCCTCATCAGCCAGAGCGAGTGTGCAAAACACAGTACATGTCTGAAGAGAAAAGGTGAGTGAACTGGACCTCTGAAATTTCATCCAACTCCCTTTCTTTACTACGAAAAAAAGAGCCTACACATCTCCCCAAGTCCTGACTCCAAGTCAATTCCAACTCTCCCTGACTTGCACGACTTTGATTTGCCCACATGGTCAGGAATGGACAGGTAATCTGCAAAGGGCTGCAGCATTCTCCAGTTGCTTTCTCCACAAACCCAGGCATAAAGGGCTGACATAGTGACTGCATTTGAAGAGAGCTTGAAAGAAGCAGAGAGTATGCTTTGCTCTGTCAACAGAACCTAGAGGATTTTTCTGATAAAGGGAAGGAAAAATCAATATGGCTGTTTAAAAATGTAGTGGTGGTGGCTAAGAAGAGTCAGAAAGGGTATTCCAAAAAGGTCAATTAAGGTTTTAGGGAAAGAAAAGGAAGAATCTCATTGGAGTTTTAAAGCTTCATACTTTTGTTCTTGTTCTCCTTCCAAATCATCTGCTTCTAAAACGTTACTACTCTCTATTCTTGCCCAGAGATAGTAATAGCTGCTCTTTCTTGAGTACCTAGAGTATGCTTGGAGCTTTGCACACAAAGTCAGCAGTAATGTTAACCCTAGTTAAAGACTTTTCTATCAATACTACAACTACTAGGTTATTTCAAATGTTACAGTGTATTTTTGGAAAAGATTCTTAGAAATGGAATTGCTGGACCAAATAATGATAGGATAGCCAAAACAGAGGAGATAAAGCAGTGTCAGGGTGGTCGTTGGAATACTGCATGGAACTAGAGAAGACTTCAATGGATGGAGGCCCTTGAAGGAATGGAGTGAGGTCATCACAGAAGGGCTCATTTTCACTGGATTGGGTAGAAGCGCTTGATGCCTTGGCCTAACCTCCAAATGACTACCTCTCCTCCCCATAATTTCCAGGACTGTGTGTCTTTATGCAAAGAGAATTGTGGGGAACATAGCAAGGACATGTGTTTTCCACATAAGACCTTTGGGCCACAATGGGCAGGATTTTTGCAGAGGCAGTTGCCTAGACCCTAACTTCTGGCCAATATATTTCTCCTCACTAACAGAGTCGTGAGGGCTTTTATCTTGCCCCACAAATATAGGGAAATGCAGCATCTCTAGGTTTCTCATCTGTAGTGTTTACATCAAAGCTAAGACTCTCCACTCCTTGTGACACTGGAGCTCTAGGAGGTCTCATCTGATTTTACTCCGCTTGAAAGCCAGAATAGCATATCCTGACACTAGATATAGTGTGTGTGTGTGTGTGTGTGGGGGGGGTTGAAAGGGAGGTGGAGGCAGGAGGCCAGACTACAGGATCAAATACCTAAGGTTATAGTCCTTCCTGAAAGACTTAAAGCTGCAGTTAATGAGAACAGAACATAGAATAGAAATGTCTTGAAAATTGAAACCAATGTCTTCAATAGCATGGCTTCCCATACAGGAAGGGTTGCTCTGCCCTGTTCTGCCCACCTACATAACCCCATCTCTAGTCCCTGGGCTAAGCTCCTCTCTTATCCCTCCAAAGTCCCCTCACCCTATGAAACCAACAGTATAGAAAGGACTCATCTAGGGGGGTGAGAGGAGATTATCTCCATCTCTCTGGAAGTTGATGTGGAGGTGTCTTAGAAATACCTGCATTAGAACACCATTTCTGGATGAAACATGCCCAGGGACATCTATCTATTCACGTCTCCATGCTCTGATCTCACTTGGCTCAGGCTCTATCAGGAAGCAGGAATGCTAAGCCAAGACTCAAGATGTCCTCTTCTGTCATTCCCAAACCCTGGCCTTTCCTGATCAACAGGACCCTGCCCCCACCTCTCCACATAGATACATAGATACATAGATAGATAGATAAATAGGTAGATAGATAGAAATATACATAATTGAAACAACTGATTATATCCAAAGTTTCATTTTAAGCCCATGACTTCTTAACCCTCATATCCCTATCCTGTACATTTTACATCTTGAATGAACTGTGGTTGTTCATCCATTGTCCAAAAGACAATGGTATAATATCTCCAAGGTGATTAAAGAAAATAACTACTAATCTAGAATTCAATATTGAGCAAAAATAATCTTCAAAAATGAAGGTGAAATAAGTACATTTTCAGAAAAATAAAAACTGAGAGAATTTGTCATCAGCAAACCTACACTAATACACAAAATAAAAGATGTTCTTTAGAAGAAAAAGGAAAACTTGGAGTTGCAGGAAAAAAAGAAGAAAAATAAAAACTGTTTAAATGTGAATAAATCTCAATGAATTTTGTCTCAAAAAAGCATTATTAACAATGACCTGAGGGATTTGAATACAGAAATAAATGCATGGCAACAATAACATATACATACAGAGGGGATGAACGGAATTAAAAGCTTCTATGGCCTTCACATTGTCTGGGAAGTGGTAAGAGTAATTCTTTATATTAAATCCTAAGTCATGGATGAATGTGGTAATTTCTAAGGTAACTAATAAAATAATAGTAAAGTAATGTGTTACTGCTAAGTTAATGGGGAGAAGGAGAATAGAATTAAAAAATTATCAATCCAAACAAAGGAAGGAAGAGTAGATAAAACAAATAAATAAGTGGAAGTGTAGAAAGCAAGTAATAAGATGCTCTTTGTAAACTAACATATATGAGTATAAAGTAATATTAAATATACATTGACTAAATATGCCAACTAAGTGATTGTAGAATAGATTCAGGTATTTCATAATAGTAAAATATAAATCCATGGGAAATATATAATTAAAAAAAACTTACGCATCTAACAACATATGCTCAAACTGCATGAAGCAAAAATTCATAATCTTAAAAAAGGAAATATACAAGTCCATAATCATAGTGGTAGAGTCTAATATACCTCTCTTAATAGATGATGGAACAAGCAGACAAAAATATGTATGTGGAAGATTTAAACAACATGATTAACAAACTTGATCTGATTCACATAAGCAACAGCAGAATATTTATTCTATTTGAGTCACACAAAACATTTACAAAAATTATAGACCACAAAGCAATAAAAATTTCAAAGGATTGAAATCATACAGAATGCAATCCAACCATAAATCTGTAACAACAAAACAACAACCCTAAAAAAATTCTTGTATGCTTGGAAGTCACAAAATTTACCTATAAATAATCCATAGATCAAAGAAGAAATGACAATGAAATTTGAAACATATATATTTCAAATGAACTTAATGAGAATGCTACAAATCAATAATTGGAGTTTGCAACTAAAGCTGAGCTTAAAGGAAAATTTATAGCCTTAAGCGAATGCATGTTATAATGGATATATTATAAAATAAGAAAGGCTGACAATTAAAGAAGTTAGAAGAGAAAATGAAACCCAAACAAAACAGAAAAAGAAAATAATAACGAGGAATAAATTAATGAAGTAGAAGGAAACCCAAATATAGAGAATCTACAGAGCCAAATTGTTTATTTGAAAAGATGAATAAAATTGACAAACCCAGGCAAAGCTGAAAGGGAGAAAGAGAGGGATGGGGGGGAGAACACAAGTAACCTATATTAGGAATAAATGAGGGACATCATCACAGACATTTAGATAATATTAAGAACAACTTTATGCCAATAAATTTGAAAATATACATGAAACTAATTAATTCCTAGGAAAAAACAAGTTAGCAAACTGACCCAAAGAGAAATAAAAATTTGGAATAGACCCATAGATGTCAATGAAATTAAATGTGCAATTAAAAATCTTTTCAGCAGCCAGCCCGGTGGCATAGTGGTTATGTTTGCGTGCTCTACTTCAGTGGCCTGGGGTTCGCCTGTTTGGATCCTAGCTACAGACCTACGCACCGCTCGTCAAGCCATGCTGTGGCGGTGTCCCACATAGAGCCACTAGAAGGATGTACAACTATGATATACAACTATCTACTGGGGCTTTGGGGAGAAAAAAGGAAAAAAGGAGGAAGATTGGCAACAGATGTTAGCTCAGGGCCAGTCTTCCTAAAAAAAAAAAAAAGAAAAAGAAGAAGATTTGTCCCTTCTCTCTTATTAAACAAACAAACAAACAAACCTTCTCAGAAAAGTCTCCAGATCTAGATGGCTCCACTGATATATTCTACTAAATTATTAAAACTCTTTTAGAATATAGAAAAAGAGAGAACGCTTTCCAACTCATTTTATAAAGCTATTATAACCTTGATACCAAAACCTGACAAATTCATTAAGGGAAAGGAAAATTAAAAATCAACCTTACTAAAGATAATATTAACAAAATCTTAACAAATGGAATCCAGAAATACATAAATAAAATAATACATCAAAACATTAATAAAACTAGAAAATTGAATCTAGCAATATGTGAAGAGGATATTAGAATATGATCATGTAGTATTTATTCAAGGAATGTAAAGTAGACTTAATCTTTGAAAATAGTCAGTACAATTAACCATATTAACAGAATAAAGGAGAAAAATAATATGATCATTTTAATAGATGGAGAATAATTTATAAAATTTGTCTGTTTATGATTTTTAAAAAATTCTTAGAAAAATGGGTATGGTAAAGGACAGCTCTAAAACGTCTACAGTAAAAACTGTACTTAATGTAATAAGTTAAAAGCATTCCTTCCAAGATTGCAACTGAGGCAAAAATGTCTACTAAGCCCACTTTCATTCAACAATGGACCAATGATAATAGCTAGAGCAACGTGGCAAGAAGAAGAAAATCATTCAAATTATAGAGGAAAAAACTGTTATTCCTTGCAGATGACATAATTATGTATATAGAAAATGTGAAAGAATCTGTAGATAAACAATTAGGATTACTAAAAGAATTTAGAAAGGTCTCTGGAAACAATCTCACTTAAAATTAATTGTGTAAGTATATACCAGTGTCTCACTGTGGGTTCTGCTGAAGAGCATAGCCTCAGAGTAGGCCTTTTAATCTTATTTTAGGAAGTGATCCCAGTGAACATGAGTAGGATACTTGGAAGAATACAACAAGGAAGGATGGAAATCAAATCCAAATATATGATGTCAAACCAATTAATATTATGAGGAACTGGGACTCTACCCTGCTGAGGATATTCTGAGGCAAGTAGAAATCACCTCAGAATAGTCTTATCAAGAAATGGAAGAGGAAAGTATCTGCTGGTGAGCATTGGCTAAAGGTTGCTCCCTAAGGTTTTAAGTTGCTTGTATTTCTAGGTTAGCATGTGTATCAGAATGGCTGAGCATTTCCCATGGTCTTCCCATGCAGAGGCGAAGTAGCCCCAGGGACAGAAGGCTAGTTACTTCAGCAATACCTGGGATAAAAAGAAGAGCCAACAGGTTTGGATACAAAGCACAATAGCTGTCTGATACCAAGAAAAATCAATTAGAAAGAATTTTTTAAAAATAGATAACATGCTTATGTTAGGACTCCACCTCAAGTAAAAGAAATAAAAAGCCCCACAAATATCTAAAAATAACTCTAGTGGAAGACGTTCAAACCTGTACAAAGAAACCTAAAAATATTGAGAATGATTAAGGAAGATCTATGTAAATGCCAGTTATATTTTATGTTATATTACATACTGGAAGACTCAATATTGTAAAAATGCTAACTTTATCAGAGTTGATGTATAAATTCTATTCAGTCTCATACTAAATGTAAGCATGTTTCATTTTGGAAATTGATAAGCTTATTCTAAAATTTATATAAAAATTCAAAGGGCCATGAATATCTTACAGAACAAGGTTGGTGGAGTAATCACATATCAAATTTTATTATAATGCTACATTAATAAAGATAGTATAGCGTTGCTACAAAGATAGACAAATAGACGAGTGGGAACAGAATAAAAAGTCCACAAGCAGACCCATATGTAGGTAGACCATTGATTTGGACACAGTTGGCACTGCAGAGCAGTGGGGAAAGACCGTCTTTTCAAAAAACAGTGTGGAGGTTGACTGGATATCCATATGGGAAAAAAATGAATCTCAACTTCACACCATACACAGATCTATACACCATTCAAACTATACATAGATCTAAATGTAAAGGATAAAGCTACAAAGTTTCCAGAAGATAACTAGAAGAATATGTTCACGAGGTTGGGGTAGGAATAGATTTCTTAACTAGAATACATAAAGTATAATCCTAAGGTAAAAGATTGATATTAAAATTAGGAATTTCTGCTTATCAAAAAAACACCATTAAGAGCAAAAAGGCAAGTCATAGTGGAAGAATATATTTCCAATATATGTAAGTAACAAATGCTCAGTTACAGAATATAACCCCCAAAGAAAGAGACAAAGAATAGGCAAAATACACGAACAAGAATTTCACAAAAGAGGATAACCAAATGTCCAATGGAAAAATGAGAAAATGCTCAATCTCATTAGTCCTTAGGGAAATACTGATTAAAACTATGAGATACCACTACACACCCTGCAGAATGGCTAAAATTAAGAAATAAAAACAAAATGTTGTAGCCATTCTGTAGCGACAGGATGAAACCTCACCCCAAATTTGGTTCAGAAGTCAAGATTAATGAAGCCACCCAACACCAAGATGGTATGAATAGGTTTAAAGCTGACATAATGTGACCTTCTGGACAGAGCAGGGTAGCTCCCAAGCAACTCTGCAATGGCTTGAGAAAGCAAGGAAAGGAGAACGGCTTGGGGTTTTTATCATGGTTAGAGGGTGGGGCCAGGGTGAGAGTTTCCATGCATGGTTTGAACTTACCATCAATGCCAAAGGAGCGGGCCCCGGGCTTTCTTATCAGCTTACCCAGACGTGGGGCACAGGGGAAGAGGAAAGAGTGAAGCTTAAATGTTGTCAGCAGTCAAACATCCAAAAGTAAAGTCAAATTCCTTATTACGCAGACAATACCAAATATTGGCAAAGATGTGGAGCACATGGAATTCTCTTACACTGCTAACAGGAGTATTGCAGAAAACCCTTTGGTAGTATCTGTAGTAGCCGTTTCAGACCACACTTCCAATTTAACACCTTGCTACCATGGCACCCAAGGTTCTCGCAACTTTTTTTCTTCCAAGGACTCGGACATCATCTCTCACCGTGTCTTCATTTCTTGCTCTAAGCGCCAACCTCGCTGGATGACCTGAGACTCCCTAATGATGTTACCCTCTCCCAACTCTAGAATTGCTGCTGTCTGAGGCACTCTTCCCAGCCTCTTCATCTGGCCAGCTCCTGACTTCTTAGAAAATTTCCCTGACCTACTAGCCAGGCCTAGACATCTCTACTATTAGGGTCCCATATTACCTGTTAGTTACACTCATCAGAGTATGTTTCATACTATAATGTAAATGCTTATTTATTTGTTTGTCTCCCTTGTTAAATTGTGAATTTACTGTTATTTCCTAGTTCTTAGTACAATGCCTGGTACATAGTAAAAAATCAGCAAATATACTCTGAATTGAATTGAATGGCAAGATAATGTGAAATGTGGGTGTGAGTGATTTATTCTCTTTGCTTTCTTTTTTTTTTTTCCTCTAGAAAATATGAGATGGGGCAAGCATTACTTTCTCATTTCATGCCTAAACTATTGCAAGCAGAAGGTGCCTTAGTGTCACCTACTTTAAATTCCCACTACCCACTACATGAAGGAATTCTTTCCTGACTTGAATTCTTGAATACTAACATCTAGGAAGGTCGATACTTGCTTTCACTTTGAAAATATGGATGCTCAATTTTCTTAGCAACTAAAAGTTCAAATAAAACTACACTGAGATACTGTTTTTTAATTGATAAAATTAGCAAAGATTCACTGTGGGTGAAAATGTATTAAACCTACTATCCATATGTAAAAGAATTAAGTTGGACCCTTACCTTGCACCATATACAAAAAAAATAACTCAGAGTGGATCAAAGACCTAAATGTAAGAGCTAAAACTATAAAACTCTTGGAAGAAACATAGGACAAACAACTAGAAAAAATAGATAAATTGAACATCATCAAAATTAAAAACTTTCATGCTTCAAATGTCACCATCAAGAAAGTAAAAAGACAACCCACAGAATGGGAGAAAATTTTGCAAATCATATATCTGAGAAGGGACTTGTATCTAGAATATATAATGAACTCTTACAACTCAATAATAAAAAGACAAATAACACAATTAAAAATGGGCAAAGTATTTGAATATACACTTCTCCAAAAAAGTTACAGTCATGTGTCACTTGACGGGGATATGTTCTGAGAAATGCGTTGTTAGGCCATTTCGCCATTGTGCGAGCATCATAGAGTATACTTAGACAAACCTAGATGATATAGCCTACTACACACCTAGGCTTTATGGTTTAGTCTATTGCTCCTAGGTGACAAACCTGTACAGCATGTTACTTTACTAAATACTGTAGGCAACTGTAACACAATGGTAAGTATTTGTGTATCTAAATATATCTAAACATAGAAAAGATACAGTAAAACTACAGTATAAAAGATAAAAAATGGTACACCTCTATAGGGCACTTATCATGAATGGAGCTTGCAGAACTGGAAGTTGCTCTGGATGAGTCAATGAGTAAGTGATGAGTGAACGTGAAGGCCTAGGACATTACTGCACTCTACTGTAGACTTTATAAACACTGTACACTTAGACTACACTAAATTTATAAAAATTATTTTTCTTTCTTCAACAATAAATTAACCTTAGCCTATTGTAACTTTATTACTTTATCAACTTTAAAATTTTTTTAATTTTTTGATTCTATTTTTAGTAACACAGCTTACAACACACATTGTACAGCTGTACAAAAATATTTTTTCTTTATATCCTTATTGTATAAGCTGTTTTCTATATTTAAATTATTTTTATTTTTATTTTTTACTTTTGAGACTTTTTTGTTAAAAACTAAGACACAAAAACACACACATTAGCCTAGGCCTACCCAGGGTCAGGATCATCAATATCACTGTCTTCCACCTCCATATCTTGTCCCACTGGAAGGTCTTCAGGGGCAATAACACGCATAGAGCTGCCATCTCCTACGATAACAATGCCTTCTTCTCCAATATCTCTGAAGGACCTGCCTGAGGCTCTTCTTGAGGAGCTGTCACTCTTTTCAGAAATATGTCCATGGTGGTTTGCTTGGTTTCTTTCTTTCTTCCATCATAGATTTGCTTGTAAGCAGATAATGCACCATGAACACTCCTCTCTATCAGTGCAAACCTTTCAGTGTTGGGGTCCATGCTGTCAAACTTTTTAAGGAGCTTGTTGAAGTCTGCAAAAGCTTCTGCTAAACACTTCACTAAATTTTCTTGGGGGTTCTTCTCCTTTTTCTTCTCCTGTAGTTTCCTTTTTTCTTGTCTCTCCTTCAGATATGTGTTCCTGTTCCAGTTCCAACAACTCCTCATTAGTCAATTCCTCAGGAACCACCTCTAGGAGCTCCTCAATGTCATCCTCATCCACCCCCAGGTTAAAGTTGTTTGCCATCTCAACCACAGCCTTGATGATTTTTGCAACCTCTTCATCCTTGGCAAATCCTTTGAAGTCATGGACGAAACTCTTGAGTGTCTTCTTCCAGATGCCATTCATACACTCCTTGGTGACATCTCTCAAAGCCCAAGCAAGGTTCTTGATGCAGTCATAGATATTGTAATCCGTCCAGAATTTCATCACTGATGGTCTTCCTCAGTTGCAGTAATAGCCTGGGCAAAGGTCCTTCTCAGGTAGTAAGCCTTAAAAGTTGTTATAACTCCTTGATCCATTTGTTGGATCAAAGAGGTGGTATTTGGAGGGAGAAACACCACTATGATATTAATCACCAACCACCAATCACCAAGATCACCAATAAAAGGAGGATGTTCAGGAGCATTATCAACAGTAAGCAAAATCTTGAAACGTATATTATTCTCCAAACAGTACTTCTCCATTTTGCTTGCATAGCAATTCAAGAGGGCATCTTGGAAGAGGAGATGGGTCATCCATGACTTCTTATTGCTCTTGTAGTACACTGGCAGTGTGTGCTTATTGATATGCTTGAAGGCCCTGGCGTTCTCACTATGCTGGATCACAAAGGGTTTCAATATTTAGCCTGCAACATTGCTGCTAAACAAGACAGCTATTCTGTCCTTGAAAGCCTTGAAACCTGGCATTGACTTCACCCCCTTATGGACAGAAGTCCTTTCCAGCATCTGCTTCAAGAATAGGGAGTTTTCATCCATACTGAACATTTGCTCTGGTAAGGAATTTTCCTCCATAATCAGCTTATCTAGAGTTTCCAAAAATTCTTCAGCTGTCTTCACATCAGCACTTGCAGACTCAACGCTCACTTTCACGTTATGTAATGAATAACGATTCTTGAATCGTTTAAACCACCCAGAGCTAGCAGTAAATTCAACATCGTAGTTGGGTCTAGCCTTTTCTTTCAACATTGGAAACAAAATTTTTGCTCTGGCTGTGATCATCATAGTGCTGAGAGGGATATGCTTCTGTGTCTGATCTTCAATCCAGGTTATTAGAAATTTCTCCATGTCTGATATAGGCCTTTCTCTAATTTTTTTAGTCTCATTGTCTTCAACAAAGCAAATCCTGTAACAGCTTCCATCACTTTGCTCTTGTTCTTCAAGATTGTAGCTATGGTGGAATGGGACATGCCTGAGCGGCAAGGAATAACCATCACTGATTTTCCACCTTCACAGTCCTTAATCACTTTTATTTCCTTTCCAGGTCAATCACTCGACGTGACCTCTTACTAGAAACATTAGCAGTGGATTTTGTATGCTTAGGGGCCATGATGAATAAAACAGCATGAGATTAAATCAAGCACAAGAGAAAATGATGCAATCAAGAAACACGGTAAACACAAGATGTATGAGGCTGCTGCCGGCTTGACGCGGCATGTTGTTTTACAGTCAACTTTTTTTATATAAGTAGGAAGAGTACACTCTGAAATAGTGATAAATAAATACATAAATCAGTAACATAGTTTATTATCATTATCAAGTATTATGTACTGTATATAATCATATGTGCTATACTTTTATATGACTGGTAGCGCAATAGGTTTTTTTTACACCAGCATCACCACAAACACGTGAGTAATGCATTGAGCTACAATATTACAATATCACTTGGTGATAAGAATTTTTCAGCTCCATTATAATCTTATGGGACCACAGTTGTGTATGCAGTCTGTCATTGACCGAAACATCATTATGCAGCACATGACTGTATATAAATAGTCAATAAGTACAGGGACAGATGCTCAATATTATTTGCTATCAGGGAAAAGCAAATCAAAGCCATGATGAGATACTACTTCACACTCACTAGGATGGTTATAATCAAAAAGTTAGATAATAACAAGTGTTGACAAGGATGTTGTTGGAGGAGGTCATTGAGAAGATGTGACTGCTGGTTGACCCTTGAGCTGGACTCTGGCAATTGGAGGCTTCTTACTCCCTTCCCTGTCCTTGGAATGTATGTTCCACCTACTACTCCCATACTAACAGCCATTCCAAGGATGTAGCTTTGAGACAGTAAGGTATTGTTGAGACCATCTGGACAGTATACATGACTGAACCCAATCAAGACCTCTATATAAACTTTTAAGATTCTGGCGGGTGGGTGCAGAGATCTACTCCATCTTGCAGTCACCCAAGATAAGCCATGTAGTATGTAAGCTCCCTTGCTTATTAAACCTGCCACCTACCAATCTGGAAAGGTCTCCCTCTTTCTTTGGTCTCTCCTTGCCCTCTGAGTATGGGGTCCAGTTTTGGATTTCACCCAGGGAACTCCTGAGGTTGCAATCCAACAGATGTGGAGAAATCAGAACTCTCGTAGAGTGCTAGTGGCAATGTAAAATGGTACAGCCACTGTGGAAAACAGTCTTTCAGTTCTTCAAATGGTTAAATAGTTAAAATATGATCCATAAATTCCATTCCTAGATATCTACCCAAGAGAATTGAAAACATGTCCACACTAACACTTGTACATGAATGTTCACAGCAGCATTATTCATAATAGCCAAAAAGCGGAACAACCAAATGTCCATCAACTGATGAATGGAAAAATAAAATGTGATATTCATACAGTGGAATATTAATCAATAAAAGAAATGAAGTAATGATATATGCTACAACATTGAAAAACCTTGAAAACATTACACTAAGTGAAAGAAGCTGATCACAAAGGACGACACGTTATATGATCACAATTATGTGAAATGCCCAGAATAGGCAAATATATAGAGATAGAAAATAGATTAGTGGTTGCCTAGGACTGAGGGGGATAGAAGGTGGGAGGTGACAGCTAAAGGATGCAGGTTCCATTTTGGGGTAATGGAAATGTTCTGTAATTGAATTTGGTGATGGATGAACAACTCTGTGAATACACTAAAAGATATTGGATTGTATACTTTAAATGGGCAAATTGCATGGCATGTGAATTATCTCTCCAAAAACTGTTCATAAAATGTTTTTAATTTATTGGAAACAGCACTCTATTCTTCTTGTACATATATATATTTTGTGTGTGTGTGTGTGTGAGAAAGATCAGCCCTGAGCTAACATCCATGCTAATCCTCCTCTTTTTCCTGAGGAAGACCGGCTCTGAGCTAACATCTATTGCCAATCCTCCTCCTTTTTTCCCCTTTTTCTCCCCAAAGCCCCAGTAGATAGTTGTATGTCATAGTTGCACATCCTTCTAGTTGCTGTATGTGGGACGCCGCCTCAGCATGGCTGGAGAAGCGGTGCGTCGGTGCGTGCCCAGGATCCGAACCCGGGCCACCAGTAGCAGAGCGCACGCACTTAACCGCTAAGCCACAGGGCCGGCCCCCTCTTCTTGTATATTTTTAATGGGCATAAAGTTTAATACAACTAACTTGGATAGTTTCATCAAGAATGTTAAAATGTACCTCTTTTGGTCCATTTATAGTGATATCTATATCCATATCCCATCACTGTTGATAATAGTTAAAATTATAAACAAATTTTCAAAAATTAGAAAAGATTATGATGAGATTATAGTTGTAATTGCCCAACTTAAATGTGCTAGATAAAAAGGTAATCAACATCATTAGGCATTAGGGAAGTGCAAATTAAAACCACAATGAGATACCATTACACATGAGATAAGATTACACGTCAGAATGATTAAAATGGGGGAAAAAAAGACAAAGCCAAGTGCTGGTGAAGAAACAGAGCAACTGGAACTCTCATACTTCACAGGTGGGAATGCAAAATGGTACAACCACTTTGAAAAACAGATTTGCAGTTTCTTATAAAGTTAAACATACCATTGCCATATCACCCAAGAGATATGAAAATTTATGTTCACATAACAACCTGTATATGACTGTTTATAGCAGCTTTTTTTCATAATCTCCCCAAACTGGAAACAACAAATGCCCTTCAGTTGAGGAATGAATAAGCAAACTGCAGTACAGCCATGCCCTGGAATAATATTCAACAATAAAAAGAAAAGAATACCAATATGTCCAACAACAAGGATGCATCTGAAATTCATTAGGTTAAGTGAAAGAAACCAAACTCAGAGGCCACATACTGTATGATTTTATTTCCATGACATTCTGGAACAGGCAAAACTATAGAGACAAAACACAGACCAGTGGTTTCCAGGAACTGAGAGTAGGGGGACAGTTTGACTACAAAAAGGCACAAGGGAATTTTTTTAATAAAGGAACTGTTCTGTATATTGATTGTAGTGATGGTCACATGCGTTCGTCATGTATTTGTCAAGTACAAATTTGTCAAAACTCACAGAATTGTATTTTAAACAGGGTGACTTTACCTGCATATAAGTCTTATTGCAATAAAAAGTTTTAAAAAATAAGTTTTAAAAACTGTTAAATTAATATAAGATACCCTTATTTTTGTTTACCATTTTGTTTAAAATGTTTACCAAATATAAAAAACATGGACACACGATATAATAGTATGTGAAAAAGTCAAGTGAGTATACTATATATTTATAGCACAAATACAAATACTATATTTAAAAATTCTTACATATTGGAGAAGAAAAGATAGAAAAAGATTAACCAAAATGTCGAGTAGTAATTTATGATGGAGGAGAGGACATGGCTGATTTTCCCCCCATTTTTCTATTTTTTAAGTTATATTTAATAAGTATTTCCATCAAGAAAATGACATATTACATTTATGAAAAAGAATATATGTGAGTCAGAATAATCCTTCCCAAAGGAAAAATTTGCTCCGAGTCTAATTACATTGGTCTAAGTAAGATGTTCATTTTGTAAACAAGCCACTATTCTTTGTGGCTATAGTTTAATTTCCTGCAAAACGAGAGGAATCCGTTTGATATTTTTGCTACTCTCACCTTGAAGGCAAATCAAACAAATAGCAGCTAATTCAGAGTGGGTGGAAAGGGGAGTTTGTGAAAACAGGAGCATTTATTTGCATGTCTAGACTTTCATATTCTAAATCAAATTTCTCTACAGTTTCACTTTTCCCAGTGAAAACAGAAAAGCTCTGCTATTACTAAGCAACATATTTATATGAGCCCCACTCTCTCTCTATCAAATCTATGATAATATGCCCAATAAAAGAAGATCCACCAGCAGAGGTCTGTTTCCATGGCACTAGCCACCACCTGTGTGGTGACTAGGCTTATAAAGTAGCCTCTTATTATCACAGACCTCACTGATACTGCTGAGACCTGAAGGAAAATGTGTTTTAACCCTCGCTGTCTAAACTCGCAGGGGCCCACAGTGCTGCTGCAGCACTTATGGGATTAAAGGATGGTTTGAACTGAACAAGAAACAAGGGCATCCTAAGTGTTTTTGAAAAATAATTTTCTTTGAGCCAATATGCACTCTGTGACTCAATGAGGGAGAGACCTCAGGGCTATTCTAACATAAACAAACTCTCAGGAGGTGGCAGGGCTATGAAATCAGATAGACCCAAGGTCGACTCCAGCTTCTGCCTCAAATTGGTGGTAACGAATAATTTTTTTTCTTTGAGCTCCAATATCCTCATATATAGCAAGGGAGATCATAAGGCCTATCCTTGAAAATTATGAGGATTAAACGGGGTAAAAGTGCCTGGTATATAATAAGCACTTAATAAAATGTTATTTCTTTTCCATGGAGGTTCAGGATGTTTCGTGAAAAATCATCAGGAAGCCCAGCCAACTATTTTAGAGAGAACAACAGGACTGTGTGTGCGTGTGTGTGTGTGTGTGTGTATGTGTGTGTGTGTGTGTTAGGAGTAGTGGTCAGAAAGAATCACGTGAGATGGCGTGGATATATAATTAGAGGTGGAAACTTTGAAACCTACAAGATCTGGGAGAAAGGCTTCTAGATTCCTAGTGTAAAAGTTATGAAGAAAGAGAAACAATTAGTCAACCCATTTTAAAAGATCAGCTGAACCTAATTATAAGTTCATGGTATATTCTAGTTGAAAGATAGTTTCAAATTGATTATGTCCAATTTTCTCACTTTTAAGCAAAACACACAAACGTGCACCCACACACAGACACACACCAAGGTTCAGAGAAGAAAAGAGAATTTCTTAAGGTCACACAACATGTGAAGAGCAAAAATGGGACTAGGACATTCCCAGTCCCCTGTTTCTGAAAAGGTAAGTTTCCCTTGCCCTCTGAGATACTGCTGACTCTTCTTTGAAATGCCTGTGTAAATAGGCCCTGTGCTGTGTGCTGGGCAAAGCAAGGCGTGGACTCACCCCTCAGTGCAGTGATTGCGTGACTAGTTCTGGCCACCAGAAGGTGAGCAGAAATTATGTTTGTCATGGCTGAATGTAGAGAGGTGTGAGGATCTGCACGAGGATGGAGCTACATGATGGAAAGAGCCAAGATCATGAATCACTAAATCACTGAACTACATGAGCAAGAAATCATCTTCTACTGTGTTTCACTGCTGAGATTTGAAGGTGTATCTGTTACATCATTTAGCCTACCTAAATGCCTAAGTATAGCCTAAGCCTAAGTATAAATAGGCTAAGTACAAATAGCCTAAGTATAAATATATATACTTAATATATTTCATCAATCCTAAAATGCATATATTGCCATATTTTCATGCTCCCTCTTAGCCTCGATGAAATACAGTAATACAAGAATAGTAAGAGAGGATTATCAACATGCTCACATTCACACAGCAAGTGTGATACTGATCGTCTAAGTCTCCCAACACTGGGCCAGATTTGGAAGTTCCATGTGGTACTAATGAGGAAGGGAAAGCTACCTCATCCCAGAAGCTGCTACATTTGACTAACTCACTCATAGCTCACTGTCACAGTGTGTGGAACCATCACGTGTTATCACTAGTGTTTCGAATACTGACTCCCTGGATTCTGTGACCTAGGTAGGGATCAAAGGTTGAACACCAGCTAGATTTGGGGATGGTGGAGTGGAGGGCTGGTAAACCACTGAGAGCCCTACTGTGTCCAGGAAAGGGGAAGATTCTACTTGGCAGAACTGAGCTCAATTTCAAGTTCTGTCAGAGTACAGAAAAGAGGTGCCTCTGCCTGCAGCGTTAGTGTGTGTCCCCTTCAAACAGCCTTTGGATGTTAGATCTGCCACCTGCACCGTGGCGTCCTGTTGCCTAGGTTACAATGCTCTCCTTGAACAGAAAATCAAATAGTTGCCCAAAACCTGCAGGTAAACGTCACAGGGGGTAGAACATGCATCCTTTCTGGTATATAAAGGGAAAAATATGCTGTAGGGTAAGCAAGTACTTCAGATTCCTCCTTTGAGGCCAAGCTGGCAAAAATAATCTGGGTAGAAACTTCAGAGATCAGCAATATATAAGTGAGCATCCTGATAATGCAACAGAAAATCCATAACTGGACGTCGGAAATGAATGCTGGAAAACTGAACATGAGATCCCATATCTTTGAGGGGACATGGTCCCATATGAAGCACTCCACATTCTCGACTCTCAGCTAACCCCTTTCCTCACTCAGCTTTCACAGTGAATTCAGTCCAGATGGCTGAGGAATAAGAAACTCTACAAACGTGATGCTGGAGCATTGAAAGAACTACATTTCCCAGATCTTAACGAGTGACTTAAATAATGGTTTGATTTTCTGCCTTTTCAGAGCTCAGACAGACTTGGGGATGATGAAGTGAAGGGGAGGGGAATATTCTCTGGCCGGAATGATTTAGTTCTGCAGTCCAGTCTTGAAGAGACAGAGCACTCCCTCCAGGAGGCTAGAGAAGTAACAGACTTTATCAAAACTCTTAGAGAAGGGGGAAGAGAGCTACCAATGGTCTTGTGCTTGTTGCTTTTCATTCTTCTTCTTATAATTTTTACTAGTGTTGATGCTTCTAATAATATTGCTACTGCTCCTGCTTCTAATGCTGATACCGGCCCTGATCAGTTCCCCTACATTAAACCCAGCATATATGGGGTTAAAACCAAAAGCACTTATCCCCTTCCCCTGCTTCTGTAAGTTACATTCGTATGTAAGTACTGGTTTTTTAAACTTTCCTATCCCTGAGCTTCACAAGGCAAACAGAAGTTACAAATTGTTGGAGCCCAGGTGGCCTCATGCTAACATTTGGGCTAGCTATGGGTCCTTTGAAGTTTTTTTACAGGGAAACTGAGATCCAGAGAATATCAAGAAGATGAAGATTCCCAGACCCCAACTGCTCGGCTTCCTGGCACCAGAATCCACCCTCCACCAGGGAGGCAGACAACCAAGGACACTCACCTGCGGATTCTCTTGTCCTGCCCTCCTCCTCCCTGCAAGCAGCCTCACAAGGCCAGACCCAGGCTGGTGGGAAAGTGCTGACCTGCAAGGCCACGGCTCCCCCTCCCCTACCTAAAACCTCAAATAAAAACCCCTACCTTTTTTCCTTCGAGGAGGTGGATCTGAGTTCTAACTTACTCCCATCTCCTCATCTGCCTGCCTTTTGATAAACCTCTTTCCTTGTCATAAGCCTGGCATTTCCATTTCTATTTTGGTCTCTTTCTGGTGTGGCGGGTAAAAGAACCTGTGTTTGCGGCCGGTAACAATACTACTGGTATTTATGATCACTAGTTCTTCTCAAATAATTCTCAGTGAAAGTCTTATAAATGTAATATATGCAAGTAGTAAGAGTGTAACTGTACAAAAACACATAAAATGAAGTTTCCTTCCATTACCTTGGGTATCCAAGAACCACTCCTCAGCTGTAACCAATCTAAAACATCTCGTGTGTTACTTCAGAAATATTCTTTGCTTATATAAAGACATATAAATACATTTTAACAGATGTGGGATTTAATATACATACTGTTCCTCAACATGGTTTTATCACTCAACACTGTGTCTTGGACATATTTCCTTGTTAGCACCTATAGAGCTATATAAATGTGAGATACAAATTTGGCAGCATGGTACAGTAGAAAGAGCATGGGCTATAATTAGGAATATGTGAAAAGATTTGACTAAAAGATGATAATAGCTTTATTCTTTAGAATAGCAAAACTTTTGCAACAACCCAAACGTCAATTAAAATTGTCATTTTGATTGTCATTATGATATCATAGAAAAATATATAGCAAAACAGCATGTTTTGTTTGATATGAAATTTTAATTACATTACATAAAATAGTTCTTAGACCAGATTTGGGACAATTTTTCTTTCTCATTCTCAATATTTGTAATTGATTCTTTTCCATAACAGCTTGTTCGTTTCATGTTTTAAAAATTCTTTCTTATAACTCTGAGGATATGTATTAAACAGACCCTAAATTTTTATTCTGTATGGTTCTTTAACTTGGCCTCCTTTAGTACAGTTCATTCAGTCTGCTTTTCTTTTTTTTTTTTTTAAAGATTTTATTTATTTTATTTTTTCCCCCCAAAGCCCCAGTAGACAGTTGCATGTCATAGCTGCACATCCCTCCAGCTGCTGTATGTGGGACTCAGCCTCAGGATGGACGGAGAAGCGGTGCCTCGATGCGCACCCGGGATCCGAACCCGGGCAACCAGCATCGCAGCGCGCGCACTTAACCACCAAGCCACGGGGCCGGCCCCAGTCTGTTTTTCTTAAAGACTGCTTGTATTTCTTACACATTGGGCTATTTTGTTTTATGAATTAACTTGGCTTAATGTGATCTAGGAAGAATATAATAAGCCAAAATCTTAACTTGAGCAACTCTTAAAAAACTTTCTTAGCTGAGTTAAGAAATGGGGCAGGAGCATCTCAGGATGGAGAGGAAAGGAACAGGTGTTGCATTCTGGGTTTGACTAATCCTTGCTAGTATCTTTCCCAACTGTGTTAGGTGACTGCTACTCCCCCTTGAGGTGCCTCTGCCCAAGAGCTTTCACTCTTTCTTATAAGAGGCTCAACCACTGGGTCAGGGATGAAGGAACTATGAAGTGGGAGAATGCTTAGAGGCTTGCCAATCTACAAGCCACCATTACTATTGGCTTCCCCACTACTAGCCAGGTGTAGCCCTAGGGTGATCTGTGTCATGTGTAAGTGAGATCATTAACTCCCTGACTTGAAATCCTACCACAGCTTACCATTATAGTAGACTAAATTCCAGTCTTTTTCATGGTCCACAAGGTCTGCATGATATGACTCCTGCCCATCTCCCCTGCATATCTTCCTCCCTCCTTCTAGTCTCCAGGAACTCCTATTCGTCAAATCCAACTGGAAGCCAGAGACAAGAGAATCTATTAGGGTAATCCACAGAAGTCAGCGTACTGGGGAAGAGAGCAAAATGGAAAGGGTGGAGAGCAGGTCTGGAGGGGGATGAAAAAGATCCCACGTGATAATCCCCAAAAGTTAAGAGACACAGGCTTATGGGGCTAGTGGTTACTTAGGTTGGCAATTCAGAACTTTCTTGAGGAGCTATGTCTTATCTTGCCTCAAAGGGTTATAGTCACTTAATGTGAGGAGAGTATGTATGTGGGGAGGGGTGCAGGGACGCTGCCACTCCTCCCAGAAGACACTCTTCTCTTTAACCCTCCACCCCACAGGGATCAGAAAATGCCTAAATAAAGTGAGGTGGAGACTTTCATTCCCTCCAGGACAGGCACCTTGGGAAACCTTAAGAGTAAATGAGCCTGTTCCATCCAAGACAAACATTTTAGTCTATAAGTGGAGCATACTAATAACATCCCTGAAACTTTAGTCAAAGAGCCTCTTGATCAACAAAATCCATAATTTTAAAAAATTTCTTTATAAATTGAACATTTTCTAAGCAATCCATGCAGAATTCCATTTTTTTGAAAAAGAATAGAATATAGAATTTTTCTACCTAAGATGTGTGCGTGTGTGTGAATGTGTGTGTGTAGAAGAAGGCCAACTGGGTCTTTGCCTACTCTTCCTCCTTTTCCTCATCTCAGCAGCACTTGAGACAGCAGTTTGGAAAACGGTAATAGTCTCTGATACAGTCCAACTTCACTGCATGGATAGAAAGCCCAATCCTAAGACTTCACTCCAAGCTCATGCAGGGAGCAGAATTCTGAATCTCTTAATGCTCGGTCTAGATCCCTGTCTGGCTCCCTACCCTCCTCCCATATGGTCTCTCGTATGATCACAGGTGCAGCATTAAGCCAGTCCAAAGCACCTTGGATTTGGGTGCACATCACATAGAGTGATGGGGTTAGAATAAGCAATAGAACAGATTGGGGGTAGGAGAGTGGTGCACGCCAAAAGAAAAATATGGAGCAAATATTAAACCCAAAATATGTTTGCGGTTGACTTTTTTCTCAAATATGCCAAATGCTTATGTTTAGGGATGAGCAAGTCTTAATGCTACCATGTTATCAACTCATTAATCAAAAGGAAAGGCTTCTCATTCTCACAGATGTTAAGGATGAATTATTCTCGAAGCATGCAGGCCACAGATGACAGGTACTCGATCAGCCTAAAGTATTTTTGGAAGCAGTGGCAGTCAGTGAAAACTGACCTGGTTACTGAAGTCAGTTGGAATGCAAAGATATTTTGGTGGTTTTTGATATTTTGATAGGAAGCAGATGCTACTGAAGAAATTATTGACCTGTCTGTTCAAAATAATCTAATTAGGAATTGGCTATTTGGGCTTATTTAAGTCTCCATATAACAGACTAAAGGCCTTATTAAAGCTGTTCTGAGAATAAGGTCAAGCTGCCTTTGAAATTTAAAGCACATACCAAGTTGTCCACACAAGTAACTTTTGGGTCATTCTCTTACTGTATCTCTAAGCTTTTGAATTTCCAAGTGGGCTCCACACCTACCACTTCTGATGTGTGTGCATTTTATTTTTAGAAAAGCTCTAAATACCTACTGACATTTATAATCAAAAGTAAATATTTGAAGGAAGCAGTCATTGCAGCGATGCTGCATTACAAGAGAAGACAAGAAAATAGAGGTTGGATTCCAGACACTTGATTGCTCCCAATTCTGCCTTGGTAATTAAAGAGCTTGGAGTTTTAGTCATTGAAAGACGGTCAGCAAGTCTTGTTCCAAACTTAAACCATCTGTGTCTGTCGACTAGTACTCAATTATCTTCATCTTTTTTGTTACTCTTATAAAAATCTAAATCTAAGTTCTTGAGTCTGTCATCTTCCCACTCACACCCTATTTATCTTATGCACTTTCAGACAAATGTAACAAGCAGGCTAATAGCTTCCTGACCCACTCCGAAGCACGTTAGAAATAGAGGATGCGGTGGGATGATGGTAATAGACAGGAATAAAGGAAGGATGAGATGGACATATGTGAGGATCAATAACTCCACTCATAGATCTTTTTTTAGTTTACTAAGTCTGCTGTAACAAATTACCATAAACTGAGTAGCTTAAACAACAGAAATTTATTGAATCATATTTCTGGAGATTAGAAGTTTCAGATCAAGTTTGAGGTCTGCAGGGCCATGCTCCGTCTGAAGGCACTAGGGAAAGATCTGTGCCCGGCTTCTCTCCTAGCTTCTGGTAGTTCTTTGGCTTGTGGCAGCACAGCTTCAATTTTCTTTTTTTTTTTTTCTCCCCAAAGCCCCAGTAGATAGGTGTACGTCAGTCATAGTTGCACATCCTTCTAGTTGCTGTATGTGGGACGTGGCCTCAGCATGACTGGAGAAGCGGTGCGTCGGTGCGCGCCGGGATCCGAACCGGGGGCTGCCAGTAGCAGAGTGCGTGCACTTAACCGCTAAGCCACGGGGCCGGCTGACAGCTTCAATTTTCATGGCATTCTCCTTATGTGGATGTCTGTGTCCAAATTTCCCCTTTATATAAGGACATTAGTCATATTGAATTAGGGACCCACCCTGCTCCAGTACGACCTCATCTTAACTAATGCATTTACAACATCCCTATTTCCAAATAAGGTCACATTCTGAGGCACTGGGGGTTAGGACTTCAACATATAAATTTGGAGGGGACACAATTCAACTCATAAAAGACCTCAATAGCTTCTGATGATGGAATCACTTCACAGAAAAATCCATAATAAACTTGAGCCAAGAAGAGGTTAAACGAAAGGAAAGATGGACTAGCTGGGCCCTGATTTAGGATTTAGATCTGTATTCTTTACAGCTATGTAACTTCAGACTCATTGTTTAATGACTCTGGATTTTTTTTTTTTTATCTATAAAAGGGGATAATGAAACTTTTTCTTGCCTCAGGATGGTTTGAATCAAAATATATGTGAAAACACCCTAAAATTTCAAATTCTATTCATGTAGCATATAGCATATTTCATAGTCTACTTAGAATTAATATTATAATAATTTATGTAATATATAAAAATCTTGTAATATAGCTTCAGTTATTCCGTGTTATTTTTCAAACTATAGTTGTCAAATGCATTATATTTTAATACATTATAAATTTGACAAGGTAGTGTTATAAATTTCAGTTTAAACAGTCATATGTATTTTAAACAACTTAAGAGAAAAATTCTATTATATTTACCCAAATTTTTACCATTTCTAATGCTCTTCTTACATCCTTAAAATCTGAGTTTTCCTCTGGTATCATTTTCCTTCATTCCTAAGAACTTTCTTTAGCATTTCTTGTAGAGCACATCTGTTGGTGACAAATTCTCTTAGTTTTCTTTTCTTTTTTTTTGCTGAGGAAGACTAGCCCTGAGCTAACATCTGTGCCCATTTCCCTCCACTTTATATTTGGGTCACTGTCACAGCATGGCTGTCAAGTGGTGTAGGTCTGTGCCCGGGATCCGAACCCACCAACCTAGGCCGTCGAAGCAGAGCGCGCCGAACTTAACCACTATGCCATGGGGCCAGCCCCTCTCTTAGCTTTCTTTTATTTGAAATGTCTTTATTTTGCCAAAGTTCTTAAAGGATATTTTTGCTGGATATAAAATTCTTTTTCCCTCTTTCGGTACTTTAAAAGTGTTTCCCACTGTCATCTGGCCTCTACGGTTTCAGATGAGAAATATGCACTATTTCAAATCATTCTCTTGTATGTAATGTGGCATTTTTCTCTGGTTGTTTTCAAGAGTTTTCCTTTATCTTTGATTTTTAGCATTTGATTTATGACATGCCTAAGCATGGTTTTCTTTTTGTTTATCCTGTTTAGAGTTTGCTGAGATTCCTGAATCTTTAAACTTATGTCTTTCATCAAATTTGGGAGTTTTCAGCCATTATGGGAGGGTTAGACTGTTAGGAGGCTATACCACCATACCATAGCAGAACTTCTAAACTACAGTGGTACAGAAGCTAAAGACTGGCAGAGCTATCTGCGGAAGTCATACCATATGGCACATGAAGTCAGAATCCCTGGGAGCTGAGTACAGACATACTAAGGAGCCCCAATTAAGATCCTATGTAATTCTACTCTCAAGAGGTGATGACAGGCGTCTTTGTCAGCAAATATAAAGGGAGTACTAAAAGGACTAGGGGTTTGTATTGGGTGAGTGGGTCCTAGCTGAACCTGAGGACATTCAGAAACGCCTAGGAATGCAGAAACTGGTGGGGACATCTGCCTGAGAGCATTTGTTTGTTAGTTAAGCTTGCCTAGTTGTGCTCCCTCCTCCACATGGTATGTCCAGTGACTGCGTGAGCCTGCAGGGATCCTGGGCATGTGCTGATGGGCAGCTCTGATTGTAGGGACATACAAAGGGTCATCTCTTTTTCTCAGAAGCCTTTGCTAGCACAGATCCTGTTTCAAGATTCAGAGTTTAATCCACTTGAGCCATGAGCTACTGAAGAGAGGCTGGTATTCACTCTTTTTTTTTTTTTTTAATTTTATTTATTTTTTTCCCCCCAAAGCCCCAGTAGATAGTTGTACGTCATAGCTGAACATCCTTCTAGTTGCTGTATGTGGGACACGGCCTCAGCGTGGCCAGAGAAGCGGTGCGTCGGTGCACGCCCGGGATCCGAACCCAGGCTGCCAGCAGTGGAGCACGAGCACTTAACCGCTAAGCCACGGGGCCGGCCCTGTATTCACTCTTAAATGCCTCTTGTACTGATTTTCTGCCTTCTTTCTCTTGAATTAATAAACTGAACCACATTAACTCTTTAAGAAGTTAATAAGGTGTGACTTTTGAACACAAGGTAGCTCTGAGTAAAGGATGATGGCCTTCTTAGGTCAGAAGAGATAACACTCACACCCAAGCAGATGATGGACTAAATATTTCAAGATGAGAACACTCGTGCTCCCTCTGAGTTTTCAGTGCTTATTGGAAATCCAACAAATCAAGTAAGTTCCTGCTATTAAACTAGACCACCTGTCAGAGAGTCACAGCTTTTCCCCTGCAAATTATTTACATCAATAGAAAAATCATTGGTGTGTGATCCAGACTCTCTAGCTATGATTCATCAAGAATGAGCTTTAGTTAACAGATTAAATGCCACACTGCCTTGAGGACATTCAACTCAGATTCTACTTAGAGTTGTGTGGGTTTTAAAGTAGGGAACAGAACATTTTCTTCCACCATCAAAGTGTCTAATAACTCTAGAAAAGAGTTTTTATTCCAAAACACTGTGATTACCAAAGGCAGAGTCTGAGGGCATTTTTGTCTATGACTAGAGTGTATAGGGCATTAGGAAAATAGAAGAAAGTGTTTTTAAAGAATCTGTTTGGACGTGACAGAGAACTAACAAGGTAGTGAAGAATTATAGGTCCAGGATCTGGGAGGAGAACAGAGCACAGAGAAGTGAACCCATCACTTGGGGCCACTTTTCCATAGGATTAGCACCATGGCAGGAGAGGCTGTAAGTAATTGTCAACTGATCAGATGGCAGTGGGTGAAAGCTGCTCACCCAGAATCTTTGTCACTCAATTCCCCCTCTGATTCCTTTTGAGAACTTCCTATCCATTCCCTGTACAACTAGTGGGGATTTTAATCTTGACTACTAATAGGGTAGGCATATGACCCAAGCTGGGGGCAATCAAATAATATGCCAGCCAAGAGAACAAGATAAATAATAAAGTTGAGAACTGAAATTTGAAGATGTTCAAATCTTAGAGGTAGCTAGGAAAAAGGTACTAGGAAAGGAGTTAGTCAGACAAAGAGTAATCAGCAAGATTAGGAGTGGGTGGCGTCATGAAACCCAAGAGAAGGGAGTGTTTCATGAAAACCAGAGAGGTTAACTATGCTAGATGCTATTGAGAGGTCAGGACGCCAACTGAAAGGTATCCATTATATATGGCAACATGGAAGTTGTTGGCAATTTTTGACAAGAGAAATTTCAGGAAACTGGTAGGGGAGAAGCCAGATTGGAGCGGGAAGGAGAGGAACCAGGCGGTGAAGAAATGGAAACACTGTGTAGACAATTATTTTGTGGTTTGGTTCTGAAGGCGGTAGAAAGTGTGGCCATATCTGGAGGTAGATAAGGAATCAAGGGAATATTTGTTTTGTTTTGCTTAAGATGAAAGATATTCAGGCATGCTTGTATGATCTCTCTGAAGTCGAATCTATTTTTCTGTAGTGAAACCAGCTTTTGTGCTAGTTTTTAAGTTCCCTACGTTGTTCTCTACAACCAACTTCTTGACATCAGATGTTGACAACAATATGTTTGTAAGTCCTGCATTTGGACATAAATATTTGGGAGCTTTAGAATTGTCACGAGATGGACCCCACGTTATCTAGTCCAATCACAAGGTGCCTTGCTAAGTAAGGGTTTACAGCTGGTTAATGACAGGATCTCCTCCTCGAAGACTAGCAAAGCCAGCCATAGAACTTAAACTTCACTGCTGAATCCAATGGCCTGCAGGCTCAGATTCACTCTCAGAGCTGTCATAATTATATGTAGAAAGAACAACCCCAAAGCTTCCTTTCACCAGTTTCCTGAGAGTGGGTAAGTGTGAGCCTATTCTTTAGACCATGATCATCTTTGGAATATTGATAACATTGAATTTCTGAACTGCAAATCTGGGGATTGGACTTTCTAATTGGGCAAAATCTCTGATGTACATTATGAGCCCCTAACTGGCCAGTCGGTTGGAATCTTAGCTAGTATGTCTATTTGGAGAGAGCAGAGTTCAACATTCAATACTCTTATTTCTTAATTAGATAATTGGCCCAACGAGGCTTTCTTTCAGTTCTATGCACAAACTCAGAATCTAGACAAAGTTGTGGGCTAAAGAGTCAGTATATAATGTTTATTTAGGAGCCCTTTTTGCAGGGAAATGCCAAGCAAGAGCAAAATGTGTGAGCAAGAAAACAAAAACAAAACCAAAGAGTAAATTAAGATGAAGAAATCAAAGTATTTGAAGCTTTTTAAAAACTCTTTAAAAAGAGTAGATGGATGAATATCTCAAGCAATGGTCAAACATCAGATTCTGCCTAGATGGTTGAATGTATTACACGAAAACCACATATAGCACAAGCAACTTTATTGTCTCCTTGAAAACCTAGTTCCCTGTCATGATCTACAAACTTTTCCACAAATATAAAATTACTTAAAATAGATTGAGGCCCTCATCCCAGACAAGCTGCCTGATGCAAGGATAGCTAAGACCTTACTAAAACATGCAGTACTTTCAACAGGATGTTAAACATCTGGCTCAAGACAAAAATCTATGAAACTACTGGATTACTATTTCTGAAAGTGCTAGGCTACTGACTACATTTGGCATGCAGCCTGGAGGGTGGGGAGCAGGAACTAATTCTATATTTGAGCAAGGAGTCTTTTTGAAAACTTTTAACACTTTAGGATTTCCTGTTTTCTTTTGAATTATCTAGGTATTGCATTTCTTTCCTTAAAAATTTCTCACTTCAAAGAAAGATGCATGTGTACACACAGAGTAGATGAATTTGTTTCTTCCAGAGCGATCATTAATGCAAATTTTGGTGAAAGACTGGGGAACATTAAGTTGATAACTTTGACCCTATTTCATCACGGAAGTGGCAGTGATTTTTTTCTCACTGGAACAGGTTCCTGTTTAGAGAATGAATTTGCTTTCTCTGCCAGCACCAGCACTACCATCTGTAGATTTATTGAATGCCTGTAACCCATCAAGTATTCCTCACAACATAGCTTCTGACTGAGCAACCCATTTCACAGCATGAAAAGTATAACACTTCTCTTTCACCTCTGGAATTCTCTGTACTCATCATCTACTCCATCACTGAGAAGGAGCTGGCCCCTTAACATGGTTGTATTGCCAAACGGGAAACAAAACTCTCCAAGGTCGGAGTGCTATCCTTCAGAATGTGGTATATATTCTCAACCTGCAACTGACATATAGAGCTTGAGAACAAAGTGGCAGGGATCCCTCTCATTGCTAAACTTAATAACCCACTGGCAGAGTTTTTGCTTCCCACTCCAGAACCTTGGGCTCTTTTGATCTAAAGGTCTTCATTCCTAAAGGAGGAATACTTCACCAGGGACACACAATGGCTCCACTAAATTTGAAGCACAGTCTATCCCCTAGCCAGGTTGGGTTCCTCATGTCCTTGAACCAACAGGCAAAGCACTCATTGAAGCAGGGTTAACAGCTGTCTGGGGTGATTGGTCCTAATGAGTAAGGGGAAATTGGGTTTCTGTTCTGAAATGGTTTGGAAATAGCTTCCCACTGAGGTTAAATTCTGTGTTACCTTATCATAGCCTGTTTGGCTTCGCAGCTTTTCTATCATCTGGGTAGCCAATTTCCTGCATTAAATTCCCTCTGTTTTAAATCTTTTTTTTTTTTATTTTCCCCCGGAAGCCCCAGTAGATAGTTGTATGTCATAGCTGCACATCCTTCTAGTTGCTGTATGTGGGACGCCGCCTCAGCATGGCCGGAGAAGCGGTGCGTTGGTGCGCGCCCGGGATCCGAACCCAGGCCGCCAGTAGCAGAGCGCGCGCACTTAACCGCTAAGCCACCAGGCCGGCCCCTAAATTCCCTCTGTTTTAAATTTTTAGAGTGGTTCCTTAGGACCTTGATTGATATAGTTTTTGGTATCAAGAGTGGTCCCAGGAAAAATCCTTGAAGATAGGATTCTAGGATTGAGTTCTCATCTGTTTGAACACAATTTCAGGGTTGTCATACTTAACAGATAGGAAATGCGTTACCAGTACCCTTGGCATACTCACTTCTTCCTCTGTAGTGGAACCTCCATATATTATCTGGGCTCGTGGCCACCCAGAATAACTATTAGTCCTGGCCCGTCTGACTTGCATCAGGGATAGCCATGTGACTAAGTTTTGGCCAATGGAATATAAATGAGAGTAGTATGTGTAATTTCCTGGAGCCATCCTTAAAGGGAGGGGCCTGAACTTCCCTTCCCTTTTTTCTTTCTGCTGCCTGGAATGTAGACATAAAGACTGTAACTCAAGCAAACATCTTGAATTGTCCTTTAGGACAGCAGAAAAGAAAGCTTGAAGGAGCCATGGTCTCTGATGAATTTAAAGAACTTTCTTATCAGCCCAAAGTCTGGATAGGACCAGTGACATTGTCAGTGGGCCCAGGGAGGCCAGAGGCTCTTGCCCAGAGATAAGCAAAATGCAATACCTCAACTGGAGTTCATGAGGACCTAGAACACAGGACATAAAGAGGCCTCTCCTCTCCCATGGAGGGTAGATTCCTAAGGGGCCCCATACACCCATTTGCCAAGTTAAGAAGAAGACAGAAAGGAGGAACTTCTGTGATAAAGAGACGATCTTCAAATTCCTTGTCTACTCCAAAAAGACTCAGAGTCCAAAGGAAATGGTTTAAACCAGAAGAAACTGAGACAACATCCACTGGAACATTCAAGGTTTGCCTGTTTGTTTGTTTGTTTTCCCTTGCAACCCAGTGAAGGAGGACTTAAGGGGGATGTTGATCAGTCATAGGAAAAAAAGAAGCAACATCACCTGAATCTGATGAGTTTACGCATAGAAGAATAATTCACATACCCTGCAGGACCTCTGCCCACACCAGTGTAAGAGGACATCTGTGAGCAAGTTGTAGAAACTTCAGAAAATGCCTCAGCCCAGTCCCCAGTAAAGTCCCCAAGACCCTGAGCCTTGGTGACAAATGTCTGCCTTCTCCCACTGGAGCCCAGGTTCCATGAAGGCAGCGATGGTGCCTGCTTTTGTGGACCATTGTGTGTCCAGTGCTCAGAAAGAGGGTTTGACACCCAGTATCTGTTCAATAAATATTTGATGAATGTAAAAGAATGAGCAAATGAGTTTTTCTTTATTTTCAAAACTTTCTACCATAAGGAGATGATACATTTCTACTCAGAAGGAAAGAATTATTAAAATTTTCTTTGTAAATATGAATTACAGTACTTTAAAAAGTTCCCTATTGATATGTCTAAAAGAAAACACTAGGAGACAGTTGAGCAAAACCTACACACATTTGAGGGAGGAAGTTATGACTTAAGCAGGGGAAGCAGTTAGGGGCGCAGGGTTTCCCAGGTTTGCTTCAGGAGCCAGGGGACCAGGACTGGAACAGAGGTGAGGTGGGAGAGCCAGAGGCAAAGATGGGCACCACGGTCTCATATTGGCTTATAATGTCTCCCAAATATTTGGAGTGGCTAGTACATGCAAATCACTGTTCTGGGCATTTTATTTCTGCATCTCCTTTAATCTTCACAGCAACCCTGTTAGGTAAGAATGATTCCAATTTAACAGGATCAGAGAGGTTAAATTACTTGCTCAAAGTCTCACAGCTGGAGGTAACTGGAGTGAGATCTGACCCAAGCCTGTTTCGTTCACATGCTTGGGCTCAATCCTCCAGCCTCACCTGGACACCTGCTCAGGGAGCCCCTCTGCTCACTGGCTATCTCTGCCGCTCACTTCTTGAAGGCTCACTCCAGTTCTTAAGGCCAGCTCCGTGCAGTGAGAGGCTCTCAGCCTTCCCTTTGTCTGGTTAACTCCAGCTCAGTCTTCAGAAAAAGCTTAAATGCCGTTGCCCCCAAGTGGCTCTCTTGGATCACCCTTAATAGTGCTCCGGCAGAGCGCTGTCACAATTGCAATACTGCATTCCACTGTGTGGTTATTTCGTTAATGTGTCTTCTCCACTAATGTGGAGACAGTATTTGTTTTCACTCTCCATTGTTACCTAGTGTCTAGAACAGTGCTGGCATGTAGCAAGTCTTGACAGATATTTGTTGAATGAACAAAGGAATGTTTGAGTGTGAGAATCTGCTCCAGGGATCCTTTCTACAGTCCAACTGTTGATTGATTTCCCTAGTTCAGTGTGCTCTGACAACCCTGTGTGCCTTTTCATGTGGGTTTCTGTTGTATGGAGGCCTAAGGCAGAGGGAATCAGGGTATGACTTGGGTTAGATTCTTTTTTAAAATGGAATATATTGTCAATTTTTCTTCAAAGTTTCTCACATAGTTATCCTAGTCTGGAGACTATGCATTATTAACAAAAGTTCTTCTTAAGACTCAGAAAAAAATAAAATTATTTCTTATTAAAAATGAATTACTGAAGTGAAATATGAAAAGTTTCACTATTAAAAGTAGGTCTTTGGTGATTAGATACTTTATAATCTAGTAAAAACTAGTTTACAAACTTTACACATTCTCTGTCTATCAATAACTCAGTTTCAGGAAAACAAGTATTTGTGCTCTAAAAGAGTCATGCTCCTATAAGCTGAATCAACTATAAACATCTTAAACTTTTAATATTTAAAAGAAATATGTTGCAAATCATACATTTGATAAGGGACGTGTATCCAGAATATATAAAGAACTCTTGCAACTTAACAATAAAAAAGACAACTAACCCGCTTCAAAAATGGGGAAAGCATTTGAAAAGACATTTCTCCAAAAAAACTATACATATGGCCAATAAGCACATGAAAAGATGTTCAACATCATTAACCATCAAGGAAATACAAATTAAAACCATAATGAGATACCACTTCACACCCACTTGAATGGCTATAATCAAAAAGACAGATAATAACAAGTGTGGATGAGGATGTGGAAAAACTGGAACCCTCATACACTCCTGGTGGGAATGTAAAATGGTTCAGACAACTTTAGAAAACAGTTTAGCAATTTCTCAAATGGTTAAACAAAGAGTTATCATATTACATAGCAATTCCACTCCTACGTATATACCCAAGAGAAGAGAAAACATGCCCACACAAAAACTTGTACAGGATGTTCACAGTATTGTTATTCAAAATAGTAACAAAATGGGAACAGTCCAATGCCCATCAACTGATGAATGGATAAATAAAATGTGGTATATCCAAACAATGGAATATTATTAAACAATAGAAAGGAATGAAGTGCTGATGTATGCTACAACATGAATGAACCTTGAAAACATTATCCTAAGTGAAGAAGCCGGGCACTGCAGACTAAATATTGTATGACTCCATTTATATGAAATTTCCAGAATAGACAAATCTATAGTGACAGAAAGTAGATTAGTGGTTGTCAGGGGCTGGAGGTTGCGAGGAACTAGGAGTGACTGTCAGAGAGTGCAGCACAATGAAAACTAGGGCAGTTCCAGAAATCTGTACAGATGGGGGGGGAAGGGGTCCCAGACAAGAGAGTTGCTGTCACACAGTCACGTGTCAATTTCTTCCAGATTTTCAAGTTTATTACTATAGTAATGTTTGGTCATTAACAAAATCTATTTGTAATACAACTACCATCATTTCTAACACTGTGTATTTAGTTGAGATTTTTAAATAATAGTAGGTAACATTTATTGACTACCTACTACATTCTGGTGGTACATCTTGGTGCTAAGAAGACAGACTCTGGAGCAACATGAACTGGGTTAAAACCCAGCCCCACCACTTGCTATGTGACCTTTGGGCAAGTTGTGTGACCTGAGATGAGTTATCCAAACCTGCCTTGCCTATTTCTTCATCTATAAAATGAGAATAATAATAGCACTGACAGTACAGGGCTGTTTTGTAGTACTTAGAACAGCGTTGGTGTGTAATAAGTGTTAGCTATTTTTCTTTCCTTAACTGTAACAGAATTTAATCCTGTTTACTGGTGATTTTCCCCCAAAAAAACCAGTGTATGAACTAATTCATCAATTATATTTTATTTAAAAAAATTAATAGACTTACTTTTATAGCATTTTTAGGTGTACAGAAAAATTTAATGGAAAGTACAGAGCTTCCATACCTGCCCCCCCAACACACACATAGTTTCCCCTATTATTAGCATCTTGCATTAGTGTGGTACATTTGATACAATTGATAAGCCAATATTGATATATTATTATTAACTAAAGTCCATAGTTTACATTAGAGTTCACTTTTTGTGTTGTACAATCATTTGGTGTTGACAAATATATGATGGCACATATCCATCATTACAATATCATATAGAATAGTTTCACTGCCCTAAAAAATCCCCTGTGCTCCACCTATTCATCCCTCCCTCCCCTCTGAACCACTGGTGACCACTAATATTTTTACTGCCTCCAGAGTTTTGCCTTTTCCAGGATGTCAGATATCTGGAATCACATAGTATGCAGCCTTTCAGAATGGCTTCTTTCACTTAGAAATATGCATTTAAGTTTCCTCCATGTCTTTTTGTGGCTTGATAGCTCATTTCCTTTTATTATTGAATAATATTCCATTGTCTGGATGTACCAGTTTGTCCATTCACCTACTGAAGGACATCTTAGTTGCTTCCAAGTTTTGGCAATTATGAATAAATCTTCTATGTACATTCACGTGCAAGTGTTTGCCTGGACATACATTTTCAGCTAATTTGGGTAAATATGAAGGAGCATGATTGCTGGATAGTATGGGAAGAGTGTGTTTCGTTTTCTAAGAAACTGCCAAATTGTCTCCAAAGGAGTTGTACCATTATGAACTCCCATCAGTAACGAATGAGAGATCCTGTTGCTCTACATCCCCGCCAGCATTTGGTGTTGTCAGTGTTTTGGATTCTGGTCATTCTAGTAGGTGTGTAATGGTATCTAATTGTTGTGTTAATTTGCAATTGTCTGATGACATATGGTGTTGAACATCTTTTCATGTGCTTATTTGCCATCTGTATATCTTCTTTGGTGAGGCATCTGTTCAGATCTCTTGCCTATTTTTAAATTGGGTTGTTCATTTTCTTATTATTGAGTTTTAAGTGTTCTTTGTATATTTTGGATAGCAGTTCCTTATCAGATATATGTTTCACAAAGATTTTCTCCCATTCTCTGGCTTGTCTTTTCATTCTCTTAACATATTTGTTTTTGTAATTCATTAATATCGTCTTTAACCTTGATGTAATCCTCCTGCTCTTTTTCGGGTTTGTTTTGTTTATTCTAATTTCATGAGTCAACTATTTACTAACTTAATTTCTTTATTTGCTTTTGTTTAACCATGAAAATATGCATGCTTTTGTATTTTCTTCTTGGTGCACTGTTGGCTGAATACCATCTTTTGTACATATCTAGGGTTTTTAAAATAATGATGAAAAATGATAGATATATGGAAATTTAAAAAATAGTAAAGTCGGATAAAAGATGAAAAGAAGACACGTGCTACATGATGAATAGTTATTAAAATTAACTGAGGGGATTTCCACTTCTGGATATGATGCAGTGACTTGCAACAGACTGATACTCCCCCAAGACTGACCAGAGAAGCTGAATAAAATACAAAGTTTCTTCTGTTTGGAGACCACAGAAAACTGCTGAGCAAACAGGACTCTGGGGGCCAAGACTCTGGAACAGGGGAATTCCAGACTGGTGAGCAGACATTTTAGAGCTGCTCTGCCCTTAGGGAAGCTGCCAATTTTTGGCACCAATCCAGCAGGAAGGCAAAGAAAGGGAGTCATTGCTTACAGCCAGAGAAGCTAGCAGAAACTCTAGAAGGTTCACAGACCTGGGGAGGAAAAGTGGAGTTTGGAACCGCTCAAATAGCCACAAGACCCCAGTGAGAGAAGCCAGTACCTGGAAGTGAGTCTGAAGCTATTGGTTTTTCTGGAGGCATTTGTCAAATACTTAAATGGTACAAGGAAGAAATATAAGACATTGGGAAGAAAGACAATGGGTGAAGCAGAATTTTCTGCACGTTCATGAGTTCAGGACTGACCATGGGAGAGAGGGCCAATAAACAACCCTGGAGCTCAACTAGAAACCCCAAAGGACCATACCCTAGAAGCAGGTGGAACCAGAGGTAGCCTGACTTATACAAAAAGTGCAACCCAACCTTGAATTAGCTCAGTCCCTGACTGGGTGAAGGTAATCCATCACCTCACTGTCTGCTTATCAGAGGACAGGTTGAGCCTTTTTAGAGAAAGAAAACATCATTCAGAGTTTCTACAATTTGACACACAATATACAGCACTCAACAAGAAATTACAAAGCCTTCCTAAGAAAATTGATCAAGAGGAAAACAAACAATAGAAGCAGTTATGAGAGCTATCAGAGAGGGACTTTAAAATTTTTATACATACTATGTTCAAGAAAAGAGAATTTCACAAGAAAATTGGAATATATAAACAAGAATCAAATAGAAATGCTGGAATTAAAAATTACTGAAATTACCCTATGATCCAAGAATTCTACTCCTAAACATATACTGAGCAGAAATTTGTCCTTATATTCACTAAATATCTGTATAAGAATATTTTTAGAAGCTTTGGTTCATAAGAGTCCCAAACTGGAAACTACCCAAGTGTTCATCAATCAGTGAATGGATAGACAAGCTGTGGTATATCCATACAATGGAATACCACTCAGCAATTAAAAGGGAAGAACTAGTGATATACTTAAAACCAAACTCTTCTTTCCACATCCCCACCTTTCCTCTGTCAAGCCTGCCCCTCTCCCATTTGTCTCAAAGCAAAACTCTTGTAGTCAACCTTGACTACTGTGGTTCTCACATATATGATCTAATAGCAAATAAAGTTGCCTCTGCTTTCAAAACATGCTTCTTTCAAACTATTAATTTCTTTTTAAAATTTTGAATCCAGCCACTTCTCATGACTCCCAGCCCTACCACACCAACATAAGCCATGATCATTTCTCTCCTAGAGCCTATACGTGGGCTTCCTGCATCTGTACTTGCCTCCCTAACACCCCGAGATGTGGGCCTTCTGAAATGTACACCTAATCATTACCTCATCTGTTCACCACCATCCAGTGATGCCCCTCTCACATAGAATACACATCCTGACTTAAAAGGCCCCACATTGTCTCTCTTCTCTTTCCAAGCTCCAGATCCATAGGTCTCTTTACTCCCCAAACTCCCTGTCAGGAATTTTCATTGCTCTCTATGACCATCTCCTCAGAATTGCCCTTGACTGACAGAGCCTCCTCACCTGGAGATGCCTGGGAGGTTAGTCCCCACTCCAGGTGGCCAATGATTGGCATGGGGCTGCAAAACACTGTCCCCTTGCCTCAATATAGGGCAATGCTGGATTAATATATGCTGCAGAGCTGGACTTTACCTGGGACCGCATCCCTGCTCAGCTACTTCCTCTGAACCTTCTTGCTTCCCTCCCACCCCTTCTCCTGAGAACACTTCCCCAAGAAACTGCATGCATCCAAATTCCTATCTCAGACTCTGCTTCTAGTTAGCCTAACCTAAGACGCAGGGCTACTGCAGAAGAAAGTGCAGTGATTTGGGTAAAGAAAAAGGCTTTGGTACCCAATTTCCCATCCCACTCCTGTGGCAGTTGCCCATTCCATACAAAGTGTCCAATCAGGGCTTGTAGGTTTTGGAATACCAAAACCTCAAATCTGCATTAAGCCTCCTAGTTAATTAACAAAATTAAAAAACAGACTGATGCAGCATGGGTAAGAGCTAAACTCTCAGATGTCACTGCAACCAGGACAAAAGCCTTGGCATATGGTCAACTTGGAAAGTTGAAAGGTCTGGAAACCAAGCCAAAAGAAAGAATGCCAAGATGAGAAGCCCATAAATCTTAGGGCAAAAGTTATCACCCAACGAGTAAGGAGTGGTTTCTTAAAGCACCTCCCCTGAGTAATCCTACACTTAAGGAGGCTTCATGGAAAAGCTCCAGGGAAAAGGCCAAATGTTCCCAAGAGAAAAGACACAGAGCCTGTCTAAATCCCATCTCTGGGGCGTGGGGGTTTACTCTCTCAGGATGCTGCTTGATGAGGCAGCTTCTGTTAGCCAAGGGCAATCTGGGGAGCTTGACTGTGTAAGCCATTAGCTTCAGCACTCGAAGTACCTGGGGATGGATATGCCAGGTGGTAAAGAGAATTCAGGCGAGTATCAACAGAGTCTATCATACCCTGCCTCCATTGAAAGCTGATAAGAGAGTGGGATATGAATCTCTGGGAGAGACATAAGAAGCCAATTTCTTGCATGTCACTAAAAAGTAAATCAAGCAGGCCATTCAGGACCCCCGCCCTTGATTGCTCTGAGGATGGCTATGTGTTTGAAGACTTTTCCTTGTAAATATCCAATCTCTTCTTTTCCCATGACTGAGTTGTTCCCCTTTACCCCTAAATTGGGGTTATCATAAACTCCTTACTCCTGCCACCCAAAGTATGAACGCCACATGGGTTCAACTTCGTGCACAAGCATAGTCAGAGGACTGTCATCACTGGGGACCTCTGGAGCTCCCAGGCTAAGCCGACTGTCCTCCCATGCTCATCTCACAACCTTCTCAGCCACAGTCATGTACACTAACCAGGAGGTTTGCTATAAATCATAACTTGACCTGAACTTCCTGGTGAATCAAATATCAACTCCCTCACCCTCTTTCTTTTAGTTTAATTTTTGTTTGCATCCAAGTAATATGTTTACATAGATTTAAAGGTCAGTGTCCCCAGAGAGGAGTCTTCCAGTGTCCTTCCTGAGATGCATGTGTCTGACACGAGTGTTCCCACACCAGATAGGGAACAAGGCCATAAAGTGTCATCACCCAGAATGCAGGCTTAACTCCTCTGTACAACCTCTCACCACATCTTCAGCTGTGCAAGCTCTCCACAGAAAGTAAATTTCCCTTCTCCTGCCAGGATGTCCCTGGGCTGCATGGGGTATGGGGGCCAATCTGGTAGGTGGGTTCTACCAGCTCCACATTCAAACTGTCAGTGAATCCTCTTCAACTTCACCCCACAGACACCTCCCCCACTTAGAGGTAACTGGTGTCTCTAGTTCCTGTGTCTTCCTGGGGTTCTGTGCTGGCAGTTCACTTGTTTCTTGTTACCTTCACCATCTGCAGCACCACATTTAAGATTTACCTGGTTAGCTAAGCAGGTTACCAGGTAACCATTTCACTTTTAGCCTTTCAAAATTCATGGAAATTTATATGATCTCTGGTTTTTGGGGTTTTTTTGACTGAACTCCTGTTCTGTGTGTTCTTATGAACGGATGGCCTTTTTATTTTTTAACTCATTTTAATGGGGTTGGTAAGGGAATAGATATATATGCTTGGGCTCAGACTGCCATATTTCGAGTCCATCCTTTTCGGAATTTTGTCCATTAGTTGGCCCTCCGCCATAGGCTCCTTGCTCACATCCATAAGAATTATCCAGAGAGTCTGAGGTGTATTACAGAAAAGATATGATTTTATTTTTTATTTCCAAACAAAAAACCAGGGAAAATGGAATGGGCAAAGTCTTGGATGGGGAGAGGCCAGCTAATTTCCACCACACTCCCGCCCAGTCCAAGCCAGCATCTTTTTCCGGTGCAATGGAAAGATTACTGGGGCTGACAGTGCCCCACCTCCCCATCCCAAGAACCAAACCTTAAATAGACTAGACTCTTCCAGAAACCATTAGAGTAAGGTCTTCTGCCATTCCAGACTTTCCTACTTTCAAGGCTGAGCTGTGAAAGATTGCTTCTTTTAATTTCTGTTGCAACGTTAACCTCACCTTTTAAATTTACAGAGAGCTTATTCAGAAATAGAGATAATCTGTCAATTCTTGGTGGTCATCAAAAAACATACAAGTCCTGCTATAAAGCACCCTTTGACTGTGCTGGTCTGGGTCCACTGTCCAGACTACAATTTTACTTGAAAACACGGTCCTGTTTCCAAATTGGTTAATGTCTAAGTCTGGAGTGTAATGCCATGGGTGGCCATTAGGGGGTGTAAGAAATTTAATGTACTGTCCTCCTAAAAGATGCCACTCAGACCTTTTCCATTTAATAGACAAGGTGGACTTTTTCTTATGATTCTTAGAAAAACTTTTTAAACCACTGTACATTTTTAAATTTCTATCATATCACCAAATACGTAAAGAGGAAGAAAGAAAATGGGAAAGACAAATAAATACCTTTCATTTTTTACTCTGTTCTTTGATGGTGATGCGTCCATCCTTTACTTGTTTCAAAGGGCAATCATATCTAGGGATCACCCTGCCCCCAATCTTAGGAGGAAACAAATAAATTCATCCACCATGAAGCACATTGACACAAACTTGTCAGCGCTTTTCCCCCAAGATAACCTGCATCCCTTTTAAGTCCAGGATGACTGACGGTGATGACATCTTATTCCAGCTTCTCCTTTTCCACTTGAGGCTTTGTCTACTCTCTAAAGAGGTATTTCAAAGTAACAAGTGAGCAAAAATTTTATGTGATGATGCAAGAACATCACATTCATTCATTCATTCTCTTCCTTTGCTGTAATATAAAATTAATCTCAAAGAAATGGAGGGACCTAGGCATTGCTGTATCCTGTTCTCTTGTTGACAATTTACCATCCCATATGTTCCCAGATCAAGAAAGTCTCAGCATTATGGCAAATGGTCCAGAAGCCCTCTGCGCCTGATGAGGAAGGGCTGTGCCAGGATCCCAGGCACATGCTCATCTTTGTGTTGGCTTTGGTGGGAAACATGGTCACCAACAATTCCAGAGCAGTGTTTCCTATTAATTGTACCACTCGAAAGAAACTGATTAACTTTCTCAGTTCCAATGCAAAATTAAGTATAAATAAATAAATAATCAGATGCTACTAGAACAAATGTGACCAAGGGGGTGCAGCTATGGGTGGATCTTGGATGGGAACTGCACGGCAGCAGTGGAGGAGCACTTCCCAGAAACAGGGGCATGTTCCCAGAAGAATGGGCATGCTGTGAAGACAAAGCAATAGGTGTTCACTGTGGCAAAGTTCACTGTCCCTTTTTACTATGAAATTAATTCTGGCTTTTGGATACAGAGCTATTTTAGACATTATTGACAAAAAATTTTTTGACTTCTTTTTTAGTTCAACAAACACAGGCAAAAACTTTCAAGAATGGATATTGTTTAACATTAGACTGAGAAATATTTGGAATCATCCCATATAGTACACCATAAAAAAGTAAAATACCATCAACTATTACTGATTCCAGCAAATCTCAAAAATGAATCTTTCATCTAGCATACATGAAACTTAGCACAATTCCTGGTGAAAGCACACTTTTCCTGACCCCATCAAATACCTTGTTTCCACACCCAGTAAGTTCTCAGCTTTGATATCTGAGGGCTAGTGGCAGCAGAATAGAAGCTCGTTTTTAATTCCTCCGTCTATAGAAAGAAGGATGATCTCTAGAGAAATGCCGTTTGAAAGTATCTGGATTTAGCACCTTTAAATTATCAGAGGTGAACAGGCAGATCCTGCAGTTGGCAGGGGAAAGATTTTCAGGTATAAAATTGAATTTAGCTCCTGCAGTCTGCAAAAACCCTAAATATAAAACTTTGGGAGAGGCATAAAGGTATTTGTGGCTGCTTTGTTTGAAAGAATTGGTTTTTGCTTTGTTTTTATGAAAAGATTCATCCTCTAATTAAGAAATGTGAAGAGGAATTTTAAAACATTTTAATTTCACATTCAAAGTTACATTAAAAATAGTTTGATTTGTATTTCTAAAGATTAGAACTAGATTTTTTTCTCAAAGATTGTTGCATAACACCTACTTAGGAAAAAAAATTTTATTGAGGTTTAACATACATCTCAAGCACATAGCTGGGTGAATTTTTGCTAATGTATATATCTGTGTGGCCACTACTCAGATTAAGATATAAAATATATCCAACATCACAGAAGACCTCCTCATGACCCTCTATGGTCAACTTCTATCCCTACCTGTGTCCACTGGGGTAACTACTATTCCAACTTTTATGATAAAATGGAAAAGATAAAAATGGAAAAGTTCAATATATGCTCTTTTAGGTCTGGCTTCTTTCACTCAGTATTATTTCTCTGAGATACATCTATGTTGTTTCATGTAGCAATGATTCATTTGTTCTCATTACTCTGTATTATTTTATAGTATGAATAGACCACGGTTTCATTATCCATCTATTGTCTTTGTTAGACGTACGTATTCATTTCTCGTAGATATATCCCCAGTAGTGGACTTGCTGAATCATTGGGTAGGCAGCCGTTTACCTTTACTAGATAATGCCGGCCAGTTATCTAACGTGACTGTACCAATTACACCACAGCAAGAAGAGAGAGTTCTAGCTGTTTCACACTCCTAACAACTCTTGTTTATGATCAGTCTCTTTAATTTTAGCCAGTCCGGTAAGCACAGAGTGGTGTCTTACTACGGTTTTACTTTGCATTTCCCTGAATACTACAGATGCTATGTTTCTTTTCATATGCTTGATGTTGTTTGGATTTCCCATTTTGTGAAGTGGCAGCTCAGCTATGTTTCCTATGTCTTATTGGGTGGTTTGTCTTTTCCTTATTGATTTATGGAAGGTCTTTGTATATTCTGGATATAGGAACTTTATGGGTTATATGCATTGCAACTATCTTCTCCCAATCTGTAGCTTGCCTTTCACTCCTACATTGATGCTTAATGAAAGCCAATTTATCAATCTCTTTTTTATGGTTAATGGCTTTTTTTATTTTAAGAATTTTTTAACATTTTATTTTGAAAAAATCATAGATGCACAGAAAGTTGCAAAAATAATACAGAGAAGTCCCATGTACCCTTCACTGATTTTCCACAAAGGTAACATCTTACAAAACTATAGTACAATAACAAAACCAGGAAGTAGACATTGGTTTAATTCACAGAGCTTATTCAGATTTCACATCTTACATGCACTCACGGGGTGTGTGTGTGTGGTTCTACGCAATTATATTATGTGTGTAGATCATGTAACCACCACCACAATCAAGATACAGAACTGGTCCACCACCACAAAGATCCCTATGCTACCCCTTCATAACCAAATCCACCCTACACATCTACCCTCTGGCAACCACTAATCTGTTCTTCATCTCTATAACTTTGTCGTTTCAAGAATGTTATATAGTGGAATCGCATAGTATGTAACCTTTAGAGATTGGCTTTTATCTCTCAGCACAATGCCCTTGAGATCCATTCAAGTTATTGCATGGTATCAATAGTTCGTTACTTTTGACTACTGAGTAGTGTTCTATCGTATAGCAATACCACGGTTTGTTTAACAATTTGCTCACTTAAGAACATTTGAGTTGTTTTCAATTTTTAGCTTTTACAGATAAAGCTGCTCTGTACATTTGTGTAAAAGGTTTTGTATGGACATAGTTTTCATTTCTCTGGAGTAAATGCTCATGAATATGGTTTCTGGGTCATATGGTAAATATATATTTAGTTTTTTCAGAAACTGCCAAACTATTTTCCAGAGTGACTATCATTTTACATTCTCACCAGCAATGTAGGAGGGATCCATTTCTCCACCCCTTGACAGAATTTGGTATCATCTCTCTGACATGCTGCCTGATGGTGTGGCATGATGTGATGGTGTGGCTTTTTTTTTTCTGGAACCCACTGCAAGTTGTATTTCTCTAAGGTTTTATCCCAACCAGTCTCTTAAAAACCAAGTAATACAGACCTGGAGGGTAGGGGTTGGGGACCGCGCCTCCCTCCTACTCCCTATGGATGGCAGTGGGAACGAGGGAGGGGGCAGGAGAGGTAGCTAAATTGAGATAGCAGCAGTGTACTGTGGCAACGATGTCACAGAGCCACCTCCCTCCTCTCCCAGGCCAGGGCTGAAGCCTCTGTGGTTCAGGGTTGGGGATGGGTAGAACCCACCCCAGGCTCTCCCCCTCCCTTCCTCAGATAGCCTCCTTGGGGGCTCAACCCATTTCTTCCATCAGCAGACAGAGGCACGTGGAGAGGAAGCAGTGGGAGAGGAGGATGCTGGAGAGGCAGGGTGGTGGCACAAATGAAGGCAGAGGTGAGAGGTGTGGGTGAGACCCCCTGGCTTGGAGGCCTCTGGACACTCCACCCCCATGCCGACCCTTGGGAGGGGTGAGGAAGCCACACCATCACATCATATTTTTTTTACTTTAGTTGCTCTAATAGGTATGTAGATAATAGATGTAGATAATATATTATCTCACCATGATTTTAATTTCCATTTCTCTAATAACTGATGGATTGAACATCTTTTCATGTGCTTGTCATTTTTTCCAATAAAACATCAGGTGGTGGGCTGGACTTGGCCCATGAACCATAGTTTGTCCACTCTTGTTCTAGATTATTTATTTGTTCTTTTACTTTCCACTTTCTCTTTATCCTGACTGTTGTGTTCTTTATTTTTTTAATTTTAATTTTTTTCTAATTTTGATTTTAAAAAAGTCAATCCAGAGGTTCAAGAAGCTCAACAAATCCAAGCAGGTTACGTTCAAAGAAAATCACACTTAGATACATCATATTTCAAATTGATGAAAACCAAGATAAAGAGTAAGCCTTGAAAGAAGCAGAGGGAGAAATATACATTATATATAGGTAATAATGATAAGAATTGCTACTTATGTCTTATCAAACACAACGCTACCAGAAGCCAACGTAAAGGCATCCAAGTATTTGGAAAGTAACATGCTTCTGTATGACCCACAGGTCAAAGAAAAAATCTAAAAGGAAGTGCAGAAGAGTTGAACTAATGGCAATTAAAACCCAATATATCAGCTAGAGAAGTCCTTAGATGGGAACTTATAGCTTGAAATGCTTATATCAGAGAAAAATTTTATAAAATTGATGATGTAGAGTTTTATCTCTAAAAAAAGATAGAAAATAAGAGGAACTAAACTTTAAAAAAAGCAAAAGAAAAGAGATAGTAAAGAGCAGAAATCATTGAAATAGAAGACAGTCAAACAATAGAGAAAGTTAAAGAAACCAAAAGTGGGTCATTTGAAAGATCCATAAAATTGATAAACCCCTATCTAAATGGACCTCTAGCTGGACTGAGAGGAAGAGCGAGAGAGAGAGCACAGATTACCAATATCAGACATAAAAGAGGGGATATTGCTACAGAACATACAGATATTAAGAAGTTAATAAGGAAGAGTATCAATTACTTTATGCCAATAAAATTGGCAATTTAGATGAAAAGGATAATTCCTTGAAAGACAGAATTACCAATAGTGACACTAAAAGAAATTGAAAGTCTAAATAGCCCTGTATCTATTAAAGAAATTGAAATCAAAAATAAAAAGGGACTTCTCACAAAGAAAACTCCAGACCCAGGTGGTTTGACCAGTGACTTCCATCAAACATTTGAGGAAGAAATAATGCCAGTATCACACAGCTCCTGAAGAAAACAGAAAAGGAGCGAATACTTCCCAACTCATTTTTGAGGCCAGCATGACCCTTAGAACAACACTAGATAAAGAAGTTTTAAGAAAAGAAAAATAAAATTCAAGAGGCTAGAGCTAAGAACTGAGCTAAGGGAGTGTGATGGCTTTTTGTGTCAACTTTTGGAGCCTATAGTCCCTAGTTATTCAAACAAACACTAATCTAGGTGTTGCTGCAAAGGGATTTTGAAGATGCAATGAAAGTTCCTAATTAGTTGTCTTTAAGTAAGTGAGATTATCCTGGATAATCTGGGTCAGCCTGAGTTAATCAGTTGGAAGTCCTTAAAAGCAGGGCTGAGGCTTCTGAGAGAGAACTAGAGAGAAAAAACAATTCTGCCTTTGGGGAACAGTGTTGGCCCTTGCCAGTGGAGTTCCAGCCTCTTCATGATCTTCCCTTCTCTGGCTGAATCCTGACTGATACAGGAATAGTGGCATTGAAGAAGTTAGAAAAGTACACAGAACCCAACTATCTTAGACCTTACAAGCCATGTTAACAGGAAGAGATTTTTAAGTGTAATTGGATATGAGCAGTCTTATAACTTAAGGGTTTTCCCAAGAGTTTGCTTAATAAACACCAACTTCTGCCCATTGAACTAGAAAAATAAAACGACATCACAATGTTGGTGGGTTTAAAGAGAAACTAGAACCATTTTATGTTTGGGAACTATATCCCAGGGAAATAATTGAAATTAAAAAAATATATATGTTTTCTACTGCTGCATAACAAATTACCGCAAACTTAGCAGCTTCAAAGATAACACCCATTTATTAACTCACAGTTCTGTAGGGCAGAAGTCCGGTCTGGTGTGGTAGAATTCAGTTCATTGTGGTAGCTGTAGGACTGAAGTCCTATTTCCTTACTGACTGTTAGCCAGTAGCCACTCTCAGCTCCTAGAGGCTGCCCAGATTCCTTGCCATGTGGCCCCCTCTGTCTTCAACAGAGAAACGCCCTCACAGTGAATCCCTGTCATGCTTTGAATCTTTCTGACTTCTCAAATTGTGAGCTCTAGATCCAAATTTGACTAGCACATGTGAATAGGTCAGGCCCACCCGGAAATTCTTCTCTTCTTAAAGACAATTGTGCCATGTAACATAACCTAATCATGTAGTGAAATCCATCAAGTTCACAGTCCTGGGGATTATAAAGGGCATGTTCACCAGGGAGCGGGGAAGCTTGCGCCCATCTTAAAATTCTACCCACCTCAATATCTATGTCTGTATCTAATTTAGATAGACATAGAGATAGATAGGCACACAGAGTGTTTATTCCTGCACTATGTGTATGTTCAAATATGTGTCTACTGGAAATTCCTACCTCTAGACCAGGAAGCCTGTGGCATGTTAGACGATGGAATATTGTCATTATTTTGAGACATGTTTCTTTATGTTTTTTGTGACATCTTCGCCTATTTGCCACCTCTAATGACAATGTAGGTGGGAAAATACAACATGGAATGATGCATGTGCAGCGATAATAGGAGTTGCAAAATCATATAAATATTAGAATCACTGTAAGGATCAGAATGAAAATGGGGAAGAAAGAGTTTTTTGTTATTGTGTAGTTGATGCAAGGTGGGGGAGGGCAGAGAAAGAGCAAATGTCTTCAGATCAGCAAATGTCTTCAAAATAATTGGGCAGAAGTGGAACGAATTTGGCAAACATATGCTGCCAGTTGAAGCCAGACTCTGATCATTTGCAGGCTGTGTGAAGCTGGCTTGCAGAGGCAGGGCTGCTGGGGGAGGTGAATTCGATAAGGAGGGTCGAGGGGTTGAGTGACTCACTTCTGCAGGGCTCCCTTTGCCACAGCTCTGGTCTCTTCCTGACTGTTCTCTTCATCTCTGAGTCACTGATTGTGAGTGACAGCCGGAGAAAATATAAAGTCCCTCCCCGTTCTCTTGGGCCTGCTGTCCAAACTCCTTTCCCCTCCAGCTGCCGGGCCAGGCTCCTTGCTGCTGGCTGATCTCTCCAGGCTCTGGACAATCTTCCTTTACACTTCAGGCATCAGACTTCATTATCCTTGCTTTACCAAGCAGGCCGCCCCTGTGGGAGGCCTGGAGGGAATGGGGAGAGTGGGAGCAAGGCCTGAAGCTTGCCTTCATACTTCAGAGAGTTTGGTAAATGAGTTTTCTTCCCAATGGTAAAAGCCCTGGGACAAAGAGACCATGTTTCTTTGAAGCTTGTAACTCAGACATCCATCTTCTTGGTGAGTTTGTGTTCTAAATTTTCTCAGAGACCACAGAAGAAACTAAACTTCTTAGGAAGCCCCCAAATTGCTTTCAAATGGCACAAGCGAGGTGAGAAAGCCAGGCTCCTGATGTGAGCTCCCTAAGCAATCTGCCTGTTCCTGCTCCCACAGTTTCCTGATTCATCCTCCAGTGCTCTTTTCCCCGTTTCATAAGAATATTTTTAAGCTTTTAAAAAATATCTCACCTTTCTATTCCTACTTGTCAGTGAGGGCTCTGAGGAACAAAATAAATTTTCCTGTTTTTGACATCTAAAGTACTTGGAACAAATGTGGGTGGGCTGAGGAGGAAATCACGATGTGGTTGAAAGGCATAGGGGGTTTTCTTTTCTTTTGTTTCCCACTCCAGAGTCCCCTCATTGACTTTCAATCAACACAGTCCTGCTCCTGTTCACAAAAGTAGGTAGTAAATTTAGGTCCATCACAATTGAGGGGTTTTGTTTGAAAACTTCCTGAAATCTCCATTAATCTTCACAGCAAGTCTCTGAGGTACATGGAACTTCTCTGAACCTAAGATTCCACAGCTTGTTGACTTATCCCCATTTTTCAGATGAGAAGCACACCAGTAGAATGGCCAGAATATAACTACTTCAAAAAATTCCATGAAATCGGAAGACCTATGATGAATGAAAACAAACATTTCCTAGGGAACATGAGAGAAAAAAATGCAAAAAAGTTTCAATTGTTAAATGCAAAATTGCAAAGGTTTCTTTCCATTTGTCCAAAATGAAAAGAAAAAATAGAATATGTCTTTATCCCAACCAATTTGGAAAACAATTAGACAGTTTCTGTAAATGTTAAACACACGCTTATCACATAACCCAGTCAATCCTGGATATTTACCCAAAAGAAACAAAAGCATGTGTCCATACAAGGACTTGAATATGAATGTTCACAGTGGCTTTACTTGTAAGAGCCACAAACTGGAAACAATCAAAATAACAACAGGTGAATGAATAAGCAAATTGTGGTACATACATACAATATACAGTAACTAAGCCATAAAAAAGATGAACAATTGATACACACAACCACATGGATGAGTAAAAACAATAATTATGCTGACTGAAAGAAGCCAGACAAAAAGAGAGTACAAACTGTATGATACCATTTATATAAAATATATATGAATCTATACTGACAGACAGTGGATCACTTGTTGCGGGGGGACGCGGTGTCGATGACCAAAGGGCTCAAGGGAACTTTGGGGATGATTATCTTGACCGTGATGAATTTTTTGGATGACATCAGATTGTATTTTATATTTTAAAGTACATTTTAAATATATGCACTTTATTGTGTCAATTATACTCAATAAAGCTGTCTAAAACACAGCAATGATTCTTTCCTTCTGTTCAAAATGAAAAGAATTAAAGAATATGCCTATGTGCCCAAGACCGTTGATAGAATTTAGAAGTTTGTAATGAATAATGACATAGACTTTTTTCATCTGAATGTTTAGCACTGGTTAGAAAGACCCAGAGATAGGAAAAATAATTCCCATTGTTCAGGCTCTTCAAATACATAATAATCTCATTGGATAGTATTGAGCATGGAATAAACTTTCTGGCCTCATTTGCTACATTTTCCCATGGATGATCTGCTTGTAGAATAGGGGGTATTTCTCTTCCTACTGCAGATATTCCTGATTTGGCCCATGGAATAGGATCTGTCAACACTCTTACTACTCAGGAAGAGCTGGGGAAAAGCTTTTGCCTTACCCCCTCTCCATGGCAGGAGTAGTGACTTACCTGATGGATGATATTAAAAGAAGCAGCCTTCTCTCTTGCTGACCAGCATGGAGGCAGGCTATTTTCTTCCCTCTACCCCTCCTTCTAGGTGGTAAGTACACTTGGGTTGGGCCTCTTGTCTGTCTGACTTGATGGGGCTTGAGGTACACCCAGATCTTCATCCATGTGACTAGAGGAGTCACCTCTGCAGATGGAACTCTTCCCTTGTGTGGTGGTAAGGTCTAGATTTGAGTTAAGGTGGAAAGAAATCATTGAAAGCTGAGTTTGGCCTCAGGTCTGAGTCATATTCTGCAATCTGGCTAATAATAAAGTGGATATTGTGATTCAATTCCAATCTCTAGATTGGTTCAGAATCCATAGAGGAAGGAGATGTGATTAAATAGATGACGGGATCAGGTCAGGTGGCCTTGTTAGTGCTATAGCATTCTTCATGGAAGGGAATGATGGGTATGCTCTCATATTCCCAACAGGAGGAAGAATCTTTCTATAAATAACATAAAAAGGACTTCCAGTTATAAAATAAATAATCATGGGAGTGTAATGTACAGCATGGTGACTCTAGTCAATAATACTGTATTGTATATTTGAATGTTGCTAAAAGAGTAGATTTTTGAAGATCTCATCACAAGAAAAAGTATTTTCCTTGTAAGTATGTATCATGATGAATGTCAACTAGACTTATTGTGGTGATCATTTCACAATATATACAAATGTCAAATCATTATGCTGCACACCTGAAACTAATATAACGTTATATGTCAATTATCTGTCAACTAAAAAAAAAAGAACGAACAAAAGAGTTATTAAAAAAAGTGAAGGAAAACACAAGGTGAAATTTTTGTCACGTTACTAAGTGAAACAGTTTATTCCTCTCATTGGGCATTTTGATATGACAATTATAAAAAGTATTACACCTTTAAATCAATAGGTTCAAGGAAGAGATTAATTACCCTTTTAAGCTAAGAATGGCAATGCTACTTGATGGCATGATATAAAATTTTGATTTGTGAAGGTATATTTATGTTATTCAGTTGCTAAATTGTCTAAGAATGATTTGGAAGAAGGAGTTGAAGATTTAGGGGAAGCATTATTATATAATATTTAAATGATTGAACCATTTATTAGATGATTTTTCCTGAATTCTTTATGATTCTAGTTCTCTAAAATAGAAAAACCTGAGGTCCAAAAATAAAAGGAAAAAATGTAAAGCCACTCAGAGATCCTTTTGATTTTATCACACATCTCTCTGTTAATTTCTAAACTTGTCATGGCTGAGGAAGAATTGGAGAATTTTTGCACAGGTAGAGCCAGAGAACACGGCTGTCATGTGCACTGTGTTTCCTCTGTGCTCAGATCAAAGGCATGCCCTTGACACCCCCTACTACCCCTCAGGCCCTCAGAACTTTCCCTGTGGTCCAGGGAAAAATCAGAGTCCACTGGGTACCACTTGCGAGATTTTGTTTTTGCTGTTTATGACCTAACCCTTAAGTAGTAGTAATAGCAGCAGTAATAGCAACAGCTACTTTTTCTGCTGTGCCAGGCATAGTCTAAGTGATTTACATGCATTATTTCATTTAAATCTCACATCACATCAATGGACAACCTGGAACAAATCTTAATTCATCAGAGATCTTCATTCCACATGACTCCACTTATAAAGTCTTGTGATCACTCCCTTTAAGTTTCCAGAAGATAATTTGTATAGGGATTTTCTTTTTTTTTAACCTCGCTTTTAAGGATGGCCCAAACTGTAAGCTATGTGTTTAGGTCAAATGAATAGGAGAGAGAGAAAGAGAGAGAGTGAGGGAGAAAGAGAGAGAAATGGTATCCAAATAAATGACCCGTAGTAACAAGTAAGAGCTGACCACCAAGATGGGGGCTCAGAGTGCAGAAAAGACAGGTATGATGGCCCCATGGAATAATATACCCACATCTCACCACTTTTTCATGTCATGGTACACTCACTTGAGGCACTAAGAGTCTCAAGTACACTACCCAGATGGGGCAGCTTTGTAAACTGTTTCCACCACACACTTGCTGGAGCGCTCCTATCTTCTCTCGTCATCTGCCACTGTACCCAGAATTGCCACAAGAGACCTCATCTCCCACCAGCCTCATTGATTCTCCATCTCTGTTTCTATTCCCTCCTTCCAGCTCCCTCCTTCTCCTTTAACTGTCTTCATTTTTAAATGAGCTCATCTAATAATGCTGTTTGTTTGTTTGTTTGTTTTAAAGGGACTTGGGAAGGTCTCTCCAGGTGCCGTGGGGAAAGGTTCCAAATTCTTGGATTGGACAGGAGGTCCCATCAAAATGGTTTAGAATGCAATAGTCTATGCCTCATTATACTTTAAGTCTTCCACTAAAACTGAAGTCTGCTGTACTAGAGAAAAGAGCCTTAAGAATTGATTGAACTATCTCAAAAACAATAGAGTTGGGATAACAGAACCTCCATGAGGAAAATGAGGCTAAATAAAGTGACTTGTCCAAGATAGAGAGAGCTGGAGCCAGCCAACACTTGAACCCAGCTGTGTCTGAATTCAGAACCACACTCTTTAACCACTACTATACAGAATCTCTCATCTAAGGAAGCATTTGCCACTACCAGCCCCAAGTATGTCCATATACAAAACTGTATCTGTTTCTCACAGATATTCACCTTTTCATTGTGAGCATGGAAGTCTTTGGTCCTTCTCTTTTAGAAGTGATTTCTAGGGCCAAAGCCCTTCTAGTCTTCTAGGTACTGTAATTATCAGGTCTATGTGATAATCAAAGATTCTAGGAGACTTATACTTTTAATTCTTAGTGTAACCTATGTGCTGCTGCTCCTACTTCCATCTGCCATGGGTACCCAGCCTCTGGTCTCTCCCCAGGTCAACCTTGCAATGGTATTTATTACAGTCATGCACTGCATAGCAAGGTTTTAGTCAACGATGGATCACAAATGTGTCGGTGGTCCCCTAAGGTTAGTAGCGCATAACCTAGGTGTGTGGTAGGCTAGACCATTTAGGTTTGCGTAAGTACACGCTATGATATTCGCACAATGACGACATCGCCTAATGAAGCATTTCTCAGAATGTATCCCCATAGTTAAGAAACACATGACTACGCTTTGTATCATTTCCAATACCAAATCCTACCACAAAAGTAGATTTTACTAAAGATGTTGTAACAGACGCAGAGGAGGTAGTTTATGTCGCATGACAGCATTTCACTCAAAAATTCCTGAATATCTTCTAAATCTCTCTTCTTCGACTTGGAGTATCTGCCTTTCAGGCTTTCATCATCTCTTCATCGTTAATTTGTGGAGCAATTTAGCTGTCTCCCTGCCTCCATATCCAAACTTACATACCTCCACAAAACCACTGAGAACATTGTGCTGTTTTTCCGAGTATAAAGATTTTTGTTTAAATGGGCAAGCAAATGATTCTTCCTCAGTGAATAAAGAGCAACCATTTTAAAGACAGTGAGTTATTGTAAATATTAAAGCAGAAGGAAGTCAAGTAAATCAGGGCCAGTTAAAATCCATCTGATATCCTCCCATCAGGAGGATAGAGGAGGAGATATGTTTCTCAAAGATCCACTCCTGAAATCTTTAGAACGAATGTGACTTTGGTTCTCATGGAAACATTTGTTCCTGGAGAGGCTTCCTTACCTGCAAAATGAGGAGGTTGGAGAAGATCTTCTTTTACAAATCATTCATCTGCATGAGGCCACCATGGGGAACAATAGGGCTGGAATTCACATGTCCAATCCCAGAGACCTGGTGTGAGGGTCAAAACCTCCCCAGGAGAGGTCTCAAGCCTGGCCCAAACTTGGGTGTAAACGCCAGTTTTATATTTGCTTCCAAAATAGTTTTTAAGCAGTTAAGACTTTCCATCTACCAATGACTCATAATATGTGGCAGAACAATGATAATATGGACCAGAGTCAAAGAACTCCACGCATGTAGGCACAGATTCTGGTATCTTTTTCTATTTATCAACACTGCCTCCTGCCATCCCGATGTACAGAAGGATAGGGTACCTTTTGTGAGGCTTTGCACAAAACTACAGAGAGTACAATAAGCTTCCTAATACCCTGCTGTCTCCATCCATGATCTGTCCTAGCCTCCCAGTACCTCACCGACTCTTATCTTTAGCCTGAGTGAATTACAGAAAAGGCTCAGCCCTGTGACTGTGATGATTCGAGATTCGGTATTTGTAATGGAGAAGCAACAACAATGAAGGAATGTATTGGCTTCCAGCCATTCTACGTCCAAAGATTGCCCATTTCCTTCTGCCAGCTACTGAAGTCCTTGGGTTGAGAGATATGAGCAAGAATTCTCTCTCTTCCTTCTGGCTCAGGATAAGAACCTGAGAATCTGCATTACTCACAACCTCCTATAGCTAAATTTTATTCAAATTAAAATTTGATAACCACTCTGAAACAGAGAAAGGGTATAGATGTAAGCTAACATAGGAGAATTTATAGAGAAGAATGAGAAGATGATGTTGGTATGTGTGGGCCAGGGATAGTTTGGCAGCCTAGGATGCCTCTTAAGAATCGAGCAAGTTAACAAGCAATTTTGGTGGCTCCTCCAGCACTTTCCTGTCTCTTGTCCCCACCCCTCAACCTTACTTCTGGATTGATGCACACTTGGCTGGCTACAAGGCAAGTCTGTTACTGTCCCACTGTCTCTCTCTTTCCCCTAGACACAGAGCTGCTGAGACGAGCTGGTTCATAGCCCCTTGAGAGGAGCAGTGATGACACATTTGCATTAACATCTGTCCATTTGTCTCTAGACACTCTCTAAGTGGCCTCATTTAGGTAGATGCTCCACACATGTGGTCTCCTAATTATCTCCTGCACCTGTGTAGTCTTTACAGCTGTTCTGGAGTCTCGGGGGGCCTCTACAAGGCCCTTATAGGTTCCCTACCCATCTGTCATCCTCTCCATCCTCATTCTTGTCAGTGAGACTCAGCTGCAGCCAGAGCACAGAGGTCAGGACTCCAGCTGGTGTTTACTTGCTCCATAATCATAGCCAGCAGTGGGGAACAATGTCTTGAGCACGCTTCTGCCTGACTTTGCTGAGGCTCACTAAGGCTCCCCACCTAGGAATCCTGAGAACTTTTCCATGAAAAGAAGAGAAGAGACAGCAAAGATAGCTGATACACTCCTTAGAACTAGAGCCTGAGTCAGAACTTCAAGGGCTCTGGTACGGCTCCTGGTGTAAGAGCCAATGAGAGCTCAGACTAGACTTGGTAGCTGTGGGGAAAGGGGACCTTAACATCTGTTCCAAGGCTTTCTCTTGTCTTGACTTTGTATCACCTCCTTTCAAGCTGATGTGTGGATGGTTTTCATCTTGAGATAGACTCTGCAGAGACAGTCCATTGGAGCATACTGTGCACCAGCTGGCATCCTACTGGGGTGTTTCTCCCTTCACAGAAGCTAAGCCTGTGATAACCCTTTAGGGAATAGGCTCAGGCACTTTGAGCATAACCCTAGATCTTAGACCCAAAGAGAAGCTTCTTTGATCCCTAATAATATGATTCATGATAGCCTGACAGATGTAGGGAGAAGGGAAGGGAGATAATAACCCAGGAGGCTTAGCCTCTTGGTCACCAGTAGAACGATCTTTCATTATCAATGGAGTGGGGCCGTGTTATCACATATGTGCTCATCTGTTTTGAGTTGGGTTTCCCAGAACAGAGCCTGCAAGAGACTCAAGGTTATGGGATTTATGGAGGGAGTACTCTTCAGGAAAAACCTGTAAGTGAAGGAGAGAACCAGGACAGGGAAGGAGAAAGAGCTGAGGAAGGATAAAGTCTCAGCCTGATCCATGGAAAGGAATACCCCCAATGCCCCAGCCTTGACCTCACTCCCTGATGACTCCCACTCCTGCTTCAACCCCTGCCTCATCTCAGCTCCACAAGCTCCATTAGGTGCTGGAGATGGACAAGATGCTGGAGATGGAAAGCATCCCTGTCTTGAAGAGCTCACAGTGGTCATCAGTGCCTATAGCCAAGCAGGTATCTATGTCATTGAACTTTTCATTATCACTGGACTGTTTCTGTGCCTTGTGCTCGGAAATGAGTTATTTCTAGTCAAATTAACCTCTACTCTTGGGCATACCAGTTTACAAACACATTTCAAACCTAGTCTTCTAATGGTTCTGAAACAACATTCCCCCCAAATTTTGTTCCGGACTACAATGATGGGTTGTTATTTCCATAAAAAGAGCTGCAAACTTTGTTTCCCTTTAAAAAATCCACTTGTATTTACAGGAGAGTTTCTTTTAATTTGATGCTTTAAAAATGATTAACATATTGGGTTTTTTGCATTTCTAGCTAAAGGTTAACTTCACCTCAATTAAGAGGATAAAATCAAAGTGTACATGCCATGATTCAGAACATGCAGATAAAGTTAATTTTATTTTGAAATTAAAGTTGAAAGCTTTAAATAATGTCACCTAACTATGTGTTTACTGTGTATATTTAACCATACATACAAAGGTATATTATAATTAATGAACAAAGGAAGCTTATGGATGATGAAAAAGAGAGGACTAATAAGTTAAACCTGAGTTTGGAGTATTCGGTTAGCTCTTAATGAGAGGTGGTGAAGAGTTGTTCTCTACATTTTGTGTAATCCGCCCAGAGAACAGAAGTTTTTTATCTCCTCCAAAAACCCTTACTTGAGAGCTAGCTAACTTTGTGTCTCTGTGCTGACTTTTGTCATGCTCTTGAATTATTCTATAAGCAAACAACAAGTTTCTTGCTTCTAAAAGAGCTAAAGCTCCTAGGTTATCTTCTGCTATGTCTATTTTAAACTGTTTTATTACCAGTCTGGTTAATAAAAGAGCCAAGCTACACACCTTTTTTATTCTCAGGCCCCTAAGCTCCTATCATAATCAAGTGGCCAATATCCTGCAACAACTCCTTTTCAATGTTGTGCCCACTTAACAGGATGGATCGGAAAGCCCTGGAGATTTGGAAAAGGCTCTCAGCAGCCGTGATATGTTCTTACCTTCAGGGTAATAATTTGGCCTGATCTGTATAAAATAGTTATATATATATGTATTATCATTGAAGGATTCTACCATCCTTCATTTCAAAATCTTGTTTGTCACTATAACAATTAAATAGAATCATTCTGTTTCATCCTCAACAGGCGGCTTCTCTGCTCCCTCATTTTGCCTGAAGGCCTGTTATAGGCTACAGGCCAGAAACTAGGTCTTCTGAAAGTAACAGCAAAGAAGGACAGCCTCGGAGCACTGGTAAGAAGGACTGTATCAGATACTCTAACTATTGGAAATATATTCATGGCTCCGGGTTTCCCAGAGAAGTTACCTCGCCACTGTGAGCAGAGATCTCTCAGACTGTGTTAAGGGCATCAGTTGGAACTTCCAGGTCTCTAGTAACCCAGAAGCAGATGACTTTATGAAAGCAGACAGCTGACCCAAGCTCTGACAAAACAAGAATTGATTATGTAGATGATGAAGGAAATATTGTATTTGTTGGCATTCTCTCTAATGTTCTATTTTTGAAGGGCATACAAAGAAGCCCTTTTACTGTATTCTAAGGGCGTCTCTAATCCTCATAACTGGCATAGTTGTGCAAAGTGGAATGAAACGCTGTTTGAATGGTGCCTTATTCCAATCGACCACTCAGAATTCATGCAACACATTCTAAGGAAACGTTAATATAGTTAACAAGCTAATGAGTCACGGAGGAATGTATATACCTCAAATAATGTCATCTAACTGATATACTACCTTATAGCATTCTTGTGAGGATTAAACCAATAATCTGTGAAAAGGGTTTACTACAGTGCCTGGCCTGAAGTAGTTGTTCAATAAATGTTATTTTTTAAGATTATTGTCACTAACATAATTGCATTTGATCCTCATAGTAACTCTGTGAGGTAGGAGTGTAAAAATGAGGAGACAATAGGCAGACTGGAGTAAGAAGGGATATTTTTTCCAGAAGCAAGCATAACTGCTGGTCATATCTCAGTCACTTATTGCTTCTGGACCACAAGGGGAAAGGTGTCTTCTAAGCTTATGCAGGGCACAACATGTGCAACTATACACTGTGGTCTTGGTTTAGAAGGTGACATTTGGATAAATATCTAAAGGTGATAAAGTAGCAAGACTTGCAGATATTGTGGAGAAAAGCATTCCAGGCAGAGGGAAGAGAATGAGCAAAGACCTCAGACAGGAAGATGCTTGGTGAGATTGAGCAATGGCCAGGAGGCCAGTATGGTAAAGGGACTTGAGTGAGAGGGAGAGTAGATGGCAGTGAGATTAGGAAGTTGTAGGGAGTCCTGACCATTTGGCTCCCTAGGCCCTTGTGGGGTCCTTTGGTTTTTGCCCCAAGTGAGATGAGAGCCATGGGAGGATAGTGACATGACACTAAAAGGCTCACTATTGTGTTAAGAGGTAAATATAGAAGCAGAGAGGTCAATAGGAGGCTATTACAGAAATCCAAGGCAACTTCGATGTTGTAGGCACTGGGATACAACAATGAATAAAACCAAGGCCAGGCCTTTGTGTTGCTTACATTCTAGTTTTGAGAGATAGACAATAAAACAAAGAAGCAGGTTGGTATGCAATATTTCATGAAGATGAGTGGGTTGAGAGTGATGGGAAGAAGTCTACCTCCAGCTGAGATGGAATAGTGGCAGATCAATGCTTCTACTATTAACTGCTAAAACAGCCAGAAATAAACATTAAAAAAAATGTTTTTGAAGGCTTCTGAATGCAACAAAATTGGGGGAAAAATCCTGAAGAAAATGGAATCACAGAGAAATATATTTGTCAGCTGCTTTTACTCTTGGCATTGGCCAAAGAATCAGACAAGCGGTCCCATTAAAATAGAAACTGGATCATGTCATTACTTTGGTCCACACCTTCCCATACTCATCTAATTCAGTGTAAAGCCAATGTCTTTTCAATGACCCACAGGCCCTACAGTTGGACCCCCTTATTTAACCATTTCCTACTATGATTTCCCTCTGCCCATTCTGCTTCAGCCACCCTGAACTTTTTGCTGGTCCTCTAACATGCCAACCACGTCTGACTCAAGGCCTTTGCACGCTGTGCTTTCTAGCTGGAATGCTCTTCTCCAGCTATTAGCATGGCTATCTCCCTGTCCTTCTTTACTCAATGCCATCTTTTCAATGATTCCTTCCCTGACACACAATTTAAAATTACAACATCACTCCCAGAATTCCTTATACCCCTTCCCTGCTTTAGTATTTTTTTCTCTATAGCATTAATCACTATAGTCTTTATTATACTTACTTATTTGTTTTGATTACTTTCTATTTCCTTCCCGCAGAATGTAAGCTGTGGAGGGAATTTGTTTTTATGTTTTGTTCACATTACCTAAAACAGAGACTGGCCCACTTCAGGCCATTAATAAATATTTGTTGAATAAATGAACCAGTGAATGACCTGCATACCACCAACATTGATAAATTTCAATCAAATAGAGTTAAATCTATTTGAAATTGAAAGAGATGACAGAAGCTGACACAAAATTCTCCTTCCTAGGAAGTTCAGTGTTATAGGAGGAGATTCTGGCAAACCTCACTAATAATCGCTTAAATTTTAAAGTTGAAGCCTGAAGACATGGGTGAAAGGTTGGACAGTCAACAATAACTTTGCCTGCCATAGATCAACTCTGAAGGGGCCAGAAGGAAAAGGATGCGGTCAGGTTATTTTTCTGACTTGGTTTCCAAATAGAAGTTTGATCTTGCTTCAATGTGAGAGACAGGCTCCTACCATGGAGTGAACTAGTCTGCAGAAAGAAGTCTCAGTGAATGACCTACCAGGAGCACATCTGTAGACAAACCAGAAAAGTGTTGGAAAATATAAAATTTTATTCGGTCTCATCAAATAGTCCACGAGCCTTTTGAATTTCTTTGTCATTCATCTTTTCTCCTGTGTGACCTATTCGCCTAAAAGTAGGGCTTATATTGTCAATCTTAAATTACACCTCCCTATTGGACATGCTATTACACCAACATATACTCAGTGTTCACTAAACTTTAGTTTCATAAATGAATGAGGCTAAATGCACAGCACACAGAACAAATACATGTACCTAATGGTGATATTCAAAATATTTAACAATAGTCACGGCTCAGGTACAAACCATCCAGAAAGAATGACCCCCATAAATAACCAGTACAGCTATTTCAGTGTATATTGGTTGAAAATCAGCTGCACAATTATCACCTCTTCCCCCTGCCAACTTAGATTCAAACGTCACTGTATGATACACTGTATCTAACTGTGACAATGTGCTCGACCTTTTGGTCTTCAGTCTTTTATTTCCTAATGCATTCATTCACTTAAAGAAAGTAAATTGAGTCAGCAATAAAGACTTACCTTTCCAGGATGTAGGCTTCTTAATGTTTTGCTGATCTTTGTGCAGAAATTTTTCATCACTAGATATTAATTGTTTACGTTCAGCAAAAATATACCCAGGTTCTAGGCCAATAAACCAATGGTGATTTGCATGCCTACTCAGTTTGATCTTTTTATTATCTTAGCAAAAGTAATTTCTCATAAAAATCATTTACTAATAATTTCTAATTTCATTATTCTAAGAGCTCTTATAAGTACAAGTGTCTTTTCAATGATTTAAAACTTCCTTTTCTTCAAGATTAAATATAAAACTTTAATTAAAATACTCAAGGCAATAAAGTCAAATTCTAATCCTTTTACATTGTCAATGAAATGGAATTGAAAGAGAGAGGGGTGGTGGATTTTTTTTAATGATCCATCCAATCTTTTTTAAAATTCCATTATCTCCCAAAAATAATTTATCTGAGATAATAAGTTTCTTCTTTATAGGAGGCAGAATTTTCCAATGAAGTTGTTATTCACTCAGTCGATATTAAAATAATCAGCTACGGGGAATGTTGTGTCTACAAAATAAATGTCTAGTCTGCTAATGGGCACATCATCTCTGTAGACCATGTTTGTGTAATTTTATTTTATGTATGTCTATCTCATTTCAGCATTCATTATGGAAGCAGAGATAATTCTCTAATTTTAGTGACTGCAAATACACCAGCAGCAAGCAACTGTGTAGTTGTATAACTTTAAGCATTTGTCCTACAATATTTTAACACATACCATCCTCCAATTTCCTTCTCCATCTCCATAAAAAGTTGTTTGACCCCAGCTTCCATGAAAAATGTTAAAGTTCATTTGATCTTACATATATACATACAATGGAAACGTTCTCTCCACCACCACAATTACGCTGTTACACATCTTGTGCACTGTAAGTAATAAATTTAACTATTCTAAGTGCCTCTTCTTGCACAAAGTTGCCAGCTCTCTCCTTTTAAAGATGAGTAAGATTTTTAAAAATTAATATGCAGCTACTAAAAATTACAGCTAATAGGAGAATCGTCATCTTGAAGATTAGAACAAAGAATAGACTTTGAAAAACTGACTTGCTATAGACAATAAAATAAAACAAAAAATTGTCATGTTTTATGAAACTGAAGGAGAAAGCTAATATCATAAAATGGAAGAGACTGTGCTTAATTCATGAGCACATATTATTTACCACATAGTACTCACTAAATAAATATTTGTCAATTTAATATTTGAAGGAAAAAATTTCAAAATAAAAATAACACCAGGGTATGCATATCAACACTGAACACATCCTGGGTAAATTCTGTATTTAAAGAATGAAGGGTAGGTGGATAAATAGGTAGATAGACAGATAGCTAGATGGATAGATACAGACAGATGAGAGAGGGAGAAAGAGAAATTTCTATAAGCATTGAGTAAAGGAGAAAAATTAGGAATGTAATTCAGACGGGGCTCAGATTTCTCTGGAAATATGAAACCGCAAATGACAATGAGGAAATTTTTAAGAATTTAAGAAAAATAAATTAATAAATTGAATGAGAACCTGATGGATCATTTAAAAGATTGTTTCATACTAGTGAATGTGATTTTTGGCTTATAATACAGAAGTCTAAAGAATTAAGTAACATTGTCATAGAAAATATTTTCTACCTACTTAAACATTAGTTTGCATTTCCTAGAATTTTATATAAATGTACTCTTTTCAGTCTGACTTCTTTCACTCAGCATTATACCTTTAAAATTCATCTGTTATTGCATATATCAACAGTTCACTCCTTTTTATTAATGAATGATATTCAATTGTATGGATATACTATAGTTGACTTATCCACTCAGCTGTCAAGGTACATTTAGGTTGTGTTTGGCTGTTACAAATAAAGCTGCTGTGAACATTTGTGTACAAGTTTTTGTACAGACACATGTTTTAATAAGTATGTAGTATGTAATAATAGTTAATTTTCTTTTCTTTTCTCTTGCATAAATATCTAGGAGAGAAATGAGTAAATCATATAGTAGGTGTATGTTTAATATTTTAAAAAGCTAACAAACTATTTTCAAAAGTGGCTATGCCATTTTATCTTCCCACCAGCATTGTACGAGAGTTCTAGTTCTGCCACATCCTCACCAACACTTTGTAAGCTGAAGTGAAAGCAGTGCTTAGAGATAATTTTATAGCTAAATGCTTATATTAAAAAGAGAAAGTTCTATAATCAGTAATCTACTCTTCCAACATAAGACACTAGAAAAAGAAGAGTAAATTATATGCAAAGCAAGTAGAAAGAAGGAATTAATAAAGATAAGAGCAGAAATCAGTAAAATCAAAAATAGAAATGTAGGCCGGCCCCGTGGCTTAGTGGTTAAGTGCGCACGTTCCGCTACTGGTGGCCTGGGTTCGGATCTCGGGCGCCCACCAACGCACCGCTTCTCCGGCCACGTTGAGGCCGCGTCCCACATACAGCAACTAGAAGGATGTGCAATTATGACATACAACTATCTACTGGGGCTTTGGGGAAAAAAAAAAAAGGAGGAGGATTGGCAATAGATGTTAGCTCAGGGCCGGTCTTCCTCAGCAAAAAAAGAGGAGGATTAGCACGGATGTTAGCTCAGGGCTGATCTTCCTCAAAAAAAAAAAAAATGTAAAAAAATAGAAATGTAGTAGAAAAAAATCAGTGAAACCCCAGGCTGTTTCTTGAAAAGCATTAATAAAATTGGTAAGTTTCTAGCCAGATATACTAAGAAAAAAAGAGAGAAGATACAAAATAACAATAGAAGGAATAAAAGAGGGGTCATCACTACAAATCTGACAGAGAGTAAAAAGATAAAGATAATAAGATAATAAGGGAACTAAAATGATATTAAGGGATATTACGAAAGATAAAAGATAAAAATATAATAAGGGAATATTACAAAAAAAACCACTATGTCCATAAATTTGACAATCTAGAAGAAATGAATCAACTCCTTGAAAGGGACAAACCATCAAAATTCACCCAAGAAGTGTAGATAATTTGAATATTGCCATATGTATTAAAGAAATTGAATTCATAGTTGTTGTTGTTATTTTAAAGCAATAAGGAGAACTCCAGGCCCCAAAGATTTCACTGGTAATTTCTATCAAACATTAAGGAAGAAATAATACTAATTCTACACAATTATTTCAAGAAAATAGAAGAAAAGGAAACACTTCTCCAAGACATAAGCAAGAAAACTACAGACCAATATCCCTCATGAATATAGATACAACCTCCCTTTCCCAAATATTAGCAAATCAAAATCAGCTACATATAAAAAGGATAATACATCACAACCAAGTGGAGCTTATCATGGGAATGCAAGGTTGGTTTAACGTTCTAAGAGTAATCAACACAATTTACAATACTAACAGACTAAAGAAGAAAAGTCATACGACAGTTTCAACAGATGCAGAAAAAGAATTCGTTTCTTCCATCCCAATAATACCTAGCAGTGGCCTCAAGTCAATGTACTTTTTAGAGCAGAAAGGCCCTGTCATCAGACCCTGTCATCAGTACTTACATGGCCAGAGGTGAGCTGTGCTTGCTTATGTGTTCTAAGGAATAAGGACTGCATGGGTATAAGGATGTCACTTGGACAATAATTTTTCCAAATCAAGCTCCTGGAGCCCTCTGTCATGGATGGGGAAGGGGAGAGGTGGGAGGGCAGATGCCCATTTCAAGAAAACATTTCTTTGTCATCAGCATTTTACAAAGATCTGAGTCTTAGAAGAAATGGATAAGAGAGGAGGAGATTGGAATAGCTCAGGGACCTTCAAACTTCTTTTGATAATGTTTCAATGAGATTCGCAAATCTCATCTTGTGACTTAAGTAAAAATCCTCCTGCTGAGAATTTGAACAATACTTTCTCAGACTTCCTCTTCTGTTATGAAATAATAGAGGGCATTGATGAGTCCCAAACATTTTCCTTGGTGAAATTCCTTCTCTTTTCTTTGGGATGTTTTCCTCTACAGCCTCAGGACTATGTGCTCTGACTTTGGCTTTGAGACAGAAGCAGCAGAGTGTCTTCTAGTAATATCTGGAACAGGGCTCACGGTGGCTCTGTTCTAATAATAATAAGGGCTTGCAACTAATTGTAGCCCTGTTTTCCACTCATTTGCCCATTGCTTACAATGAAATCCAAAATTCTTATCACAGCCCACAAGGCTCTACAATTCTAGCCCCTTCCCCTGTGCCTCTGCCCTTTGTTCTCTAAGCTCCAATCATAATTTCAGTTTCTCAAATTCATAAAGCCTTCCTAAAATTTACACATTTAGACATGCTGTTCCCTCTATTTGAGATGCTCTTCACCTGGTTAACTCCTATTCATGCCTCAAGTCTCAACTTAACAGTCTTCCTCAGAGATACCTGCCCTGAACACACCCCACCCTGTCTAGAAATTGTTCTCCTCTACACTTTCTCTTAGCACCCTGTAGTATTTCTTCATTGCACTTAGCATGATCTGCTGTTTTATATCCATTTGTGATCTTTTCCTTGGCGTCTTTCTCCCACTAGATTGCAAGTTCCATGCACGCAGAGACCACGTTCACTTTATACATCATTGCGTCTCCAGTGCATAAACAGTTCCTACCACATAGTAAGTGCTCAATAAATTCTTATTGAATAAATGCTGAATGGACCACCACTATCCTTCTGGACTCTAATACTTGATCCAAAGTGAATACCCCAGTTTCAAGCCCCCTCAAAATATGTTACTGTAATTAGCATTAACAATTAACATTTAGCATACCTATTAAAATCATATACTCTATTAGAATGCTATAAAAATATCATAGCCTTAAAGAATAAGGCACCTTTTTGAATGTGAAGATAGATTGGAGTGTTAGCGAGTCAAGCAGCTTTACCACCTGTTCCATTCGGCATTATCACCATGGGTTGCTACCACATGTGATCAGATAGCTTAGGATAAAAATAGTTTTGCAACAATTTCCAGTAAATTCTTTTACTTTTCTGTACTTTTCTCAACCATTTCTTCATAAATGCTCATGTAATGAGAAACGGTTAATAATTTTATTTTGTTAGTGACCTCCTTCTGTGTACTTGACTCAGTGATAACAATCAGTATAAGGAATCCAAGAACTGTGTGTGTAATACAGATTGTTTCCTCAGCTACTAAAAATTGGATTATATGTTTGTCTTCATTTCTTATCTTCTAATTGTTTGCCATTTGAAGGAGCATCCCAAAATTAGGGTAACAGGGTTGAAATACCCTGTCTATCTTTGCAGTAGCAGCTCTGCCACATATCTGTACCTTTGATATTTCAGTGGCTAGACAACTGCTGTGTCTAGCTACAGTGTGACAATGATAGGAAAATTAATAATGTTGACCATCTCACTCCTAGCCTAATGGTTTGTTCAATTAATTGGTTGTCAGGCACAGCAAACACTATTTAATATCCTAAGACATCCATAATGGGGACAGCAATCTCTAATAGACTCGGAACCGAAGAGCTAAATTGGATTTTATTCAAGATCAGCCCAAACTACAGTGTTGCATTATGACTTCAACATGAAGACATATGGCTTGATAAATAATTTGGGGACAATGGTTCATAATTTGAAATTGGAATGGCTCCAGGAAATCTCAGAATCAGGTTATCCTAGCTAAAATGTATAGGAGAGTCTTTTTCTCTTCTTTTAAGGAGCCAGGCGTAATGAGTATTTCTGGCATCCAAGGCCATCCTCCTGACCAATAAAAAGTAAAGGGAAGGGAAATGGATTAAATTCCTCTTCAGCCTTGAGAAATCAGGAAGAGGCTGTTGGCATGGAACCACAAATGGAAGAAAAAACATAAAAATCTTGCATGACACAGGTTCCATAGAATTGGAAAAATTAGCAACTATGGCTAAGAATGAGACAGACATAGGGAGAAAAGATACTGACAAAAAGGCATCTGGTCACAGGGAGGATCAAACTGAGTGATATGGTAGAATTCTGTGTCCATGAGCAGGTGAAGATTTGAATGGGGTCCCATGTAGGTGAGGTGAGTGTGTTTTGCAAGCTTTTGTCACCCAGAAATTCCCAGTGGCTATTTCCAAACTACATGCTTAATGTTTATATATATATATATAAATATATAAACATATATATTTATATATATAATATACATAATGTTTCACATATATATGTGAAATGTAGTATTGTCTGTTATTTAAATACTGCTTGTCCAATTTATGTTTCAAATAATCTTTGAAGTGTTGGGAAAGGGGGTTGTGGTATCTGGCAATATTCTATGAAAATCATTAACTGTTTTCTCTTTCATTCCCTCCTTTTCTAGAGTAACATCAAATTTATTCACTTTTTAATACAGCACAATTCTGCCAACACTTTAAGTCCCTGAGTCTCTCTTCTTTCCATGAGGCAGATTCCAGTTCCCTAAGTGGAATTCCAGAAATAACTATTGTTATAACTGTTGTATATACAGTTGAGTTATGTCACTTCCAACAAGCGACATTTAGCAACACTGAGTTCTCCTTTATGTTCATTCTTGGGAGAAAGCAAGCCGTGCATTAGGCTGCTGTGGTTGATGTTGGGGTTGCTTGTCCCAGACCCCCTTTATGGAGCCAGTGGACTCATCCCCTAGCTGCTGTGAATGTTGGCTGCTCGTGGCTCTCAGCTGTCCCCTTCTCAGGAGGATTGTTTTTGGCCAAGGAGACCTCACTCTGGAGATGCCTGGGCGATTGTGCCCTCCTCACCCCCAGGACTGATTGATATGTGGTTAAACTACTGAGTTGTTGAAACTGGAGAAGTCTGAGCAGGAGGCTACAGGAAATGCCAAAAAGACTTGTTTCTTCCCCAGAGGCCATCCTTCATAGTTTAACTGAATGACCCACCTAGGGACATTCCTCTGCCCAAAAGAGTGAAGTGTAACATCTATACCAACCTCCACCTCCACAACGGGGGGGAGGGGGGTGCTGCAGGGGGAGGAAGGGAGCAGAGGGGGAAGGCCAGCAACTGGCTGAGCAGGAGGCATAGACTCTAAAACCAAAAAAAAAAAAAAAAACACCTAAAAATGGCAAGAAAAGTCATTTCTGGGGGAAATAAATAATCAGCAGCAAGAACTTTGAAGACAGCACTGAAGCACTCAATCCTCCTTAGGAAGGGCAAGGATGGAGATTCAGTACTTAAAAATGCATTTGGAGCAATTGTAGAAGCAGAACTAAAATTAGCTGCAATTGATAATAAGAATCCCAACCATAAAAATAACAATAGCTATTAATAATAATAATAAGTAATAAAAAGTAACAATAGCTATTGTTGTTTGAGCACCTGCCAAGTCTGAGGCTCCATGCCAGGTTCTCTACATTGATTCATCATAATCCTTGCAACAAATCTGTAAGGCTGGAATGAAGCCAACACTCGCCTCTTTCCACAATGTGGTGTTGCCTCTTATTCCATTACAAACTGGCACAGGAAAGAGTAGTATGGAACAGGTAGAAAAAGAGAAGTGGAATGCATAGTATCATTTCCTTCTTCTTAGCACACAGCACGGTGCCTGGCACGTAGGAGTCACTCAATAAACATTTGTGAAATGAATGAAAGACCAGAAATTTAGATACCAAAATTTTAATAATGGTTAACTTTGGGTGGTGGGGCCAGGAGCCGCATTTTCATTTCTGTTTTCTCAAGCTTTCTGCATTAAATTTGTACTTTCATAAATTGGAAAATCATGAGCATATATAACTATATGCCAGTGCTTAAATATTTTGAAAATTATGATCAATTTAATTTCAAAATGAACAGGGTTTTTTGGTATAAAAAGACCTTGTTTAGTTTTCCTGTGTATCACTTTAGGCTTTAACTTATTAGAACACATCAATTTGAGGTTGCGTAAATGTCTCTTAGAAATCGACCTTTAGTACCAACTACACATCTGCAGAATGCCATTGTGAAGGTTGCTCTGAATCCCAAACTGAGGGCTGCTGTGGCTTTCCCCTGGAGAAGGGGGCCACTGTTCAGGGCAACTCTTTTGTTCTCTATAAGGGAACTTCTCCTTTCATCTATGACCACTCAGATGTCTTAAAAAGAGAGAGTCCTACACATGTGCCTTAAATCACGGGCCTGCGCTTCATAACAGCCAGCAATGAACAAAAGAAATCTCAGCAAATGCAACGGCAACACACCCAAAAATTAGGACTTAGACTAAAATATGCCTGCGTGCCACGACTCGGTTTTCTGGAATTATCCCCTAAAATTCTATCCTTAGGTGAGATAAATGAAAATGCTCTGGGATGCCACTTTCTTTTCCTCAGTGAACCACTTTCTCACCAGCAATCGGTCCTCTGCCAGGTGACTTTGACCCAGAAATGAACTGTGCTCTTACGTTATAGATGAAGAAACTGAGGCTCAGAGAGCTTGAACAATCTGCCAAGGAACAGAGGTAGCTGAAAGCAAGTCTAAAACAAGAGACCAGGTTTCCTGAGTGTCTGATGCAATTTCTGTGGTACCCACTGGACCCTTCTGGACACTTCACAGCCTAAAAGTCACTCCACATTCCGACCTCATCCAGGCTTCCTGGAATAATTCAGCCCACCTTGCAGCCCGTTCCCCATCCTCAGCTGACATTTCTCCTGTCTTCAGCCTATAGGGGGCAGAGGTGCTCCCCTGAGGGTCACTGTTCCACAAGCTCCATGGACAGGACAGCCCTCTAAACACCACTTTTCTCCCACCCCTCTCTGCAAGTAGTCCCTTTGTCTGATGCTGCTCCTTGCAGGATGGATGCTTTCTTTCAGCTGTAGTTTAATGAAGCTCAAACTAAGTTCTAGCCAAGCAGCCTGGGTCAGGAGCTTAGAAAAAAAGCGGCTACTTACACTTGTTGCTTGCCCTGTTATCAGCCTAGCTCTTCTGACAAGACAGCATTTTATTTTAAAATTTTTCCCCCATTTGTAGTTGTGGGTTCCTGTCCCCTTACCCTATTCATGAGATCCTGCCTCTATGATCCGCCGACTTCCCTATTTCCTCTGAGCTTGGGGCTATTACCTGCTAGGCCTCCTGGAGAAGAGCTCCTGCCTCTTAACTTCACCCTGCTGGCTGCTGATTGTGTATTAGGTTAAACCATATTATGCATATTTTTTACCTACAAAAAAGTCAATTTCATTTGGTTTAACTTAACATAGGAAAGTCCTACACGAACACCAAGACACTAGACACTGTTGAATTGTAACTGGGTGAAATTTGAAGGAAAGGTTATCTTCCAGGTTATGTACTTTCATTTTTGGAGGTCCTGATCTCTCTAGTCACGCACATACTGTACAGTCATACGTCCTCATGTGTGTGACGTGTGGGTATATAAAAACATATGTCTTGATAACTGTTTATGTTATTTTCACTGACTACCCTTAACATGGGAACATAATTGTTTATACTTAAAAACAAAGCCAAAGCCCTAGGCCCTGCACTCTCAGCAGACAGGGAGGGGCTCCCGTTCACAGCTGTGTCCTCAGCGCGTGGATTCTAGCAAGGACCACAGTCTTCGGATGTCCTGAAGTGGGCACAGCAATGTCATTCCGCCATAGGCTCGGTTCCTGCCAAGGGAGCGGCTCAGCTCCAGAACAGAGGAGCCAGCACATCTGTCCGCTTGGGAGGAAGTTTTGGCTCAGTCGCTGCAGAAGGTTTCAAAGTGGGGCTGGAGCAATTTGCAATTAGACATTCTCATTTGCATTTTTCTTACTAACAGCTATTTAGAGAAGAGCTTTAGATATGCTGGCTGATGATTCTGGGAACTGGGTCTGCTTCTATCCACAGACCTGCAGGCAGAAGGGATTTCAGCAGAGCTATCATTTAAACACTTAAGTGAAAACACTTAAAGAGCAGATATTCCATTTCGCTTTTTGGGTTAGTAATATTGTATCTGTTCTCAGGACTGTTTACTATAGCAGATAGTGAATTCCTCCACATTTCATCTGGGTGATCTTAGACAAAGCATTCAACTTTTCTAAATCTCAGTTTCCTCATCTGTAAAATGGGATAAGAATGTGTTCCTCATAGGATTGTTGTGAGGACTACATGAGATAATGTTTACATTCTAGTGCGGCAGGCAGACAGCAAACAATGATTGTATTAGTCAGTGTTTGGTTGTCATTGTGATGAACGATGAAAAGGAAATATTCAGGCTACCATGAGAGTGACTAATGGGGATCTGGGTTGGTCAGGGATTCCAGGGAAGGTTTTACATCTTAGGGAAGATGTTTTGAAGAATGACGTCACTGTTACATCTATTTAGGATAAGACAAGGTGAGCATCTTGAGATTATTGCAAAAGTTTAGATCTGGAATGCACGGCTTTGGGTAAAGGAAGCAGATAAGACCCATGGCTATCAATAGAGGCTTTCTTATTCTCTTAGTGTTTCTACATGTGCTTGATTAAGCAAAATAAATGAACTGAATAAATTAGAAGTAGGCTCTTACTTCTGGTGCAGAGTTCTCAACAATGGCATTATTGACATTTGAGTGGGATAACTCTTTGTTGTGGGGGCCTGTCCTGTGCATTGTAGAATGTTTAGCAGCATCCTTTGCATCTACTCACCCCCTAGTCATGAAATCCAAAAATGTCTCCAGACATTGCCAAATGTCCCTTGGTGGGCAAAATCACCCCCATTTGAGAGTCACTGTTCTAGTGAATTCATCTTAGAATCACATAGCATTTGCAGTAGATAAACCAGTAGTAAATAGTCCCTCACCTTTGAGGACAGGGGAGAATATATAAAAACAAAAAAGCAGAAACAAAAACAAAGTCAGCTTCAATCAGAGTCTGGGGTGGGTCACTTTGCGTGATGAATTCTGCTTGAGACCTGACTGTGCTGGGTTGTTCTGTTGTGAACTTCGTAAGCTAGAACGAGGTTGCCCAGAAGCCCCATCCCTGAGTGGCTCCATATAGGGCTGGTCAAAAGAGGAACGTGCACAAAATTTGGGGGGCAGAAGTGAAGTACCAGCCTTCACTCTCAGAAGGACTTTGGGGTCTGATACGGTGATGGACAGATGCACAGCTGACTCCAGCTTGTCCTCATTCTCCTCCACTCCCTGTCCAGTTCTTCTTCCCAACAGCTGGTCCTGCTGACCAGTAGCAAGCCCAGCTTACCACCAGAAACTTGGTTGTGGAAGTGCAGAGGTGGTAGCCTCACAGAGACAACAGCTTTCTCTCCATGACAGACCTGCTTGGGTAACTGGATGTGCTTGGCCTCTCAGAGTTCTCTGCAAGCTCTCTTGTCCACCTGACTTGTCCTTCAGTGGATCTAGTTAGATCTAATTCTCTGACTGGTAAACCTTCTTGCAGAACTTCACTTCTCTAGCTCCTCCCACAATTGGGTAATGTCCAATTTCTATAATAAATTCAACCCCTTATTCAATAACACTCATAATAGTTGAGTGATTGAGCTTTGATAACATCTCTCTATCCTTTAGCCTTCCTCAGAACTGGAATTTCAGAAGCCACTGCTATCTAAGCCATTGTTAGTCATATCCGTCCCAAGGGAGGATGCTTAGGACATGAATCATCACCCAGAACAGAAGCAGAGAAGCAGGACAAGCAGTCAACTTCCTTCCTAATTCAATGGGTACTAATCAATTTATCTCTACTATGCCTGTTCCAAGAGCTTAATTTGTTTTGTCTGCACTGGAAATATTGTAGACTAGAAAAATATTAACTCCTTGTAGGTTGAAAGAGTAAGGTTTTTCTATGAGCAGCCCCAGGTTTAGGATTTAAGCTGTGGTAATAATTCAGCAGAGCAGGGCCCACCATATCCAAACTGAAAGTGGTGACCACAGAGCAACCTTGACATTCCCTAGGTCTTAGTTCAGGTTCCCCAGAAGCAGACCCAGAGACAAGGCTTTGAGACAAGTGGTTCACTTAAGAGGTGATGCCAGGAGACACTGAGAGAGGCATGGGGATGTGAGGCAGGGCAGGACAGGCAGCCAATAAAGGGTTTGTATCAAGCTAGTGGCTGCTTGAGTAACTGGAGCTCACTTCCACTGGAGAGCTTTGGAAACCAGTAGGGAACGCACTGAGTTATCCCACCTGGGGTTGATGACTGTTGGGAAGGAAGGGTGTTAGGTTTATTCTTGACATACACTTCTGACTCGCTCTGCACACAGGCAGAAGACCCCAGCTGCTAGAGATGCAGATGCTGGCAGCTGGATATTGGCCAGCATGCATTAAAATGGTAAGGCCCAAGGGAACACTCAGAGAGGCACTGACAGCATCTGTTACCCTTTGCAACACCAGGTTTTGTGCATAAGACTCAATATTCAGACAGAAACCAGATCTTAGAAAAGAAGCACATCAAAAAATTAGAAAGGGTGTGTCCTGTGTCTTGCCTCTAGTCTCAGGAAGTGATTGAAACCACTGTCTTTGAATCTTAAGTCCTGCAAACTAGAGTCTTCCCCATTCTTATACCTCTGGTCAATTTAGAGCCATGTGAAACATATTACATTTATTTGCTCAGTTTATTTATTTCCTATTCTTTCTGTCCTTAGATTATCTTCAGACCTGTTGGTCATTTCTCTGTTACCTCTTCTGCTGGTGCCATTGGACCAAACAGAGGAAAGAGGTCAGAGGTTGTTACTAGAAACTTCACAAGGTGAAATTTGATCAGCCGTGCCCTTTGGGTATGGATTTTAGCTTATCAGAAAAACTGATCCCACATCCTTATGATCTACAGGAGGACCTGCCTTGACCTGTATCATGGACATAAGGGAATACCCAAGAGAAATAACCTCCTAATTCCCTTCCCCATACTGTGAGTTGGCCATTTTGTAGACAGGATGAAGAGATTACAGGAATATCATTGAACATTCTACTCCTGCAGTAAGTGCCTTTTGCCTATGAGGGTTTTTCATGCTAAAGGGATGAGATGGGCCAAGACAGGGCTCCAGGAAGCTGATATTTGAGTTTGGCTCCTGAGAGCTGGCTCAGGTGAAGCCTCTAATGGAGGAGAGCCAAGGGTCTTGGAGGTTCCTGTGTGTTCAGGTTTACTCTTGAGCATAGGGATGTATATAGGGATCCAGGGAAAAGACCAAACTAAGAATGAAATGCACCTAGGACTGCAGTGTCACTTCTCCTGGAACTAAAGGATGAGAGAGAGAGGGAGGTATGGGGAAAAGAAGGCGAAAGAAAAGAGAGAGAAAGAATGGAGGGCCGGATCATAGTGCTTCCTGCTGCCCAGCCAGTGAGATGGTGTCATCTTAATTTTGAGATGACATCTCTGAAGCTCAGAGAGGTTAAGTGACTCTTCCTAAGGTGACTTAGCTAGTCAGTGGCAATTTAGAACAACTTTGAGGATGGTGATATAGTGATTCCCATTTTATGTATTAATAAACTGAGGCTTGGTGATGACCAAGCCAGAACATGTACTCAGGTCAGTGATCCATGCCCTTAAAATCTATGCTTTATTTGCCTCACCTCGTGCACAGGTTGATCAGGCCTGACTTTGCTGAATGCTTCACTGTAAAGCAGCAACAGCCGATATCCAGCGCTGTGTAAAAGTCTGCCTGGTGGGCTGCATTAAGTCAGTTCCAAATTCTTGCCTAGCAAGAAGGAAGAAGCATTAGAGATTACAAAGCCAATTTAGCTTCATTAAACAAGATAACATTAATTGCTCCAATCTTCTTAATGAAGGAGCTCTAATGCATACAAAAACACTTCATCCAAGACAACTTCCAAGTGCCTCCTCCAGGACCCGCGCTCAGAAACCTAAAGCTCTTCTGGATTAATGTTCTCTCCTGAATGGACTCGGATCGCTGTACTGCCCGCCTAAACAGCTAGGATGTCCCTTAGAAAGCATAACTCCTGTTCCAGGTAATCCCTGGAGCAAGCCTCGGGTGCCCCAGTGAAGGAGGGCTGCAGTCTATGTGGAATGCAGGGACGGTCTCCCAGGTGGATTTCAATTCTTTGTAAAAGTCAGAAGTTAAAGCCAAAGAGCATCATAAGCAAACTGATCACAAGTTCAATTTCCTCCAGCATTTCTTTTTTCTTGCCACAGAGGTGAATTTCGAGACCTCAAGCATTCAAGTGATTGCACTCTCAACTTAAATCAATTTCCATTTAACTTCTCAGATGGGCTGAGGGCCTCCAAGATTCTTGGAGGAGGCCAGCCTTCTGTTTATGCACTCTCCCTCCCATATCCCCCCTCCATGCAGGCTTTCTCCTTAGAACAGCGGTCCTTTCATTTAGAAAAGGGGTATGGAGCTGAGATATGCCATAATAAGATTATTCCCTGGCTCCGTTCTCTCCTTCCCATCTTCTCCGTGCTCCACAATTTTTTTCTTTTTGAGCACCGTGCAACCAACAGGCAGAGAGTAAACAGGAAACTGTCTTATGTAGAATCTCTGAAAGCAGAGCCTGAGGTGGGTTGTTGCACAAATGATTGAGGGAATGCTCTCAATTCCCGCGAGAGGGAGGAAAGCAGGCAGGAGAGGGGAAAAAAACTAGGCAAAGATGTGAGTTCAACTGAAATCTAGCCTCAGCCCGATCCCCTAGGGAGCTCTGGAGCATGAGTTACAACACAGTGTTCCTTCCTGGAGGCAAGGAGGCCAGCGTTTTGTACCCTTATCAGTCAGCGATTGGCTGTAGGCCACTGATGGGAAGGGCATAATATCCCAGGAATTTCTAAAAGTGGTTCCCAACAGACCAAGGGCAAGTCTCAGGATAAAGGGGCAGCTGTGTAACACTCACAGAAGGTAGGGATGGGTGCACCTGCCAGATAAAGGGGATCTGGGCACCAACAGCATCTACTACAGGAACGTCACAGAATCAAGGAGCCTCTTCCTCGTGTGTACGTGTAGCAAGTGCAGCTGGGAAGTAAGTGATGTTTTCCTTCTGTGGCCTTTCTTCAGGACTGCCCAGGGCCCTTGGTTGGCTTTCCCTCTCTCTGTATTCATACCTCTGCTGTAGCCCTTAGGTATGTTAACATGTTATATTCCGTCTGTCTCCACATTGAGACCAAGAGCTTCTTGAGATTTGGAACCCTGACCCACTCATCTTTGTATCCTAAGACCTAGCGCAGCACCTGGCACATGCAGGAGCCCCCTGGTTTGTTAATGGTGTGACCCAAAGCTTTGCTGTCCCTCCTCTTCATTAACACCTCTCAGTCCAATCCCATCTGGATCACTTTCAATGAAAGGGACAACAATCAAGATCTTAAAAATGCCCATTTCTGAAGCTTGGGCAGCATGTTAATGTAATTGCAATTGCGTAGAAATGAAATAAAGACAGTTGTTTCTCTCCAAATAGATGACAATGCACAGAAGGTTTAGTTATTCATAAACTCTTTTTGGTCCAAAGAAAGACCCACTCAATGGATCTTTAAAGGAAGAGGCAACAACCTGCACAGAGATAAAACAACAGGGACATAGACCATTCTTCAAGGTACTAACTGGCACATTCACAGATAGCATTTTGCATAGTGGAGGTTGTTACAAGGAATAAAAGCAAAGTAACTAGGGAATAGAAGCTCATTTCACAAAGTTGGTAACCTGTAAGTAGGGATCACTCTGACATTATTACGATATGTAGAAATTGGATTTTCCAAGCATATTCCAGAACAATATCCTTCACTTAAACTAAAACTCTTTCCTTTCTACTTATAACCATGAAAATTTATCATTGCAATACAAAATTCACAAGCGAAAAAATAACTTACACAAAAATAATGCCAATAGTATTTTAAAGGAAGCAAAGATTGTATCATGATGGCAGATTGAATACATGGTTTTGCCTAAAATCCCTAAAAATGATACAAAAATAACAGTCAAGTTCTTTATTTTGAGTGAGAAAAGCTCCAACTAGACACACTGTTTCTAAAAAGATTATGTGAGTATTGGAGAGGGGTTCTCTTGGACCCCTGCCCAGGCACTTAGCCATTGTGACTTTCCCTTCTAAGATACATGATTGGTGGAAGTTGGGTGATGTGCCTCATCTTAATACCATTTTCATGGTCTATCAGGTGGTCTTCATGGTCTTCATCAAAAGGTGGTATACCTGAAGCAAAGGCAGCTCCTCTTGTCCTGTCCTGCTCAGGTACCATGGTATCCTCAACAGCTAGAGCATTGTGCTAAAAGGAAAGCTCTCCCTAGCATCATGGTCATGGCTCTTTTGGTCAGTCTTCACTCCCGCCCACCCTTCCTGGACTGCATTCCTTTTTTGGCAGTTGGTGGTCAGTAGGTAGAGGGAGCTAGTTTGGGGAATTTATAAAGAGAATTCCTATGGAATATAGTAGGATAGGAGGTGGGGAACTCTGAACACCTCAACAAGCCATGGAAGGATGATTCCTGTTATTTCTTTTTTTTTTTTTTAATAATTTTATTTATTTATTTTTTTCCCCCAAAGCCCCAGTAGATAGTTGTATGTCATAGCTGCACATCCTTCTAGTTGCTGTACATGGGACGTGGCCTCAGCACGGCCAGAGAAGCGGTGCGTTGGTGCCCGCCCGGGATCCGAACCCAGGCCGCCAGCAGCGGAGCGCGCGCACTTAACCGCTAAGGCCCTAATTCCTGTTATTTTGATTGTTAGGATTCCTGGGGCTCTTACTCAAGGATTGGTCCTGGAAGAAAAGTATGTGTTTGTATCACGTCCCTCCACATGGCCAGTGCTGTCCACCCAGGACCTGATGGAGACAGTAGGGGCATCAATTGCTATTCTAGATTCTGCACCAGAGCTTTAAAATTAGTGAAAACCTCCTTGATCCTGGCAATCCGTCTAGTTTGGGGCATTGACAGGAGCATGGTATGTTATTGGAATATGTGAAAGGCTGAGTCAGAGACTGCGTACTACATACCGTTTTACATCATACTATTTTACATTATTTACATTTACATACTATTTACCGTTTTTTACTAAAAGCTCTAACTTTTTAGTGGAATATAGGTAATGTGACTGCTTCTGCTTCCAGCTTTTTATGACTGAGCCACTTGCACGCTTTACTATCTGATGTCTTACAAGACAGATCTTCCTTCCCTACACTTAGGAAACATGAACTTTGCTCGTCTACATATTTTTAGTTTGTTGTTAAAATGCTTTTCCATAGGCATTACTTTACCATACAAGAAAAATCTAAATGATCTAATAAAAACTTCTAGTACATTTTTACTAATTAATTTTACATTTTCCCCAACTTTTAATTTTTTTAAAAAATTGAGCATGTAATAGAGTGCACAAATATTAAGTGTACAGTTTGATTAGCTTTGACATGCATGTATAGCCTCATCGACCCAGGAAGTTCCCTCATGCCCCTCCCACTCAATCCCTACATCCCCCTCCCCCAGAGGCAACAACTGTTCTGATTGCTGTCACTATAGACTTGTTTGATCTGTTCTTGAACTTCACATAAATGAATGCTCTTTTGTGTCTGATTTTTTTCATTCAACATAATGTCATTGAGATTTATCCTTGTTTCCGCATGTATCAATAGCACATTCTTTTTATTGCTGAGTGGATTACATTGTATGAAAAATTTTGTTCTTTTGAGCATAAGTGTTTCTACTTTACTTGAGTAAATATTTAGGTGTGGAATTGTTATAGCAGATTTCAAGGGTCCAGGCACTAACCCCCTCCTGTCAACAGTGCTTCCAGTTTCACAATCACTCAATACCACATCCAGAATTAGTTTAATAATTCTGGGTCTGGTATTCACATCTTGTATTGCTTCAAAAACTCTTTAAGAATGATCCGTGAAAGAGAAACTAAATAATTCTAGCTATGGATGGATTTATTTAAGTTTCTGTTTTGAATATGTTGTAAGAGAAATTTCCAGTTGACTTCAGTGAGGTTTTTAAGTCATCACCTGCAGCAGGCACTTGTGCTGGCCCACCGATAGCCCCTCACCTCACCACCTCGGTGCGTGCCCATCCAACTGCCAACGGGCAGCACCTGCCTTTCTTTGCTGAGAGCTTTTTTTCTCATCACCAAAAAAAAATCCACATGAGGTGAGCCAGAAGTGCCAGGGAATTAACGTCCCCCAGGAGCAGCCCTCAACCCTGGCTGAGCTGTATAAACAACTAATAGTTCCTTTGCTTTTGAGCAGAATAAATCTGAGGCCTGAGTTTTATATTGGCTCCACATTTCGCCTGTGGGATTAAGGTTCATGTACCCCTAGCGGTAGTGGTAAATTGCCTGATGAAATATCCTTGCTTGGCCGTCTTCCCTTCCCTGTCTCACTTCCCCACTCACCTACTGGTGTTTTCTTCGCCTCCCAAGTAAATCACCTCCTCTCCATGCACTTGTCAGGGTCTGCTTCTGAGGAAACCCAAACTAAAACCCTCCCATATACAAATCCAAAGCAGAGTATTGTTTTTCAGATCACCCTGTTTGTTTCCGCAGAGCACTTATCACAATAAAAGATTATTGTGTGTGTCTACCTGTTTACTGTTTCCCTAACAAGGTTAAATTCCATGAGTTTAGTCTGTGTCCATGTTCCTCAAGGCCTTCTCCTTAGAATTCTCACAAAGCTTTGCATACAGTAGGAGCTCAACAAATGGTTGTTCAATGAATGAATGAAAGTGTGAATTCTAAGGAGGTTGATTCCAAGCCAACAGATCTACAACCAGTTTACCAAATATGTTTCAAGGAACACACACAATGTGTGTGTATATGCCAAGCTTACCTAATAAATGATATGCAAGAATATCCTCCAGTCAAAACTGGAACCTGAGGCTGGCTGATTCCAGAGCCTGTGTTCTAACTCTTATACTGACTTTTTTTTTCATGTGAAAAACAAAATTATAACCTGTATTATTCCTACCACAAAAGTTTCTTGGGACCATTAAATTAATGTGTGTATGATACGGCTTTGAAAAGCAAGAAATATTCCGACCTCTGGCAGGTACTGTTCACATCCATGCATGTGAAATGGAAGAACATGACTCTTGTCCTTGACAAAGGTCAAGGGCATCCTCAAGACATAATATCTACAATCGCAACATAGATTCCTATTTCCATGAAGCACCTGGGTACCTGCGAGGAAAAATGTCATTGGGATGTTTTCAGGATGCTGGCAAGGTGGTTTGGAAAGCAGCGTTGCCTAAATACAAAGAGGTAGAGTACAGTGAAAGCGAATATAGCATAAGCTGAGGTGTGAAGTCACAGGCCTGCATGCTTGAAACTTGCAGAAGAATCAAGGGCAGAAGTCCAGCTCAGGCCGCTGGCCGCCTGGCTCCCAACTTGGCTCCCTAGGTAGCTCTCTCCTTCTTCTTTCCTTTCAGCATTTCAAACAGCAAATTCCACCCTTTGCCTCATTCGGAGTAACTTTCATCTTTTTCCTTTATTTCTTAATACCTTCCAACATCAATGCCCACAGGACCTCCTCCTTTTAAGTGGCTTTCTCAAGTTGGGTTCCTCAGGAGCAGAATATGAGACAGGGATTCATGTGCACAGGATTTATTAAGGATGTGCTCACAGGGGAAACTTGAAAGGGGAAGAGAGAAGCAAGATAACATGCTTGAAGGAGCTGAGCAAGAATATGGTCTCAGCTAGAGTCCAGCTTCAGGCTGATTGCATGTGGAGCTCAGGAGTGTGAACTGCACCATAGAGTTGGTCCCACTTTGAAGCAAGGAGCCAGCCATTTGAATCCCTTCATCACTCAGTCATTGCTCTTGGGCTGTCCTGGGCAGGGGGCTATAACCTCATAGTAAAGCAGCTCCCCTCTGGCTGAAGACATAATATTGGAGAAGGGGCAGCTGTGAGCCATTAGCAGCCTACTCTCACTGTTCTGAGGGGATGGAGACACCAAATGAGTAATGGGGTCTGACTGGGTATCAAGAGAAGTTAAAATAGTGGGTATTGAGTTACTTTGCAAGATGGAGGCACTGGAGAGGACTTAGGTCTTGGAACTTCCGATATGCTCATTTGCAATTATACATCCCCCTTTTTGCATGCCTTTTGAATGGATTAAAGGCAATGGTTATTTTACTTTCTTCTCTAGGAAGAATCCTGTGCCATATTCCTCCTGTACTGACTTCCATAATCATACATTTGTCATTCATGTCAAAAACAAACAAAAACTGCCTGGAACTTATGTATAACTATGTCCCATTACAGCTAATATTAGTTGAGTGCTTACTATGTGCTGGCCACTGATCTAAGATCTTTACACGTGTTATCTCACTTAGCACTCACACAACAGAGGAGGTGCTATTAGGCCTAAAGTAAACTGCTCTGGAGCATAGAAAAAGAGGTAAGACTTCCAAATTCTTTTTCTGAAGCCAACATAGCTCAGATACCAAAACCTGACAAAGAGCACACGCAAGAAGGAAGGAAGGAGGGAAGGAAGGAAGGAAGGAAGGAAAGAAGGAGTAGACCAATCTCCCTTATAAATAGTGACAAAATATTACAGGCAGGAAAAATTTAAGAATCCTTATTGAGATAGGTAGCTAGGTAGACATGAGTGGGAGATCATAATTGGAGACCTTGCTGCATCAGTGGAGCGTCTTACTGGCATCCAGACAAGAGCGGAGAAACACAGCTGGAGACCCAGCTACATCAAAGAAGCACCTTGCTGGTACCCCACAAGATACAGATAACACGGGAGTCTGAGACCTTCAACCATCACGATAAAAATAATGAGTGCACAAAACAAAGCCTTCTGCTCTACATCTCTAGAGGACATTGACCTTTTCTTTAATTTACATACAAATTCCATATGCATTAGCCCCCCTTCCTCAGGGCATGACTGCCATGACAGTTCCAGAGACTCCCCTAAAAGGTCAAGAACTCCCCCTCCCGACACGAAGGTGGAGGAAAAACCATTATTGGCAGATAACCAGATAATGCAAATTCCCTCTAAACAGCCCAAATAAAAATAAAACTAACCCAAGACACAGGGCAGATGCGTTCTCTGGTACTGCCTGCTCCTCTCTTGGAGTGTATCTGACCTTTCCTCTAATAAATCTTTGCTTGCTTGCTGTTGCCGTTGTGTCGGTGTCTGAATTCCTCTCTTACGCTGACCAAGAACCTGGGCAATCGGACTATTCAGTCCAGTTACACTTATTGTCATTGAAATTGTATAACAAATACATGTAATATAAATAATACCCAATACAATTAGATAAGAGAAAGAACAAGAGGTACGAACAGTAGGATATCAGAAAGACACAGGCAAAAGTATTACCATGTGTAGATCATATAATTTTATATCTGAGAATTTAAGAGAATCCATTGTATTTTACAATTTAATGATCATATCTTTTTTCTTTTCTACATTTCTTTTAATTTAAACTTTATATCTACAGTGGCTTTATGTTGTTATGTTAGAGTCTTTTGAGCTAAGCAGCAAAGAAAGCAGTGAGCTTTCACTTAAAGAACTACATGGCAGGAAAATCACTCACTGTGCTGAGAGGTGGGTACCCTAACTCTGGGGTTAACTGAGCCACTCTCCTCTTTTCAAACTATTTCTGTGATTAATGGATATTTTAGATGAATTTGCATATTAGTAAAATATAGCATTGCCACATGTGTCCCTTTCTGTAAATAGAGCCAAAGTACACTTTTTCCTAAATGCTAGAAGAAAAAAAAAGTAGAAATTGTATTATACCTTCAGTTGCTGTGATTTTGGTGGTAATGTCAACTCTAATACATTAAACTGTAAAGATTTTGAAGGCAATATGCATTTCAGCTGGGAAGCCTAAAGTAGGAATAAACAGAAGGAGTGTGGGATGGTAAGGAAGAAAATTATCTTAGAGAGTATTTTCAACTCTCAAAAAAAGAAATTTGAAAGTAAGCTTTGCCACAACAGGAAATAGAACTATTCCAAATGCCCATTAAACATATCATCAACCTGTCTGAACAAAGCTGAGATTGCTTCCTGGGAAGTAGTAATATTTCCAGAAAATAAAAATGTAAATATTCTTTTTGCCTGTTAACTCTAATATTGAGAATTATAAACAAAATAGAAAAGATTATAAGAAAGATGGAAAGTATGAGGGTGCAAGTATATTCTCCTGGTTCCTCTACTTGCTGGCTTTGTGAGCCTAGAAAAGTTACTTAACTTCAGTGAGCTCATGTTTTTGCATTTTAAAATGGAATTACTACCAACAATGTAGTGATAGAATATTGCTAAAGTGAATAAAAAAAATGAAACAAAGAGTATATACAGCATGCTACTTTTTGTGTAAGAGAAATAGTGAAATAAAACATTATAAATGTATCTGTCTATTTTTGCAAAAGGAAACACAGGAATGATAGTCGGAAGAGGTCATTGAGAGGACATGACCCACAAGCTGGACCCTGGCAATCAGAGGCTCCTCACCACTCCCCATCCTTGGAATGCACGCTCTCCCCACCATTCCCACAGTGGGAGCTGTTTTCAAGGGTGCAGCCTTGAGATGTGTTATTGAGACCATCTAGATGGTATACGTGAATGAACCCCATTAAGGCCTCTATATAAACATTTAAGATTCTGATAGGCGGGTGCAGAGATCTACTCATATTGCAGTTGCCCAAGACAGGCCTCATAAGTAAGTTTCCTTGCTTGTTAAACCTGCCATCTATCAATCTGGAGTGGTCTGCTTCTTTCTTAGGTCTCTCCTTGCCCTCTGTGTATGGGGGCTAGTTTGCAAACGAACAAGGATAAACCAAAAGCTAATGAGATTGTTTACCTGAAGGAGGTGGGTGGAAATGGGGTGGAAGGGCTGAGGGGCACCAACTTACACTCCTCTGAGTATCTGATTTCCTAGAGTTTTGACTTTTGGAACCATGGTTGTCTTTTATATAAACAAAAACTAAAATTAAAAAAATCGACAAGGATGAGAAGAGAAACCCTAAAATGGAATACGAACAAAACCAAATGTATTTAATTATACTTCAAACAAATAACATAACCAAACTGAAGGGGAAAATAAATAGAACTAATCCATGTAAATTTTTAACATAGTGTTTTGACTATATCCCCTCAAACTAAACTAAAAAAGAATTTTAAACAAATATTGAATTCTAGATAGTAGTGTTTTTTTTCCTTCCACAGTGGTGTCTGTTAGCAATTCTAAAACTATTTTTTATACATTCTCAGCTTGAGCAAATAAGTAAATATATTAAGGGTGAAGAAGCTAAAATCAAATCTTTGGTTTTGGATTGGAATTGAAAGTATCAGCACAAACTCATAGATTCTAATATAGAGATACATTAGATAGATAGATAGATAGATAGATAGATAGATAGATAGATAGATAGATGTGTGCATGTTTACATGAACATACATATATTTCCTAGCTCTGTCCACTGAGAGTCTAGAAGCTATGATATAGCAGTAGCAGTGAGAATGTCCAATGCCCAGATTTTAGTTTCTAAAATATCATCTTCTAATAAAAGAAACCAGAAGTCCTTGGAGAAATGGCAGATTCCAGGGCTGGTACTAGGAGAGTACAAGATGAGCCCTGAACATTTTGTTGTGCCAAAAAAAAGAAAGCACTGAAAGACTGATAGAGACATGTTAAAAGGACATCAGAGCTAACTGAAAGGAGCACACCTGGCCAAATACAGCACAATTTGAGTACCAAATAGAATAATGACAGTAATGGATTAGAACACATCAATTATAAAAGAATCCATGAAACCATAATGATACTCAAAAATGGAGACATAGGGCGAAAAAGTTCTTCTTTAGAGAAGAATGCTGGCTAATAGATGTAGAATAAATAATAGAATCACGGAGAAAATCACCATTTTGCAACCTGGATGTAATAATCGATTCAGGTAAGAATTATCAATGGATACTAACATCATTAGGTGAAAAGTTCTTGGAAAAGAGAATATTCAAATGGTCTCACATTATCTCCCCACAAACTACTCAGTTGCAAAGGGAAAAATTTACTTTTTCAATGGGAGATACAAGGAAAATACTTTTGCTTAAGAAAGCTACCCACAGCAACCAAGATCAAATAACATACATAAGGGGAGAAGCAATAAGATAGACATGCCGGCGGCCTGTCTCATTTAATGTACAATGTTATAATATAGACCTTTGTCATTGGAATAACACAAGAAATAGGGATATGAGATATGAATATTGTTCTGAAAATATTAAACTCAATGTGTAGATGCTATGACTATATATGTAGAAATTCAAGAGTATCAAATGAAAAACTATTTTAACTAATACGAGAATTCAATAAAGTAGCCAGAAACATAATCAACAATTTAAAAATTCAATCATTTTCTATACATCAGAGAATGTAATAGAGAAAGAGTTTGATTCACAAAGGAAATAAGAACTATAACAAAAGCAAACGACACTCAGAGTATGTGCAAGACTTGTATGAAAGAAACTATTCAGTTATCCAGAAGGACACAGACCATCATGATCCCGATAAGACAACTCAGTAAAGTTAAATGTTCTTTCCGAATTAATCCATGATTTAATTCAATGCAATGTTAATCAAAGTCCCTAAAGTATTTATTTTAATTTTCCAAGTTTGTTTTAAGTTTATCAGATGATGAAATTAACAAAAGTTGCCTATATATTTTTGAACAACTTTATTGATATGAAATTTACAAACATAAAGTTTACCTGTTAAAGTGTACATTTCAGTGGTTTTCAGTATATTTACAGAGTTGTGCAACCATCATTAAAATCTAACTTTAGAACAATTTCATTGTCCCCAAACAGAAATCTCATGCCCATTTTCAGCTTCACTTTTTAATAATAGCTTTATTGAGATATAATTCACATACCATAAAGTTCAACTTTTTAAAGTGTACAGTTCAGTCATTTTTAGTGTGCAGGCAAAGTTGTGCATAGACTGCCACTATTTAATTCCAGAACATTTTCATCACCCCAGAAAGAAACCTCAGACCCATTAGCAGTCATTCCCTATTTGTCCCTCCCCTCGTCCCTGGCAACCACTAATCTATTTTCTGTCTCTATGGATTTGCCTATTCTGGACATTTCATATAAAAGGAATCATACAATATATGCCTTCTTGTGTCTGGCTTCTTTTGAAAAAAGAAGAAATGGAAGAATTTTGCCTGATATCAGAACATACTGTAAAGTAAAGTATTAAGGCAGTGTAGAATTTTGACAGAAATAGAAAAGTATATAATGAATCACATATGCGCACCACTTAACACATTGATAATTGTGGCAATTTGAGCCAATGGGAAAGAAAGTTAATAAATGATGTTAGGACAAATAAATGCAAATGCGTAAGAAACAAATTTAGAGCCTTCTCTCATGTCACACACAAAATTGAATTACTATTAGATTAAATAATTAAATGTCAAAGAGAAAATTGCAAGAACCACCTTCCTTAATAAGATGTAAAACACAGAAGATATAGGTAAAAGATTGATAAATTTGAAAACATCAAAATTCGTTTCTGTAATAAATTAGATTATAATCCGAAGAATAAAAGAAATATTCATAAATGAATAAAAAAATAAATGGAGAAGGGACAAAACTTCTTTACAGAAGAATTTCAAATAATAAGTGTAGATTCTCTCCCCTGTTCCAGGAGGTGGAGCTTAATTTCCTTCCCCTTAAGTGTGAGCTGGATTTAGTGACTTGATTCTAACAAATAGAAAATGTAAAGTGAAAAACAATGACTTTACAGTGGAGAAATCTGGCAAATATCACCTTAACCAGGTGACCAAGGTTAACACTACTAGTGGTAAGTCATGTGGGTATCATGTACCCCCGATACGATGTGGTGAGAAGGGCGCTCACCTCCGGGGTATTCTTCCCCAAAATCCATAACCCCAGTTAAATCATAAGAAAATATCAGACAAACCTGAATTAAGGAACATTCTACAAAATACCTGACAAGTACTCTTCAAAAGCATCAAGGTCCTGAAAAATAAGGAAAGACTTAGAAATTATCACAGATTGGAGGAGGTAAGAAAACATGATGACTGAATGCATAGTGGTGTCCTGGATGAGATCTTGGAAGAGAAAAATGACATTAGTGGGAAAACTGGTGAAATCTGAATAAAGTCTATAATTTAGTTAATACTATTGTACCAATGTTAATTTCTTGGTTTTGACAAATGTACAATGATAATGTAAGATGTTAACATTAGGAGAAGCTGGGTGAAGAGTATACGGGAACTCTTTATACTATCTTTGCAACTTTTCTGTAAATCTAAAATTATTTCAAGATAGAAAGAAATTTTTAAGCTTAATAATAATAAAATTTACATGGAAAAATTTTTTTCCACTAACAACACCCCACCATAAACAAAGATAATACTACAATGACAGGATGAGAAACAATGTTTTTATATATATATAAATCAAAATATATAAAGAGCCCCTACAAATCAATAAGAGAAAGGCAAACAACTCAGTACAGAACTGGACAAAGAATGTGAAATGGAAAACAAACACAGAAGGAGAAATACCTACAACCAATATTTCTATGAGAAGATTCTGAATAATCAGGAAAATGCAAATCAAAACAAAAAGATAACGTCAGATTGGCAAACAATTAAAAAGAATGCTAATAATGGGGATTTGGGGACATGGGAACTTATTTAGACAGCCGATGGGAATGTGAATTGGTGCAATTTAGAATGCAATTTGGCAACATCTATCAAGACTTTAACTGGGGATTCATTCTTTATCGAACAATTCAACAATTGGGAACACACTCTAGAGAAATGTTCTAGCTCAGGCACAAGGGTATATGTACAAGGATGCTAATTAGAAGTTTGGTTCAGAAAATTGTAAACAATCTAAATGTCCACAAAGAGAGAAATATTATTCAGAAAATTAAGAATAATCTAATTTTCTAAAAAAGGGGAATTTAAAATAAATAGGTTAATACATGAAATACCATGCAACTCTTAAAAGTAGGAAAGAGATAGATAGATAGATAGATAGATAGATAGATAGATAGATAGATAGATAGATAGATAGATGCTTGTTGTCTTCTCTTACTTTAACATGATTATTGTCCTCGTGATTTCAGCAATATAAGCAACAAGCAAGGGGGATGAGTCATACAAATAATGTACTTATTTTCTGATAACTTATTTGGCCAACATTTATGTATCTCAAGATCCTTAGTACATAAAGCTTACTCTTTATAAATCTCTGAACTTTGTTAACTCCAAGAAGAGCAGTGTGTTTTTGTCTTTAACCGTCTTGAAATAGAAAGAATATATCAATATTATTTTCACTTTAAATGAAATCAAGATACCCTGCGTTTGGAGTGAGTAATGCTAGAAGAAAGCCAATGCTTTTGTGTATTTGTTTGATGTTGTGTGGATGTGTACTCATTGTTTGCATGGGTGTGTCTCTGTGCATGTGTCTGTTGTTCTGTGTGTGTGTCTGAGTGTCTGTGTGCTATATGTGTGTTTTAAAGAGGTGCTGGTTCTCACCAGTCCAAGAATTGTACAAATCTCCTCCTATTCCTCTATTCTTGGTCTCCTATCTCCACCCATGACAGCTCCATTGGCATATGAATGTATTTGTTCTGGCAAATGATTCTGTCCAAGTGGCAACATTAATTTTTTTTGAGCAGATGTGTGTCAAACTCTATTAGGGGTAAAGGGGAAAGGATGTATTCATGCCATATCTACAGCTACTATTCAGGTCAATCTCAGTTTAAAACATTTTATTCTCCCTACAAATCAGAAAAACCATCTTTTTCAGATAATGTATCTCACTTAGAGGTTCAAAAAATAAGGCCATTAAAACCGTATCAGGGGATACTATTCAGCAATAAAATGGACCCAACCTCTGATATTGGCTGCCACATGAATAAACCTCAAAAACATTATGTTCGGTGAAAGAAGCCAAATGCAAAAGACCACATATTCTGATTCCAGCTACATGAAATGTCCAGAAATGACAAATCTATGGAGCCGGAAAGTAGATTAGTGTCGTTCAAGGCTGGGGGGTGAGAACAGGGATTGTTTGCAAAGGGGAAGAATAGATCTTTTGGAGTGATGGGAATATTCTAAGATTGGATTGTGGTGATGTTTGCACAATTCTGTAAATTTACTAAGAGTCACTGTACACTTAAAATAGGTGAATGTGACGATATGTAAACTATACCTCAATAAAGCTGTTAAAGCTATGACACAATCTTGAAAAGACAGAACTGTGCTAAATTTACATTGCTGAGGTCTGTATGGTACTCAATGCCTCACTGAGGTCTACAACTTGACTACATTCCATATTCACCCAATGAGAGTTGCCACTGTTTCTCATTTGACGGCTTACTCATTCATTAGAAAGCGCCCAAATGCAATGGTGACAGCTGGTTGCCTTTACTCATGGGCACATGGAAGCTCTCTCCACATGGAAGCCCTTCCCTTTACACACTTCCCCCACCAATCGCTTACACTCACTAATCAATATACAACCAAACAACTGAAAAGAGAGCACCAACCGTCAATATCAATATAGAGAGAGGCTTGGACAAGGTATGCAAAAGCATGAACAAGGATAATCCATTCACATTATTACTGGGCAAAGAGCAAGCCCAGTTAGAATTGACCAATTTGTAGACTGAAGAGGCAGCAGCAACACCAACAACAAAACTAAGGACAAAACAGCTTGCAAAAGAAAGATGGAGAGAAGTATGTGTGTTATTATAACAGATCCCACATTCCTGATCATAGATGCAGAGCCACGGCCCAAGCTGGGCCGATCTGTTCTTTAGCCTTTGGCAACACTCATTGATGTGGGGATAGGAATGTAACTAGGCTGCTTCCTCAACAAGTTTCTAACTCTAGCTAGAGTGAAAATGTTCTTTCTTCCATAATAATGGAGTGTTTGGCTGAGAGCCTGTAGGGACCAGGTGTACACTGAGAGAAGGAAAATAACACAATGAAAGAAGTAGCGGCAAGAGACAGCGTGCTGATGGCACTGTGTCCCCAACTCCAGGTGCCTCTAAAGCTAGCTCCAACCCTGCCTCTCCTACAGTTTGGTTATGTGAGCCAATAAATTTCCCATTTGTGCTTAAATTGGTTTGAGTTGGATTTCCATAAGTCATAACCTGAACTTTTTCTAATAAAACCTCACATTGGACAAAGAAATCAAATAGAACAGAGAATCAATGAAATAGAAGTTGAAGAGGAGACACAATACTTCAAAGAAGCAATAAAGCAACAGAATGGAATGTAAAGGTAGATAGCAGAATAAAATAAAGAGAGGGCATAGAAACCTAAAACCGTCTCAAAACTAAAGATTCAAACTAGAAGCAGCAAGAAATAGAATTGACAGTGCAGGAAATTGTATCAGGATGTGGAGTGCAGGCTAGAGGGTGAAAAATCACAGAGAATTCAGAAGGAAAGGATAAATAGAAAGCAATCTTTCTGATTTAAAAAGATGACATGCACCTACAGAGTAAAAGGATCTATAGATTCCAGGAAAACAAAGATAGCAATTTTGGAGCCATCGTCAACATTTACATACTAGCATGCAAAAAAGCAGTACATTTACAAAGGAAAATGAACTGGACAAGCTTCAGAAGAGAACAGAACAACATGTATACAGTGCAGAAGAGACAAGAGTGTGCACCAAGAATTCTGCACCAAGTGTCATCTGCATGACAAGAAGGTATAACGGAATTTAAAATGACATGGGAATGTTGATCACTTCTTGCTATTTTTTGCCCTGTATTTATGACTTGCTAACTGAAATTACAATGTATTTGAATGTGGATACACACCTAGTAGTTGTAGCCTAACATTACTCAGCCATGTGTAATCAATACTGGAACATCCTCCAGTATGTGAACGTATTCAGAGATCTATGCTGAAAAGAAACAATGTGAGAGTCAGGCAAATGTGTATGAATGTGGGTCAAAAATGATCTAAAAGTCTGAGTTAGACAAATGTGAAGACAAAGGAATTCTAAAGGCATTAGGGCACAGGATTTACCTACTGACCTTCCATCTCTGCTCATGGGCTATTCAAGGACTTGCCCTAACTGACCATCTTTGACATCAGGAGGGGAAGGACGAAACACTTAAAGCCCCTGTTCCAACTCAAATGGGAAAGACCTTTGCAGTCTGTTGGTTGTCTGATAGTTCCAGAACACACGACTGGAGATCGAAATTTACCCCTCACCACCTCCCCAGTTGAATAATTATGGGATCCAGCAATGGCTAGGTATTAAGACTGGACTGGAAAAGACACAATTCCCCAAGATTGTGGAACTTCAAGCAAAGGAGTACCCTGTCGAAGAAGAACAGGAAAAGTAGGAAAGAAATAGGAAGTGGGGCTCTATTATGATTCCAATAAATTTTATCCCAATAAACATGTATGTGCTCCAAAACCCTGGCTGCCCAGAGAGCTCTATTTTATCAATTTTAGGCAGATTAGAAAGAAAACTGGAAATCTGTGACTCCACCCTGACCAAGGCCATCAATTATAGGAAGATGTGATCAAATGTGCAAGGAAATCTAAAACCAATGCTCCCTAACTAAAGAATTTACTTCAAGGTATAACCCAGCCCTCTTAGAGGAAGAAGAAGAAAGGAAAGGAAAAGGGAGAGACAGGAAAAGAACTCACAAATGGAGAAGCTGTGGCATTAAAGGGCACAGGAAGTCTTGGCTCCATTTAAATGTATTATTATATATAAATAGATATATATGTACAATATATAGATAAATATTAATATAACATACTGCTATACAGATACATGATTATATATTAATATGCATAATTATATATAATCAAATATATACATCATAATCTAAATAATTATAGTAATATTGATTACAAACAATGTATGTTCATAGTTTTTAAATGAAAAGATAAATAATATAAAAAATAATTTATCTTTAAGACAGAAATATAGCTCAGAGGATACCAATTTCAATAACCACACTCGGGTCCAGCAATATCACAAGCTCTCCTGAACTGTCAGTTGGAGTGTTACGGTTGCCACTTTTCTAGAGAGTAAAATGGCCAGATGTATACATACAATGAAATACTTTCATAATCTTTGACTCAGAAACTCTACTTTTGGAAATTTATCCTAAAAGAGTAATCAGATGTACACATATGATTTGTATACAATTCTGTGTATTTGCAAGAGGGCATCCAAATCCTGCACAATCAGTAGGGTGGCAATATAAGTTACAGTTCAAACAAGGATATTTCTGAGAGTGAAAGGCAGTGCTACTAAAAATTATACTAGGACAACAGGTGCCAACAGGGATGGTGCCAGACAGCCAGCATGTACCACAAGTACCATAAATATATTTGTTGTTAGTGCTATCAGTCGATGCCAACTCCTAGCGACCCTGTGGACAGCAGAGCGAAACCGTGCTCGGTCTTTTTGCACCATCCTCTCACCTTCCAGCACTCTATCAGAAAATGCTCCGCTGCTACTCATAGGGTTTTTATGGCCAATTTTTTCGGAAGTGGGTGGCCAGGTCCTCTTTCCTAGTCTGTCTTAGTCTGGAAGCTCCACTGAAAACTCCACCATGGATGATCCTGCTGGCATAGCTTTCAGTATCACAGCAACATGCAGCCACCCCAGTCTGACAATTGACAGACAGGTGGTATGGTTTCCTGACCGGGAAATGAACCCAGGCCACAGAGGTAAGAGCACCGCATCTTAACCACGAGACCACCACCATAAATATATACTACTTTTATAATCAAGAAAAAAAGAGTTACTTTAAAATCTACTAAATTCTAAGAGAAAACAAAAGGGCAATGAACAAAAAGAGTGCAAGAGTTGTGGGGCCTTCCAGCTTCTACTGGCTGAGACACGGCCATTCTAGCACCAAAGGCTAGAGCGACTTGGAAGGCAGCTTGCCTGGCTCCCTCTCATGACTCATCTGCCCACAATCTGCTGTTAGACAACATGACCCTTTCATGATTCTCTGCTATACACCTAAGATCTCTTCATTCAGAGTTTTCTCAACGTTTAGGTCATCAGAATAACCTAACAGTATCTTAACCACATAACGAATCAAACATCCAATAAAAGAAAAGTTACCAATAATAAGACGCCATTCCTTCACATACACATCTGTTAATGCACCAAGAATGATCACAAACAGAGAGAAGCTCTTATAGAGTTTTGTCCCAAGTGTTGTGGAGGCTCAGAGGGTTGTCTCATTTGGCCAACCTTACCTGAAGGAAACAGGATCAGGGAGGCTCTCAGAGAGGAAGGGATATTGAGGTTGAGGCTTGAAGGAAGTCTCCATGTGCTGGGACTGCAAGAAATCCTAGTGTAGCTGGTGCATGAGATATAAGTTGAGAGCCCAAAGAGAAGATTCCAGGAAGGGCAGATTGAGAAGGCGGCATGGTCGTTCTACTCTTCCATCTCCCACAATAATTCTCAGATTTCAAGCCTGGTACCTAATAAAATCATCTCTGTTTGTGTCAGGGGTGTAAGAGCTTTGCTGGGCCAAGAACTGCCTGTGTTTCATTAGATCTCCATGTTTACAGCATAGATGGACATAGATGACAATACAAGACACACAACTGCTCCAAGCCGTCTTTGTCCTAACTCTGACGTGCACAGGATATGAAAATATCTGTTAGTGTTTTAGCTGCTAGGAGAGCTGGGAGTGGCTGTTCTTTCTGCTGCTGGCATTGTCTGTCCAAAGAGAAGTGGAATGAGCAAGTCTCTTCTACAAATGGGAGCACTTTGAACTATGCCCAGTATGAGCAGACACAGTGGGACTGATCTACAGGAGCGGTGTTAACAGCAATGGGTTGTCCAAGATCTCTGAGAGGATCAGCACTTCGAAAATAATCTCATTATGGTTGGTGATGTCACACAAAGGAATTCAATGTCAACATTATCAAAGGGTAAATTGTAGCTGATATGCAGACCCAAGGCTTACTTTCCTCCTCTCCCTTGCATCCACTTATCACCAAAACATTGAATGAGCAGAACTCATACATAGGTGTAACTTGAAACGAATTTTACTTTGTTTCCCACTGTCTCTTTAAAGTTGCTCAGTGGGAGAAATTCTTCGCCCTTGGATGAAAACTAACAGTAAATGACTTTCTGATCACTCATAGATAGTAAAAGATCCTATGAACAGTTTAAAATAAAATATAGAATGTCAGTTCAGAAATTAAAATTTAGTCCCATTTAATAATCCAGATTCCAAACTTGATTTAAAGCTAAATCTTCTCTATTTTCCTAGTTAGGGCCTTCTGCAATCTTTCCTTCTCTCTCTCCTTCTGTCTACTAACCTGGTTTCTGATCTATCACATTACTTGGCCCTGACAAACTGTGGGAACAGCCTGATTACTAAGCAGCCACTTCAACTCGTCAGTCAGCAGCCAGCCAGCCTGTGTCTCGCCCTTTGCATTCTCGGTCAGACCTCAGTCCCCTTTGTCTCTCCAAGTCTAGGTGATACTTACTGTGCTGTTGGAGAGTTCCACTGAAATTCTCTCTCTTGATTTGAGATTAAGGGGAATGCACCCTCCACATTACACCCTTGTTCACAGCCCATTAACAGCTCCCGGCAAATAAGTCCTGTCTAAAATAAGCTTCCTCTGATGCCCCGAAACCCAATCCTTTTATACTCCCAATGTCGATGAGAAGTCTGAGTCATATAACTGGTTTTCATTATTTCCTTTGAAAATTTTCATTTTGGTTTAACATCTCACTTTAGTACCTCGCAACTCAAATGTGGTCCAAGAACCCAGCAGCATCAGCAATATCTGCAAGCTTTTTAGAAATGGAGAAGCTCAGGCCCGCCCCAGACCTACAAAATCAAAATCTGCAGTTTAGCACGACTTCCCAGTGACTTGACGCACGTTAAATTTTGAGAAGCGCTGCTTTAGAAACCCTTTTCAACTGTTTCTTGGTGCCTCAGTCAAAACTTTCTACTTAATTTCCTGTTGACACATTTATAGTTCCATATTCTAATGTAGCTCTGTGGGTTCTATTTGCAGAAAGGAGGAGAGTCAGTGTCTGTCCTTTTCAAGTTCAGATCTCAAACCACCTAAAGAACTAACTTAAATGTCTTCCTATCAAATTCAAATGTTCCTTTGTCACTTCAAATTCAACATAACCTAAACCAAAGTCATCATTTTCCCCCAAACTTGACACCTCTTCTTGACTCCTCTTATCTATAAACCTACCAATTCTTTAAGACCTGATAAAGATCAGTCTCCTCCAAGAGTTTTTTCTTGACCATTATAGCCCACACTGATCACTCCCCAGTTTCAACTCACACGCCATGTCATCCTTTAGCACTTATTACATCCTGCTATTTTTCATTTAAGTTTTACTGCCCTAAATTGGTATTTAATTTTTCATTCATTCAATAATATCCATTGGGCACTTTCTATGTGCCAATCAATGATCTAGGAGCTGGGGATATAGGAAAGAACAAAACAGTTTAATTTTCCACCCTCACAAAACTCATATTCTTGGGGGAGAAAGAGACACAAAATAAACAGATAAATATCTAATCTTACATCGTAACAATGACGATCAAATTGAGATCGCCAATCCTAAACCTCTCCCTTTAAGTGCAGCTCATATATTCAACTCTCTGCTCAAAATCTTCACTTGGATGTCTAATAAGCATCTCAAATTTAAGATATCCCAAACGGAACGCTTGGTGTTCACTCTAACACCTTATTTTCCCAGTGTCCTCCATTTCAATAAATGGCATCTCCATCCCCATAATCCTCTCTTTCTCTCACACCCCACTTCCACTCCACCAGGAAATCCTGGTAACTCTACTTCTAGAACATATCCAAAATACTGGCACTTCTCTCCACCTCCCCTGCTACACCCCTGACCAGGTCACCAACAACTCACTTGGACTGCTACAGCAGGTCTGACAGACTTCCTGCTTCCAATTTCATCCCTCTACTACAGGATGTACTCGACATAGTAGCTGGAGTGATCCTTTTACAGAGGAAATCTGAGCATTCTATAGCTCAATGCCCTCCAGTGACCTCCCATTGCACTAAGAACTAAATCCAGAGATCCTACAGACTCTGGACCCCTTGCTATCCCTCTGACTTCAACTCCTAACACTGTCCGCCTTCCTCTCCCACCCCAGCCACTTCGGCCCACTTGATGTTCTTTGAACCACACAGCGGGCTCTCTCCCCAGGGCCTTGGCAATTGCTTGGACAACTCTTCCTCCAGACACCCAGAAGGCTTGCCTTCTCACTTCCTTCAGATCTCTCTCTGATCAAATATCACCTCCTAAGAGAGGTCTTTCCTGATTTTCTATTGAACAACACACTCTCTCACATTCTCCTTTTCTTTTCTTCATGACATTTACCTATAACTCCACCCCCCTGTCCCCGCTCTACACATTTGTTTATTCGTCTATTTGTTTATTGTTTCCTCACTAAAATGTAATTACCCTAAAATGTAATTTCCATGGATAGCAGCACTTTTTTTTTAAAACTATTTCATGCCCAGCTCCTAGACCAGTGCCTGGAGGGTAGACATTGAATAAATATTTGTTGAGTAAACAAACAGTAACTAAAGTACCTAAGTGTGCAAATTATTTACTTTATTTAATAACAACTCAAATTGTCCCTATAATTATGTCACTGTCACTAACTTGCATTTTTCAACCCTTTCGTAAATAGAATCAAACCTGGGAACTGAGCCTCGCTTGGGTATCACAGCAGGACAGCATCATGCACGTGAATATTGTCCATAATATGTGCAACAACAGAAGAAAAGTTTGAGAGCAGTTGCTCTAAAACATACTTTCCAGCCTCACTGTGAAGATATTTTTTTTCTGGAGACCTTTGGTGACAAGGTGGGGAGCACGGCTTCAAGAAGCTGACTATTGACTTTCTTTGAGAAGGAGTTGGGATGATGTTGCCTCCCACATTCAATGAGGAATGCACACTGCTGGCCTCTTACCTGCAGCAGAGCAAAGATATGGACATCTAAAGTGGGGCTTTGGATCAGATGATATTCCTCAATGTTTGATGGTGATATCCTCTCTAAATGGCACTAGTTGTTAACTGTGACTGCACTTTAGACTCATGCACGAGCTTTTAAGAAATGGCAGTATACATACAGTCACACCCCCAGAGATTCTGATTTAATTGTTTGGGGTGAGCCTAGGCATTGGTGTTTCTTAAAAGTTCCCCTGGTGATTCTAATGAGCAGCCAGGAGGCCAAACTGTGGTCTATAATCGTTGGGTGCTAGTGCCAGCGTAACACTGAAAGAGTGCACATTCTGGGCAGAGCCAAACACAAGGCATCAGGGAGGACACTCAGGAACTAGAGCTGGTCTCAGCCCTTGAAGAACTCACAGCCTTGTGGAGGGCTTCACAGTTGCATGACCACGTCCCAATTAGAACACTGTGAACACTTTGGGGTTTGACAGCTCTAGAGGTGTGGAAAACTTAGGAAGATTTAAGAAAAGAATGGATGAAAAGATTTAAGGAGTTTAGAATATGGAATACATGAAGCAAAAGTCAAAAGTTAGATATATTTAGCCTGGAGAAGTAAAGTTAGTAGAAGAAGAGTTAGTAGAAGTAGAGTTAATTTTCTGACTCTCTTTAAGTATATTCATATATCCCATACGAAGAAAAATCTAGGATATAAAAATCCAAGTGTGTGAAATAGACACAGGAGAGGGTAACCATTTATACTTGTGCTATATACACAAACTCACACAGATTAATTACAGGCAGATATTACATCGTGTTTACCATGGGCTGGATGCCATTCTAATTTCTGTGTCAAGCTGGGCATATATTCACTCATTTAGCCTGTATAACAACCCTATGAAATAGATACAAATATTGTTCTCATTTTAGAATGAGGAATCTGAGGACTCAAAGGTTAAGTAACTTGCCTTTGTTACCATATGAATCTGGTATTTAAATCTAAGCAGACTGGTTGCAGAGTCCGTGCTCTTAACCATACTTTGTACTGTATGTATGTATGTACGTATGTATATACATGTGTGTATGTATGGATGCATATCTGTATATTATATACACTGTGTGTGAGTATATGTGTGTCTATCTATCTAGATACATACTAGGTAGGTAGGTATGTACTGCTATGTGTGAGTACACATACACAGAAATATACATATATACGCGTAGGTAATGTCTTAAAGAACATATATACACATTGTGCTTTACAGAAAATGCACAATGTCCTTTAAATAATAAGCATACTTATTTAAATGATAATTTGTAATGTTGGGGTTCACAAATAAGTAAGCAAAAATTTTAAAGAGAAAAACACTTCTGTTATCATGTGATAACTCATTACAAATCATTTACAGTGAAAGTTTTTTGAGACAGATTTAACGGGAAGGCACAAGTTCAATGGAAAGTTCAATGGAAAAGTCTTGTACATTTGTTCTGGGTTATTTTAGCATGTGATGGATAAATGCGGTGAAAAATGTGTTCTTTGGGGATTTTCCTGCTGGACAAGAAACCACAAAAGGCTGACTTAAATATTAAGGCTCTGCAATTCAGTGACTCAATGTCTCATTGTTCTTTAATTGGCTAATTAGCTGTAGGGGAGTCAAGGAGTGGTATTGGGGAGGATGGCATGTTCCTGCCTGCACTTTAACAGGACTATTAAAAAGCTTGTGTGAGTTTTGTTTTGTTTTGCTTTGCCTGTTGCTTTTGTAATGAATTAGGCAAGGTGCTTAAAGGATTGCCCAGTAATGTAGTAGAAATAGAACTTTTAAAATTTCATCTAAAATTCTCTTGGAAATAAGGTCTGGGTTTATGGCAATGATCTATGAAATAATGAATATGCACATGGTAATAAAAACTAAAATATTCATTCATTTCTTATTGATCTATTTAACAGAAAATTTAGAGATCTTCCTATACTGAATTGAAATTATGTTTTTATATTTATAATTTGATAATTGTAAATGCGATCTTAATGGAAAAGTTAATCCAAAATAAACTCACTACAGTCATTTGGTTATTTAATTAAATAGTGCTAAGTTTAAAGAGTGTGTAGTAATAACGAATAAACATAAATTATTCATAAATAACGAATAAACATAAACATAAAAGGAAGAGACGTGAAAGTCTCAGAAGATGAGAATGATGAATAAGGAGGAAGGATGATACCAGTTACATTGGCCTTTGTTTTCATTGCACTAAAGTTGTGGATAGTTAACGAAATATCTCAGTAGCAAAGATAAGAGATAAAGATGCTTTATAGAATACTCGTGATGAAGCTCTTCTTGTAAAAGGGCAACCGCTCAACTTGGTTGATGCCTATTAGACCCAATTAGCCTATTTCTTAAAAACAGAAACTCTGCAGAGTCATTCTTTCTCTAGGCTCACATTCTCCTTTGTCTAGTAGGATGTGTGTTATGAATGTAAATGAAATTTTCAGACTTAGTTATGAAGTAACTTGTGGAACAACACTAAGCATTTCAGTCCTCTCTGTTAGATGAATTTCCTGGGAGCTATGTCTGCCCCCTCTCCTCCCATGCCCCATCCAGTCTCCCCTGCAATTAGCGTCTCTGGAGGACAGGGCACTTCTTCCCGCTGCAGCTCGCACCCTAGCTATTCTTAGCTAAAGTTTTTAAACCTTCCCTATTTCCTTACCCTAGAAGAGGGACTACAACTCTAGGATCCCTGCTTTTATCCTTCTTGACCAAGACTGAAAGCAGGTGCAGTTCCACTGCCCGTCCCATGCCCCCTCCTCCTGGCACTGCCCAGATCTTCTCATCAGAGACAACCTTTCAAGCAGTAGATACCATTAGATCACATCAGCCCTGGGACAGAAAAATCTGCCAGCAATAGGAGGAATGGACCGCCAAACTTCTCAAAGGCACAGAACTTGTCTTATTCATCTTCACATTTCCAGAGCTACCAACAGTGCCTCGCAGGTGTTCAATAAATATTAGTTGCACTGAACTTGGACTCCTCTTCTTTTCTTCCCCCTCCCACCTTCATCCTCAGGATCAGTGGCCCCATTGTGTATTTCTTAAGAAGCTGCCATAAAAAAATATTTTACTTATAATGCCTAGCACATGATTTGTTCTAGATTAACAAAATTTCCACAGTTTAGATGCCTTAACTTCAAAAAGAATTTTGAAAAATTTTGAGAAAATGAGTTTTAAAACTTCAAAAACTGACAATTACCTAAATGCACTTCAACAGTTGAATGGATAAATAAATTGTGGTATACTCATGCAATGAGTGAATCTCACAAATATAATATTTAGAGAATGAAGCCAGATACAAAAGACTGTAGTGTATGAGTTCATTTATATAAAGTACAAAACAGGCTAAATTAATCTGTGCTATTAGAAGTCATAATAGTGGTTACCCTAGAGGCAGTGATTCCCAAACAGGCATAATTTGGTCCCCAGGGGATATTTGGTCCCCAGGGGATATTTGGCAATTTCTAGAGAGATGTTTTTGGTTGTCACACTGGGGATAATGGTTGCTACTGGAAACTAATGGGTAGAGGCCAGGGATGCTGCTAAACATCCTACAATGCACAGGACAGCTCCCCACGGCAAAGAATTGCCCAGCCCAAAACACCAATAGTACTGGGGTTGAACAGCCCTATCTGAGAGGGGTAGTGACTGAAAGTGGGCACAAGAAAGCTTCTGGGGCCTGGTAATACTCGGTTTCTTATCTGCGTGCTGATTACACAAGTGTGCTCAGGTGGAAAATTCATCACACTATACACATATGGTATGTGTACTTTTCTATATGTACATTGTCCTTTAACAAAAAATTCTAAAAATGTTAAAAGCTACCTATGCTTTAGAAAGGCTTTATTCAATAAAAATACATCATAGGACTCAATTAAAGGATATATTAAGTAGCTATCAGCTTACATTGACCAAAATAATCTAGACTTAGTAGAAAACAGAAAAAATGTAACATTTCATAGAAAACCCTAAATGTTTAATGACAAAACACAACATATATATTTCACTTATCAAATCTTGCACTGAATATCAAGATTTAGGGTGCACTTTGAAATGGCAATGAAACTTCAAAAAAACATCAAGCACTAATAAAAAATGCATGAATGTTTTATTTACCAGAAAATCCTGGTTGATCTGTAGATAGGAATCTGGCCAAGTCACTTAGAATCAGAATTTGTTGTGTCAGCATCTGCAGAAACCAAAGAAGAAAATAGCTACTTAAAAAAATGCTTCACTGCCATCCACAGCCTTTGCTGAGACCTTTCTCTTCAGCCTGCACATCTGCAGCATCTGCTGCTCTGTGATTGTTGGTTCATAAACTGACCCGCATGCACAGACGGCAAGGAAGACTGAAGAAAGAGGCAGACCACTCCAGAGTGGTAGGTGGCAGGTTTCATAAGCAGGGAAATTTACTTATGAGACTTGTTTTGGGCGGCCACAAGATAAGTAGATCTTCGCACCCACCTGCTAGAATCTTAGAAGTTTATACAGAGGCCTTAACTGGGTTCAGTCACATATTCAACCCCGATGGTCTCAACAACACCCTACTCTCTCAAGGCTATGTCCTTGAGACAGCTCCTAGAGTGGGAGTGGTGGGCAGAATATACATTCCAAGGACAGGGGAGGGGTGAGGAATCTCCAATTGTCTGGCTCCAGCTTGCAGGTCAACCAGCCGTCAAGTCCTCTCGATGACCTCCTTCAACAGCGATGACATCCTTTGGTCCATGAAATTTACAAGATTTTTCACAGCATGAATTGTCCTTGACAGAATATTTTGAATGGGAAAGTCTATCATGGTCATCCTGTCTGTATCTCACATTTGTATGTTGGGTGTGTTGAGGTCATATAACTTGCCTTTTTAGTTCACAGGCCTCCAGTCAAGGGAAGCCTCATGTGGCAGGATGTAGGTCCCCAAATCATGAACTCCAATTCAGATGGAAAGAGGTCTTGGGAGGAGGTAAGTGTATTTTGCATGTAGAAGGGACATAAATAATTGGGGCCAGAAGATGGAGTATGAACGATTATTTACAAAAGTGGCCATAATTATTTTCTTCTCTAAATCTAGATCACCATGCAATGTGACTTTGTAGCTCTTCCCATATGGAGATGGAGTCTATTTCCCCACTGCTTTAAATCTGGACTGGCCTTAAGACTTGTTTTAACTAATAGAATGTGGGGAAAGTGAGGCCATAGAAGTTCAGAGCCTGATCCTCAAGAGGCCTTACACACTCCCACTCACTTTCTTGGAACCATGCCCCTGCTATGTGAATAAGCCTGGGCCCGTCTGCTGGACAATTAGAGACCACGTGGAGCAGAGACGAGCCATCCCAGGCGAGGCCATCCTAGACCAGCCAGGCCTGGCTAATTTAGGGTCTGCCCCCAGATGTATGGTGTGAGTCCAGCCAAGACCAGTAAAACCACTCAACTGAGCCCAGCTCACATTGGCAGTCCACAAAATCATGAACTAAATAATTTGGAGTGATTTGTTATGCAGCATATACCTTTGTTCTCAGAAAGATGACTATAAGCAGCTCTTGTATTTATTCTGTTTGTGTCAAATCCAGTTTTATTAATAGCCCCTCTTTCTCAATAGTTGAGCGAAAGTTCCTAAACTGAATATCAGTGATTTAGCTCAAGTAACCTAGCTCAGTCACTGTGGCCAGGGGTTTGGATGCTTAGTGGCCATACCTGGGTCCTTTCCAGAAGCTGGGGTGATGGGATGGACTGTGAGAAAGGGATGATTCCCAAAAGACAAAAATAATATATATCTAATGCACAGCTTGCTCTGTATCTCCTTGTCTCTAATGTGAGAATTCAAGTGCTGTGATGTCTCCAACTGGTTGGTCATTCATCACTTTGTAGATTCTTTCATCACCACAAACACCAGAGTAAATCATTCATTAATTATTCTACTTGCATGATTTGAAACATGGAAGATGACTAGAAAAAAAGTCCATTTAGATAAAATTTTGTATTTTGAACACTGTAGTATTTGGATTTCTGGGAAACTTATTTTCTACTGTATTCTATTCTTGAAGCATACCAGAGCTCCTTCCTCCTGGAAAATGAAAGAAGGATGTTTTGGCCAATTTTATGCCCTGATGTGCTACAGAATCACACACATTATAGTAAATACTCCAGTCTTCATGGAAAGTAGAAGGACACTAAGCAAAAATGAAGAAAGAGATGTTGTTAATGCTTGAACAATAAGTATAGAGAGAATTGACAGGTAATGGACAAAAGAATACTATTTCCTTTAATCTTATTTAATAAGCTCTGTCTTCTAGACTTTTGATTTTCTCCGGCTGACTTGTGGATGTGCTTGACTTGAATTCATTTGCCCTCAAAAATAATGAACACTAAGAAGTGGACATGGTGTATGAGTGGGAAATCCAGTGGAAAGAATTGATAGGGCTTAATAATCTTTCTGTAGATGAAGATTGTGTAGGTTCCTTCTGTTAAAACCGTGGTTTTGTGATGGGTAATTCACCAAATCATTCCAGTGAGTAAACCACTCAGGAATCAAGAAATGAATTATAAAACATCCATAGGATGGACTAATCTGCAGCTGTTAAAATAGTGTTTCTAAGGAATATTAATTGACATGGGAAAGTGTACATAATATTTTTCTACGTGAAAAATATTTTTAGAGGTGTATTATGTCATCATTTTCTAATATATATATATATATTATATATAAAAAATATTACCAGTAGGGTTTCTAAAGACACAATTTGAGTGCATTTCGGCTTTTAACACTTCTTTATGTTTTGCAGGCTCCCAGTGTTAGAATGTGTTACTTCTGTAATTATAAAATGTAAAAATAAAAATGCAAAATGTATCAATTTACTATTGTAGTACCACATAGAAAGTAATGCTGACAAAATATTGAAACCAGAAAAAAATGATTCCCTTACTCCTCAAGATGTGTCCCTCTTGTATGAATTTTGAAATCAGTATTGTAGACTGATGGGGATATTCTTTATAAGTCCTGCCAGATCTAAGCTAAATTAAATAATTACTGACATCTATAGAATACACTGTATATGCCAGACACTATTCTGAGTATTTTACATGCATTAACTCACGTAACACTCATAACATACTATGGAGTATTTACTACTATTATCATTTTACACATGAGAAAATTGAAACATGATTTTAAGTTAAGATTTGGTAGAGTCAGACTCCAGAGTTCTTGCTCTTGATGACTATTCTACAGTTCTCGCCTACCTTGTGAGAAGGGACATTCCAGGTATTACTCATCTGAAAAGGAAGGACTTCTCAGAAAGAAAAGCAGAACTGTGAGTGCAGAGCTTAAGTAGTCATGAGAAGGTTTTGACCTCCTTCTCTTTGTCTAGTCGTGGAGGAATTCACCTTGAGCTTTGAGGACAGCATCTACTATGCAGAAGCTGAAGGAGGATGTGGGAAAGAAGAGACTTCAGTACAATCTCTGCCTTAGGGGGTCCCTTTTGTAAGGGTTGGGATACAATTCAGGTGACCAAACTGATATCCTAGGGCATGTTGTCTGTTGGATATTGGTTGTATGCCAAATTAAAGGGCTCCATGCTTTCATATGCTTGAGAATCACTGGATTAGGAAAAGTTAAAGGTCTGTTGCAGGACTTCTCGGAGCCTTTATTATGCTCATGTACGTTTTAGTATCTATGAAGCAGATATAGCATGCACCATTTCCCAACTCTGTTCAATCACAGAACATCTTTTTTCATGGAGCATCTTCTAATAGCTACCCAAGCTGATGTTCTGTGGAACAAAATTTGGGAAACACTGATCTCAAATAATGGTACCCTTTATATTATTTCCATTTTGCCCTGGTCTTCAGTGATTTTTTTTAACATCCCAGCCTTATCTCAAGCGCCCTCTGGAGACACAAGAAAGAATTTTTATCCGTCTTTGGATATGTTTATTAGAGGAAGGGTAGCAATCTACTGAGGTCAACATGGTGGAGGCAGCCATGAGCCCCTAGGGGAAATAAATCTTGGTGATAAAATAGGAACAGTGCCTAAAACTTCACCCAAGTCTACCAGGAGCTCTCTCTCCTTGTACAGTAAACCTTGGGTGGTTTATTGTTAATGGAGTAGTGTTTCCTTCTAGTAGTATTAGCTGAGCTTGGTCCGTTGAATTGCAGGACTTCCTATATGATACACACAGTTACCAGATAAGCATATGGAAGAGTTCACCTTCAGTGATTTAATTCAAATACATGTGGCCATGGCATGGGGATGATGCTACACTCTCATTTTTCATATAGCAAAGAAATGAGAGACCTTCGAATAACTCAAAAGTCAGTGCAGACAGCCCCTCCCAGAGCCTGTCTCCTGCACATGCTCATCTTCAAAAATACTGTAGAGTATATATTTGGTTGAGTTGTAAGGTCATAAATGGAAAGAAGTTGAAAATTCATGTAAGGAGGAGACTGCCAGCTAAATTACTAGGAGCATCACTGTGCTTGCTGATATAATTAACTGATAAATATTCAAAAATATTTTTGTGAATGCTATGAAATTGCAACTGTGGCTTGTTTTCAGAATGTTGGAGAGGGAACAAGAATAGGGAAGGAAAACCATAGAAAATCACTAAAATAAATTGTCAGATGACCTCTGATTTACAACCCATTTCATTCAGTGGGTGAGGTCATCCTAGATCATCCAGCCATCAGCCAACACACTTCCTGAATGAGCCCAGCAAGATCTGCTGAGCCAGCCAGTTCCAAAGAACCACCAAGGAACCCATAGAATGATGAGGTAAAGGAATGCTTATTGTTTTAAGTTGCTATGCTTTCAGGTGGTTTGTTACACAGCAAAACCTAACTAATACAGTGTTCTTGGCATGGTGAGGATTTGTGGTCTTTCCCTTGATAACCTGACCCCACTTTGTCTCTTAAAGTCTTGACAGAGCCTCTGAATTTCAGACAAATCCCACATCAGTTCCCATGGAAAACCACTTCACATCCCCTTGCAATGGTATTGCCTAGTCCCTCCCACCAGCGGCCCCTACAGGCTTGCTGGCTCTCAATTCTCAGTACCTTCCACATTCTTTCACAGGGAACATCTAGGGATTTACGGATTCCTTCTTTGCTGTATAAGAGCCAAGGGAGTATCAGGGTGCCATCTCCTGTTCTTTCTCACCTTAAATCTGCCACAATCCCATTCCTATTTGGCAGCAGCTGCTCTGTGTTGCCAGATGGGAGCCACACGAGGCTGCCTCTTTCCAGAATTCCAGATGGGCTGTGGAAATAAATGAAGACCATGCAAATAAGAAAGCCACCACCACTTGTGTTTGGTAGAGTCAAAGGCAGGCAGGGGAGTAGGAAAGCTTTATAATAAAAGAAAAAAGGAAGGCCTTAGGTGTGCTCTGATTGGAGGTTGTTGGCATAGAAATCTGAAGGCAGGGTAACTAGAAGTGGGATATCTTATGAGATTAGTTTGGAAAGCATATTTGGCTTTCTCTCATTGGTCCTGAGTTGGAAGCTGGCAAAAAATAGAAAAGTTGGCAATTATTAACAAAGCGCTAATTATTCTGGGCCAATTGCTATAGAGGTTGTGCTTTCACCTCCTGAACTGGTTGCTGCAGAGGTGGCAAGTTGGCATTCTATTGTCATATATAGGCTGGCCATTGTCCATTTGTATAGTCAGTCTCTCAGTCCCCTTCTCAGTCATTCTTTCTCTTGCAAGAGGTTGACCAATTCTGGCTACAGCTCCAGATCTTCACTGTTTGGGGATTGTTCAGTTGTCTCCATGGTCAACTGTATTGCAAGATCATCCTGAGCTTTTTCTTGTTGTATCATCATGGTGATTATCTGTCAAGATAAGATTCTGGATAAAATTCAAGAGACCAGCATCATGACCACTGACAAAAACAAGAATAATTAATAGTCCCTATAAGATGCTTCAGAACTAGGAACCCCAGCTGCCCAACCCAGGCCAAGTGAATGAATCCCATGAACAATGAGGAAGAACCTTAAAAAGCCAAGTAGTTTTTTCCTTAAGGCAATGTATTGCCCTTTCTACTTTGCCTGTTTCATTAATCTAAGTACAGCACAAAGTATTAGCAATGGCACAGACACCACCATGGCCAGCCAACAAGAAATCTAGAGCAGCACAATTGCTCATCACTACTTGTGCCAAAGAGCTAAGATTGGTTTATACTTCATCTAGGGTGGAGATGGTATTGCTAATAACTTCTGCCAAAGTTAACACATTTATTTATTTATTTATTTTGAGAAAGATTCGCCCTGAGCTAACATCTATGCCAATCTGTGTCTACTTTGTATGTGGGTCGCCACCACAGCATGGCTGATGAATGATGTATGTCCGTGCCTGGGATCTGAACCCACAAACCCAGACCGTGAAGCGGAGCACATGAACTTAACCACTATGCCATAGGGTCGGCCCCAAAACATTTCCTATAGTACTTTCTACTGGAATGATTCCCACCATTGGGAACACTGCTCTGATTATTCACATAAACAATTAGTCAGCAATTTCTCCAGTTGGAGGCCTTGAATAATCAAGGGTAGGCTCATTTAGGAACCTGCATTCTGAATTGGAATTTCCTAGGTTGGTGATTTCTAGAATTAAGATCTCTGTGTATAAATGTCTTGGAATATTATTCTTAAAGTGCATGAGGTATTAGTCTGAGGTGAACAAGACCAGGCATCCTGGCTGCAAAAGAAGTAGTATCCAATAGGGTGCACATGGAAATCCAGGAGAAAAGGAGTTGACAACGAGAGGTCAGAAGAAAGGCCTTACATTAGCTGAGTTACCTATTTGGATCTCCATTAGCCTCTTCGAAGCGGCAAGCAACTGGCCCATCACCCCATGAACGTTGTTGAATTCAAACATAGAAGCAATTATAATAATTGGTTCTTTTCCTGGTAGAGAAGGGCACTACCAAATTCACATGTTGATTTATTTAAGGTCATTTGTCTATGTAGATGCAAATGCCATTGGCTGTAATTCTCTATGATCTTGCTTGATAAGACTGGAATGGTCCAGAGGTTTTATCACAATGATCTGATGGTGGATGAAATATACAGCAGTCAGTAAGCTTCAGGGCAGTGGCTACTGTTTGGGATAATCTGAGACTGGCCTTAGAAAGAGTGTGTTCTGATCTAACAATTATAATAAAGAGGAAAGAAAAGAGAAAAAGGGCCATTATGGGTGGACAATAACTAGGGGTCTATAAAAAGTGAGAAGAAGAATGGTTATAAGAAAGCAGATGAATCACAAAATAGGAATTAGTCAGGGGTCTTAGTCCCAGGTCTTAGGCGGCAGCTGTCTGCTATCCTCAGTCATCTGCATATTCCAAAGATCTTGAGTCAGCTGTCTACTTCTAAAGATTGGCTGCTACTAGAGGATCTCTGAGAATCCTAAATTGGAGGTTCCTTATTGGGGTAGCTTGTCAACCGTGTGGAATTCTGAATTGTTTCTTTAGTTGTGAAACATGAACCCAAAGATTGACTCCCTGGAGTTTCAATGCTGTATTTGTTGTTAACGGTACCTGATAAAGTCCCTTCCAACGAAGTTCAACAGTAGTTTTTCTCCAATCTCTTCCAATAGATGAAATCTGCTGGTTTAAGGTCATGAGGAGGCTGAGGCTATTTAGGCAGATGTCGTAGGAAGGCAGCCTTAATCTGTTGATGACGGGATTGAGTGCATGAGTCGCTTGCAATATTTTGCCATGTCTTCATATAGCAGGGTGGACTATCAAGGTGAAATTCCTGAACGCATGGGTCTTCCACTTACTAAAACATAGAGGGGTAACTGATGTGTCCCTGAGGGAGTGAACTGTATGGCCATAATCTCCATCGGTTTCATCTTTTCTCTGTGTGCGCAATTGAATTACAGTCTAATCAAATTGTATTGGAAATGTTTTGGGTATGCTTTTAGTAGTCTTTGCCCTAATTTGGGGGCCTTTTTTTGACCCTCGGGTTTATTGTAAAAAGAGGGAGTCTGTAGATCCCTTTCCGTGTCAGTTCAATCAGTTTTTGCCATCCAGGATTTAGCATTTGAGGTTTTGACCAACACGTGTACAAGTTAGTATAGTTCAGGCAACCCTGGGACATATATACCCAAAAGAAGTCTAAATTCTATGAATAGTAGCTGGCCTTGTCTGGGTTAGGGAAATTGTGAATTATAACTGTTAATTCAGATCGGGTCCAAGGCATACCTGACTCATGGGAAGGATGGACTTTTAGAAGCAACCAGCATTTCGGGGTCTGAGGAGAGTCCCTAGGAAAAGGTCGGGAATCTGGATGAGGGAAGGAAGAGGGAGGAGTTGAGGGAACTATGGAAGGAGACAGATCAGAAGGGTAAGAGGGCAGAGGGAAAGCTGGATATTGGGAGGCAACTGGAGGACAAAGGGAAAAGAGTCATTAGACAATGAAAAGAGTTTGTCATTGCTTAAGTCTGTCAGGTTGCTTATTAGCTTTGGCCAGAGAATCTTCTAGTGAAGCAATTTTTCCATCAGAATTTCATGTGGAGGCCTCTGCATAACAATAAAAAACTGCTGCCCATTAAATCTGAGAAATCTTAGTCCCTTTCTTTTCTAAGGCACGTCTCAAATGAACAATCTTGTTCAAGCCAAATGTTCCCAGAGTGGCTACTGAAGATCCAAATCATCACTGGTGAAGTTATGCTATTTAGAGCAAGAGATGCGAGAACTAGATTGTAAGGAGAGTTCAAGTAGAAAGGGGCAGTTTCTCTTGGAGGAGGAGAGGACTTAGACCAGATGATCCCTTCAGAGCAGGCAACAGTGTCGAAAGTGATGCTTGTGCACTTGGTATCTCGGCCCCCCAGCCTGAGGGTTGGCTGCCTCTGAACGCAGACCTGATAGTGGGCACCTCCAGGTAGGTAGAAAAAGAAAGAGAATGTTCACCAAAGAGAACATTCTCTCTGGATAAAAGCCAAGCTCTCAAAACAAACAAAAAAAAAAATGTGATGGAAGGAGAACCTCACCCAGTTTTATTGGTAACTTGGCAAAATTTGACCAAACGGACTCTGGTTTGGTGAGAATCACAGACTCCGGCTTATAGGCCCTATGCCTGTGTTCTAGCCTCTAGTTCTCCTTCTTATGACAAACACTTGTAGACAGCACGAAACAAAGCAGAAGCACAAAAGAGAGCAAAGTGGGTTGAAAAAGAATGACCCAATTCCACCAAGGACGCCAAACAAATGAGAACCAATAACAAAACCCAGGTACCAAACTGAGAATAAATGGCTGAGGAATTCAACACAGAGGGTGGAGTTCAGACCCAGGGCTGGGTCACGACACTGGTGAGAGCTGGACAAGCCAGGAGCAGCAAGGCACAAGGGGCCTCTGTGGGTGCTGTGCCTGGATGAAGGCTGGAGTCTGCAGTGGTGGGCAGTGCAGTCTGTCTCGGTGTGACCCTTAGGAAAAGTGTGGAAATAAATGAAGATCACGCAAATGAGAACAAACAGAAGCTTTTTATTCAGAGCTATGTTTGGCGGGGAGACGAGTAGAAAAGCTTTATCATGAGAAAAAAAGAAGGCTTCAGTCGTGCCCTGATTGGAGGCTGTTGGTATGGGGAACCTGGAGGCAGGTTAAATAGAAGCAGGGGCATCCTATGTGATTGGTTTGGGAGCATATTTGGCTTTCTCTGGTTGGTCCTAAATTGGAAGCAGGGGCAAAAACATAGGGAAGCTGATAGCCATTGACCAAGTCCTGATCACCGAGGGCTGATTGTTGTAGAGGTTGTGGTTTGGCTTCCTGAGCTGGTTGCTGGAAAGGTGGTTGGTTAGAGTCCTATTGTCATCTATGGTCCGGTTGTTGTCTATTTCTATATTTAGTTTCTCAGGGGCTTAACTCTATTAGCCTTTTCTGCATTCAGAGTCCACCTCAAATGCTATATTGTTTCCATCATCTCACCCCCTCCCACATTTCCCATTCTGGGTTCCCTGGGGACCAAGAAAGAGTCAGTCCTGGATCCTCCGCAGAACCAAATAGCATCTTTCTGGGGTACTCACATTCCTTCCTAATTATACTCTTGCTCTTCTGGAAGAGAGAGTGCTTTTTTTTTTTTTTTCTTTCTTACTATAGAGTAGAAGCTTCCCCTACATTATAACCCCCTTCTCCCCCACCCTTAGATTTCTATGTTCCAGGTAGGATCCACTTTTCCGTCTCCTGGAGCCATATGCCTCTTGGCTCTGCCTTCAAGATAGTGGTGGTGTTGGCAGACAAGGCATTGCTGAAAGGAGAAATATCCTCAACGAACTAGCAATATCACTGCAACCAGCATAGAGAGTTTTCACTTCTCCAAGGAACTTTGAAATACATGAAAATTCGGGTCACTTGATTAAAAAAAAAATCAATGTGAATATTCACTGCGCATGGAAGCCTCTGAACATCTTTGAATTGTAAATGTTGGTGGGTGAGCATTTTCTCTAGCATCTTCATTCATTCAATAAATATTTATTGAGCACTTCCTTTGTGACAGGCTTTGTCCAAGGCACTTGGAGATATCAGTGAACAAAAGAGAGCTCTGCCCTCATGCAGTTTACATCCTAGTGGGGGAAGACAAACAATAAATAAGAAACAGAATAAGAAAGTTTATAGTATGTTAAAGGGTGGCAAGTGCTACGGAATAAAGAAAACGCAGAGCAGGGTAGGGAGGATCAGGCACTGAGGGAAAGAGGAGGGGTTCACCTGTTTCCTTTTCTTTGGTGATGCTTGGCTTTGCCATTTCAACAGCCACCTTATTGTTAAGCCTCAGTGAAGAAGACCGTGACAATTAAGCCATCCCTCTGGGTTTGAGGATTGTTATGAAGGAGACACACACTCACACACAGGGCCCTGGATAAGTTTCCGGGCTTTATTGCTAATTTTATTAATCCTCAGCACAGCTGCAGGCTGAGTCAGCTGCCACAGATCTCAACTGGTTCAGGATTCAGAGAAGCATTGTATCTGATTTGGCTATGGAAGTTATTAACCAAGTCTGGACTTTATTGTAGGGACTTGATTTACAGTATAAAAATCATAAGAGGAGAGAGTCACAAATCAAGACTCTGTTAAGTCAGCAATCATCTATACTCCTGTAAAATGATATTGTCATTATCAGTACCTCTCAGCAGCATCAGAATCCCTTATGAGATACCCTGGTCAGTGAATGACAAGATTCTATTATTACTTCTGCCTTGTCCTTCCAAGATAGAATCTTTACTAAAGAAAGCAGTAAAGCTTTTTAAAAGCCATTACTTAGTAGGGAACAAATAGCTGTAAAATAAATTATTAATTTTTCTAAAAAATACCTCAGAGAAAAATACTGTACTTACCAGAAGTAATAAATTCTTTTCTCTGTGTTATTTCTATTTAGTCCAGTCTGATCTGCTTCATCAACTCTGGATACACATATGGTTACCTGTCTTTTATTTTCCTAACCAATCACTGTAGAAGAGCAGAAAATCCAGGATTTCCATTTTGAAGCCTCCCATTCCCCTTGAGTTGTCCACAAACATGAGTGTTCGCCTAGTGCAGTGGGTCCATCCTGTTTCCTCATACAGCATGCAGAATGGATTGGACGTGCATCGTGGTCTTCTGCTTTCTTGTTGTCTTATGGTGGGGCTATTGAGGACTGGTCTTGTGTGATTTGGTTTGCACAAGCTTTTGTGTGAATGTAAGTTTTCATTCCTCTAGGATAAATTCCGAAGGCGAAATTGCTGGGTTGTACGGTAGGTGCGATTTTAGTTTTAAAAGAAATAGCCGAACTATTTTCCAGAGTGGTTGCACCATTTTACATTCCCACCAGCAATGCATAAGTGACACAGTTTCTCTGTCTCCTCGCGAGCATTTGGTGTTGTCACTATTTTTTATCTTACCCATTCTGCTAGGTATGTAGTGATTTTTCATTATAGTTCTAATTTACATTCCCCGAATGGCTAATGATGTTGAGCATCTTTCCATGTGCTTATTTGCCAGCTGTATAGTCCTCAGTGAAATATCTCTTCCTATCTTTTGCCCATTTCTAATTGGATTGTTTGTGGGGTTTTACTGTTGAATATTGAAAGTTTTTTATATATTCTAGATCAAGTCCTGTGTCAGATATGTTATTTGAAAATATTTTTTCCAAGTAAATCATTTTTCTTTACATTCTCTTAATAGGGTTTTTCACAGAACAAATGTTTTTTAACTTTGATGAGATCCAATTTATAAATTTTTCCTTTCACTCACTTTTCATTCAACAAATAATTATTGTATGTCTACAATTTATCAAGATAATGTTCCAGGTAAGAATCAAAGATGTGACATGGTTCCAACTTCAGGGCATTTCCAGTCTACTTGGGAAGATTGGAGATACACTCAAATAACTAATATTATGTAACAAGTGTTAAGTGCCATGGAAGAGGCAAAGATACATTTTTTGGAAAATCAGATATCATGTTTTGACTGATAGAGAAGAAGTGGGTGAAGGTTTCACCATTTCTGTGCCAGGAAATGTCACAAAATGGCATAGAAATTTCCTTTATAAACTCATTTTCTTCCAGGTTAAATATGATAATTTTTAGATAACTAATATATATTAAATCTCACTCTGTGCAAAGCAATTTCATATACGTTGCATCAATTAATAACAATCTTGTAGAGCAGTGGAGAGGATAACACCATATTTTATACTTAGGGAATCTAGGATTCAGCGAAGTTAAGTAACTAGCCCAAAGTCACATAGCCAGGAAGTGGTAAGGTCAGACTGGCACCCCAGCTTTGTGATTAATGCTCTTTTAATTCTACCCAGAATCCTCTTGGGACATGTCCTTTCCCTGCCAGTATAAACTCATCAATCTTCTGGCTAAGAAATGGACTGTCTGATTCACATTTTAAAAGAAGACATGATACATTTCCTTGAGAGCACAAAAGTCAATGAACTCTTCTTGATAAAGGAAGAATCCATTAAAACTCTTACAGTGGTCAAGATCATGCAGAAAACGGAAAAACAAGCACTGTCTGTGAGTCATGAGGGGCAAAAGAAGGGATGGATATTGCTGAAATTCAGTAAATTTTGCTGGATGACAGCTCAGGATGGAGTAATCAAGGAGGTTGCATTTTAGGTCATCTTGCAGGCTCGTTGTTACTCAAATCATCTTCAAATGCCAAACCTTTCACTGGGAACAGGGAACATTAAAAAAAATCAACAATAGTTCTGGTGAAGAATTGAAACTTTGTGTGTTTCTGACCTAAAGAATGACAAATAGGGAATTGGGCTCTTTCTCATTCATAATGTCTCTGGATTTCCATCTGTACTTTCTTCCTGTCTTATTTGTGACCTTATGCAAATCACTTAACTATTCTGTATTTATTTGTCTTTCTTTTAAAATGTTTATATTTTAGGGAAGATGTTAGAACCTTGATTCTGAAAGAGCCTGTAAAGATGTGAATTTATATATTAGCTCAGTTTTGCAAACATCTGCATGGTGTCAAATAACCTTTGAACCCAGTCCCCATTCTTGTCGTGATGCAGCCACTGTGGAGAGTAATCCTTTCACATTCTACATTCAAACCTTTACCTTGTTGCCCTGGGATCCAGCTGCAGAAGCTGAGGTCTTTACAATGTCTGGACGTAAATGAACATGAGTGTTTATATGTGGCTTACTGCTGACCAGCCAGGAGGCACGGGTAGGAAGGCATTCATGAACTGCCTGCAAACTCCCACCGCTGTGTCCATCTCATTGTCTTTGCTCACCCACAAACAATCAGAATACCCAAATCCTAGACCCCTCAAGGGGTGGACTCAAGACTGAAGCAGGGCAAATAAGTTTTCTTGGGCAGCTTAATGCGCACTCTGGGAAGAAGACTCGCCTTAGTCTTGATCACTGAGGAGAAGATAATCCTGGAGCTGCCAGGTGCCACCACGCCAAGTAAATCAGCTTAACAATGAAGCCCACCAGGGAAAGCAGAGAGGAAGAGGGAGAGAGGAGGGAAAGGGGAGTGAGGAAGAGAGGGGCCAAGACTCTAGTTCTACTTTTGACATCACTTGAACCCCTGAATCCACATGTGCCTGAAGTTAGACCTACCATTTTGTATAACAAAAGGGAAAAATAAGAACATTAGACAAATATGTTTGGTTGTGTATACGTAGATTTTCTCTAGGAGGGTACACAAGAAGACCATAGCAAATGTTGCCTCCAGGGAGAGGAAATGAGAGGCTGCGAGACAAGGGTGGGAGGGAATCTTGTTAATTGTGCCCATTTGCACTTTTTGAATTTTGTACCACGCCAATGCTAATAAGCATAGATAAATAAAGTTAAAATCGAATGTAAATAAAATAGAAACAAAACACAAACTCTTTTCCACTTTACCCAGTTTGTGGATAATAACATCCCGTTACGAGAGGACACCAGATCTTTACAGAAATCAACTCCTTTACCTTTGAAGTTCCCTTCTTAACGATTTTTTTTTTTTTTTTTTTGCCGCTGCGGACAGATGAGGGAACCATTTCTACTGCGCAAACGTGCACGGAGAGAACAGCCTCAATCTGCCGTCCCGAGAGAGGATTCCTAGGGTTTTAGGAATCGCCAACGTAGCTCCACAAACGCTTTAGTCTGATGGAGTGACTTCCATCCTGCAGCTAAAACTGAGAGTGTTTTCACAGCTTAATTGTTGGGGCTGAGGCAGTCCGTTTTAGGAAGATTCCGGGCCCCGTGCCTGATGGATGCAAACGCGCAATGAAGTCCTGGCCTGGGTGGAACCTTTCAACTCCCAGTCGTTCTTCCAGGACCTGGAACTCCAGTCACGAGCCCGAATGCGTTCCTCACTTGCAGCAATCTTCGGGCATCCTTCTGACAGCGCGAGCTCACTACCTCGGCCGTGCGGGCAGCGATGGGAGCTTAGGGAGACTTGGGCGCGCAGTAGCCTGGGACAGCTCCCTGAGCCAAGCGCGACCCCGGTCAGTGCGTGTTAACGGATGAGCGTCTCTAGCGCAGTAAATTCAGGAGAGAATTAAAGAAATCCAGATCAGGGGATGGGTTACCACGGTGACTTTAAATACCCAGGGACTGTGAAGTGAGGAGAGCTGTCGGTGGAGAAGCGCCACGCCGGCTTTGGCGAGGCTCCGGAGGATGGGCGCCCGCACTCTGGCCGGCGAGCGGCGGGCTTGGTAGAGCCAGGCCAGCCCCGGATTTGGGTGACCCATCACTCCGCGGTCAGGGAGAGTCCGGGCGCCAGGGACACAGGGGTAGGGGACAGAAAAAGCCTCACTTCAAAGCTGGGAACGACCTGAGGTCTTGCCTGGGGGCTGCTACACTGCACTGCGCCGCCAGAGAGAGCCCAGCAAGGGGCGCGGGTCCACGCCCCGGGCGCGCGCAGCCCCAGCCCCGCCTCCTTCCGATGCGCCCTGCCCCTCCCCGCGCGTGCCGCCCTCGCTTGGGGAGCTCCTGAGGAGCTGGCCGGGCAGGCACCCCCTACCCCAGCGCAGGCGCGATCGAGCGCCGCCCCTCCTGCCGGGCTCCCGGCACGCGCCCCCGCCCCGCCTCCGCACGCGCCCCGCCGCGGGCACATCTGATTGGCGGTCGCCCGGGCCAGCAGGTGTCGGCGGCGGCCGCGGCCAGGCTGGCCCTGGCTTCCTGCGGCGTGGGCGCCTCCCTCGCAGCCGCTGCTGCCGCCGCGCTCCCGCCTCCAACCCGCTCCCGGGCTCCCGCTGCGGCTGCGGTTCTGGCGGCCGAGCCCCCGCGGCGTTGCAGCGCAGATCTGGCGCTCCGACCGACCCGCGCTCCTGCCTTGCAGCCTCCCAATCCACGCGCCGCGCTGCGGCAGGTGCCCTAGGCATCCTGAGGCGCAGTGGCCTGAGCCCGGCCGTCATCGATGATCTCGGTCACGGACCCGCTCCAAGCTGACCACCTAGTGTGAGTACCGTCCCCTCCCCTCCGGCGGTTTTGCGCCACTCTTTCCCTTACGTTGCCGCAACTTCGGGGGTGGGTGTGTGGAGGAGTCTCTCACGCCCCCCCCCCCCACACCCCGTGCGCGTCCTGAGCCAGGGCCTCTGGGCACTGCCAGTCTGCCTCTGCGGAGGGGCGTCGGGGGGGGGGGGGGGACGTTGAACTTGCTAGGGGATCGTCGCAGTCGGAACCGCCCCTTTCTCCCGCTGCTTGAGCCGGAGCTCGCCTCTGCGTTTCCCTCGCGTTTCCCGATCCCCACTGGCCACGTAGCGCTTGGGCTGCGGCTCGCCGCGCACCTACTACGCTACGGGTGCACCAGCGGGGCGCCTTAAACCACCGGGTAAGCGCCCCGAAGCAGCCCAGCGTGGCGCACTTGACTCTTTAGGACTCTTAATTTCTGTAAAATGAGGCTAATCAGGGACTTGCTCAAGGTCATGGCCGGTGCGCGGAGTAAGAAGCCGAGTCGGTCGCATCTGACCCGGTCCCCGGACTGTCTGGGGAGGGGGCGCGCTGTTTGGCAGGGGGCGTGGGGGTCACTTCAGCTCAGCCCAGTCCCCTCCTCATACTCTCCCCCCCACACACACACTCCTCCACATTTGGAGAGGTCGGGAGCCGATCAGGAGCCAGGGGACGCTACAGAGGTTTGGGAGTAGCCGCGGGGGACCTCCTGGGTGAGCGCGGAGCAGAGCGATTCCGCGGTGAGAATGCCTGGACCTGCGGTATTTGCAGCGTCGCCTGCATTCCCCGTCACTTAATTTATCAACGTCTCGGCAGGGTGGGGGAATTTGCTAGGTGCCTGCTCTTAGATCCGTCCTGCTTCCGTTTTCTTCTCCCAAATAAGCCTTGTCCCCGAGAATAAGTATCCCAGAGACTAACTGCTCACACTAGTTTGGGCCCAGGGACTTGCTAAGAGAAGCGAGTCCGCTCTGGGGTTGGCTCCCATCTACTCTTAGAAAATGCCTTGAGTCTGGCTTCATTTCTGCCCGCCCCACTCCCTACCCCTTGATCTGGATTTGTTTCACACTTTCCCGGGGTGGGGGGTGCAGTCCAGTCCCAGAATGTGTAAATGTTGCCGGACATGAATTGTTTACTCCAGGTCCTTTGAGGCAGCTGCTATGGGACTGTGGGCAGTTCGCAGAGCTTTGGGCTGGGGAAAGGGTCATCCCTCCTCTGTTGACATTATCACCCTGTCCCCCCAACTCAGCCATCCTCGCCCCAACTTAGTGATGAGATGACTACTTAGTTTTGTGATGTCTGACAAACATCTTTGAGCCTCAATTTTTTAATCTATAAAATGGGATAATCCCTGCCTTTTAGTCTTCCCAAGGTAGTTGGAGTTCTGGGGGCTTGACAGTGTGGAAGTAGAAGGAAGATAGTCCCAGAGGATTTGAGCTATGGTGGAAGTGGGGTGATTTAAAGAATTTTTTTACAGCAGCCTCTGGGACTCTATTCACAGATCTAAAAATCCTTCTTTCCAGAGAAATTTAGTTTGGTAAGACTTTGAAAATACTACCTCTGTCTTTCTGTTGATGTTCCTTGCCTGGCCATGGGCAGCTGCATCTCTCCTCATTACCCCCTCCCCCATCGGTGGTGGTCTCTGTGGTCTGGAAGCTAGCTACCTCTGTGGGGCTGGGGGATCTCTTTGTGGAGCTGGGGGTTGTCTTTGGTGGTGGTGGGGCAATGTGTCTCGGTGTTGGGGGTTGTCTCTGTGGAGCTGACATATGTCTCTGTGGAGATGGTGTGTATCTCTGTGTCAGGATTCTCTTTGTGGTGTAAGTGTCCTGTGTGGAGGAGAATGGGGAATTGTCTGCTCCCAGATCTGCTCACTTTTGAGAAAGTGAAGTGTTAGCCACGCTCAGCAATTTAAACTAACTGTGGTATAGATTGTGTCCTGTCTCCTTCCTCCCTGTCCAGAGGGACAGAAGGACAGCTCATCTGTGGCCGTGGCCTTCAGAGCAATTAACTTACACAGACTGAAATACCTCATAGAGAACTGGGCATCCTTCTGTTTTTGCCTTCCTGGTTATTATTGTGTTTGCAGTCTTTTGTCTCAAATGCAAGTTAAGGAGGGATGACTGGTCAGACCTTGGTGAATTTGTTTTAACATTATGTTGAGGTATAACATAATCACAGAAAATTGCACAGATCTGAATTGTACACTCAGTGGATTTTCACCCACACAACATACCTGTGTAATCAGTGCCCAGATTAAGATCTAAAATATTCCCAGTCTCCCCATTAACCCTACAGGCACTGTCCCCTAAAGGTAACCATCATCCTGCTTAATTTTGTCAGATGTTTTATTTTTATTACTATTATTATTTATTTGATCGTTTTAGTTTCAAAGCTAAAATGAAACTACTTGATGATTTTCTACCTCCTTTTTTTTTTGTGGTGAGGAAGATTGGCCCTGAGCTAACATCTGTTGCCAATCCTCCTCTTTTTGCTTAAGGAAGATTGTTGCTGAGCTAACATCTGTGCCAGTCTTCCTCTATTTTGTATATAGGACGCCACCAGAGCATGGCTTAATGAGCAGTGTGTAGGTCTGTGCCTGCGTGCGATCCGAACCCGTGAACCCCAGGCCGCGGAAGCGAAGCATGGGAACTTAACCACTCTGCCAAGGGGCTGGCGCCCTCTACCTCCTTTTTTTTTTTTTTTTTTTTTTTTTTTGAGGAAGATCAGCCTTGAGCTAACATCTGCCAGTCCTCCTCTTTTGCTGAGGAAGACTGGCTCTGGGCTAGCATCCAGCCCATCTTCCTCCACTTTATGTGGGATGCCGCCACAGCCTGCCCTGACACGCAGTGCGTCAGTGCGCGCCTGGGATCCAAACCTTGGCCGCCAGCAGCGGAGCGCGCGTGCTTAACCGCTAAGCCGCCACCGGGCCGGCCCCCTCTACCTCCTTTTTAATGTAGGCAAACCAAAGGTAGTTATACCTAAGCCAGTCCAGAAACCTAGAAGGAAGAATTTGGTCTTAAGATCAGGGTAGAGTCTGAACTGGTTGTGTCCTCCACACTCTGATCATTGGTTCTGGGGTGGTGTAACAAGCCAGACCCCAGATATAACAATGCTGACATTGATAAATGGAGGTCGGTTTATTCCTAGCATGTATTTGAAAACTGCCATTCTGAAATAGTGGGATAAAATATGAATGAAGAAAATATGTGACTGAATTCTCATTTGAAGCATAAAAAGTGGAGATATTTTGAATTCCTCAAAGTTAAAAATTGGTGGAGAAGCACAGAATTGCAAGGCTGAGTGGTTTATGAACTATTTGTGCTGTTGCCACATGGTGGCGCCACATTGGCCAGAGAACTTAAACATACACCATCGTTTCCCAAGCCCGCACGAAGGAATCCCAGGAAAAAAATCCAACAGTTCACTATTTCCAAACACTATGGTTTTTTCCAGTGTCTGGTAGGCAGGCCTCCCTTCTGGTGTCTGCTACTAAGTCCAAGGATAGAACTCTATCCCAGCTGTTTAGGATGGTGGCTTGTGGGTTGGAAGCGGGTGTGTGCTAGAGGAGGCTGGAGCTGAGACACGGTTGCCTTCTTTTTAGTAGTATGGAGCTGTGGTTATGTTCTTGGAATTTTAAAGAAGGTGAACTGAGAAGCTAGCTTAGGTGTGTTATGATCCTTTTGGTCTCATTTCACCCCAGAATCCCCCAGTGGTGTGAGAGAAGGAGTGCTCTTTTCTGAGGCAGGTCGCTCTTTTCACAGCGCACTGTCCATGGTGAACTCGGAAGAATAAATAGGTCTGAGTGTAGCCACGCTGCTGCTGGAAGAAGTGCCCTATGCGTTCCACAGAGTGGGCGCCAAGTCACCAGGGCAACCACAGGGCGCTGGGGATATTGAATCCGGCTGTGGAGAGGGCGAAGTGGACTCATCCAATGGCCTTCTCCCGTCCATCGCCTTTCCTTTTTCGTCACTGTGACTGAGAAGATTGTATTCATGTGATGGCTGCCGTGCCTGTGATTGCTAAGAGCGTTGAATATTTGCCGTGTGCTGGACACTATATATATATATATATTTATTTAATCTTCACAACATGAGGAGGGTCACTTTCCCATTTTATAGATTAAGGGACTGGGCCTTGAAAAATAAGCACTCTTTCTAAGTTTACACACTATGTGAGGCAGCGTGAGAACTGAGAGCTAGCTCTCTCAGACAACTTCCCCAGCTGAGTTGTACCCTTCTGCAGGGTGAGAGGAGTCTTACATAATTCTTTTGTCCTCCCTGGCACGTAGTGTAGCTCTTTACCCGTGGTAGCTACTTAAGTCCAAGTATGGGATTGCCGTAAATAGAAAATTCTCTGCTGAGCAAGAGGGAAATCCAGACAGGGAAGGATGAGAATTTGGGGTTGAATCCATGCAACCTATATCATTGGGACTGAGTGTGTGCCCGTCAGACTCTGTCGTCTTATTTTGTGTTTAAAATTTCATGTAAACGGAGGCCTGTCGTTTATTTTTGTGATTTGCTTTTTTCACCCTGCGTTGTTTTTTGACATGGGTTGATAACATATGCTGATAATTGTAGATCTAGTATTTCTTTGTTTGATACACCAGAGTTCCCCATTGATGGACAAAAAGGTGTTTTTACCTTCTGCTATTATAAAAAATATTGCAAGGAATATCCTTGATAAGAACTTGTAGAAATGTACAGCATTTGTCTGTTACTTCAACCTTCTTAGGTTTTGCAAATTGCCCTCTGAAGCGGCTGTGCCACTTCATTGTCCCACTAACGCTGTGTTGGTGTATCTTTGACTGTGCCTGCTATCAATCAGGTGTTTTAGTTTTGGTTAATCTGATAAGCATGGAATGTATTTCACTGCTCTTATATTTGCACTTCCCTTAGAGATCTTTAAAAAATGTATTTTGATTTTCAGGTTTTCTTTTCTATGCATTGCCATTTTTTACTAGATCAAACTTTTAGATCGTTAAACACATCTGAAATTTATATTTCTGTACTGTGTGAGCCCGGGATCTAATTGTTTTCCATATTGAAAGCCATTTATCCCATTGTCATTTAATGAACAGTTAACTGTTTTCTCATTTATTTTGTTGCCATCTCTGTCACATACCAATTTCTGTTTTATTTTTGGCTCTGTTGCTGAACTCTGCTCTGTTCTCTTCATCTCTTTATGATTCTTGAGCTAATACCCTTTTCATTTAGTTATTAAAGCTTTATAATAAATCTTTCCTTCCTAGCCTTTTTCTTCAAAATTGTCTTGGCTCTTCTTCAGGCTTCAACATCAATTTTAGGATTTATCCTAAATAGCCCTTCCCATGAAAAATACTGTTATCAAATTTTGGTAAAATATCAAATAAAATATATTTTCTTGTTTCTTTTTCTTAAAATGTAGTGCTAATCAAACCTTTTTATTTTCCATTATATCCTGTGAAATTTTGGTCCCCATTTTAAGTGGATTCTCTTTAAGTGACTCTTCTGTGGTACCAGATATTCTTGAATAATAAGGACCATACGAATATAGTTTTTAAACACAAATAAGATCACTTTTTTTTACTCAACAATGTAATGTCAATGATTATTCTTCCGTGTCGTTATTTTTATCCTCCTAATAATCTATTTCATCTATGTACCATAATTTATTCAACAAAATCATTCTTTTAAAACATTAAGCACTTTCTACTTTTTATTGTAACTTTATCTTTGTACACATCTTTATTTTCTTAGGATGAATTACTTTGTCAAAATTTGTTTACTTTTCTTTAAATTTTTGATACCTATTGCCAAATAACCCTCCAGGAAAGTTTATAAATTTATTTTGCTCTTGGTAGTGTATGAGTGTGCCAGATCTCCATGCCTTGCCAGCGATAAATATGATTATTCATCAACATTGCCAATTTCATAGGCAAAGAGAAAAACCCAGAATCTTGTTTTTTACTTGGCTTTTCTTTTCTAGTGAGGCAGAACGTATCTTCATATTTATTGGCTCTTCATAGCTGACTTCACTATGGAGTTTTCCACGAGTGTTGTTTCTCTTTTACTTTCTGTAAAAGAAATTTTATCATCACTTGATGTTTTTGAGAGAACTATCAGATTGTTTTATACAGATCATGTTCACATTTTTGACTGTTAAATATTATTCCATCATATGAAAATATCATATTTTATTAACCTGTTCCTCCATGATGGACTTTAGATTGTTTCTGTCTTTTTTTTTTTTTTTTGGCTATTACATAGATGTGTGCAATAAACATCTTTGAAATGTATTTATACATATGCAAAAGAAATTCTTGAGGATGTATGCCCAGAAGTGGAATTGCAGGGTGGTATTTTATGTAAACTTAAAATTTGAGCGCCTGGTGCCAAATTGCTCCCCAGAGTGGCTATATACACTCATGTAAACTTCCTTAGCAGTGTATACAGATAGTATCTGTCACATTAAGGAAATAATACTAAAGAAGGAGGAACAAAGGTGTTAAAGCAAAAAGTATATATGTATGTATGTTTGTGTATGTATAATCCTAAAGTTCATTTAGAAAGCTCAGAGATTTTTGACCTTTTCGTTTCAAGTCTTGCATCATTTTTAAATGATTATATGTAAGTATGTAAATCATAAACTTCATATAAATGTTTGCTTAGTTTAGGAGAATTGGTGAGAGTTTAAGTAAAAGGTCAGCTGTTTTGCAGTGCCTTTGTTCAGGGCAGCCTGTAAGCGGAGGTGAGCACCTGTTGAGAACCAGAGGAGCGCCTCCACCCAGCTCTGTGCCTCCCACCCCAGGGTATGGGTTCCATCACTGGACAGTTGTTCCTTTTCATCATCTCTTCTTTTAAAATTTAGAAGATTGGGGTATCTCCGAAGTAGTAATCTACCATTATCACCCTAATGCAAATGAGTTTATGTGATCAATTGCTAGTGACAAGAAGATCAGAACAGCATGAAACCGCCAGAAAGTTATTGGGGAAAAGGCTGCAGGATGGACTTGGATGGAGGACGGGCTGGATACTTTACTGAGAGAAGCCTTGCCCACTTCATACTTACTCTGAGTATCAATTCTGTATTTGTGTAAGGGGAGTAAAAAGAGCTTCATGAAACTGTGCCTAAATGCTGTTTGAAAACTGTTTTTGGTTTTGTATTCAATCATGTTTTATTTTCCCCCATTGCCTTCCCTAGGTAATTATGAGTTAATTTTTTTGTACATATTTATATATCTTTAGCAGGGGAAAGAAAAACACTCCATGGAAAGTTCTTTTGTGGCTGTGATTTATAGCATATTGCCACTGATGTGATGGATAGGTGATCTGCAGCTGGGATGCACAAATCCATTCTGTGGGCTGACAGTTTAATCTCACTGAGCAGAGACTTGGGAAAAGAATGCAAGACATGCAAGGAAGGACAGGTGCCTGGAGGACAGAGGTGCCCATGGCCCCAGGATCTAATGTGGCTATTCACCCAAGTCCCAAATAATCCTCTGACACTGACTCGTGGCTCAGATAACTATGTCATTCTCTATGGTTCTCCCGTTGTCGTATGAAGTGTGCAGGGTCATTTTCTAGGCTTGGAAGCCTCCATATCACTGGAGAAAAGGGAAATAACCCAAGCCTCTTTACATTACGTTTTTTTCTGAGGATAGCCCAATCTGCATAAGCAGTGCTTCCAGCCCAAACCTCTTTCTAATGTCCTCTTGAAAACCATTGTCTCAAGCATCATTTCACTTTGTGTAGCTCCAGCCCGAGAAAATATGGCAGGTGCTGTTTTTGCTTTTGGGTTGTATAACTGTGGTTTTGTTGTTTTGCTTTTTTTGAAAAACAGTTTATTGATCATTAGGGACTCTGATTTACTAGAATGACATGTAACCAGAGTTTCGAGATTAATCTCTTTCTTTTATGGCTAATTAGAAGAAAAATTAAAAATGTTGTTTTTATTGGAGCTTTGTTTAAAGTCTTTTAGAAATCCACCAGTTGGTTTTCAGCTTCTTGGTCCAGTTAATGTCAGGTGCCTCTCCCAGGCCTGTAGACCTTGTGATCTGGTGCCCGAATGTCAGAGATCCCCCAACCATCCCTTTGTGCTCCCCGTTCTGAATCCTTCCTCCAACAGCTTCCGGGTACCTGATGCTTGCTTTTCCCACTGCCACCACCCCTACTTTCTGCCTCAGTTCCCCTCCCTTCAGACTGCTGCTGACGGTGGATGGTGATGTAATGCTGGTATTTCCCCCCTTCTCTTCTATAAATGATCCAAAAGCAACAAGGAGAATGAGAAACAAAAAACCAAAAAAACACCATTTTTGGCCAATCTGGGAGATGGTTAAAATTGTTTCCCAAAAAAGGTGGAAGGGCTGCCAGAAGAAGCGTGACCAAGTGGGTGCATGAGAAGAGGCATGGAGATGTGCTCCGCGTGTTCGGTCGAGATCGCTTCTTGAGAAAGTGAGGGCTCTCGGTGGGGCACAAAACCCGAGTCCCTTGTAGGTCACAGTGGGAGAAGGAAGCCTGAAGAGGCATCCACCACCTCCTACCGCCTCAGCTCAACGCCTTCTCTCTTTTGCTCTTGACCAATCTCACCAGAGTTGTTACAGGTTCTTTTCAGACTTTCCAAAGAACCACCTTTTGGCTTTCTCTTCTCTGTTGTATCGTTATTTATTTTATTTCATCTCTGTTCTCATCTTTATTATTTCCTTCCTTCTACTTTCTTTGGCTTTATTCTTTTTCTAATCTCTTAACTTTACATGATCAACTCATTGACTCCAGCCTTTCTTCTTTCCCGTATATGCGTTTAGCACAATAAATTTCCCTCTAAATACTGCTTTAGCAATATCTGTATTCCACAAGTTTGACATGTAGTGTTTTCATTATTGTTCATATGTAAGTTTTTAATGCTTTCATTATGATTTCTGTAAGCTTCTGACTTACAAGCTTTTATTTTATTTTTTTAATTTCCAGAACTTTTTAGCAAATATTTTTTCTATTTTAATACATAGCGATTAGAGAATGTGGTCTGCATGATTCCAACTCTTTGAAATTTGTTGAGACTTGTTTTATGGCCTGTACATAGTTTTCAATAGTCTTCCATGTTTTCTTGAAAAGAAAGTTAACGGTTGCAGTGATCTATGTATGTTCATTAGCTTAAGCTAGTTAACTGTGTTATTCAGATCTTCCATCTTCCTTACTGATTTTTTTTTGTGTGTGTGAAGAAGATCAGCCCTGAGCTAACATCCAATGCCAATCCCCCTCTTTTTGCCGAGGAAGAGTGACCCTGAGCTAACATCTGTGCCCATCTTCATGTACTTTATATGGGACATCTCCACAGCATGGCTTGACGAGCGGTGTGTTGGTACGCGCCTGGGATCCGAACTTGTGAACCCTCGGGCTGCCGAAGTGGAGCGCACGCACTTAACCGTGCGTGCTGGCCCCTTACTCATTTTTTTGCAGCTCGATTAATCAGTTGTTGAGGGAGAAATATATAGAGGTGAATTTGTCAATTTCATCTTGCGCTTCTTTCAATTTTTGCTTTATATGTTTTGAAGCAATGTGTTATTAGATGCATTCTAATTTTCCTGGTCAGTTGAGTATATATCATCATGAAACAACCCTATTCATCTCTAGTAATGCCCCTTGTGTTTAGGTCTGTTTTTAATAGAGCTATACCAGTTTGTTTTGCTTAGTATTTTCCTGTTTTATCATTTTCTTATCCTTTCACTGTTAACAGTTCTGTATATTTTTATTTCACTTGTGAAACTGCTGTAAAGAGCATAAAGTTGCTTTATTTTTTCTAACCTATAAGCTTTAATGTGAAAGTCATGTTCATTTACAGGGCTACTATTAATACGTTTGGATTTTTTTTTACCATTTTGCTTTGTTCTCTCTCATTGTCTCACTTTTTATATACTTGGTTACTCTATCTAGTTGCTTTTTTTTGTGAGGAAGACTGGCGCTGAGCTAACATCCATTGCCAATCCTCCTCTTTTTGCTGAGGAAGATTAGCCCTGAGCTAACATCTATGCCCATCTTCCTCTGTTTCGTATGTGGGATGCTGTCACAGCATGACTTGATGAGTGGTGTGTAGGTGCGCGCCTGGGATCCGAACCTGCGAACTCCGGGCTGCCAAAGTGGAGCACGCAAACTTAACCACTACACCACCACACCAGCCCCCTCTATCTAGTTGCTTTTTGTATTAATTTAGATCCTCTCTCCTACCCCACATTATATTTCCCTTTTCCGCTTATTCGAAAGCTTTGCACTCCATTTTTATTTCCTAGCGTTTATTTTATGGTAATTTTAGCATCCATATTTACCTTAACAAAATCGAAACTAAATCAGATTTATTTCTGTCCTCCTGAGCAATTCAAGGACTTTATACTTAAATTTGGTCATCTCCCTATCCAATTTATATGTTAATGTTGTCTAGTATTTTAGTCAGACTTTTTGAAACCACATGTATTACACCTTTTCATTATTATTTTTTCCACATGGTGTGCAATTTGTTGACAATATTATTCCACTGTCTTCCAATGTCCATTATTGCATTTTAATAATTCAGCTAACAATCTGATTATTGTTCTTTTGTAGTAATCTGTCTTTTGTGTCTGGCTGATTTTAGTTCCTTTTCTATGTATTTGTTGTTCTAAGTTTCACTTTGATGTATGTAGTAATGGGCTTTCTTTTAATTATCCCACTCAGGATTCACTGGACTTCTTAAATGTGAGAATTTATGTCTAATCAGTGTTCTGGAAAATTCACAGCCATTATTTCTTTGACTATTGCCTTTCCCCATTCTCTACTGTCTCCTCCTGGAACTCTGATGAGGTACTGTACGTGTTGGACCTTCTTCCTGTATCATCTGTGTCCTTTAACCTCTCTTCCATGTTTTACTTCCTTTCTCAGTGCTGCCTTCTGGGTTATTATTTCAGCTCTGTCTGCCAATTCACTAATTCTCTTTTCTGCTGTGTCTATTCAATTTTTTAATCTATCCACTGAGTTTCCATTAACCTTTTCAAATATGTGTGGTGATTTTTATAGTTTCTTGTTTATTAGTTATCCTTTGATAAACTCTTGTTTCCTTAATCATATTAAGCATACTTATTTGATGTTTTGTGTAAAATAATTTCATTACTAATAGGAATTTAGCAATCAGAAAGACTGGTCAGGCAGTCTAGTTCTTTATTAGTGTGGAATAAAGGGAGAGAACAAACAAGGGGCCAGGTAGGGGGCCAAACACTGGAACTAAGACTACCCCAACCAGACTTTCTACCCACCCCCATCGTAAAGGTCAAGAAGTGTTTGTGAGCTTGAGGAATGCTGAGCTCCCTCAGACATCCTCAACCTCCGCAGTAAGGACCAAGGGTGCCCTGCTCCCCTGGAGTGAGTCTGACCCTACTCAATAAACATCAAAAGGAGCCCCTCACACCAGGATAAGGATCACGTCTACTCTGGCCTGCTCTCCATTGATTGGATCAAGAGGAAACTTGAGATATACATTCCTCCTGCCCCTCCTCATTCACAGTCCCACGCCCACTCTGCCTTGAGTGGACCAGGACTCATCCCATCATGCCCTTTATCCCTGTTTTCAGTCCCCAGGCTCCAGGGCTACTTCCCCTCAGTTCCTGATGACTTTAGCTCCTGCCTCTCTGTCACTCCCTGCAGCACTACTCCTGCCTTCGTCCTGGCAATTTCAATATACAAGTAGAGGATCCTTCTGAACTCTCAGTTCCTTGACCTCGTATGCTCCAATTTTCTGTTCTCCATCCAACCCTGCCACTTCTTTCCTCAGTCGTAGATACACATTTTCATTCCCAGTAATGGCCGGGCCTTTGTAATCTGTTTCATGCATCATGTTTCCTGATAACTGACTTCCATCTTCCAATCCTTTCTCTCTCTTACTCCAATTCTAACAGTCCCTCAGTGCTCCTGACTTTCAGTTCATGATCCCTGACACTGGAGGTCCTCTCCTTCTGCCTTTTCCAGCTTATATTTCATGCTCTGCCCTATAATCAACCCTTTGAGTACACCCTCAGTTCACTTACCCTTCTCGGGCAACATCCTCCTCACTTGGCAGAACTATACACTGGTTAAATCCGAATCTCTGCCTCCTCCTTCCTGCATTTGTGTTGCTGAATGTGGGTGGAGAAAAACTCACAGTTGACTGGTCTCACATGGCCATGAATGTCAGGTGGATCCTTAATGCTTCCTGATATTTCCCTGGTCCTTGTACTCTCCTATTCTCTTCATTGGTTGTTTCACATTTTCTCCCATCTCCTCACACATCCACACCCCCTCTCCATCCTCAGTCTTACACTGTGTCCCTGCTTCTACTCTCACTGAGAAAACTGAAGCGATCAGAGGGGAGCTTCCACAGACTCACTCCACTATCTGCCCACCTGCCCACCTCTGTTGCCATATACTCTGCCTTTTCTTCTTTCACTAAACATGAAATAGTTATGCTCATATCTAAATTTTCTTAAATGGGAAATTTTAGGAGTACTGAAAACCACACAAAAACTCTAAAGGAAAAACTCAAAAGAATGAGAGGGGACAGAGAGCTATTAGAGGCTCCTTCTGATGAGCACCTGGGAGTTTGTTCCCCTTTGATAACATTTTGCAGAATTGAGAATCCAAGAGAATGAGATGGTACAGGAAAGGTGCCCCAGCGGGGCCAGATGGGGGTACACATTGTTAGGAGGCTGTCTTCCACCTTGTCTGTGGAGATTCACAGTAGGGCTGTGTGCTTTATTTCTGGGTTCTCCTTTGTCTGTCATATCTCCGGGTACAAGTGGGTACTCAAACAGTGTTTGTTGACTTTAGAATCAATGGGCAGAGACCACAGCAAATTTCATTGGCCACATTACAGAATACTTACATTATGCTTTTAGGATATTACTTTTGGATTTTGAGAAAGAACATGAAGAAAATTTGTTTTTTATTTCTCTCCAATTTGAATTAAATATCCATGGGCATTACTAATCAGTACTAAGCTACCTTCCCCGCCTTATGTAGTCCATCTCAAATTGCTGAGCCACTTTATTTAAAATATAGCTGTAGCTGTTTTGGTTAGTTTATGCTTAAGAGTTCTGTAATCTTGTCTATAGAATTCTGTAACACACCTTACTTATCCTTGAAGTAGCCAGCTTTAATTAAAGTATGTGTCTCTGAACTTCCTGCTGATGGAAGATGTATTACTGAAGTATAGCTGGGTTTGCAAAACCCGCCATCGATCAGGCTAATGTTAAAGATCATTAAACAATTTCCCTCCTGCCATGATACTGAATTGGAGATTTCTTTCTTTTTATTGCCTAGAGCAATTTTACTCTCCTCTTTTTCATCTGTCCAATAGGATATTATCTAGGATCAAATCTCTTTATGTTATTGCTTATATATCTTCGAATATAACCACAGTTTGAAAGGCCTAGCTGAACGCAATATTTTATTGTAAGCTTTTCTATTTGGAACTATTTTCCTTTTGAAAATGTACACTACAGTCTAGTTCAAACATTTATTTCAACTTTCACTGTATTGAGGCTTCAAAAAAGAGAAAGAAACCTATTTATTGCACTTGGGCTTTGGGTCATTGAAGAAACTACAACATTAAAAAGGATCAGATCAGAGAGTGTTTTGAAAATCATCTGGTCGAGGGGTAGAAAACTGGTAAACTAAAAGTTGTCAAGTAGGTCATTCCACCATTTCACCAGGTGATGTGGTACATTGGTGAGGGTAGTGAATTCTGTGGACATGAGTCCATGGCCAAACTTCTTTTTCTGTAAAATGGGTTTCTTGGTCAGTCACAATGTGGTGAGGGGCACCATAATAATGAGTTAAGTATTCTGTAAGTGTTGGATAAATGTGCAGACAGGAGCATTACAGGCAGAGATGGCAAATCTATGTGTGTCTATTCCAGGGAGGAATCACTACTCCCTTTATGACAGAAGGGGTCTAGTGTAATCACTCTGCCACCAGATGGTTGATTGGTTTCCTCCCCTCCGCATTCCAGGGGAGGGGCTCAGCACTCGCTCTGCTGTTGGGAAGATAGGCCCTCAGCAGTGGTGATAGTCAGATTAGGCCTGCAACAAGGAAGTCTGTGAGGTTGGACCCATGCGTAGCCAAATTTTTTGGCCCCAGGGGCCATGCTGTTGGACCCTGCTGCCATGTCCATTTTGTACAAGGACTCACACTGAATAAGCACTGGGGAAGAGGCTGCCTGACCTCCCCAGGTGTCATCTGGTCTACTTGATTATTGAGAGCTTCCACATAGATATTCAAATATCATCACGCTGTGCTCCTCTCAGAAGTCTGTCATCCAAATACCTCTTCCTCAGACCTCCTTGCCACTGATCTCCCAATCCTGTTCTTTCCATCCTGCCATACTATTAACTACTGCCCATGAATTGGTGTAGGTCCATTCTTCCAGACATCTCTTAGTTCAGACAACATGGGAAGTCAATATACTGCTTGGAATCCTGCTCACCAGAAGGATTACCCTTCGCTACTATCCTTCAGAGCCACCCCTGAATGAGGCTGTAATGCTCCAGCTGTCCACTCATGGTTGGTGTTAATGATATCTCACAGAATCATCCACAAATCAGGCCTGAGGTTTTTTCTTCTTATGTTGGTTGATCATCAGGAACTTCCTGTGAGGACATAGGTGTGGATTGAGGGAGAGGAGACAAAGCAACAGACTTTAGAGACATAGGAGTCTGAGTCACCTGCCCGTGCAACTTACACGTTCTGATACTACTTAAGCCTGATTTCTTACATACTATTTCCACTTGACATAGATGCCTACTGCACACACCTAGCCTAACAAGAGCTAGCCTCACTCAAAGCTGGGTTCTTCTGGCCACAGGGTTACTCGATGTCCCATAGTCAGGCATTCAGCACCAGGGCCTGGTAGCAAGCGTGAGCTGTTTCTCAAAAAGAGAATAGTTGTTTGTAGAGGAGGGTATGGCTCTATTCTAATACCCTTAGAAGGCTTTGCGGTGCTTCTCCTTGACCTTCCCAGAGATCCTGTACGGCGCCTCTATTTCTTACGAACACTTTGCATATCATTGGGTCTTTTGGGTCATGCGTAAACCAAGGGACAGAGCAGCTTGCACTGCCGCCTGGACTAGAGAGCCTTGTCTTGCTCCAGACCCCACTCAAACTGGCTGTTTTACAGTTTACTTAGTAAGTGGCCTAGAGCAGCATACCATGTCATCTCCAAAATCCAAAAAAAGCCCACCAAGCTTCAAGCCTCTTTTTTCACTGAAAGGCTGAATGATGATGATGATTATAATAATAACAATAATAAAACAACAACCGTAGACTGTCTAGGACAATCCAACAGACTACACTTGGGTGGTTGGGACTGAGGCTGTAGCTGGAGAGGCAGTGTGCTGACTGTCTCATTCTAGGGCCTGGAGGAGGTACTGTTGGGCTGATGGGAGTGGACATGTCTTGGGCACAGATGTTTGCTCTTGGAACACTTGGCTTGAAGTACTATGGGAGCTGGTTTAGAATTAGACTTTTTATCACACATTTGAAAAGTATCCTTCGTTTGGGGGTTTACTTTTTCATACACTTCATTTCCTCTTCTTTAAGATTATTATCTATATTTCTGTGTCTTCCTTTACCTTCTTGAGGACCATAATTGGGATCATTTTCTTTACTGTTTATGTATAGAATGCATCTCTGAGTTTCTAAGTTATAAACTGAGTTTTAGGCACTTGGTAGGCATTTTGGATGATCTTATTTGGCACAGAATAGTTGGCACTGTCTTAGTAACAGCACTCATGGCTGGACTCCGTGAAATTTGGCAAGAGTTCTTTTTAATAGCCTGCTATCAAAGCAGTCAATCAACAAATAAATGCCACCATGAGTAACTGAGTGGAGGTGGAGGCTGGAGGGACCGCTGGGTGCTAAGGGATTTGTCACCCACATTTCTTCTAAGCCCAGATGCTCTGCTCTAGCAAGGCCTTTGCCGGTCAGCCCTGCTGAACAGATGCCTGTAGCACTGGGTCCATTACACAGAACTTATCCAAAAAAAAAAAAAAAAATCCATACTTTCAGCAGTCACCTGAATCTGAATGAACAGATTAAAAAGCTTAGATCAGATTTAAATTATTTTAGTTCACTGCAAAATGAAATGACTTTCCTGCAGTCACAGAATGATTCTAGAACATGCAGGTCAAATATAAGTTCTGTGCCTTCTACAGGGTGTACTAGAAAATTAAAGTGTGTGGATAGTTTGGAAAATTTTGTTTTGAAACTTCTAGAATGGACTACAACTAGCACAGAAGTTGAAAGCGTTCCTTCCTGCAGTGTTCAGCACTTTTTCTTCCTGAAGGCAAATCTATGAAAATTGTTATTCCCAATTAGTACCATCTCTTCCCTAAAAGTATTGCTAAATTTTTACACCAAGAAAGAGGGAGACCTTGTGGGTTTTAATAATTTACAGCTCTGTGGTAGGAAGGAGTTGGAAAGAGAAAGGGCAGATCTAGGTCACATATGCCCAAGGATGCTCAGGCCTATCTATCAAACATGCACAGGAATGATTTTCAAAGAAGAGAATGAATCATTTTAAAGTATTCATTCTTCCAGTTCTGCGAATCTATGAGAGAATTTTTTTTTTCAATTTTCTTAAATTATTTTTTTATTGAAGTATAGTTGGAATATAATATTGTGTTAGTTTCAGGTGTACAACATAGTGATTTCACATTTATTTAGATTACAAAATGACCACCCTGATAAGACTAGTAACCACCTGTCAACGTACAAAGTTATTACAATATTGTTGACTGTATTTCTTATGCTGTACATATGAGAGAATTTTTTATTCTGTGGAACGTATTTTTGAGATGGAGAGGGAACTCTATCCCTACAGATAAACCACAGCGTTGTAGTAGGTGCAGAAGGAAAGGACAAAGGATCTAAAATGATTCATGGCAACTTGCTTTACCTTCTTTTCACAACTGTACTGACCACCCTCATCCTGAAGTAGGCTCCCATATCCCATTGCCAAAGGATGGTGGGAGAAGGAAAGAGATTTTCCTAGGATCCTTTGGATGGTCAGAAGTTGGATACAAATAGATAAAATCACCTCTGTACCCTCATTTATTTCTGAGTCTAAATACTAAAGCCATTAAAACAACTAAATTTTTATGAGGTGTTTTTAATTAATCATCCATTTGAAAAATTGTGCCAGGGTAACACTGGTGAGAGGTTTTCTCTAGTGCACAGAATGTGGTGATAGGCCGTGGGTGACAGAGGTCCAGCCTGCCCCATGTGGAAATGATGATGGATCATTAGTTGCTGCAGGCATGTCATGGTGACCACCCTGAGTTAGAAATGTGAACTTTCAAGTTGTCTCTTAACTGTTTAAGTTTGTTAGAGGGAAGATATTTTTAGGATGGTAACCTAAAGAACTTTTTTTCTTGGCAGTCCCTGGACCTCAGTTTTCCTGCAGCTTTGTATTATCTCACATGAGAGTTTCTTCTGTAGTGTAGAGCGGATGACTCTCCCACTATTAAGACTAAGCCTTGAGACCTAGAAGGATGAAATGTAAGGGGGTAAAGAGAAGAAAGCCTAACACTTTGACCCAAGAAGTGTGGGGAAGAGAGAGAGAGAGAGCATGAGCAAAGAGGTCAAGGAGTGTGGGTCCTCAGTCTCCTTGGATTAGGACATCAAGTGGTGTGAGTATGTGCCTTATGGTGGGAAGAATAGAACATTCAGCAGAAGCTACAGTGGGCCTAAGAACGTGGTAGGGAAGGCTAGTCTGGGGGAAACTGCAGTCCTCTCCAGGAAGCCGGGTATAACCACATCCACCGCGGCCCAGGAATGACTGTGGAGTGCTGGTTAGGGGAGCTGTCTATCAAGTTGGTCCCCACAGCCTGTGCATGGCATGCAGGGAACCAGGGGTTCCCGTGGGCCCTGGTGAGCAAATGTTGAACAGCTGTGTGGACAGCTGGAGCTGCTGAAGCCTGGGGTCCAGAAGGGGAGGCTGCCAAGAACAAGGACTCTGATGATGAGAGGCCTCAGTGGGGTCATGGTCGACAGCTGGGTATGCCATTCATGACAAAGGACAAAGAAGGCTAGTTACTCCTTGCTAGATATGGTCCAGACACCAGACCAGCCACCTGTGGCAGAAGCCAGCCTAGAAGGACTCTGTGTATACTGGTCACCCTTTCCCTTATTGCTATGAAAGCAGTAAAGCCTGCCCCTAGTGGCAGATGCCATCTTGAGAAGGAAGAGGTAGAGAGAGGGAGCAGCCCTACTGGGGAGTTGGACCTTGAACTGCCTGAACATTTTCCAGGAGGAAAGAGTTTTAATCAGAGAGTAAGTAGGCAGGTTTGAGGCATTTTCTCTGCTTTCTTCTCATCTTAGAGCTCTCACGTGGACCACCGCCGTGGCTCCCACTTACCTGCGTCTGTCCTTGTTCACCATCCCTCTTTCGCACCACTACCTGAGTGAGCCAGGAAAGCACAAATGCTGTGCCTCTAGTTGCTCACCTGTTTAGGACCCTGCGGCGGCTCCCAGGCCCTCAGGTGAAGCCCAAGCTCTTTAACATGGCTTCAGAGACTCCCTCCACAACCCTGCCACAGACATATCAAATGGGACGCACATCTCTAAGGGATGCCTCTGTGCTCTTCCCTCAGCTTGGATACCTGGCCAACTCTTGCCCCTCCTTAGGGCCCTGCCCCAGGCATTACTGACTCCTAGAAGCCTCCACATCTCTGGCTCCTGTGCTCCTCCTTCCCCTCCTTGGGGGCAGTGACTCACAGCCCATTCCTCAGGTAGCCCTTACCACACTATGCCTGATTGTCCATTATTGCCAGCTCTTCTGGCCTCTATTTAGTGAAGGTGTGAACAAACAGGACTTACCCTGGTCCTTGGATTACATCCCAGCGTTTGTGACTAGGAGAACCCCCTGAGGTTTGCCTTCTACCCAGGCTCTGCAGCTGTTATTTGCTTATACTGCAATTGTGGTGTTTACATATAAATTGAAACTTCTAAGTAAGTACCTGATAATAATTTGCTCTCTTTGGAAGGCAAATATTCTCCTTTTCTCATCTACTGTTAGTTGTCTTAATCTCTTTATTTTTAGAACAAATGGAATAGTAAATTTTAGCCTACCGTGTTTGATCACAAATTCAGAATTGATGAAGTCTGAATTAGTGAGGTTTTAATGTATATTTTTTCATAGTCTTATGTTTTCCTCTATAATTATGTGGTCTAGTTCCAAATGCAGCCAGCTGCCAACTCATATCTTGAGGCACTTTTATTACAGACAGAAGAAACGTACCAGGCTTTTATAGAGTAGAGGGAGCAAAGAGCATCATTATCCCATTGAAACTGAAGAGGAAATTCTCAGTGGGCTGAAGAGCTGTGTGTTTTTATCAAGTGTTCATTAGCTGTCCTCTGTGCAGGGGATCAACATGAAAACACCCAAAAGATAGGAAGCAGACAGAGAAGAAACCCAAAAGGCGGGAGAGGCATCACAGGGCTTCCACTGTGTCCAGAGGCTCAGAAAACAAAAATGGGGGATTGTAGGCATTGCTCTAATGTCAAGATGGCAGAGAAATGCACTGGGCTCTAATACAGACACTGGGCTTTTTGTTTCCTATAAGTATAGTCATTGTAGATAAACCCAGAAAAATACAATCAAGGTTTATAAATCAGGTCATTTATTTGCCAATAATGTGTAATGTTTGTGTGTGTCTGTATTAGAATTCTCCAGAAAAACAGAGCCAATAGGATGTGTGTGTGTGTGTGTGTGTGTGTGTAAATATATATATGTACAAAATAAAGAGATTTATTATAAGAAATTGGCTTGCATGATTATGTATGCTGACAAATCCCTAGATCTGCAGCTGGAGACCCAGGTGAGCCAATGGTATAGTTCCAGTCCAAAGGCCAGCAGACTTGAGACCCAGGAAGAACAGATGTTTCAGTTTGAGTCCAGAGGCAGGAAAAAGCCAGTGTCCCAATTTGAACACATCAGCCAGAAAGAATTCTCTCTTACTTGGGGGAAGGTCAGCCTTTTTGTTCTGTTCAGGCCTTCAACTGACTGGATGAGGCCCACCCATGTTAGGAAGAGCAATTATCCAGAAACCCTCACAGGCACACCCAGAATAACGTTTGACCAAATATCTGGGCACCCCATTGCCCAGTCATTTGACACATAAAATTAACCATCACGGTGTCTGTGATTTCGTTGCCCAGAGTCTCTGCAGTGATCCTAGTCCCTGGTGCCTCCTTGCACAGTGATGGTAGTGAAGGCCCCCTTGTGAACTCTGCCTGGCATGCCTGGGGGTGCTGGGAGGCACAGAACAGAAGTCTCACAGGCTTTGTAGCTTTCTGTTTAGACCAGGGTTTCTCAACCTTGGCACTATCGACATTTTGGACCAGATAATTCTTTGTTGTAGGGGATTGTTCTGTGCATCACTGGATGTTTAGTAGCAACCTCTGGCCTCTACCCACTAGATGCCAGTAGCACACCCCTAGTTATGACAACTAAAAATTTCTCCAGACATTGCCAAATGTCCCCTGGGGGGCAATATCGTCCTCAGTTGAGAACCATTGGTTTAGACTCCCACTCTCTTGCACCCACTCCCACCCCCCACACTCCTGGTAACTCCATACACTTTGTGCTCAGGGTGTGTGTGGGTGCCCATCTAATACCACTTGAAAACATCTCCCAAGACCTGTTGCCACCAGACACTGCCAGCAGGGGCAGTGGAAACAGCTCCCTCACCTTTACCTGCTTACTTCTGAAAAAGTTTCTACCATGATCTAATAGAAAATGCAATCAAATCTCGAATGGATGGGGATAATGAGCTCTCCCCACCATTTTCAACCTCTAGACCTGTTCTCATTAGGTGGAAATAAAATTATAGTGTCACTTCTGTTTAATGAGGGATAAAGTTCAGCCTAAAACAGCATGAGCTTGGAACCTCCATGGGGTATCAGGAGAGTCAGTGGTTCAGATGGAGGTCACAGGGGCGATAGGAGCTGGTGCCTGGCAATCTCAGGTGATGGCATCTAGACTGTAGGAAGCCATGGGTTCCTCATGCAGCTGGGCTTGGAACTGATCTGGCTCCTTATGCAGTGCAAGGGTCCTTGGTGTGGAATTTGGGTCTGCAAAGTGTGCCTGGGGTTCAGCCATTCATGGGCCAGAGTGTCCCTGGAGCCAGAGGGGACCTCTTTGTTCATTCTTTCATTCCTTTAGCAATCATCCATTTAGTCCACACCTATTCTGAACCAGGCATTGGACAAAGTCCTGAGGATTGAACATTTAAGGAGATAGATTTATGAAATAGTAAAGCAAAAGTGTTTCAGGTGGGGGCCGGCCTGGTGGCGCAAGTGGTTGAGTGCGTGCTCCGCTGCAGCGTCCCGGGGTTCTCCAGCTTGGATCCCAGGTGCGCACGACACACTGCTTGGCAAGCCATGCTGTGGCGGCATCCCATATAAAGTGGAGGAAGATGAGCATGGATGTTAGCCCAGGGCCAGTCTTCCTCAGTAAAAAAAAGAGGAGGGCTGGCAGATGTTAGCACAGGGCTGATCTTCCTCACACACACACACACACACAAAAAGTGTTTCAGGTGTTTATGTTATTATCTGTCTTTTTGAATACATTCATATGTCACCTAATGATGGGGATATATTCTGTGAAATGCATCGTTAGGTGATTTCGTCGTTGTGAACATCATAGGGGGTACTTATACAAACCTAGATGGTATAGTCTACCATACAACTAGGCTATATGGTGCTAATCTTATGGGACCACCATCATATATGTGGTCTGTCATTGACTGAAACATCCTTGTACAGCGCATGACGGTATAGCTATCCTAGTGGGTGTGAAGTGGTATCTCATTATGGTTTTGATTTGCATTTTTTCTGATGGCTAATGGTTTTTAAGCATCTTTTCATATGCTTATTGGCCATTTGTATATCTTCTTTGGAGAAATGTCTATTCAAATCCTTTGCCTATTTTTTAAAAAATTGGATTATTTGTATTTTTGTTAGAGTTGTAAGAGTTTTCATATATTCTAGATATAAGTCCCTTATCAGATAAATGATTAGCAAATATTTTATCCTATTCTGTGGGTTGTCTTTTCACGTTAATGATAGTGTCTTTGAAGTACAAAAGTTTTTCATTTTGGCGAGTTCCAATTTGTCTATTTTTTTTTTTTTTTTTGTCACTTGTGCTTTTGGTGTCATATCTAAGAGACTATTGCTTAACCCAAGGTCATGGAGATTTACTCTGTTTGCTTTTAAGAGTTTTATAAATTTACCTTTTGAATTTAGGGGATTTATTCATTTTGAGTTAATTTTTGTATATGGTGTAAGGTGGGTGTTGAACTTCATTCTTTTGCATACGCATATCCAGTTGTCTCAGCACTGTTTGTTGTATAGACTATTCTTTTTGCCATTAAATTGCCTTGACACCCTTGTCTAAAATCAATTGATCATAAACTTATGGGTTTATTTCAGGACTCTCAATTCTCTTCCATTGATCTATATTTCTATTCTTATGCCAGTACCACACTGTATTGATTACTGTAGCTTGGTAGTAAGTTGTGAAATTAAGAAGTGTGACTTCTACAACGTTGTGTTTTTTCAAGATTGTTTTGGCTATTTGTGGTCCTATGTTCCCGTACGAATTTTTGGATCAGCTTGTCAATTCTTGCAAAAAAGGCAGCTGGGATTTTAATAAGAGTTGCATTGAATCTGTAGATCAGTTTCGAGAGTTTTATTTTCTTAAAAACATTAAGTCTTCCAATCCATGACATGGGATGTCTTTCCTATGTTTAGTGTACAAGTCTTGAACTTCTTGTGTTAGTTTAATTCATAAGTATTTTATTCTTTTTGATGCCATTATAAATGGAATTGTTTTCTTAATTTTATTTTTTGAAGTGTTCATTTCTAGTGTATAGAAATAGGATTGATTTTTATATATCAATCTTGTATCCTACAGCCTTGCTGATCTCAGTTTTTTGGTTCTAATTTTTTTTGTGTGTGTATGTGTATTCCTTAGAATTTTCTATATATGAAGTCATGTTTTCTGAGTAGAGATAGTTTTACTTTTTTCTTTCCAATGTAGATGCTTTTTAGTTCTTTTTCTTGCCTAATTTCTCTGGCTAGGACCCTCAGAATAATACTGAATAGAAGTGGTAAGAATGACAGTCTTGTCATGTCCGTTATATTTGGGGGGGAAGCATCCATTCTTTCACCATTAAGTATAATATTAGGTGTGAGTTTTTTGTAGACAACCTTAATCAAGTTAAGAAAGTTTTCTTCTACTACTAGTTTATTGAGCGTTTATATCATGAAAGGGTGTTGAATTTTATCAAATGCCTTTTCTGTATTTATTGAGATGATCATGTGGTCTTTGTCTTTTATTCTATTAATATGCTGTATTACATAGATTGATTTTCACATGTCCAACCAACCTTGCATTCTTGGCATAAATCCCACTTTCTTATGGTGTACATGATCTTTTTTTTTGTATGGTGCTGGATTTTGTTTGCTAATATTTTGTTGAGGATTTTTTCATATATATTCATAAGGGATATTGATTTATAGTTTTATTTTAATCAATTTGTCTGCTTTATTTATTGTCTGATTTATTTGTCTGCTTTTGGTATCTATTGCTCTTATTGAGGATCCTCTGTATGTGATGAGTCACCTCCTCCTGTTGCTTCCAAGATTCTGTCTTCTTTTGACAGTTTGGCTATGATGTGTCTAGGTGTGCATCTCTTTGAGTCTATCCTACCTAGAATTCATTGAGCTTCCTGGATGAGCAGTTAATGCTTTGCATCAAATTTGAGAAGTTATTCACCATAATTTATTTGGATATTCTTCTGTCCCTTTTTCTCACTCCTGTTTTTCTGGTGTGCTTGATAATGTTCCACGAGTCTCTGAGGCTCTCTTCACTTTTATTCATTCTTTTTTCTTTTTGTACCTCAGACTGGATAATCTCAATTTCAAACAATCTGAAAACTTATCTTCAAGTTACCTGATTCTTTCTTCTGCCAATTCTGGTATGCTGTTGAGTCCTTCTAGTGGTTTCTTTCATTTCAGTTATTGCATTTTTCAACTCCAGAATTTCTACTTGGTTCTTTTTTATAATTTCTCTCCTTTTATTGATATTTTCTGGTGAAATATCATTCTGAGACTTTTCCTTAATTCTTTAGATGTGGTTTCCTTTTTTTCTTTAATCATATTTTTAAAAGATAATTTAAAGTCTTTGTCCAGTAAGTCCAATATATGTCCTTCATTGGGGACAGTTTCTATTAACTCTTCTTTTTCCCCTGCATGAATCTTTTTCCTGTTTCTTTACATGTCACATTTTTTTTGAAAATTGGAAATTTCCAATAATATAATGTGGCAACTCTGAACATCAGCTCTCCTTTTCCCCTGGGTTTGTTATTTCTGTTTGTTATTTAGTAACTTTTCTGGACTAGTTCTATAAATCTCATATTCTTTGTCATGTATGGCCACTGAAGTTCTGTTTGGTTAGCTTAGTGGTCAGCTGATTGGACAGAAATTTCCTTAATGCCTTGAATCAATAAGTCTCCCAGACTTTGCCAGAGGGGCTCTGTGTTTGTGTTAGAGTATGTTTTCATTGCTATGGCGGGCAGTTTACACCTCTGTCTTAGCCTTTGCTTCTTGCTTACTCAGTGCCTGAAGGTTCATATAGTGATGAGAAATTAGAGTCTCTTTATCTCATTTTTGAGCACATTCACAGCTCTGTGTATGCACACAGCCCTTTACATACACACAGCCTTGCAGATTCCCAGGAATATGTTGGAGATTTTCAAAGCTTCCTATGGACATCTCATTCCCCAGTTTTCCCTTTTAAGTGTTTTGATCAACCTCTTGTTATCACTAATTGGTAATTCTGCTCCATGCCTTTTCTGGGCCCTCTTCTGTTCTTTTCACTCCCAACTTGTAGAGCCCTGTACACTTCCCAGACTGAGCATGGCTCACTGTCTATATGAGAGAGTCTGTTAACTTGTGTGTCTCCCTTACTAAATTATGATGCTCATGGAGAACAGTGATCAATATTTTTTCTTTTTGCCTCTGAAGATGTGTAATACACTCCCAGATGTTTGTGGAACAAGTGAATATTTATGGACTCTGTACCATAAGGAACATTCCTCATCTGTATGATATGTGGTGTTTACCATGTTACATTTAAAGCTCTTATTTGGCACTTAGAATAGGAATTCTTTCTGGATGAACTTTTCTTTGCAACCTCTCACCTATCAGTCATGTGCTTAAAGTGTGGGAGTTATTTATATTCTTGAAATATGTTGACTATCCTTCAGTTCCTGATGCTGGTTTGACAAGGCTGCTGGCTCTGGGTTCAGCAAAGCTGACCTTTTCAAACTAAGCCATGTCTGTTACTGAAAGCTCGATATCATTTGCTAGACAATAAAGATTTGTCCATTGGGATATGTGACAGAAGACAACCTGCTTCACATTCCTTAGTGTAGCCCACCAAATAGATGTGGTATGAAATTGACATTTGTTTTTGGAAATGAACATACACACACACACACACACACACACACACAAATATATATACACGCATTTTAATTTTTAATTGTAGTAAAATAGACATAACATAAAATTTAGCATCTTAACCATTTTTAAGTGTACAGTTCAGTAATGTTAAGTATATTCACATTGTTGTGCAATTGGTCTCTAAAGCACTATATTTTTAATGTTGAATTCTGTAAGCCAAAGCTCTCTTGATTATTCAAGGGTGATGAACCAGTTGGTGGGTTGTCCCAATCCTTTGGATCTGTGTCCTTTTCCCTGATGAAGCAATCCTCATATCCGTATACTTATTATCAGCCAAGAGGGAACCCAGGGATAGAGGAGAGTAGGATCCATGTCTGTTAATCTTAGGCAGCTTAGGTTACTGCTTTGGTGGGCAAGGAGCCTAAGCCTAAGTTAGATGATGTTTGAGCCTTTTGGGTGGATTGCAATGAATTATGCTACAAATTTTGGGAGAGAAAATCTCATCGGCCTGGCATGAGTCCTGTGCCTATATTTTGCCGGGAGTGACACAAACTTCAAAATGGGTGGTTCCACCAAGACTACACAAAATGTGGGAATGGAAGTTCCCAAGAATGAAGTTAGGTGGTGTTACCAAATTGTTGGGGGGATATTGAGCAGGGGAAAACAACATGTGTCTGCTCTCGAAGTACAACTTTATAGGAGCTGCCTGAATTGACAAAGCCTGGTAAGCAGAAGCCACTTTGGTGTGAACAGAATAAACACTATGCTTTAAATTTAGAGGCTATGAGAAACCTCTCCCCAACCTCTAAATCTTTTCCAAAGTTTGGAAATTCACCTGGGAAAAATTTATAAAGTAGTAGATGGGACTGTGAAAAGTCGTGTTGTCTGAGAGATGGCTTCAGGATCTAGTGGGATTCTGATCTTTGTCTATCAAGAGAGATATTTAAGGATTCATTCCTTCAAAATAGGGAGGTAGAGATCCTAGAGCCCAAAGTCAACCTGGATCTGACTCCACCTCTTTGACTTCCATTGGCATTACATCAGACAAGTGTTTAATCAAGCTAAGTTTCAGTTTTATCATTTGTAGCATGGAAGTGATAATTCCCTTTCATAGTTTTATTGGTGTTAAGTGACAATATCTATTGTACCTAGTGCATTCTCTGATAAACCCAAGGTACTGATATACCTTCCCCCAAACTTCTTACCACCCTTAAAAAATGTTTATTCAATATCTTCTTGACTAAGCATTGAGGAAATACAGACTAACAATGTATAGTCTCTACCCTCAAAGAATTCTGTCATATACAGACAGTTGCAGGCTGGCAGCCAGAGATTCAAAGGCAGAGGAGTGGGCAGTAAAAAAATGGAGGCACCTAGCCTGATCAGAGAAGCTTTTCTAGAGTAGAGATGGATCCTGAACTAGGGGGAGCTGCATAGGTGAAATGACTAGGAGGGACTAGAGTATAGTCATGCCCAGGGTAAGGACAGGGGCACAGGCCGAGAGCTGGCCAGGGTTCACTCAGATGGGAAGGACTTGGGATCTCAAGCCAGGAAGTTTTGTCTTTTCCTATTGTGGAAAACCTCTTTAAGAAACTGTAATCCTTCTGGATATCTTTACTTTGTCCTGAAAGAACGAGGGAGGGGAAACATGGTGCAGACTGAATAATATGCAGGGATAAGGATGCCAGGAAGGGCTGGATCAGGTTGCAGCAGGCATCATTATTACTTTCCAAATTAACAGCTGACATGGCACAGAATTCTCAAATGATGCAGATAGAATAATGTTTTCATTTAGCAAGAGCTAAGCCTAAGTTTCATAATAGATGTTTCCTCCTGGGTATGAGACTGCCTTAAGGTTAGTAAAGATTTTTTTTCTTTAGCTTTTAATTTTCTATCCATTTTAGGAAATACTTATTTAAAAGAGTATTTTCAATCAATATTCATGTCTTTCTCCCAAATCCTATAAATGAAGGAAGCCAAAGGAAAACAAAATGCATGCCTGAATGCAAATTCTAGGTAGTTAAAAAAAATCACTATTTTTTGTCTGCCTTACCCCAAGTTAACTTGCATTTTTCCATGGAACACTCCAAACTCAAACAGCCTTTATTTATGAGCTTAATTTCAGCAGATGCTTCATCCGCTCCTTGAGCAACAGGGGAATGTGATAACAGGAGTTTCTTTGGGTCTCAGCAGAAGCTTATACTATAGTTGGTGATATATTGACTGATAAGTCTTTTAATGTGAAATGAACAGTGTCATGTCTTCAGGTTTTCTCATCTTGATTCCTGCCAGGGAAGTGATAATGTTTGTATTTCAGCTGAGGATTTTCTTCTCTCCAGTCTCCTTTCTTGTGTAGGTGGGCTGTCAGAGCTGCTGGAGATTTACTGGGATTTAATGACACATGCCCCTGGGACCTTTCAGTTCTCTGCAGCTACATCCTATGCTTGAAGCCAGTGAGGGTTAATCTAATCTAAGAAACTGATACCTTTGGGGGAGGCAGATTGTACTCTGAGAACCCCAAGTAGGAAGATTTTAGGACATATGCTTGAATATATGCCAATTAAGTTAAATCTTTTGGTTTAGCCAAGGATTTAGCCAAGCGCTTCAAGTGTATAAAACTGTTTGCAAATTGGAATGTCAGTCACTTAAAATTTAAATAAACGTGAGTTTGTGATTCAAGTTCAAATTTAAAAATAGCACGAACTTTAGGACTGTCCGTTAAAAATTGTTTTCATACACATGGAGGAAAAGATTTGGTCAGGGTGATTGCTTTTTATAATGACTATCTGAGCAGCAGGGTAGGATGGCGAACAGATTAGGAACATAGATTCAGAAGTCAAGTCTGCTCAACTTGTAGCTTGGCACGGCCACTTACCAGTCGGCCTCTTATTTAACTCTGTGCCTCAGTTTCCCTCAATGAAAGAATAGGAACCATAATAACTGTAATATGATTCTCGAGAGCCTTTAGAGCAGAGCCTGCCACAAATAACACATTCTATAAAAAATGTTAGCCACTATTGTTATTATTAATTAGAGATCATCATCAGTATTGACATCACTTAGACCCACATGTTTGGGCAATGGAGATAACATCTGCAGAGGATGTGATGATGATGTAGAAATTATGTCTGAGTTATCTAGAATCATTTTTTAACTTTCTAAAAACAATTTCTAGCGTTATTAGCATAAAGTAGAGAGAATGATAATATAAAGGGCTTACAAAGTGCCAAGCATTATATATGTATTATATAATATTACACAAAATATGTAGCACAAATGGAACCCAGTATAAGCTGCTATATATCCTATAAAGTTGTCTACAGCTGTCACACATTATGGATGCCCCAAAGCTATTATTAAATACTTTTGTGTCTCTTTGTGTTTTCTTGGCCCTGGAGGTTCATTTATAAAATGTGGACTACTGATGAATTTTCTGTCTCATGGCCCAGCTTTATTTTTCAGAAATCATATATTTTTCATTTACTTTTTTCCTCAGTATGAATATTATATAATATATATATAATTGTATATAAACATATATTTTTTTCTGATTATAAAGTTAATAAATACTTATATAGAGGAATGTGAAGAATATTACTGTCTTAATAATTCAAACTCTCTGTGCATTTGGTCTAATTTTTCAACAGTGTGCACCTGGTACTTTCAGAAGGTGCTCAATGAACATTTTTGAAGATATATATACTCTGTATCTTCATACCAAATGTGTTTTCTAAAGCATTTTTTACTAAACAATATATCAAGGAGATATCAATGGGTATAGATATACCAATTCTATTCCTTCTTAACGTGCACAGATTATCAAACAGTTTAAATTCATTGTACCAAATTGATACAAATACTGCAACATCTGCTTTTTAGGTATTGTTTGCTAATTTTGCTAATATTGTTTGCTAATATTTTTGCTAATTCTCTAATTTTTACCCTTTGAGTCCTTTTGTTTTAAATATGCCTCATATGTTGAATGTAAAGGTGGTTGTTATCTTTTTTTAACGCAGTTTGAGAGTTTTTTAAAGTGGTTTTGTTTCCTTTATAGCTATTATAAATTATGTGTCGGTCTTATTCCTGTTGTCTTCTATTTGTCTGCTAATCCTAGCATCTGGGTTATCTTAGCATATGTTTCCTTTTTCTTTTGACTTTGGGTGACCTTTTTCTATTTTTTTCACATGTCTAGTAATTATTGATGGTATATTGGACATGGTAGAGAATGTATTGTAGTCTTCTTCTAAAGAGTTTTGAGTTTTCTTCTTTAAGGCAGTTAAATCGTCTTGATTTTATTATGGAGCTTGGTTTTGTACTTTGTTAGGAGGAATCCATTTCAGGTTTTACCCTTAGACTTAGGGTGAATACTTTAATCCTGGGAAATAATCTTTATTCTTAAGATGTGGCTCTTCTTTGGTTTCAAAGGAAAACCTTGAGGTGTTTACCAAGACCTTCTAACTTGGCAGTACTCAAACTCCAAACTCTTCTTTACCGTGAAGGGCAGCAGCTGAAATCTCTGCTCGTGTTTATCAGTGTTCCATGTATTGCTTTAAACTGGGCTTCTTGGAATCTCTGCCACACATACATAGTTCTGGGGTCAGCCAAGGATTTAAGGGAGTTTATAGGTAGATTTTGGAGTTTCCCTTTGGGACTCCCTCCGTTCTGGGTCCACCTCCCACCTCAATCTCCAGCCATCCTGGCAACTCTGAGCTCCATCCTCTGATACTTCGTGAGTTCTAGTCATCCTGCACCACAGAGACTGATGACTATTCTCATTGGAGAAACCTTAGAAATCTGGACGTTACCCAGTTACTTTCTTTCAAGAGTCAAATCCCCTCTAACTTCTGTCTTCTTTTGACTCCTTTCTGGTACCTTAAAGCAATTATTTTTATTTTTTTTCCAGAATTTATAATTGTTATCTGCAGGAAGGTTAGTCTGATACAGGCTACTTCTCTATTACTGGAACTCACTAGGAATAACTTAATTTTAATAGCTGCATAATTTTCCAAGGAATAAGCATTTCCAAATTTATTCAGCCATTTCTTCATGGAGGGAAATTTGGCTTTGTACCTATATTTTTTGCCAGTGAAAACAATGAAGATGCTAAGAGGTATGTTCTGCAACCAGACACCATGATTCAATTCATATAATTGATCTCCTACTTCCAATATGTGTTACCTTGAGCAAGTTATTTAGCTGTCTTTGCCTCCATTTACTCATCTGAAAAATGGGTATAATAAATGTTTCTATCTCCTAAGGTTGTGTGATGATTAAATGGGTCAATACATGTAAAATATTTAAACAGTTCTTTACCTATAGACTGCACTAAATGGTAGCAAATTTTGTTATTGTTATCATTATTTAAACCACCTAATGTGAAATTTGCTCTGATGTACCTTAATGTAGGTCATTTTTCATTCATTGTTTTGGATACTTAGTGGGTTCTTCTAATCTGGAAATAAATATCCCTGAGTTTTGGGAATACTTTGCATAATTTTGTTGGTAAGTTATTTCTCTTCATTCTCTCTGTTATATCGTTCTGTATCTCCTTTCATTTTCTTCCTTTAGTCTTCAATTTTCTATCTCAGTTGTATTTTCTGGAGGTTGCCTCAATTTTCCAAGCTTTCTGTTAAATTCTTTATTGTCACTATATGTTTTCAACTTCCATAGTTTATTCTTATTCACTAACTAAATATTTGTTTTTAATTTAGCATTATGTTATTTTTTTTTATGGGTGAAATTGATATTTTCTTCCACATCTTGGATGACGTAGTGTTTTTTTTTGTTTTTTTTGTGTTTTTTTTTTGGCGAGGAAGATTAACTCTGAGCTAACATCTGTTGCCAATCCTCCTCTTTTTGCTGAGAAAGACTGGCCCTGGGCTAACATCCATGCCCATCTTCCTCTACTTTATATGTGGGATGCCACCACAGCATGGCTTGACAAGTGGTGCGTAGGTCTGTGCCCGGCATCTGAACCTGCAAAACTCCAGGCTTCTGAAGCGGAGCATGCAAACTTAATCACTATGCCACCAGGCTGGCCCTCTGGTGTTTTTTTATATACAGTTTTTTTTAGAGCTTTCTTCCATACTGAGCATTATAGCTATTTCTTCTGCTATTATATTTGTTACTTTTATTCTTTGTCTTTCATGTTGGAGGTTTCCTCAAATATCTGATCATCTTGGGCTGTTTACTCATATTTAAAAGGAAGTAATAAAATACTGGTTGGAAGCTCTGTGTACATGGGAGGTCTTACTGACGAAGCAACCTGTTTCCTTGCTGCCTCCCAAGTGGGAGAATCTCCAGAGTAAATACCTCCAGGGCTTTCCATTTGAACATATCAGTTTCTCTTCAAAGGAATCTTCTCGTCTTCTGTTCAGGTATAAGCTTTAACGCCACCTTCCTGGGAACCCAGTATGGGATTTGGGTCTGAGGCCTCAATGTTCTTTCTGCACATTTTTAGTGATTTATTTTGTTTTCAGTGTGATTTTACGCTGCATCTTCAGCTATGCCTACAGTCTGAATTCAGAGCTTCTCCAGCCCAGTCTCTTTTGAGAGGAAGCTGCTTTTCTCCCTCACTCTTCACCCTGATTGTTGGAGGTCCCTGGTGCTCCCTGATTTTTTTAACCTTTTTAGCTCTTGTGGGACAAATTGGCATTCCTCCTATTTCCTTTCCCCTCTGGAAGCTTGGATTTCAGTTTCCTTTACTCTGTCAAGTCAGTTATCCTTTATGTACTTTCCGTCTTTCAAAATTTTGTTGACATCATTCATCGGCTTGTCTTCTCTTGTTTCTTTGTTCCTGATTTTTTTTTTTTTTTCTTTTGGTTTTTGGTTTTAATGATTTTGAGAGTTCTTTCCCATCATCTTTTTAGAGTTTCGGGAGATGGCACAGATAATGAGTGTTTCAGTCAAATATGTGTAACTGGAAGCATTTTTCAGAAATTTAATCTTTGGTATCTTGTAACATTTTATCTAATTTATAAATATTAAACATGGTGTCTGAACATTCTCCCATTTTTCTTATTAGTCTTTTCCAGTGAGCATTACATCACGAGTGATGCACTGAAGTTGTCTTTCACAGCTTGCAGACGCGTGGGTTTATGCCCAGTTGGAAGCATTTCCATTTCACAAAGGTGGAAGTGGTTGACCTTTTGCACATTAATTTCTTTTCCCTGTGGCACCAGTTTCAGTTTAGACACTCGGAGCAGGATGGATCCTCTCCAGAATGTACTTCCCTTTTGCATCCCATAAAGGGATCTATTAGACCTGTGCATTGGACTACTTTGCATGTCTAGCTGAACACATTAAGTCCTATCACCAGTCTTGAGATAGTTTGTAAATGTGGGTATCAAAATAGAGATTTAGAGATTCAAAATGACATTGAAAATTATTTAAAATGTTATTTTAATTTTTCTACTCTTTTACTAGAATAAGATTATTCATTATTTCTGACTGGTTGGTTAATATGATTTTGAGAAATTTTAACTAGGTGAGGCAGCCTTGCTTGGTGGTTAAGAGCGTAGATTCTGGAGCTAATTACAACCTGCATAATCTTGGGCAAGTTATTTGCTTTAGTTTTTTTCCTTTGTAAAATGAGGATAATAATAATATCCACTTCCTAATATTCTTTTAAGGAAAAAAATGAATTAATATATGTAAAGTGTTTAAAACAGTACCTGGTTCCTAGTAATTGTGCTATATTTGCTGTTATGTACTTTGAATCAGGAATACAGAGTTAGGTAATCCAAGCGTCATAATCGTATAATTTCTCCCCATTTAAGATAGCAGATGAGCATATCTGTTAATGGAAGATCAGGCAAGTGGGATCTAGCCTTCTACTGAGGACAACTGGAAAAGGTGAATAAAATATATCAGAAAAATAATAAAATACATCTGTTTAAAGGCATTAGAGAGTTAACGAGATAGTGAAGAATCACTGGGCCAGAGCCTGTGGTGAACCATGGCCCAAGGAGGTGAGACCAGCGTTTGGGGCCGGCTTTTCCCTGGTGGCCTTTGCCAATTTGTGAAACTGAGCAGCATTTTGACAGTTTCCAGGGGCCTGGGAGATGAAATTTAGACACCTGGCAAAGGGAGGGACCCTATTGAGAAACCCTTACTTTGTGTTGAGATTCCAAAAGGTTTCTGCTTTGAAGTAGGGTGATCTCAATGTAGAAGTCCTGTGCAGGAACTGCAGCTCAGCTTACAGTTGTTTCAATCCTGAAATTGCTAATGCATTCCCAGCTTGCGGGTGCTATAGGCATCTGAGAGAAACGAACATGATTCCTCTCTAGAGGAAAGTACCCTCATCATGGGCCTCAATTTTGCAAACCCAATGTGCATAAAAATAACTGGGAACAAAAAGAAGTGAGTACAAACCAGCAGAAAAAATGGAAAATACAAACAGACATACAGAGTCCCCAGATATTGAGTTATCAGACGGGTTTAAAAATGTTACTATATTCAAGGAATAAAGGAAAAGATTGAGAATTTAGACAGAAAAACCAGAACGAGTGAAAAAGAATGAAATGGAAAATTTAGATTTGAAAAATTCAATTACCAAATTTAAAAACTTAAAAATGGGTTTAATGACATTAAAAATAGATGAGGAGAAAATGAGTAAACGATTGAAGAATTTCTAACTTAGGTCAGAGTATTATCCAGAATGCAGTATGGAAAAACAAAAGGATATAAAATCAGAAGAGAGAATATGAGACATGAAGAGTACAATGAGAAGGTTTGACTAACATATGTGTGATTGTAGTCAGCAGAAAGAAAAGAAGGAAAAAAAGAGGTATTATTTGAAGAGAAATGCTTGAGAAATTTACCAAACTGATAGAAGTTTGTGGGGGCTACAGATCCAAGATGCCTGTCTACAAACTCTCTACAAAGTAGAACAAAAATACAAAACAAAACAAACTCTAGGCACGTGATAGTAAAACTCCTGAAAACCAAAGATAAGTCCTTAAAAGTAACCAGAGAACAAAAGGCAAACAATGAATTGTAGCTGATATCTGACCAGAAATGATGGAATATCTGGAATACAGTGTTATGCTATCCTTAAAGTGCTAAAAGAAAACAAGTAACTACCTAGAATTCTAAAACCAACAAACCATCCTTCAAAACTGAAGATGAGAGAGCCAGCCCTGATGGCCTAGTGGTTAAAATTCGGCGCACTCCACTTTGGCTGCCTGGGTTCGGTTCCCAAGCATGGAACCACACCCCTTATGCGTCAGTAGCCATACTGTGGTGGTGGCTCACATAGAAGAACCAGAAGAACTTACAACTATACACAACTATGTACTTTGGGGGTGGGGGGGAAAGAAAAGGAATAAAAAATGAGGAAGATTGGCAAAAGATGTTAGCTTAGGGCGAATCTTCCCCTGCAAAACAAAACAAAACAAAATAAAAACAACTGAAGATGAGAGGCCACAATCCAGACAAGCTGGCATAGACTTGTTTCTCCCTACTTCTCCCTGCTGTGTACAACTATAAACCTAAGAAAGCAAGCACAGGAAAACACAACTGCGATGGTTAATTTTATGTGTCAACTTGGCTGGGCCACGGTGCCCAGATATTTAGTCAAACATTATTTTTGATGTTTCTGTGAGTATGTTTTTTGGATGAGGTTAATATTTAAATAGGTGGAATTTGAGTAGAGCCAATTACCCTCCATAATGTGAGTGCACCTCATCCAATCAGTTGAAGGCCTTAATAGAACAAAGACTGACCTTCCCCCCAAGCAAGAAGAAATTCTGCCAGGAGACTGCCATTGGACTCAAATTGCAGTTCTTCCTTGGGTCTCCAGCCTGTCAGTCTCCCCATCAGATCTCTGCCTTAGCAAGCCTCCACAATTGCATGACCCAATTCCTTAAAATAAATCTCTCTCTCCCTCTGTATGTGTGTGTGTATATATATATCTATATAATATATGTATACATGTATATATATATCTATCCTGTTGGTTCTGGTTCTCTGGAGAACTGTGACTAATGCAACAGCCAAAGGTGAATTCTGAAAGGAGGAAAGCAAAAGCAAATGCAAACTAGTTTGGGACTCTAGGACTGGAGAAACAACATGGTGGCAAGATGTCTTATGATACTCAACCCAACAGCAGAAGATGACCCAGGAGTTCAGTATTTCCTGAACTCCAAACTATTGGTAGTCTCCTTCCTTCCCCAGATTGAACAGAAGTCCTGCGATGACACCTGGTGAACATGGCACCTCCCCAAGGGGAATCAATTGGGAGGCAAGTGCGAATTGGGAATCCAGCGGGCAGGGGAAGTGCCCTCCTTCCCTACTGGGTCTGAGACTCCCTCATATACTGAGCAACAACAGGGGGGATTCAGCCGCAACAAACTGGGCTGAGAAACACTCTGTATCACCACATGCAGGGGGATCCCACCACCACAAGTGCCCTGCCCAAGAAGCCTCTTCACCCCACGGGGCTGCTTCCCTTCTACCCACCTGGACATACTGAGCTGCACTGGCAAGAGAAATCCTGCCATAGCAAGCAACTCAGCCCTGGAAGCCTCTTTAACCCACAGCTGGAGGCTCCCTTACCCCACTGAGAGGCAGCTGGCAATCTGGCCTAGGGAAGCCCCATCCACCCCTCATGCAGCACAGCAGGGACCAGTGTGAGCTTCGTTGGCACTAGATAAGCCAAGTGGATGAAAATTACACTGCATAGGCTATGAGAATTAAATTGTCATTGGAACTTCAGTCTAGAAAAATAGGACAGGACCTCCTCATGCTAAACGTAAACAAAGTGACTGCCTGTTACAACAAAATAAATAGATAGAACCCAGAGTCTCCTGATGTAATAGCTAAAATGTCCAGGATACAATTGAAAACACCCATCATACCAAGAACTAGGAATATCACAGTTTGAATGAGAAAAGACATTTAACTGATGCTAATGTGGAAATGCATCAGATTTGGAATTGACAAGAATTTTAAAGCAGCCATTATAAAAATGCTTCAAAAAATAATTACAAATTCTCTTGAAACACATGAGAAATAGAAAATTACAATTAAGAAATAGAGTTATAAAAAAGAACCAAAAAGAAATTATAGAACTGAAAAATATAACAACAGAATAAAAGCTTGCTAGATGACCAAAAAACTAGAGTGGAGATGACAGAATACAATCTGTGGACATGAGAACAGATCCATAGAATTTGCCCAGGCTGAACGACAGAGAGAAAATAGACTGTAAAAAAATAATAAATAAAGCCTCAAGGACCTGTGGGACAATAACAAAAGATCCAACTTGTTTAAGGTTAGAGGCAAGAAAGAGCAGGATGTGCTCTAAGTAACTCAGTGTGGCTGGATCATAGAGTTCGAGGGGGGAAGGTGAAAGTCAAGGCTAGAGAGAGAGCAGGTTAGGATGAAGTCATCAAGGGCCTGGGTTGTAAGCTAAGTCCTTTGAAGTTTATCCCAAAAGCTGTAGGGAGTGGTAAAAGGATTTTATGCATGGGGGAGACTTGATCAGATTTTCTCTTTCAAAAAAGATTAGATTCATTTTTTTAATTTAAAATCTTGAATAGACAATACATTCAAATGTTCCAAAATTTCAAAAGCATTAAAAAGTATGCTTCACACTTCTGATCACAGTCACCCTTCCCTTTAAGTAATCTGTGTTACTGGGTTTTTCCTATGAATTTTTCCAGAGATATTTATGCATTTATGGGCAAATGTGTGTATACATATATACATTAGAAACATATATTTTGTTCCTCCATTTTTATACAAATGGTGGCCTAATATACCAACTATTTGGTTTGCACTTTGCTTTTTGCACCTGCTGTTCTGCACCCTTTACTTAACCCTGTATCTTGAAGAATTTTACATATCAGCTCATAAAGAGTTTTTCCATCCGTTTTTTTCTTAATAGCTACATAGTTTTCCATTGTATGGCTATGCCATCATTATTTTTCAATTAGTTCTCTAATGATATTTCTAAATATGTCATTTTGCGTAAATATAAAACGTATTTTCTCTATGGGATAAATTCCTAGAAGTGGAATTGCTGAATCAAAGGATATCTGTCTGTTTATCTAAATATTGATAGATATTGGCAAATTGCCCTCCACAGAGATGGTATACATTTACAGTCTTAACAGCAATGTATGAGATGCCTGTTTCCTCACAAACTTACCAGCACAAGGTGATACTAAGCTTTTGAATCTTTGCAAATCCGATAGGTGAAAAAAAGTGTCTTTCAGTTTGCATTTGTCTTTCTTTCAGTTTGCATTTGTCTTTTTATGTGTTTGATAGGTTTATGAGCCATTTATAGTTCTATTTGTGAACACTATTGCCTTTGCTTTTTGCCTCTCACTGTCTGTTTTTCTATTCGCTTTTTGTTCTTTTTTTCTTAACCACTTGAAGTTTTATATTGGAGGAAAATTATCCTTTTGTCTTTGATGCGAGATGCAATTTTTTTCCTATTTGTCACTTAACTTTGCTTCTAATGTTTTTTTTTAAATTATGCAGACATTTTAAATTTTGTGTTGAATGTATTCAGTGTTTTCAATGGCTGCTGCATTTTGTGTCGTTTTAGAGATGCTTTTCCCTTTCTAAGATTATGAAAGAATCCTCTCATGTTTTCTTTTATTACCTCTATGGTTTTATTTTTTTTTTTTGCCTTTAAGTTATTCCTCCATTTTGAATTATCCTGGTGGAGTGTGGGTATGGTTATGTTGTTTATTGTTTTTATAGCATAAAAAATCAAAAAATTAAAAAGTCAGCTTCCTTGAGACCCAATGTAGTCTCAAAATTTTCATGAATTATTTATGTATTTGTTCCAGTATTCCCATTTCCATCTTTTGGAGTCTCTTCTAGTTTTCCTCCATATCTGCAGTATTCTCTCCAATCTTTTTGACTCTATTTCTATTCCATTTTGGCCCTTTTTCTCATGTCTGTCCCCCCTCGCACCATGTCTCTTACTTTGTTCCACTAGTTTCTCCGCTGTCTTGTATGCCTTTCTGGCATGGTTATTATTTTCCCCGCTCCTTTCCCAAACTCTATCAATTCACGTTCTATCATTTCTTGTTACTTTGATATTTGTCTCTGTTTCTTCATTCATGGGTATGGTTATATCATTAAGTTTTTAATTTCTTAAAAAATATTTTGTCACTCTATTGCTCTGTTGAATGTCTTATAATGAGAGATCTTTATCTGCTACTTGCCTTTTTTGCTCATTTATTTTTTTCTACTATTTTTGTATAGTTCCTGAGTTTCTTTTTTTTTTATTACTCACCATGAAACGTGTTTAATTTTTCCTGAATAGCTCTTGGTGGAAGGTTCGTAGAGGTTGGGGATGTGGTCCAGGCTGGCTGGAATTTTTTGTTATGATTGGTCTATTTCATGAAAGCCAATGAACAAAGGGAGATTTTTTGTTTTGTTTTGATTTGGCTTCTTTTTTTTGTAATGAAAAGATTGCCTTTTCTCTACTGCAGTAAATGTGTTTTCTCTGTTCGTGATTCTTTCTATATTGTTGCCATTTCTTTTTGGGAAAAACAAACAAACAAACAAAAAACTGGGTCTACACAAGCTTATTGAGCCAGCTGGTCTACATCTCCTGTTTCAAGCAAGTGTTGGCACCTCAGATTGTATCTCTTGCCTTTGAGAAAGGGAGTTTTGCTGGTGCTTGCTGAGGCCTGCAGCTTCAGGAAGCTCTATCTGCAACCTTTTATCTTCTCTTCCTTCAACTCCATTTCCTCCGTTTTAGATGCCTTTCCATGTACATTTGGTCTCTGTAGTTTTAATTGTCTCCTGGTTTAGCTGAAATGAAATTTACATTTTGTTTTTTATCATCCTTGTTGATTTTTGGATGATTTCCAGAATGAGAAGGGAGAAAGGTTGATTTTTACGCACCAAGTTCAAACTAGAAGTCAGCCTAGATTTTGTTTAAACTGCAAAAGTCCCAATAATACTTATTTTAAAAGTCAAAGAATACAGAGTAGTATGAAGAAAATTTTCATAATCTCCTTTTGACCAAGTTTAAACTGCCTTCCTGAAACGTCCAATATTAACATTTGATATCTTTCCATTAATGTCTTTCTCTGTTTTTATGCATGCATATAAAAAGGTATATATAACCCACATATGTAAGTTTTATTGTATAAAAAGTTTGTGATATTCATATTGCTCAGCAGTTTTTTTCTTTTAACTGTGTATCATGAGCATCCTTCTGTATCAGTGAAAATCGACCTAACTCATTCTTTATAACATCTGCATAATACAGGGAGTGGACATACCACATTTGATTCAACCATTCACTATTGATGGGCTTTCAGATTATTTCCAGATTTTTGCAGCTATGAATAGTGCTGTAGTAAACATTAATTTACATATCCCTTTACACTCAGATGCTCTGATTTTCCTAAGATCCCTTTCCAAAATTGGTATTGCTGGATCAAAGGTATTTCATTTGAATAAATTGTGGTCCACTTTTCAAAAAGTTGTATCAGTTCATCTTTCCACTGGCAATGAATGAAAGAGCTGATTTCCTGACATTCTTGCTACCATTGGAGTTACCAATCCTACTGTAGTTGCTAATTCAAGGGGGGAAATAATGATATCTCTGCTTTAATTTGTCTTACCCTAACTATTGATGCGGTTGAACATCTTTTTCATATCCTTTGTCAATTTTTTGACTGTCTATTTTTTTGTCATTTTGTAGAGATCCTCTTGAATATTGGGACTCCTAACAATTTTTCTTACAGGTTACACACACTTTTTCTATTTTTTTCTTTTGATTTTATTTATAATGACTTTGACTTTTGTAGCTTTGTTTATGATGTCTTTAGCTTTCTCATTTTAAATTTTTATATAGACAACTACTTTTCTCTTCCCATTTATGGATTTCCTATCTTCTTCTAGAAAATTTCCCCTATCCTAAAGTTATACAAATATTAATAAAAATTATTCTAATATTGTTATTATTAAAAAATATTTAGGGGGCCGGCCCAGTGGCGTAGTGGTTAAGTTCGCGCATTCCACTTCAGGAGCCCAGGGTTCACTGGTTCAGATCCTGGGCACGGACCCACTCATGGCTCATCAAGCCATGCTGAGGCAGCGTCCCATATAGAAGAGCTACAACTCTACAACTATGATAGACAACTACGTACTAGGGCTTTGGGCAAAAAAAGACAACAACAGAGGAACATTGGTGACAGATGTTAGCGCAGGGCCAATCCTCCTCCTCAAAAAAAAAAGTTTAGGTCTTTAATCCACTTTATATCTATGGAGAGATCACTACCCTGGCTCTGTGAGTGATGCTGTAGAGTGAGGATGGATTTGGAATACAAGGGAACTGGATACATTCTGCTCAACTGAGGTGAAAACTGGTGAGAGCCCCAAATCAGGCAGAAGTTGTAGGATGGAAGGGAGTGGAGATGGCAGACTGAAACCATTGGAGATGGAATCTCTTAGGAATTGAGAATGACTTCCTATAGGTGGTGAGTGAGAGGAAGGAGACTAAGCTCTTCTTGGAGATTGGATGGCCAGAGTTGCTAGTCCATAAATCAGGGGCCTCAGAGGAGAAGCATATATGGGTTCAGTTATGGACTAAGTTTGGGAACTTAAAAGAGCATCTTATATAAGTACGTTACTAGTAATTTAGATTTTATGTAAATCTATATATGTAAAAAATTATGTAAATTAATTTTAGCCTGAATCTTGCTAGTGAGTGAGCAGATGCTTGAAAAAGTATGAATTTTTTTCTATTAAGTTAGGGAAGTAAATTATAACATGATATGGAAGTTGAACAATCCTATGTCTTCAGGTATCGCATAATTTGGGTAGCTTTAAAAGTAACTTTTTAAATTGTAAAATTGGTACAATGATGTTGTAGAGAACTTTGAAAATATAAGGAAAATCACTCATGAATGCTGCTGTCAAGCATCCACATTTTGTCATAACCTACCTCCTGCTTTGCTTTTTAGAGTGGATGATACAGATCACTTTTTCTTTAACGCTTGCAATAAAATGTCTCTCCCATAATGTCTTGTGGGAGTTCAGGCGAAGAAATGTGGTGAGCACACTGCTTCTTTATGTCACGTGGCAAACCTGCGAATGGGCCCTGTCCCTTCCTCTTTTGAGAGGTTTTTGCAAGCTGAGTATGGTGAGAGTTTGTTGTGGTTCCTGTCTCAGCTGCTGTAATCAAATTTGACCAAACACAGAATTAAAACACAAATCAGTCTTGAGTGGGTTGCATAGCTTCATAAATAAGACCCCCAAACTCTTTTATAAGTGAGTTTTCTGTTCTCCAGATTTTTGTGAATTGTATTGTTTACAGATGGCCTCAGGCTAAACTGTATGTTTTCATTTTTTGGCCTATTCAGATTGGAAGGATTTACCCATTTTTGCATTAGTTATACTAAAATTTCCAATTGTCTTTTGCTCATCCCTAGGTTTTCCAAGTCTTGAGATATAAATATTCTTTGGTTCTTGAAGCATAATAGGAACCTGAGTTGATATTAGTTGTTTATCAATTGATACTAATAGAGCATCCACTAGGCATTATTTCAAGCTCTTGACACAAAATGAGAATTTTTAGGGTTGATATTGTAACTTTTCTTGTGTTAGAGTCTCTGTAGCTATAAACTGATGTGAAATCAGGTATAATTGAATAGTGATCAGTTTTCAGGCTATTTCTTATAACATGATAACATCAGGACTCTCCTTGGACATTTTAGTTATTGTGGTCCTCTTGTAATGTCAAGATTCCTTACTATATTATAATGTTGAGTTATTCTTGTATAATTATTGCTGGCTTTTATTTGTGTGCAAAATAACATTTAGTTTTCATTAACAAAGTAATCTATGTTCATTGTGGGAAAATTGGTAAGCATAAATAAGCAAAAAATAAAAATAACTAAAAATTATAAGAACTCCTACCCGAAGATAACAACTGTGAACACTTTGACATATGATCAATCATTCAATTCTTTTCAATGTAATACACACAAATTTTTTAGAAAAACAAAACAATTGAGATAATTTTTATATAGTTTTTTGATCTGTAGCTTTCATTTATAAATATGTTGTGAATGTTTTTCCATGTTAATAATACATCATTTTTTCTGGTAGTGTAGTATCCCATCTTAGAAATATATCATAGCAAATTTAACCAGTGTTCTATCATTAGACAGTTTAGTTGCTTAAACAATTTTGCTGTTATAAATAGCACTAAGGTGAATATCTTCATACATATCTTGATAATTTTTGTTTAATTGTTCAAACGATGTTTATTGTAGAAGGAAGGGAAAGTATATGCAAAAGCAAATATTTTAAAATTGCATTGTATGAAATTTTACCACTTAAAGGTAACCATTGGTAATATTTCTTATGATTATCTTTCAGTGTATTTCTAGTGTATCTATTTACATAGGATGATACTATTCATACTGTATTTTCTGTTTTTTTATTGAGCCATGCCATACATAGAGGAGTGCACAAATCAAAAGTGTACACTTCAGTGAAGATTCACAAATTAAACACATCTGTGTAACCAGCGCCCAGGTTAGGAAACAGCATTACCAATTCCCCAGCCTGGCCCCTTCTAGCCACTATCTTCCAGTGGTAACCACTGTCTAGGCCTTCTAACAGTACAGAGTAGTTTTGCCTGATTTTGAACTTTATATAATTGGAATCATCAGTATGTACTCTTTGTATGTAACTTATTTTGCTCAACGTAATATTTATGAGATTCACTCATATTGTTATATGTAGTTGTAGTTTATCCATGCCTGTTGCTGTGTAGTATTCCACTGGGTGAATGTACCACAGTTTAGTCTTCTATTGATGGATATATGCATAGATTCCAGTTTGGGTCTATTATTAATGGTGTTGCTATGCACATTCTTGTATTAACACATGCTTTTGGTGCACTACATGCTGTATTTTTCATCTGAAATTTTTCCTCAATATGTCCTAAATGTCTTTATTTTCAATGCATTTATATGGGTACAGAATATTGCACTGTATGGCTTTACCACAATTTAACCAGTCTGACTTTTGGACTTTTGGTTTATTTTCAATATTTTTCTATGGTAAACAACACTAAGATGAACATCCTTGTACATACATACTTGCACATTTTTCCAATTTCTTGAAAAAAATTATTAGATTAAAATGGCAGGGTTAATGTTTAGGCATATTTGATAATTACTGCAAGATTGCCATCTAAAACATTGGCACTTATGTTCCTCCTATTAGTGTATATGAATTCCCATGTTCCCCAAGTCTTATTAAATGAAAATTGCAATTTATTATAATTAGCAGTGCTTTGTTTACTAGTGATATGGAATATTTTATTAAACTATGTTTTGGACATTGATAGTTGCTAAATTGCCTTTTTTGTGAGTTTTGTAATTTTATCTTCTAGAGAATTTTATATTTTTCTTAATATTTTTAAAGGATGCTTAATATATTGAAATAATCATCTGTCCTGTTTTACACCAGATTGTCACTTGCTTTTTAATTTATTCATCTTATTTTTTGCTATGTGAACTTCCTTATTTTATGCAGTAAAAGGTTGTGTGCTATTTTTAGGTTATCCATCAAGTTTGCATAAACTTCTACCTGTTCTCGATTCCTTTATGAGAAGACCTAATATTGTAAAATGGCAGTTCTTCCCCATATTAGTTGATAAACTTCTCAATCAATAAAAAATTTATTTGAAATTTTACTCCTAACTTGGTTAAATGATTTTAAAGTTTATCTGGGGACATAAATGGATAATATTTGCCAGACAGTTTTGAAAAGGAAAAATAATGAGGTGATTTGCAATACCAGGTTTTAAAGTGTGTTACTGGCATGAGATCAGCTAGTAGATCACCAGCTCGGGACAGGTCAGGACAGAAAGTCCTGAGAAAGACCCATGTGTGTCTGTGTGTCTGTGTGTCTGTCTGTCTATCTATCTATCTATCTATCTATCTATCTATCTATCTATCTATCCATTGTTCATGGACCATCTAAGTCAGATAGATTGGTCAATAAATGGTATTTGGACAGTTGACCAATCATGTAAGGTTTGTGAGATGTCTAAGGACCATTAGTGAGTTAAAGAAACTGAAGTGATAAAAGAAACAAAAAGCAAAATGGAAAATTTATCACAGAGATAAAAGGGCATTTGCTGGCGTTCTCAGGCAGAGGTAGAGCAGACCACCAAGAGCAACATACCCTAGCTGAACATTAATATCATTTCCAGGAGAGAGACTCTGGCATCCAGCCTGGGTCAAGTGACACCTCTGGTCCAATCAACTGTGCCCCGGTGGTGTAACCCTGTGTGCTCTGGGCCATTCCTGTATAGGTAAAGGAGATGTCTCAGAGAAGGGGGCTGTCCATGGCAGGGATGACACCCTTGAAGGTGAAGGAGTGGTCAATGAGCCCTCCAGCCCAAGCACCACTTGCTCCAAAGAACAGTCACAGTGAAAATACATCTTTGATTATTTGTGGAGCTTTTTTCCTTCCCAGGCCAAGTTCTTTTCTCTTTTGTCCACTCTTAGCAAGTGCCTTAAATGGGAGAGTCCTAACATTTAGATTCCTTTGTAGGAATAAGAAATTTCTTTTCAGTTCTCATCAAGATCTAGCCATGGTCAAAGAGGGAAGCCCCAGGAGTATTTACTGTTTATCACTTTTAGGACTTTGGATATTCCAAGTTAATCTTTTTACTTTTCTCTCTGTATTAAGTTCATTGTCCCCCCCCCCCCCCACACACACACCCACCCACTCACACTCACATACAAACCTCCTGTGGATTTGTATAGATCTCATTCAAGCATTTGTCCTTGGACCCTTCTGTTCTTGGTACCTTTCTAGAATGTTGCTTGTGTAGACATTGACCTTTCATGATGAACCTCCCATTATGTATGTATTTAGTATTCTTGGACTGTATGTTTTTTTTCATTCGTGCTAACCAGTTTTCTATGGAAGTGTCTATATGTTTCCTCACGTTAGTTATTCTAGCCAGAAATCATATAGACAATTCTACCTTTGTTTTGGTCTTTTTGCTTTAATGCTGCATTCTTTTGCTTTCCTTTTTAAGTCATCAGCTTCTTCTAAAGCTCATCTCACTCTGTACCTTCTAATGATAATTACATTCGAAAAACACAGTTACATCAATGCAGTAATTATATTAGAGAAGCTACTGGGATTTGCCCTCATGGGATGGGCTTACCGCAGTATTTTCCAGAGAGTCATTTCTTTGGATGTGAAGAGGTAGCTGTTATCAAAGAAAGAGGCGTCTGCAGACAAATGCATTTGAGAAATCCAGACTGTTAAACAAAACCAAACTGGTTCTTTAGGGAAAGACTTCTCAGAGGCTCTGATAAGCTTAGATGCATTGTGCATCCCCAAGAGAGCAATACAGATGGAAGCGTTTCTCAAATTTACTTCATCACAGAGCTCCCCTTTCTCAGACCGCTTGGGGGATCAGTAACCTGAGAAACACACGTTTGGGGAATGGTAATATAATTAAATCTTGAAGTTGTATTAATTTTCTCATTACTAAATTTTAAAATGTGCTCTCTCTGCTACCATCTTAGTTAGCTATAAACCAGAGAAATCCAGGGGCAGCAGCACTGGTCTGAAAGGCAGGAGCATCTGAACTGGCTTTTTGTCTGGGAAACCTCTGCCTTCTCCTGGGCTTGCCCTCTCTCGTCTTTAAACGGAAGGGTCATACCCAAGTGACATCTGACTCGTGGACAATGAGGCTTCTCCAGCTCTAAGATGCTATTTCTCTTGTTGCACAGGGAATCTAATTGTGTTTATTGCAGAAAAAGGAAGAAGTCTTACCATTAAAAGATTTTCTCATTATTCTCTGTCTTATCCATGTAGAGCTACTTTATTTATTTTTTTGTTTATTTATTTACAGAAACCATTTATCCCTCTTGAGTCCTGATTATTCTTTTTAAATTTGATATGATCAAAGCTGCCACTTCTGTCTTTTACTAACTAGACATCTTAGAATCTCATTGAGAATCCTCGGAAACCGAAAGGCAGTTTCGGTAAAAGTGAAGTGAAGCGGACAGACGTGTCACCTTCTGGGAAACCCTGAAGTACCATTATCACCTTTAATAGGGTGTTTTAAAGGAAGAAGTCAGTCTGCATTTTCCCTGTGCCCTCTAATCTGTTTCTTCTTGCTCACCATGAGACTAGAAGATGGCAGCTTATGAAGCTTCTTTCTTCCCTTTGCAGCCAAAGGGTGGAGTCTTACTTCTAATACTTCTACCAACCAGCAGGCGCACTAGGTTCTCCCCAACCCCCCAACTCCAACATCACTTGGGCAAAGTGGACCAAAGATTTACTTTTTTTTTTTTTGGTGAGGAAGATCAGCCCTGAGCTAACATCCATACTAATCCTCCTCTTTTTTCCACTGAGGAAGACCGGCTCTGAGCTAACATCTATTGCCAATCCTCCTCCTTTTTTTCCCCCAAAGCCCCGGTAGATAGTTGTATGTGATAGTTGCACATCCTTCTAGTTGCTGTATGTGGGACGCCGCCCAGCATGGTTGGAGAATCGGCGCGTCGGTGCGCGCCCGGGATCTGAACCCGGGCCACCAGTAGTGGAGCGCGCTCACTTAACCACTAAGCCATGGAGCCGGCCCCCAAAGATTTACTTTTGACAAACAGCATTACTGGTGTTAAAAAATCTTTTTGTTTTTTAAATAGTTGGAATTCCTGTTGTGATTTGTTTGTTAAATCTTGAGATTAGTTTGCATCATACAGTCATGAGATTTTAAATCATTTAGCAAAAGACTTTTAAGGACTGAAACTGTTCTGTTCTCTGCATTTATTGCCATTATTTGGAGACTAACAGGCTTCATCTGAATAGCAACCAAGTAATGGGATCTCCTGTTCTTAGCTGCCACATGCTGGGAAGAGAGGGCAGGGAACTCTGGCCCTCAAGTTTGAAAACCTGAGGTCTAGAGTTTCCGTGTCCATCTGACAGGAAGACGCGTGCATGGAGTAAAGGTGTGGACTCTGAGCCAGACCAAGAGACAGTCAGACACTAGCTGTCATTTGTCACTAATCTTAGAACATGTAACTATGAGCCTGCATTTTCTCATTTTGTCATCTGTAAGTGGTGGCAATGGTAGTGACTGTCTATAGGATTTTGTGGGAGTTAAGAATATTAAATGTAATATATATATATGTAGTATATATATATATACATGAAATGCTAAAGCATCTGGAACATTGTAGGTATTCAATCAATGATAGATTTGTCAAAGTCATTATCATTATTTTTTATTGTAATTCTCAGCATATTCCTTGAACAATTTTTCAGATATTTGCTTTAATTATTGTGTATTCATTATGATTCATAATGTCAAATATTTGCTTTAATTATAATGAAATTAGATTATTTTTTAGCGTTAGGTTTATTTTACTTTCTATGCTGATAAAAGGTACCTTATAAACAAAGTGTGTTTAACTTGAACCTTTTAATAAGCAGCAGCAGCAGCAGCAGCACTGTCTCTCCAGTGAGACAGAACATTACTGACAGCTTTGAAGCCCCTATGTGATTATCCCCTCTCAAATCCTCTCCCCCTCAGAGGTCCCATTTTGCTCTTTATACTTTCACCACATTTATCCCTAAAAAATATATATTCTTGGGCTTTCTATGTTTTTGAACTTTATATAAAAGGAGCCATACTGTATGCATGTTGTACATGTGTATACATGTGGCAAACTTCTCTGTCTCAACATTATGTTTTTAAGATTCATCCACGATGATGAATATACCTACAATATGCACTTTTTCACTGCAGTAGAGTATTCCATTGTATGAAACAAGTATACACTATTTGTTTATCTTTCCTCCTGTTTATGGATGTTTGGGGTAGTTTTCAGGTTTTATTTATTTTGTTTTATTTTATTTTTTGCCGTTTTTGAGTGACTGCTATTAATATTCTTCTGTTAGGTTGAACTATGTGAAATAGGCATTTTTATAGGTACAAACTTAGAAATTTCATATGATTCAACCCAATTCGGATCTCTTGTTGCGTATTTGCAAGACTACATCAGAGGAATATACCTAGATGTGGCAGAAATGCTAGTTCATACGATAAATGCATCTTCAACTTTGAAAATGATACCTAATTATGTTACAAAGAGATTGCACCAATTTGTACTCACTATGTGAAATTTGCCATTGTCCCACCTCCTGTCAACACTTGATAAAGACCTTTTATTTTGGTAGGTGTGAAATGTGGTTTTAATTTGCGGTTCCCTGACTACCAATGAAATCAAGCATCTTTTCCTATGTGTTATTTGCCATTTCTGTTTGTTCTTCTATATAGAAATGTGGAGGTGACTTTGGAACTTGTTAATGGGTAGCTCTAGAAGAGTTTTGAGGCTGGAAGACTTAGGCATGTTAGAAAAAGCCTAAGTCACCTCAGAAACTGTTGGTAGAAATATGAATGTGAAGATACTTCTAGTGAGGTTTCAGATGGAAATGAGGAACCCGTTATTGGAAACTGGAGGAAAGGTGATCCTTGTTATAAAGTGGCAGACAATATGGCCGAATTGTGTTCTAGTGTTTTGTGGAAAGTAGAACTTATAAGAGATGAACTTGGATATTTAGCTGAGGAGATTTCTAAGCAAAATGTTGAAGGCATGGCCTGGTTTCTCCTTGCTGCTTATAGTAAACTGTGAGAGCAGAGAGATAAATTGAAGAAGGAATTGTTAGGCAAAAAGAACCAGAACTTGAAGATTTGGAAAATTCTCAGTCCATCCATACTGCAAAAAATGAGAAAGCATGTCTATAGAGAACATCAGGGGTGTGGCTGGACAATGCTTTGCTAAAGAGATTATGAGTTTGACGTGAATTTTGGGGGGCCAAATGGTTAAGTGTTATGAGCTGAGTTGTGTCACCCCAAAATTCATAACCCCAGTTATTGTTGAAATTGTTGAAGTCCTAACCCCAGTGCCTCAGACTGTGACTGTATTTAGAGACAGGATATTTAAACAGGCAATTAAGTTGAAATGAGGTTATTAGGGTACTGGCATTCTTACAAGAAGAAATTTAGACACAGACTTGTACAGAGGGAAGACCCTATGAAGACACAGGGAAAAGACAGCCATCTGTAAGCCAAGGAGAGGCTTCAGAAGAAACCAACTCTGCTGACATCTTGGTCTCAGACTTTTAGCTTTCAGAACTGTGAAAAGATTGATTTCTGTTGTTTAAGCCTCCTAGCCTGTGGTTCTCTGTTATAGCAGCCCTAGCAAACTAATACAACTACCTATATGCCAATACCACTCTCTCCTGATTAATGTAGCTTTATAAAAAGACATTCAGTATTGAGCAGAGGTAGCGAAAGTGGACATTCTTGCCTTTGCCCTGATCTTTAGGGGAAAGCATTCTGTCTTTCATCATTGATTATGATGTTAGTTGCAGGGTTTTGTTGTTTTTATTTTTTTTATATACTCTTTATATAATTAAGGAAGTTTCCTTCTAGTCTTAGTTTGCAGAGGGTTTCTATTATGAATGGGTATTGAATTTTGTCAAATGCTTTTTCTGCATCTATTGAAGTGATCATAGATCATTCATAGGGATTTTTCCCTTTTATTCTGCTAATGTGGTGAATTACAGTGATTGATTCTTGAATGTTGAACCAACCTTCCATTGCTTGGATAAAACCCACTTGATCATTGTATATAATCCTTTTGAAATCTTGCTGGATTGGTTCCACTAATATTTTGTGGAGGATGTTTGCATTCATGTTTATGATGGCCTTCAGTTCTGGTTAGTTTTCTGGAATTATTTATTTGATTTCTTCCTTGAGTGCAGCCATTCATTAAAAATGATTTTTAAAAGTACAACTTCCCATAATTTTTAGGTATGCACTGCTTTAGGAGGTGTTTCTTTGAAATATTATCTTTTCTACTGCTAAGAAAATGGCTAAATAAGATATTTTACTATATTTTTTTCCTTTTGCAGAAGAGAGTTTATTGATTTCTGGTTTATATTTCTTAGTCATGTAATGAAAACTTCAAGGGATATAGTATATATAAGATATTTTTAAAAAGCATTATACTTTATTTTATTTTATAATTACATATAGTATTTAGAATTTAAAACTTTAGACCACAGAAATTTAGAATTTTTGGATATTGTCTTTTGGGGTTTTGTGGAAATCCACATTAGGTCTCATGTATGCTCCATTTGTTGAAAAGAATAATTTATTTATTCTTTTCTAATTTAAGAGTTGAGATGAATGAAACTGGCAGATGATCAATTACCTTCTCTTTTTCTCTGTAGCCTTGCTGAAGTCACCTGTAAATGTTTGCTGAGTATGAGACCAGAGCAAGATACTACCTTATATAAACGCTGTATTTAATTCTGTTATAATAACAAAATTGGTTGATTTTGTCCGTCTAGAGCTTTTATTTTGCCCTCAATTTGTGGTCTCTCCTTTGATTTCTCAGGTCTTGTTTTATCGTCTGTGTTTGGTATTAAATCATGGGGAGGAAGCTGGACCTGTCTGGTCTGACCGATGATGAAACGGAGCATGTTCTCCAGGTGGTTCAGCGAGACTTCAATCTTCGAAAAAAAGAGGAAGAACGACTAAGGTGAGATGCTTCTATTGGCCTCCGGGGTACAGTGAACCATGTATGGACAAGTGAAACAGGTTTCCCAAGAGTGTTCCTTGCTGCTGGCCCTGAGTTTGGAAGTCTTTATGTCATGTAAACACACGCTTAGGTTTATACGAAGAATGCTCTGCCCTTTGTAGAAAGGCTTGCCAGCTTCAACGCTGAGCATCACAATGTCAGTCCAGAAATGTGACTGTTCACACTCCCAATCAAGGTTTTGTTTGGGCTGCTTACCCTGTAAATTATTAGCTGTAGAATGAGTGGAGTTTGTGATGACAATGGCTGTTCTGAGCTTGCTCCTGGCTTTAGTTTTCCTGTTGGCAGGTACTATTGAAGAATAACTACAGTGTTATGAAACAAATCTTTGGAGAATTAGATTCATACCTATACAATCTTCTGTTAGAACTCTCAGCTACCATGGTACAGGAAAAGAGCTCTGAAGACCTGGTACAAGGAACATGACCATCAGATTAGGATGGGGTCACCTGGCCCAGCACCGCCCTCCTCATTTGATAGAGGAGGAAACTGAGACCCAGAGAGGGGGTCTTTGGACTCCTCTGCTGTTGATATTTCCTCATGGAATGTTCTTGGAAGTGCTGTTGCTGCTTAGTTGGGCAGAGTGAAGAAGTCAGAGTGATAGATATGAGGTCATGTGTTGGGCCTAGTGTGTTAGAACCAGATGGCAAGTCATCATTAGCTCCCCTCATCCATAAATCTCTTCTCTCTTAGGATTCCATAGGTCTATCATGACACTGTCTTCTTCCTTAGCCACTGAGCTCAAAACCTCACTCTTTATAATTCCTCTCCTGACTTGGTACCCACACAGGACAGGGGCAGGCCCTATTAATTCTGCCTCCTCAACATCTCCCCCCCTCCCTCATCCCAGTCCAGCTTTCATCGCTTTTCATCCCAGTCATTGCAGCAATCTGCTTTATGCCTCCGCTCTCTGCCTTTACTCCTCCAAATAGCCTGCCAATGCCAGGGTTGTACCACATCTCAGCTCTAGTCATGCCCTTTCCCACTCTGCTTAAAATTGATATGGGTTACTTTCCTTTTCCCTTGGGGTACCTCAGACTTTCTATTTCTTTCCAACATTACCTCCCTTACTAGGTTATAAGCACCCTAGTGTAATCATCTTTATTTTCCCTATGTTTTTTTTCTCCCATATTGTGTATATTCAATATGTCCTTGTTATATGGAAGACAAGAAATCTTTTAATTAAATAATCAGTTGATTTAAAAATCATGTGCCAGGCACTATTCTAGCTGTTGGGTATATAACAGTGAGCAAAACAAGCCTTTGCCCTGCGGAGTTTATATTCCAGAGCTGTGCTGACCAGTACTATAGCCAGTACGTGTGGCTCCTGAGCACCTGAAATGTGCTGAGTCTAATTGAGATGCTCGGTAAGTGTAAAACACACACCAGATTTCAAAAATTTAGTAAAAAAAAAATGTAAAAATATCTCATTAATAATTTTTATATTGATTACATTTTTGGAATGCCAATGTTTTGGATATACAAGGTTCAAGAGAAAACATTAAAATTAATTTTCCCTATTTCTTTTTACTTTTTTTAGTATGGCTACTAGGAAATTTAAAATTCCATATATGTCTCACATTATATTTCTATTGGATAGTGCTGTTCTAGATGGGGGAATGAGAGAGGAAGTGAACAAATAAAAATATATTTATATGCATTAGGTAGTAGTGAGAGCCGTGAAGAAAAATGAAGCGGGGAAAGAAGGCAGAGACTGATCTGGGGTGGGCAGGGTGCGATTTTTTTCCATGGGCTGCTCAGGGAAGACCTCCTGGTGAGATCTGAGCAGATACCTGAAGGAAGTGAAAGAGGGAGCTGTGCTGCTGTCGGGGTAACATCAAACAAGGCAGAGGGAAAAGCAAATGTCAAATTTCTGATTGAAGGGCATGCCTTACTTGTTTCCAGAGGAGCTAGGAGTGAGTGAGCCAGTGGAGGAGGGTGTAGTAGTAGAATGAAGTCCAAGCAGTAGCCGGAGCCCAAATGACATAGTAGTAAATCTGTGGTAAAGCCCTTGAGATAGTTTTTAGATATCCAAGCAGAGATGTCAAGTTGGCATTTGTATATACGCATCTAGAGTTCAAGTGGGAAATCCAAGCTGGAGGTAAAAATTTCGTAATGGAAAAGGTCACCTAAAGGGCGGGAGTCCAGTCAAAACTAAGACCTACTTGAAATTTGTAGCCAATAATTAACATTGAGACCAGTTTCAGCTTGGTAGTGTATGTTTCTCCTGCATCGTTCCCCTTCTCTCCTCTAAAGGACCGTGGGCAAGAACATGTCTTAATCAGTTTTGTTCCCCAGGCTCTGGGCACAGGACCTGGCACATAAGAGACATGCCCTAAATATTTGTGGAATGGATGGATACATGTAGATTGTCTGTCAATCCATACAGCCAACTTTATGTGTGGCTTTGAAGAATCAGTCTTGATATTTTCTAGGAATCATAAAGACCATCTGTGTATCATGCTTCATCTCTCGGGAACTCAAATATGGGTAAGCCAAGATCTTATTTAGTGTCCTCTTATGATTGTGGAGACAGGTGCCAGTCTAGTGGAAGAGGAGCCTTCCGGCTTGGTTTGAGGAGGAGAGTTTTAAAGGCAGTGCAGTTGCCACTGCAGTAGACTTGACAAGGTAGGTGCCATCTTTCTGGTGAGGACGTGTGGTCTTAGTGGACAGCAGTCAGTGGCCCTACTGTAGTTCTGTGCAAATGCATGGTCATGGGAGCCTGCTCCTGCTGGGGAAAGAATTATCAATGACGCTTGAAGCCATCAGTGGCCAAAAAGGTTGACAAAGCACCTCACGGTCCTAGGATTGGATGGTTTTTCTCTGAAGACAACTGTCATTATTCTCCTTCTGCCCATGGCCGTGCCTCGGTGGGTGCCTGGCAAACGAGTGTGACACTCTGAATGATTTTGGCAAAGAACCTTACTTAGTAGTGGAGAAAAAGAGGTTGAGACAATGCCACCTAACCGTTGAAATTGTCAAACATTTGCCTCGTTTTTTTTGTATTTCTTGGATTTAAGGTATATGGAAGAGTCTAGGAAGCTGTGTTATAGAAAGTATTTTTGAATTCTTTAATATTTGCTTCAGTGAGCATAAGACTCAGAATGGAAGATTTTTATTTTAAAGTTTTAAATTAAATTATGTTTCTTTTCTCCTAACCAGCTGTTCTTTATTCCCTAGTTTCTCTGCTTAGGTTTTGTGAGGGTAGGTCTCGGGTTGGAGCTTATACAGTGTTTCTAAGGATCTGTTCTTCAGTGTTGACATAAAGTGCAGTAAATAGGTGGTGGAAGTGTGAATTAATGTCCTCGGAACATATCATGGTAAGGTAAAGAGAGATAGTGGGCTGAAGAATTCAGCGCAGTTAGCTCATTGGAATGAATTCACGGAAAGAGAACTAAAAGGCGTTAAGTAGTCCCTGTGACCTGGCACTGCCCTGGGCACTTTGCACACTTCATCTTATTCATTCCTCACAGGAGCCCCTATAAGGAGGATCCCCATTTTACACAGAGCACCTAGCACAGAGAGGTTACAAAGCATGCTCAGAATCACACAGTTAATTGGGATAGAGCCAGGATTCTGTTTCCCAAATTCTCTCTGTTATACAGAGTGGATTACACCTTTTCAAAACATTTTGTTTCCTCCCTCTCTCCCTCTCTTCTTTCCTTTCTTCCTTCTATCCTTGTTCCTTCTTCCCTTCCCTTCCCTTCCTTTCCTCTTTCCTTTTTTGTAGTTAGGACTTTGTTAACAGAGAGACAGCCAGAAGTGTTGAAGAGAGCCTGGTTTTAGAGTTTGAAAATGTGAGTTTGGGTCTTAGCATGAGCCCCAAACTTTGGAGAATCCTTGATCCTTCAGCATAACTTCTTCCTCTGTAAAATGGGACTAAGGTTGCCTGCCCTATCTATTCCATTATGCTGTTGTAAATATTGAAATAAGCGATGTATTTATAAGTGCTTTATAAGTTAAAGATACATGAGAATAGATGGTAGTAATTGACATAGATAGGGGAAAATGTTGACCTGTAGCTGACAGCACCATGATTTGGGGAAGCCTTCCAAGATTGAGAGCTAAGGCAGGCACCCTCATGAGCCGGAGTGGTGGGCATGTAGGAGGATGAGCAGTTTGTGCCTGCAGCCAGGCCTGAGTTCAGGCCTGTAGAGTGCGCCATGGAGAATGAGAGCCCACGTCTTCTGGATGGCTCTATCAGGACATCCTACAGGTACCTCAATTCTCCATGCTCAGAAAGTGCCCTCTCCCAAGGCCCCAGGAGGGGGGAGTTGCAGGCACTGGCCTGACTTTGCAGACCTGCTGGCTTGCTGGCTTTCAGCAGGGGGAGGGGCCGGCATCTGCAGGGCCTTTGGGATCTCAGAGACACATCTGGAAGATCCCACGTAATTTAGTGTGTTCTGGATAGACTTTTTTAAAAATAATGTCACATTTTAAGTGAAAAGAATGGCTGTTCCCTCAGCCCATTACAGGTTAGGCTACCTATGGGTTTTTGGGAAGTGACATTTAACAAACATTTACTGGGTGCCTACTATGTGCTGAAACTGTGGTAGGGTACTGAGTATAGAAGATCAACGAAACAATTACAGAGCCTGCCCTGTCTGGGAAATAGAAGGAAAAAGGCAACTATTAAGCAAATAATTCTACAAATAGGTATGTAACTTCAATTGTGAAAAATTCTCTGAAGGAAAATTGCCGAATGCTTTGTCAAAGTAACAACAGAAGAACTGGTTAGATGTAGGGGGCCATAGAAGACATTCCCAGGAAACTGACATTCCTGCTGAGTCCTGAAGGCTGATCTCGAATGAGCCAGGTCAAAAGGTGGATGGATATTTTGGGGGCAGCTTTGGTGTGTGTGCTCAGGCTCACATTCTGCACGGCACCTGCCTCCCCCACTGTGGGCACTAGGATGATGTAGCTGAGCATACATATACCAAACTGGCTTCAAAATGCATATGCTGGCATATAGAAAGTGCTCTGGTCACAAAAATGGAATTAGGTACAAGAGTATGGAAAGTATAAAGAGGTGACGGGGCTTCTAAGCTGTTGCTGGGAGCATTACAGAATCTGCTCCCTGAACCAAGCTGAACCAAGTGGCTGAAGATTGGATGCGTCTCTGTCTCTGGTTCCCTAGGGACTCTGCGGGAGGTGGGAGAGAGGCTCTCTTACTGACAGTGCACACATATGCAGTAAAGTCATCATAAGATCTTCAGATTAGCTGTGTATCTGCGCGTGCTGTTGTGGATCTTGGTCTCCAAATTGATGTATGCAAGATATATAGCGTTTCTTTATTTTCTTTAAATGAACTCAGATTCAACTCCAAGCCCATCTGGACGGGCTGGTGGAGAACTCAGTCATTTTTGGGCTTCCCTGTCCTGCTGATTCTGCAAAGATCCTGGGTTTGTGTGCGGTTCTAAGGTATTGGGAAAGTATCTCCAGTTACCTGTCCACATGGGGTTTCTCTTTGATGACCATTTCCCAAGGCCACAGGGTCCTGTTAGTTGGGCCACTCTGCTGCTGCTTCCCATGCAGGTGTCCCCCTGTGGTGGGCTACCTCCCCACTGCGCTGCCTTGAGCAGTAGAGAGTTCTTTGCCACACAAGGCCTACTAACCTGTGGTCTCTTCCTGATCTGACGGAAATCTCTCTTTGCCGTAGATCGCTGCCCTCAGTAGCAGTACTACCCTCTTGGCTCTCCTCTGAGCCCCCAAGTAACATGAGTGAGTGAGTTTAGAATTTATAAAAGATGTGAGAAGCCCTTGATTTCCAACAACTTGTTTCCTGCCCTGCAGAATCCCCAAAGTACAGAATTAACAAACACAATATTTATAATTTTGGGGGGCTTTATGTGAGTACTGACACCTTACCATTGGCAAGTGACCTTGTTTTCCATGCCCAAGGTGTCTGCACTTGACTATGGCCTCAGTTATAAGTGAGCCCTTAGCGACTGTCCTCTCCAGATGTCCAGTGAAATTGTTCTCCTTGGGCCAGCCTAGTCATGAAGAACATGGAATCAGTCTTGGTTTTCCATTTTCAAACCAACCATAATTCTTGTATTTTTTGTATGTAATTACTTTTTTCTTTTTAAAGATAAAATTTACATAGGGTTAAATGCACATATCTTATGTGTACAGTTGAATTTTAACAAATATATACACACGTGTAACCAACACTCCAATCAAGATATAGAACATTTCCGTCATCTCCAAAAGTTCCCTGCCGCAGTCAGCCCCCACTCCTCAGAGGCAGAGACTGTTTTAATTTCTATCACATGGCTTTTCTCACTCAGCATTATGCCTTTGAGATTCATTCATGTTGTTGCAGGCATCCGTAGTTTGTTCCTTTATGTTGCTGAGTAGTACTCCATGGTATATTCCGTCGAGTTTGTTTGTTTATCCATTCTCCTGTTGATAATTGGGTTGTTTCCAGTTTTTAGTTGTTACAAATAAAGCTGCATAAACATTTTTGTACAAGTCTTTGTGTGGACTATGTTTTCATTTCTCTTGAGCAGATACTTAGAAGTAGAATTGCTGGATCTTGAGGAGATACACAAAAGTGGAGAGTACAAAAAGTTGCCGTGTATCCACACTCAGTGATAGCTACTATCAACATTCTACTGTCAATTGCAGACATTGTGTTGTTTTATCTCTAAGTACTTCATTATGCATTGCAGAAAAAGGCATTTTCTTACATAGCGTAATGCATTTTAACAGCTAACAAAACTAAAATATTCCTTACTATCATCTAATATTCAGCAAATTTATCCAACTGTCTTTTTAAAAAAGTCTTTTTACAGTAAGTGTGTTGAAATTCAAACAAGGTCCACTCGTTAATTTGGTTGTTTTGAATCTAAAGTCTCTTAATTTTGTCATAACTCTTGACTTAAATCAGAAGGCAAGAGTGGTGTGGGGTGTCTGTGGGAATAGTTGTACTTTTAATTGACTGCTGTTGTGGTTAGGTGGAGTGAAAGGCAGAGCTTAGTTTTGTTGTAATTTTCCTCCCCTGTAAGAAGGTCCTTTTTTACAATTTGTTCCATGGGGTCTCCCTCCAAATTCTGCTATTTTAAAAAAGTTTTAGGACCAGCCTTGCTGGCCTAGTGGTTAAACTCGGCACTCTCCACTTCAGCGGCCTGGGTTTGGTTCCCAACCAAACCTACACTGCTTGTGTATCAGTGGCCATGCTGTGATGGCGGCTCACATACAAAATAGAGGGAGGTTGGCAACAGTTGTTAGCTCAGGGCGAATCTTTCTCAGCAAAACAAAAAAAAAAGTTTTATCCATAACTAAGTGTTCCTTTTATTTCCCAAAACCATGTATTTAGATTGGATGTGATATTTTAACATATGCAGAAGGAGCAGCACGATTGTCATGGCAGGTGAGTGGAGAAGTATTGCAGCCGCCATTCTTTCTAGGACTCCCAGTGTGTAGGTAGAAAAGTCCTGTCCCCCACTCCCACCACAGCTCATATGGGCGTAGTCACATCACAACTAGGGTGTATATATAAGCTCCTGTGTATATGCACGGTCATAGGTCTTACTATGTGTGGTGATTCTGTGGACCCTGTATCAATAAGATTATGTGCTTTCCCAGCACTGGGGATGTGGGGCATTGAACATTTAATCCCATTAAAGGCCATAAGTATAGTGGGACTGTGGGGGAGGACAGAGGACTGGACGGGCCTGAGAATAGTAGACACACAGTATCAGGCAGTGGAGGGGGCACTTATTTTCAAGTTCAATAGAGTGTTGACTGTGTTTCTTCAAGACACACAACAGCGTTAAATCTATGGATGGAGGATCTTAGAGAACAAAAGATACGTTGACCCCTGGTCCTACCTCCAGGGGCTTTGGATCTATTCTAGACTAATCAGGTAAATGTGTAGAAAATACACATTATACTTGGTTAATTTTATTCTTTGTTTTTCTTTTTTTTATCAGATGATTTCATGAAAATAGTAAAAAAACAAAATGGTAGAGAAGACCTTGTAAGGAAAAGCACAAGTCCTGTGCTCCACGGTGAATTGTTTTTGTTCTTAGTTCTTTAGTCCTCCTGGCATTACCTCCATAAATCTAAAAAACAGGCTTATGTTGCTATTTCTTGATATATCAGTTTTAGACATTCTTTCAGTTCTCTGCTCTGACTGATGGGGCTTTAGCTCACGTACACTACCGTTACTTTGTGTTTCTTGATGGTTACATTACTTTTGGCTTGGTTTTCTATTGGTCATCTTTCAACTGTAAATAGTATACAGAAACTTCTGGGTCTCATTCCATCAACTTCTGCCATCCTTCCTGGATTCTGACAGTGCGGACGTGCATATGGCATCCCTACCTTCCTCTACCACACCTTCCACTTTCTTTATCTCACAGCTCTCCCTGCGGTACCTCTACTCCTACATATTCAAGGGCGAGGGCATTCACAGGCTGTTCTGCAAACCTATTTGAGCCTCTCCTGTTTTGTTTAGAGGCTGACTCTAGTGTTGAAAATCAATAAGCAGCCCTTAAGTAATGATGATTGAACACAGTGTTTGTGCCCCCACTTCTTCTTTTTGAGACTTCATTGAAGTCTGTAGGTGGCTGATTGTTATCCTTTTCTCTTTACTGTTATGAATTAATCACACTTTTATTTGCTGTCATTTTAAAGGAATCTTGGGAAAGAGAAGAGGCTACTAAGTGTTTGCTTAGTCTGTCATCTGGAACCTAGGTGCCATAGTAACTTATTTGCTAGTCAGGGCCATGCGAGGATCTTGGGGAAGGTGCAGAGATATAGGCACTCCTAGTGTACAACACGTACCCAGAGCACACTCTGGTGTGAGAGAGACATGAATGTGACTCCTTCTATCCCTTGTTACCTCAGGCTTGTTACCCAAGCTAATGATTCCAGGAGAGGCTGGAGCATTGCTGTACATTAACACTGTCTATCTTCAGGAAAGTTGACATTTCTGGAAACTCTGCCCTAACTTTCACATCACCTATGTTGATAGAGCCTTTGCGGGGCCAAGGCAGCCCAGACAATGGGCTCTGTTCTCTCTGTAATGGATCTATCCCTACGTTCCATAAGTCCAGGCATCAATGATGCTCACTGAGAGGCACATCTTTTCATGAATTTTCAGGTTTCTACATTTTTCTTTGCTTTGATTGCCCTCTCTGCTTCTAGTGTTGATCCCTTCTAGAGAGTATGTTGTTGTTAATGCCATCAAGTAGATTCCTACTCCTGGTAACCCTGTGTATAGCAGAGCTGAACCCTGCCCAGTCTGTTTGCACCACCCTCTCACCTTCCGGCACTATATCAGACAATGCTCTGCTCCTATTCATAGGGTTTTTATGGCCAGTTTTTTCAGTAGTGAGTAGCCATGTCCTTCTTCCTAGTCTGTCTTAGTCTGGAAGCTCCACTGAAACCTGTCCACCACGGGTGACCCTGCTGGTATTTGAAATACCAGTAGCATAGCTTTCAGCATCACAGCAACACACAGCTACCACAGTATGACAACGGACAGGTGGGTGGTGTGGTTCCCTGACCAGGAAACGAACCTGGGCCATGGCAGTAAGAGCGCCGTATCTTAACCACTAGACCACCAGGGCTGGCTCTTCAAGAGAGTAAACAGGGCTAAATATATTGTGAGAGTCTACACAGGATTCAATGAGAATAATACTAATTATTTATACTAATTAATAAACTATTTATACTAATTAATTTAAACGAGAAATTAATGAGTATAAAAATTCAGTATCTTCAACTTTGTCTGTGGAGGTTGTGTTCTCCCAGTAATGAGATTTGTCATCAGCATATCTTCATATTTCTCCATCCCTTTCTTCTCTCAATTATACAACTCTTGAAAAAAAATCTTTATATAGTAGAAAACATGACTAGGTATATATACTGCATTTAAGGCCATGATTTTCCAAAAGACTTCCCCAACTACTTTACTTCTTTTAGAATTTGAGTTTCTGGGAAGAATGGAAGCGTGGGAACCTCAGGTGGGATCACTGTGGTACCTATTCCAGCTCTGAGCCTGGTACCAGGCAGCGATGGACAGCTTTTGGCCAAGCAGGTTTTTGATGACATTATTTACGGCAGAAATAAAGTCTTAGAGAGGGAGCAAGGCCCTAACTGGAGGAAGAAAGGCTAAATATAGCTTCCTGGGTTGTAGATAGACTAGCAGAAGACCACCACTGTGCAGTGTGATTGGGGCGGGAATGGCTAAGCCTTGTTCCTTTCTCTGTTGGACTCCACGTGCCTCCTGTGTGACTCAGATCCAGGAAGCCTGGCATCCAGTGAGCATGCCAGTGTCTCCATAGTAACTTACAGAGGGCATGGCCCCTGACTTGTACTTTGTCCCTCCTCCTAGGTACCTCATGGACTGTGTTTGTTTGGGTGTTGGGTGTTTGGTTTGGTGTTCTCGCCTCTTCATCTGCCCTTATGTGTATCTGGCAGATTTAATTTTAAGAACTTCTTTTTCTTGACTTCTGCAATGTATCATATCATGATGTTCTGTTAATATCTGTTCAGATAAATAGATTAAATTATTAAAATAGGTAAGTAGAATGTCATCTGTGTGGCACAGATAGATAGTGCTCACCAAATATTTCACGTGCTCCTGCACATTTCCCAGCCTCCCTTGCAGTTAAGTTGAGGCCATGTGAGTAGGTCTGGCCAATAGACTATAAGAGGAGGGGCATGTATCACTGCCAGGCCAAGGCACTTAAGAGCTGGTGTGGCTCTCCCTCCTTCCCTGCCTGCTGTGGGGCTCTTGGAGGCCTCCTATTGAGACATGGCATCATTAGATGGAGGCAGCCGAATCCCTAAGGCACTGGATGGAGGAGAGTTTCTGATAATCAGCAGGGGACTTTGTGTGAGAAAGAAACCTTTGTTGAGTTAAGTCGCTGAGGCATCTTGGGGTTTATTTCTTACACCCTGGTATTACTTTGACTAATATAGTTTCTGAAAGCAAAAAGATACCTAAGTATTCATTATGCCCCAGCCCTTGACTTTGCAGCTGAAGAAGCAGGCTTGGAGGGTGCACAGGCAGTTAGTGGTAGAGTGTGGCCTGGACCTGAGGTTCTTGATGCTGGAGCTCCTGGTCTTCTTCTGCCATCCAGCCCTTCATGTAGTAGAAGACACCTGTGGAAAGATCTCCAGACTTACACTAGAATCATAGTTTATACCCTATGATTTTATATTGTCAGGCACGTTCACAAAGTGTTTTTAAAAATGACTGTTAATTGTATGGTACTCTGGTATTCAAATTGCATCTTGGAGACATTTATGAGATAGGCACAGCCTTTAAAATTTCTCATTTAATATGTGCTTGCCAGAAGCTAGTTAGCGTCTGGATAACTTCCAAAGATTTGCTGGTGCTTTAATGGACTTGGCCTGTCGGGGAGCAGGGGTTAGATTTGATGACACTGTTTCCCGTAACTGCAACTGGCCGTTAATTGTCAGGGTTTGCTGAACTGCCTGTGTGCTTATGTCTGCCAAGGACTGCTGGGCCCAGGCGAGGCCAGGGCAGGGGGAAGGCAGCGGGGGAGGACTGTGAGTGGCAGAGCACTTCCTGCCTACTCTTTTTCTGAGGGGCTTAGCTCCTGCAGCCTCAGCTACAGCGTGTAAACTCCTCCTTTCACCTGGGTTGAGGAAGGGAACTACATGCACTTGGAGACCTGTTTCTGTGGCCATAATGGTATCAATTACTCACTTGCTCTGACATGGCCGGCACCGTCTTTGCCACCTTGGTGGGGACAATCTTCCATCCCCCAAGAGTCAGTTCTACGTGTCAGGAGAAAATAAATAAGCTCTGGCAGGGAGTGTGGAAGAGCCATTGCAGGGAAACAAAGCGTCTCTCAAAACTAGAAAAAATTTGTGTTTCTAGTCTGTTATACAGAAACTCCTTTGAGAACTGATCACCATTTTTTAAAGTACAAAGAATACAGCGCATTTAATAAAATGAGTTAGTGATCTTCGTTCAAAATTCATTTTCATTTTCAACAAATTAAAATTTTATTTTAAGAACTTAATTTTTCAAGGAGTTTCTTTTTCAAAAAGTAAAATGCCTTTGTTCTCAATATCCTTTGTTTGGACACTTAAATTGATCTAATGAATTAACAAACAGTCCTGGTTATATCCTTCTTTGAAGTTGAAAGTCGGATGGCCTTCTCTTTACTCAGTTGGAATAGGTATGCCCTATGGTTTATGAAGTAACTATATGTTCACAGAGTGCATCTGCCCAGCATCTCCTCACTGGTCCTTTGTAGCTCTTGAGATTCCACACAAACACTGTGGCATTAACCTGTCCAGTTAATGAATCTGCTGTCTCGGAGGGAAGATGCTGCAAGGTAGGAATTCCTTTCTCAGCATCGGTAGATCCGATTAGCCAGCCAGTCACCTGTCAGAACCCTGAAGCAACATAGCCCAGAACAGGGCATTTTGCGGTGGAGTGGAAGGTCTGACACAGCTCTCTTTGAGAATCACTCTATAGTGAAGGAAGGCCCCACAGGAGTCAGAACTGGGAGACACCAGGAGAGAATCTGGAGACTTGTGAGGGCAGGTGTGGCGACCTCAGAAGTGAGGAGGAGGGTAGGATATAGAGTATCGACCTCACAGCTAGAGGGACCATCACAAGATTTTTTTTAAATCTTCTTTTTACTTATTATTGGTATTTTTATTAATAATGAAAAGGTCAAATATATTAAATATAAGCTGTTGGATTCATTTGCTTCAAAATCATAAATGGAATGTCAGGAGTCTTCTGGGCAAATGTGAAGGAGGTGAAAGGGCAGGGGGAGAGAGAGAGGGGTTCACAAGTTTAATAAGGGCCTTAACCTTTGAATAAGAGTGCAGAAGGTGAGCTAAGTCTGATATGAAAAATTAGGATGCTATAGAGAGTGAGAAATAAAAACAGTAAGGCAGACCCATGGGAATCCTTCCATCTTGAAGGTAGAAAGTAGGAAAAAGGAAAGACTTCCTAAAGGAGAGGTATATTTGATCTGATCCTTGAAGACAGACAGGATTTTTTAAGTGGATTGAAACAAAAGTCTGGGCAGCAGGGAGCATAATAAGGATAGAAAAGAGGACATGCTTTCTCAACCCCAAATCAGGACCTGTGGTGGGGCAGGGGAGGAAGTGACCTCTACTTCCACGTTGCTAATCATGTTGAATAGAGTGTGGTGTTCCAGGAATATCACCTCCTCGCATTCCCAGCAACTCTGGGAAAAACACTATTCTTATCTGTTTCCAAAATGGGGAAACCGAGGATCTAAAAAGATGTTAAATAACTTGCCCAGTTTGCACATAGGAGAGGTAAATTCAAACCCAGGCAGTGTCACCCCAGAGCTGGCCACTGCCTTGGCGCTGAAGAGAGGGGCACCCAGTCGCCATGGGACAGAGTGGGTGAAACTGGGGCTGTCTTAGAAAGTCTGGTATTTGTGCCTGCTAAAACTTGGGGTATGTTCAGGCATGGGGACGCAGTAGGGTTTAAGTCAGGATAGGGGGACTCGTAGCTGGGTCATTACAATAGTCATTAGCCACATGTGGCACTGAGATCTTCAAATATGGCTTGTCCAAATTGAGATGTCAGCTAAGGGTAAAATACACTCTGGATTTCAAAGATCTAGTATGAAAAAGAATGTGAAATATTTCACTAATAATGTTTTATATTGAAAACACATTGAAATGTATCTAAAATTACATTTCAAATAAAATATATAATTAAAATTAATTTCACCTGTTTCTTTTTTACTTTTTAAAAATGTGACTACTAAAAGATTTTACATATATGGCTCACATTATATTTTTATTGGACAGCACTGGTTTGGAATGCTAGGTTAAGCAGTTTGGAATTTCTAGGACCAAAAAGTAAGCTTTCTTCTCCCATTCTGTTTAAGGCTTGTTCTTTTCTATATGAGATTTGTAGGTATCTGAAAGATCAGCTAAAGTCTTAGCAGCCTAATTGTATATTGGCCTTTGCTATCAAGAATTGTCATATCTGTCATGTGAAGATGATCTCAGAATAATGGTCTGGTATTGGCTTTCTATACAGTTTAAAAGGACAGCATACTGGGTTCATGCCATATTCATCATAGAGAGTTTGTGCATCTCAGGATGATAAACCCTGTGATGTTCCTCTGAAGTTAATGTTTGAGCAAATATGTCACGACGTTTGAAATAATATGTGGCTTTAGAATGGCCTCATATTCATAATTTGTATAATGTCTCTGGCACCATAAAATTGTTTTGCTTGTGAGGGTCTGCTTTTAGAAATGGCCAAGAGACTTTGATGCTACAAATGTGCTTGTAATATAGAAAAAGAATCATACTAATGCTGTTATTCACTTTTTACTGTGTAGCCCTTCAAAGATTTACAATTACTAATTTGTAGATTCTGGATACATTCTCCCCGTAATCTTGTACTCTTTAATGACAGTCTTCTACTAGATTGCTTTCATGGTTCTAAGTTCCTGATCTTATTTACTTTTCCATTGCAAATGTCAGAGGCTCAACTCTGCTGGGCTCTGATAAAGCTTCTGTGGCACTAATTCTTGGCCTGACCTTATTCCTCAGACCTCTGGCTGCAGAAAGCATTTCTCTGGCATTTGGTGTGCATAGAATTCAGGACTTGAAAGAGAATAAGGAAGGAAGCTTCTGCAGCCATTGTAAAAGCAGCTTTCTTCAACCACAGTAATTCAGGCACGTACACAATCATTTAGCCGGAAATGGTCTGAAACACGGAGTTGGTGAGCATAGATGGACAGTGTGGAGATCAGCTTCACTTTCTTCCTCGTCCTATGCTGTGCTGTTGGAATGACAACTTCCTCATTGCTGTGAACTTCTTCAGTGCCTGGAAACAGGTCCCTGCCTCAATGGCCAGCAGCTGCCTTCCCCTCCTTACTCAGCTCCTGAAGCCAACAGGCCCATCTCCAGTGTCTAAGCTGACACTGTAACCACAGGCCCTCAAGGACCAGTTCAACTGACGCTCTCTTATCAACGGTGTAATTAAGAGTGGTTTTTCAGGAACTGAGACCCCTTGTCCAGTTCAGGCCAGTTGAGACCACCAACCCATCAACTGGGCCTGTGCAAATGCCTGGTAAGTGACCTTTTTGACGTCAAAGGGCTGAAAACTCCACCCTCAGATCATGCTAACACCACCAGTTTATGAACATGCGTCCTATGAAGAGCCATGAAGCTTGACTACGCTTGTACAGATCATCAATTACCTCCCTTCTCCTTACCTCCGGTCAATCTCCACACTTCATACTGCCCTGCCCTTCATCCCATGAATTTTGCCTCAAGCCCTGGATTGGGAAGACAGATCTGAGAGCATACGCCTTCTATCTCCTTGCAGATTGATCTTGCAAATAAAGCTACTTTTCTTTTCCCAAAGGCTGATGTTCTTTATAATTGGCTCTTTATGCACATTGGGTGGCGAGCACTTGCTCGGTAACAATACCTTCGTAAGGCAATTCATGGACAACCTCTCTGACTCTTGGGGTGACTTATATAAATGGGGCTCCTTGTCTCAGATGGGAGATTTCTGCTCCAGTCTAGAGATTCATTTGCTGGAAATCAGATTGATGCCTTGAATTCCCAGAAGAACTGGGCCCCATGTGCCCCCTGAGTCCCAGGCAGCTGCAGTTCACCTACCCCTCGCTGGCCTGACTCATGGGCTCCCATTCTACATCAACTGTTAATATGTGTGGGTGTAGGACTCAAGCCTCCTTCCCTGGATGTTTCTTATCCCCATGCCTCAGGCTAGAGCCAGAGTGCCTAGCTCCAGCATCCAGCCAGATTCTGGGTTTCCAGATGTGATGACCTGCCCAGTAGGTTGGCAGGGTCTTTGGTTCTGACCACCTCTGGAGTTAGCACTGGAATGGTGTATCCTTAGCCTCTGTCAGGTTCCCCTAGACGTTCCTGTGTGCTCAGCTCCTGTAGCTGTGACATCTACCCCTAGTCATCTCCCACCTTATAACACTTAGCTTGCTTTTTATTTCTTCCAGGGTGAGCATCTTGCAGCCACCAGGGTCCATTCCTCATCCAGTGTAAGGTGGCCTGGGCTGTGACTTTGCCCCATTGCATGCTGGGAATGTGCCTAGAGCCTGGGCTTCCTCACTTCCCAAGGCTGTTCCTGGCCCCTGGTTGGAGCGACATGGTTTGTGTTGCTCTCCGAATCCCATTTAGAGGACCCCCGTACCCCACTGCCCTACTCACCTACAGATCCCCGCCCTGCTCTGAACCACACCTCCAGCAAGGTCCCAGGTCAGCCTGCCTGATGGCTGTGGCTGTCTCCCTCTCTGTGCTTCATCTCTGAGCCCTGAGAGGACTTGCATTTCCCCAGACCCTAGGCCTTGCCCTCTGACACTCTCCCTTCCCTTCCTGCCTTCTATTTCTCCCTCTCCTGGGTCAGTTCCCCTGGCACCACGTTTATCCAACTGAGTGAATCCAGAGCCAGATCCTAGAAGCTTCTATTGCTGTGAGAGCGTAAACAGTTTTATGTGGTCCTGAAGTAGGCCCATAATGGCCTACGTTGCCTGCCATGCTTTGGCATGCATACGTTATATGTGGTACACGAGAAAGAGAGAGAAAAAGATTAAAATTCATTGTTGACTGTGTTTTTAATCCTCTTTCCTTCATACAGTATTTATTCATTTTACATGAACCTCAGAGCAAGGCATGGGATTGGTATTTAATCCCAGACACTCAATTGCACTAATTGTCTTGTTGAAAATATAAGAACTAAGGGGTTCATTGATACTGGTTTGTTTTGTAGCCAAAGAATCCTCACCTGACGTGTGACCTTGGGCATCTTTCCTCATCTATTTGCACCTCCCCTTTTCCCACTGTACAGTGAGGATGATGAGGGTACCTGCCTGGAGTGTTGTGAGAGTTAAATGAATTAATATGTGGAAAGCCCTTTGGACAGCCCCTGGAACATAGTAAGAACTCATAGGAACTTGGGGTGAGATCTGTTAGTGGCTTGCTCCTGGCTGTTTTATCTGGTCTAGGAATTAAATAATTAGAGTTACCTTTAAATGTTCATTATGTTTAGTAAATTCAAATAGTTTTATAGTTTGGCTTTTTCTAAAGCAAGATACTGTCTCTTTTTTTTGTTGTTATTATTAGATGATTCCCTACAGGCAGAAAGAAATCCTAGTGTTTGTTTTACAGCAGTACTTAATTATTTAGACCTTGGATGTCTTTCATCATTTTGTACATTCATTCACTAGTGTGCTGACCTGCTGTGGCCAGAGGAGACTTAGCTGCCAGGACTTAGCTGTGTTTCCCTTAGAATTAGGGACTCTGACACCTTTTACTTAGGGATGTTGTTCTACACATTTTCTGTTTCCCTGTGTACCTTCTATACGAACTGTTCAGTGGCTTCCTTTCTTTCTGGTTGTAGAAACAAATTATTTCGATATGAAGTAGAAAATGGATCAGGGGGCCAATGAAGAGTGGATTTCTGAGAAAATCACACTTTCTGCTTTGACAGCTTGAATATTGAAAGGGAAGCTTTTAAATACTAAGTAGAAGCTCTAACACATACGGGCACCTCAGCAGGACTAATTGGCCTTGGATGCAGCCACTGAGAGTGTGTGTTTTCTCCTAGAGAAACATTTCTGCCTGGAAGGCGGTTTCCTAGGTCTTGTATATTGCAGCCCCATAGTCCAGCAGAGCCTCCCTTCTGGGCTCTTTCTTCATGAATCACACCAGCTGGTGCTTGTCCTCTAGTCCCTTCACTCTGAAGGCACTGTGCTCTAATATGCCATTAAAGGCCTCAGTACCGTTGATGTGCTCAAAAGATCACCTGACATGGAGGAGATTCTGGTCACCTCTTGCCATTATTGAGGATGGCAAGGATGCCTCTGGTTGGAAAAACTTCACTTGTTCCTCATGTCTTCCGTTTAACCTTAGGAAGCCTGTGCCTAGACCTGACATTATCAAACCTTAGTTTCCTCTCTGAAGTAGAGAGAGAATATTCCAGAATAAATGATAGAATTTAAGAGCTAAAGTAGAACTTAAAAATAAGTCCTAAATTCAGGTATAATTTGCTCATTTTATAAGCGAAGACTCTGAGTCCCCAGGAGTTAAGCATGTTACATAAAGCAGCATAGCGAGTGAACACTGGCGGTCTTGTCCTGTTTCCTCAATCATGACAGTAGATCTCTTGTTTAGTCTTTGTTTTCCAGTGCAGTTAGGTGTTCAGTTAAATGTCAGGAGATCTACAGTCCCCAACCCCCACCTGCTTACAAGGGAATATTTAAACTCACTGTATTGCTTAAATGCAAATAATCATTATTTAAAATAAATTTGTTTTTTGGGGGTTTGAATTTTGAACATTGAGAAATAAATTTGTTATGAAATTCACACATATTCATGTGGGATATTACAGCCCAACTCTAGGTACGTTGTAAAAATGCCAACAGCTGGCTGACTTCTTCTTCCAGGAAGATGGAACAGAGGTACTCGTCACTATTCTTTCCACTAAGTACAACTAAAAACTCTGGGCACTATGTCTAAGATAAACATAAGAAGATTATGAAAGGTGGACAGAAGAAGGCAGACTGGCTAAGTACCTTGGGAACTGAGGAAGGACACAGTGATGAGTTCCCTGGGTTTCTTTTTGCTGTATATAGATATATATAGATATATCTATATATGGCAAGTGTGTGTGTGTGTGTGTGTGTGTGTGTGTGTGTGTGTGTGTATAAGACTTAGAGGTAAAAAATCTGGCAGCCTAGAAACACAAATGGTCACAGACAAAAAAAGCCCCAACCTCACCCAACCAAAAAAACCCCCAACAATAGCCAAAGGACCAGGAAAGGAGCAGCTGAACAAGACAGAAAACTTCTAGACAATAACTGCTGTACTCCATCCAAACACCACAGAAAAATATCTGTGTCCCCAACCCCTACCCAAAGAAGGCGAAGTAGGGAGCTGGAACTTTTATCCTCAGTGGCCAATAACAAGCCCCCACCTCTCTTGTGGTATAAGTGGGGCCACGTGGGGAGCCAGACTTCTACATGCACCCGGCAGAAACAAGGTGCCCCTCCCATTCCCAGCAAGGGCGGTGTCAGAGGAGGACTAGTGAAGAGTCGAAACTTTCACTATTGCCCAGAAATAATGAGGCCATCCCCATTGTGGAGCCAGTAGAGACCATTTCCGGGGCTGGAATTCCCACCCAGCAATAAAAGGAGCCTCCTCCTCAGGTGTCAACAGAAGCCAAGTGGAGAACCTGGACTTCTACCTCTGTCTGGCAGTAACAGTGCCACATTGGTATTAGAGAAAGCCAGCTAAAACAGGTTTAAATAAGATCCAGAGTCTCAGAACAGAATACAAAAATGTACAGGCTTCAATAAAAAATTACTCACATACCAAGAATCAGGAACATCTCAAACTGAATGAAAAAAAGACAATCAATAGATGCCAACACTGAGATGACAGAGATGATAGAATTATTAGGCAATATTTTAAAGCAGGCATGATAAAAATGCTTCAATGAGCAATTTCGAATATGCTATAAACAAACAAAAAACAAAACAAAAAAGCCTCAATAAAGAAGTAGAAAGTTTCAGGAGAGACATAGAAGATATAAAGAAGAGCCAAATGGAAATTTTAGAACTGAAAAATATAATAACTGAAGCTCAACAGCAGAATGGAAAAATAAGGAAAGAATCAATGAGCTGGAAGAAAGAACAATAGAAATTACTACATGTGAACAACACAGAGAAAGTAGACTGGAATGAAAATAATGAACAGAACCTTAGGGGCCTATGGACTATAATATAGGATCTAACATTCATATTATCAGAGTCCCAGGAGAAAGAGGGCTGAAAAAGTACTTGAAGAAATAATGGCTGAAAACTTCCCAAATTTGGCAAGAGACACAAACCTACAGATTCAAGAAGCTGAGTGAATCTTAAACAAAATAAACCGAAAGAAATCCACACAAAGACACATCATAACTAAACTTCTGAAACTAAAGAAAAGAAGAAAATCTTGAAAACAGCCAGAGGAAAATGACACCTTACCTATGGGGAAAAACAATTAGAATTACAGCAGATTTCTCAACAGAAACCATGCAGACCAGAGAGAAGTGGCACATTATTTTTCAGGTGATGAAAGAAAAGAACTGTCCACCCAGAATCCAATACTTAATGAAAATGTCCTCCAGGAATGAAGGGGAAATCAAGACATTCTCAGATGAAGGAAAACTAAGCATTTGTTGCCAGTAGATCTTTGATAGAAGACTGGCTAAAGAAAGTTCTCTAGACAGAAATGAGTTGATAAAAGAAGAAATCTTAAAGCACCAGAAAAGAAGAAAGAATTTTACAAGCAAAAATATGAGTAAATATAATGTTTTCTTTATCCTCTTCTAAATATGTTTTCTAAATTTTGTTTGACAGTTGAAGAAAAATTATAACCTGTCTGTTGTGACTTTAAATGTATGTAGATGCAATATTTAAGACAATTATATTGCAAATGGGGTAAAGGGATTAAAGGGAGATAAGGTTACTATATTTTACTTGAACTAGTAAAATGACTATATCAGTAGAGTGTGATAAGTTTTGTATATGTAAAATGTCTTACCTACTAACCACTAAGAAAGCTATACAAAAAGATACATTCTCAAACATTAGATAAATCAAAATGAAATTCTAAAAAATGTTCAAGTAACCCACAGGAGGGCAGGACAAAGAAAACAGAGAAATAAAAGAGAGAAGAAACAGAAAAAAATAAAATCGCAGATTTTAAGCCCTTATGTATCAATAATTACATTAAGTATAAATGGCCTAAATACACCAATGAAAGACACAAATTAGCAAAAAAGACATGTCCCAATGATATGCTATCTATAAGAAACTCACCTCAAATATAACAATATAGGCAGGTTGAAAGTGAAAGTATGGAAAAAGATTATCATGCAAAACTTAATTTTAAAAAACAGGAGTGGCTCTATTAATATCGGATAAGTTAGACTGCAGAGCAAAGAAAATCACCAGAGATGGAGAGAGACATTACATAATGATAAAAGGGTTGATTCACCAAGAAGACACAACAATCTTAAATGTGTATGTACCAAACAACAGAGCTTGAAAATATGTAAAGCAAAAACTGGTAGAACTAAAAACAGAGATAGACAAATCAACAATTAGAGATGGAGACTTCAACAACCTCTCTCAAGTTGTTAATAGAACAACTAAACAGATAATCAGCAAGGATATAGAAAAAAATCAACACCATAATCCACCATGGAGAGGCAATAGGATACTGTGGAAGGGGCCCTGCACCAGAATGTAAAGAGCCACCCTGGAGAAGAACAGGGATTTGGAAAATATCTCCAAACTGTAAAATGGTCACTCTATCAGTCAGACTTGCACCCTCAGAATGAGTCATATCTGTTCCCTTCGGTGTCTGCAGACCTGGTCTTTGCTGGTCCAGAAGAGGTCAGAGAGCTCTACAGTCAAGGATCCTGAGAGCTTATTCAGTTTTCTTTCCACTCTTGTAGCATAATAGCATTGAGGCTGCTCTCCACCCCTCAGGTCTGTGTCTTAAACACTGGCAGTGCCTAGTGTCAGAGGCCAGGCCCTCAGGCCTCACTTCCCAGTGATGTGCTTACTCTTTCCTTGGAGCATTGGCACAAGCCCCTGAATTGAACATGTTAAAGTAATCATAATTTGCATATAAAATTTAAAGTTATATTTGCATGAATGGTGTTAACTCTAATAATGTGTAGACCCAGAGTTTAAACAAGGACAGAATACACAGCATCTCTAGGACTCCTCTAGAATAAATGACCCTCTAACAAACTAGATGAATCTAGAAGCAGCAATATGGGCAAAAGTGTCTTAGCTTTCTAATTTCTTGTCTAATCACCCATCATTGCAAAGTTTATAGCTCAGAATTAAAAATCTTTTAGTGTAGAGGTTGGCAAACTATGGACCCATAAGCCCGATTTGGACTGCCACCTGTTTTTGTAAGTAAAGCTGTATTGGAACCCTAGAGAGAAGCATCAGAACCATCTGGGAACTTGTTAGAAACACAAATTCTCATGCTTCAAAACTACTAAATCAGAAACTCTGGAGGTGGCACTCAGTAATGTGTGTTTGAACAAGGCTTCCAGGAAAGTTTGAGAACACTGAATTATACTATCCTACCATACACTGGCTAATATGATATGACAGTACTTAGTACTTTTGTCTTATTCGGGGAATTTTGCATGTAGTTCAGCCAAGATCGCTTGATGCTGTGGCCATGCACCAGAGTCCTTACTATGCCGAAAAGTACAGGCTGTGGTCTCCCAGGGAAGCAGGCATGTGTCCTGCTAACTGCAGCATGGCATGTGGAGTCTTCTAAGAGGTACATGAGCTCTGCAAGCCTGGAGCCAGAGAGGGCAGAAGTGATAGACTTTGCTTTATGTGTCTACCCTCAGGACCTTTTTATGGAGGGAAGGCATAAGGTCACACTTGAGATGCAGGCTTCAGGAAGCAGGATGAACAACACAGAGATGAGCTGGGAACCTAGGCTGGGAGCTGAAGGAAAGCCCACTCCAGTGTGCTAAGCAGGTGGGATCACCACAGCACAGGCTACGGCAAAGAGCTCAGAGAAGGACAGGACTGGTCCAAAGGGAACAGAGAGGAGTTATTTTTCTTCTTTTCTGTTGCATGTCTTAGGGTGCTGGGCTTCAGGATCTGATGAGATGCTTTAGGATACCCAGCATCCAGCTCTGAAGTCCAGCTGGAGAAGAAGCAGACAGAGAGCAGTGCCTAAGTTATTCTTAATCTTTCTAAAAATCAAAGTTCTCCTCATGGATGAGAAATGTTATCAGTACACAGTAAGGCATCCAGTCAAGAGTTGACGGTGACGGGAAATGATAGAATAATCCGTTGCTCAGGTATATTTGAAAACTCCATCTCTTCGTAGATAGAATTTGAAGGCGACTCCACCTAAGAAGTGGGCAGAGCAGATAGAAACTGCCTCTTTCCAAAGCTAAAGTGATAAAAGCAACAAAAGTCTTTTCGGAAAAGCCAAGAACCAAGTGGCAAGGACTCACCTATGATGGAGAACTAATCTAGAGACCGTAAGGCAGGAACTTCTAGAGAAGACCTACTGAGTTCAAAGTTGGCCAGGGACAGGGTCTGAGAGGGAACATGTTAAATACAAGTGGGTGTGGTCCAGGCAATGCCTGAACAAGATTGCTTTCAGGTGGTTATTATGTGGCTACGGTGCTTGTATATATGTGGTTAAAGGGCCAGAGATAGGATGAGATTGGTGTTTTACCCAAAATGTGTGTAGTAAAAATATCAAATGAATAAAAAGGAGACGATCTTAAAAACAAAAACAAAAACAAAAACAAAAAAACTGCCATTCCCCACCCCAGGCTTGTGCTTCCTTCTCCCATTCCCGGGCTGATCCCTTTTCCTCCTCCTGTGACCTAGTGACATTTTGTTTCATTCCTCTGACTTGTGTGTCAATGACAGCTTCCCTGCCTGCCTGGTGTTGCTTTCTGCTTTGGCATTAACTGTGATGAGAGTCCTGGGGCAGAACTCTTTTCCCTGACCCTCGGCTCCCTCCCTAGAACACCAGGTACCCTGAGTTCAGGGGGTGTTTGTTGTGCCTGTGTAAATGCACAGACCCTGCCCCACCAGTTTAAATTCTTTGCACACTTTCCCAAATCCCAAGAAAAATCAGTAGAGACATCATGAAAATAGGGGAAAGTATTATCATTTTCTTCTTAGAAATAAAGTTTAACCATCAGTGGAGAGATGTTATTGGTTTGAAGGGATCCACTGATGTTAAGCAAAAGCAAGAACAGGAAACACTGGTACACAGAGGTGAAGGTCAAGGTCAAGGTCAACATTTCTAGGAACAGGACAGAGCAGTGGGGAGAGAAGCAGTCATGATCTGATCAGTCATTCTTGCTTATAGGTATTTGCGTGTTATAAGTGTGTGTCTGTGGCCCCAACTGCTGTTAAAATAAGTCATTTTTGCAAATAAAATAAATATTAATAAGTTTATGGGCATGGTATACTTTATACAAATCCTATAAGTGATGTTTCAAGATATGATACGTTTTGGGATTTAAATCCTTAAATTGGCAATTTCAACTTGTAAGTCTGTGTAGTGCTGTTAATTTTGCTAGGAGATTCGAATGTTACATTATTCCAATACTACCAAATAATGTTCACCTTTGCTTTCTAGCGTTGGACTATTTGGTATAGGCTACGGTTCTCTGTAAATACTGCTAAGCTGAATATTTCTTTTTGTTAAACACATTTTTTAGGTATTTGTAATAATAAGTAAAGAGTATGAAGAATGTTGGAAGTTTTTTTTTTTTTTAGTACACCACTTTTTATTTTTTATTTATTTATTTTTAGTTTTTTGTTTATTGCAGTAACATTGGTTTATAACATTGTATAAATTTCAGGTGTACATCATTATACTTCTATTTCTGCGTAGATTACATCATGTTCACCACCCAAATACTAATTACAACTCATCACCACATACATGTGCTGAATTATCCCTTTCGCCCTCCTCCCTCCCCCCTTCCCCTCTGGTAACCACCAATCCAATCTCTGTATCTATGTGTTTGTTTATTGTTGTTATTATCTACTACAAGAAACTTATGATTTTGAGATTTCCCAAGAATTCCCAGAATTCTGATTTCTCATTCTATATCCCATATCTGTGGGAAATTTGGAAACACTAGCATTAGGTACAGTCCCTTCAAGGGAGGAGCCAGAGCCACAGTACGGCCCGTGCAGCCTCCATAGAGGGGTGACAGGGACTCATGGAGCTGGATGGAAATGGGAGTGCAAGAGGGCCACTGAAGGCCAACTGGATGGCTTAGACATACACTTACAACCCGAGAGCCTCAGTGTCTTGAGGAAGCAAATAAGACATGGTAGGGTGGCTGCCAGTTCTTGAATAATGAGACCTCTTGGGCATGCTCATGTTGGCCGTGCTGAGTGCACAGCCTGAAGCTCTGAGAAGATGGGAAGCCCTAGCAGGCAGGCCCTGTAACTGCAGCACGCAGAAATATGCTTACATCGTGACAAATGAGGGCTCCCCACCTCGCCCGAAATGGTGCTCAAGACAGGGAGCTCACAGTTCTGGGTTCCTCACCCTGGCAGATTTCTCCCAGGACTCTAAACATCTTCTTGAGCACTAGTGATCTATATTTAATTTTTAAACACGTCTGTATGTAAATGTAGATGATATGTATATGTAATGTATATGTATGTATCTCCTTCCCTCTGAAGTGGAGTAACTGGGCCATGTCCGGGTTGTCATTCTCCAGGTCCCTAAACCACGTGCCTTTGTGGTCTGGCTTAGTTCAGTGCTTTAGGGACTTGGTCTAAATTAGTCCTCACGTTACTTGTGTGAGGTAGGCATTATTATCCCCAGTTTACAGCTGAGGAAACAGAGGTTCAATGAGGAGAAGTCACTGACCCTAAGTCACCCAGCTCCACAATGGCAGAGCTGGTGTTCAAGCCCAGATCTGCCTGCCCCTCCAAGCCTTAACACTTGACCACCATGCTCCAGCCCAAGTTAAATCATTTGGTGCTTCCAGCCATTGAATCTTAGATCTGGAAGAACCTTCAGGAGATCATGGGTAACCTATCTCTTACCTTCCTACAGGCAAGATATTTTTATCCCCATATTAGAGATGAGCTCTCCGAGGTGTTAGCATTTTGCATGTGCCTTGCACAAGGCCGAAGAGTAAAATCTAAAAGAAGCTAGAGGCTTGCAGTTCCTTTTGTCAAACCATGCTGCTCTTTTCTTGGCTTTCACCATTAAGAATAGACAGTTTAGGGGCCAGCCCAGTGGCGTAGTGGTTAAGTGTGCACGCTCCGCTGCTGCAGCCTGGAGTTCACAAGTTCGGATCCTGGGCACGCACTGACGCACCACTTGTCAAGCCACGCTGTGGCGGTGTCCCATATAAAGTAGAGGAAGATGGGCACGGATGTTAGCCCAGGGCCAATCTTCCTCAGCAAAAGAGGAGGATTGGCATCAGGCTGGTCTTCCTCACACACACAAAAAAGAATAGTTTAGTTTAAGGAATCAACAAATAATTTGAAAAGGTGATTGCAAACCAGACCTGTCCTTTGTGCCTGCCCTTTCTTTGTCAGATCACTGCTTGGTGTGATTGACCATGGTTGTGTTCTAGTCCACCCGTGCTGAGGATCCAGTTTCAGCTAGGATATTTAAAATCAGGTGCCTGAATCTGGCTGCCTTCCTAATAACAACAGTCTTACTCTGGTGTGTTCATCTTCCAAAGACAGACAGAGCTGCCTTCAGTGTACTTGGGGCAAGATGCTTATTTGCCAGGACAGCGGCAAGGGTGTTCCTTATGACTGTTATGCTATTCTTATTGAAAAATAATCTTCTTTTCTTACAAGTCAGGGTCTTTGACACTTTATCTTCACTGGGGTTTCTGAGGCAGAGGTCCAGTGCATTTTGCTTATGTCCCTTGTCTCCCCACTTTTGAGAAGGAAAATGGTGTGAAAATTCCTGTGTGCCTTCTCTGTGCCAGGGCTCCCCTGAACAGCATCTCAGGCTGGTGTGAAGCCTCTGGATCAGAGTTCAGACACACTCCTGCTCTTTGTCCTCAGGTCAAGCCAGTCTCTGTGATGTGGACCGCCTGATGCTTGTGTATTCGAGGCCTGTCGCCAGTCAGAGGAATTGGAGTTTGTCCACTAGCATCCAATGTGGCCTTTCTTTGGGCCTGGACTTCATATATGAGCCCAAATAAAAAGGGAGCTAATAAAAGGGACTCAAGTAAGAGCTACAAAATGACCAGAGGCCTGGAAGATATGATTTAATAAGAAAAATAAAAACAACTAATGACAGATTAACTGCTAAATTATGGCCACTGCTGACTTAAACTTTCATAACAATAGTGAATTTTGTTTAGTCGTGCTAAGAAAGCTTTTAATTTTCCTGAATTATAACCAGGGGAGAATTAACCTCATTTTAGGGGAGGAAGAAGGGTAATTTAGAACCGTAGTGAATTAAATCATAGGTAGAATTGTAAAGGTAGAGGGAGAGGCAGAGTCAAATGAGAAGAAGGAGAGAGAATTAAGGATGAAGGTCTAGAGAAGCAGCTGCCAACCAGCTGTAGCTAAACTGAGGTCTCTGTGCCCAGGAGAAAACCGGAAAACATGGCACCAGCCTTGAAACTGAACACATCTGTGTAACCAGCATCCAGATCAAAAAGCAGGACACGGCCAGCTTCCAGAAGCCACTGTGTGCCCCCTTCTAGTCACTGCCCCTCATGGACAAGGTCAATTTGGACTTCTAGTGGCATGATCAATTTTGCCTATTTTTAAACATATAGAATCACACTGTATATTCTCTTTCAAATTTGGCCTATTTTGTTCAGTGTTGTTTATGAGATTCAGCCACATGTTACATGTAGTTATAGACCGTTTATTCTCATTGCTCTATAGTGGTCAATGTGTTGATCCATTCTGTCTGGATGGACATCTGGGTAGTTTCTAGTTTAAGCTTGTTACAGATGCTTCTGCTGTGAGCATTCTGTCTTGAGGTGACCATGTGAACGCGTTTCTGTTATGTATACAACTAGGAGTGGGATTTCTGGGTCAGAAGGCGTGCATGTATTAGCTAGAGCAGGTACTGCCAAATAGTTTTCCTAAGCGGTCGTACCAGTTCACACTCACCAGCAGCATATGAGAGCTCCAACTATTCCATATCCTCACCAAAACTTGGCATTTTCTGTCTTAATATTAGCCATTCTGGTGGTTAGTAGGTGCTAATGTAACAGATGAGAAAGGTGAGGCATGGAGAGGTACCTAACATTCTATAGCTTACAAGTAGTGGAGATGGAGTTTGAACCCTCATAGCCTATCTCCAGGGTCCATGCTCTTCCCACCGCATTATCCTCCCTTCCTCATAAGAGATGCTTCATGTCCTGAGTGGTGACCCACGTTGGTCAGCCCTGGCTAGCTACTACACTGATAGCTCAGTCAGCCTCTGTGGGCCCCCGTGTCAAATATTTTAACAAAATCTCAAATGTCAGCCATTCAAATGTTGAGCCAATTTTAAAATGTAATTTCTGGACCTGGGATTCAGGCAGCTGCAGGCTGCCTGAAAATCTCATTTGGGCTTCAGATATAAAATTTCAAATCCCATTAATGAATTTTCTAATGAGCCACAAAATTGGCTCACTTTGGGTTCATCTCTTTGTCCTCTCTGGCCAACCTCTGAGGGAAGAGGCTAGTTTCATCAGACAGCAAGAAAAAGAGCAGCCAACTCACAGTGGAGCCTTCCAGCAGGAAGATAGCCAGAGTGGGCAACAATCTAGCATGTTCCAGTCCTTTCTGCAGATGCTCATGGAGACTATGTAGCTACATGGGAAAATGGGCAAGGAGAAGTTAAAAAAATAAAGCAGGATATCAAATATTATGATCACTGGAATTACATCTAATAAAACACACACATGCACCTGAACATGTGTGTGTAAATTAGAAAGAGAAAGCAAAAGGCTAATAGTGGTTGTCTTAGGTTCATAGGATAGTGTATGGGTTTGTAATCTTTTGTGTTTTGCTGAATTTTTGCAAATCGCTTATATTAGTTTTGTAAAGAAAAAAATTCAAATTTATAATTTATAAAGAGATATTTTTCCTTTCATGTTTTTCCTGCCTATATTTGGAAAATATAACTTAGAATTGTAATCATTTTGAAGTTCTGGAATTATGTTCAAAAATCACAGAACCATAATATAATGATTAACGGCAGGGTAATATGATGAAATGAATAACAATTCACAGCTGATGTTCCAAGGAGGGAATAAGTCTATATTAATAAAATAGGACCTATTCCAGAAGTAGAATTAAGGAGAGTGTATGTGAATAATATATATGTATCAATGGGTATGTATAAGTGTGTATATGTATGTGTATATATGTGCATATGTGTGTATATACATACATATGCTCAAACTGACTATACACACATATATATGTATGTTATCGGTCTATTTATCCTAATTCTTAATAGTCTCCCCCTTTGTAAGATAGGTAGGGATGCTAAAGAACTGGGAAGTAAGATATGTATAATGTGTGTTTAATAGTAGATAGATAGATAGACATTAAGTAGTCAATAAAAATATGCTGAAGTACACATTTTGTATGTGTGTATATTTAACACAGTTGAATCACATATACATAAATTTGTGTGGAAATACACAGAATAATGTCATTGATATTATGAGTAGTTTTCCTTTATACTTTATTGTATTTGCAGAATTTTTTATGATGACCTTATATTAAAATGAAAAATTCCTAGGTAACATGTGAAACTTGTAAGTCTCCTTTGTAAGGTCAGTAAGGATACTGAGAAGGAAAAGGCGGCGTTGTAGAAAGATACTGCTGTTCTCTAGTTTCCAAAGGAACACAAACTGTATTATCCAAACCACAACTCTCTTTGTTTTTAGGTAGATAATACAGTAAAAGAATTTTGAATGTTGTCCTAGGTCTTTTGCTAACAATGAGAACATGTTCTTGGCTTTGTTCTCTTTTCAATGGTGTATTTTATTTTCTATCAGATTTATGGATTATTAGTTCCCATTTCTTTACTTGCCTTAACAGAGAGAAAATTAATCATTTGACTTTTTATTGGCACATGATTTCTTAATGCTCAAATGTTCCACTCTACTTGGACGGTTGGTGAGACATTATTGTGTGCACTTGTATATTTACCAAACTGGACAATGGAATGAAAATGTATTAGAAACCAAATCAGTATTATTTCATTTATTAAAATTAATTTATTTAAAAATACTTTCTGATTACAGACATGTGACAGTATAGAAAACTAGGAAAAAGACATAGAAGTTTAAAGAAAATAAAAATTATGTGTAACTGCACACCTTAGAAATACCCTCTGTAAAAAGAGTAGTAAGTTGCCTTCTAGATATTCAGCATTTATTGCAAGTTACTGCCTTTCTTGGGCTTTAATGAGCTGCGCAGTATGCCTTGCTGTACTCTGGGGAAAAGTTTACGAGACAAACAAGATCCTGCCACAACATAGCTTACTGTCTGGCTGGGGAGCACTGTGTGTGTGTGTGTGTGTGTGTGTGTGTGTGTGTGTGTGTAGAGGGGGATACGAGAGTGAGAGGGAAGGGAGTGAACAGCAAAACAGGTACATACTTTGGCAGTTTAGTGTGAGAAGCGCCATTATGGGGGAAATGTGGTCTTTTTAAGAAGCGTGTGCTTGTGTATATATAGTAGACAGATTTTTAAAAAGCATATTGGCGTTCTGTATAGTTTTCCCTCACTTTAATATTATATTAAGCAATGTCCTATGTCATTAGATATGGTTGTATTCTATTATGTTGTATTGTAATATCATGTCATATCATATATCATATCACATTGTATCACATTGTATTATATGAATGCATCTTAATCTAACCATTTCTTAATTATAGGATATTTGGGTTGTTTGTGATTTTTGTAACATAAAGAATGCTGCAGTGAACATCCTCGTATATCATGAAATTTTGTCATCTTCTCCAATGTTTCTCCTTAAAATTCATTGCTAAAAATAGAATGGCTTAAATGTTTGATATAAAACTTTTCCAAGCTACTGAGATACACCACTGAGTTGGTTTCCAGAGAGTCATGCCAGTTACTCACCTACTGTTTGCTTGCTGGTGAAACATTTTATGTGTACTCCTTTGGAAACTTTGGACAGCATCCAAGTGAACACGCCCTGTGTTGAGTTCTTTATGGCAAGTGCTGCTTGGCAAGGGCTCTCTGTTTATCTCTGATTAAGCAAATAGACAGAGTTGAGTTTCACGTACGGCTGAACAATGTTAGCAGCCCTGTGGACTTAGTACCTCTCCGTGCATTCGGAATAGGAAGTGTGTGTTAAGTGCAGGTCAGAATAACAAAAGAGAGCCATGTCACTGGAGTTTTCTTTGATTCATTGTGTTTCAGGCACGGAAGGCAGAAGGACCACCACTAACCTTCTAAAACAATAAACTCTTGAGACTTTGTGCCAGAATAAAAATTAAAAATTTTAATAAAAAAATTGTATTATGTGAACGCTGCTGAAACCCTTGTGTTTTACATATCTCTAGAAATTAACATTGATCATTTAGGCCTGATGTGTCAGATTTGTGGATTTTATAGAAATAGGAATTAGAAAATTTCTCTTGTATTTTGGATATATCAATTTCATCAATAAAGACAAATGGCTTTTTAAAAATTAAATGAGATACTTGTTTGCTCTAGAACAGCTTTCCAGCTGTGGACATGATGATGGAATGCTCATATGAATACACTTTTACTTCTGATGACCTTGACTGTTGTGGTCTATAGACTCATCTAGGGCACCCGTGACTGAGGCCGTGTTTAGGGATATGAAGCCATTTTAATGCTCTAGAAATTTTCTCTTTCTGATTTGGATGAGCTACAGCCACTTAAATTTTTGGGCATAATTGCTTTCATGACTGACCATAGTTTATCACAACATTCTTGTTTGTTCTACATTTTTATAAATCCTACCCTTCAGTTTAATATTTTTAACATTTTATGGTGGCCTCATCCAATGAGGAAAAACAAATGGAAACAACTCACCATTGTTTTGTGTCCTTTTTACCAGGCAGAGGTCCTGTTTTTAGTGCTGGTCCTTAGGTTTGAAGTGGAAGTGAGAGTCCCTTCTGCATTGAGAGACAGCTCTCAGCTGATGATGTCTGACCTGGAGTGGGCTTGAGGCAGCATGGCTCTGCATCTTGTAGTGGCTGTGCCTAGTGCTTGGAGTTTGATAACTGCTCTCCTTTCCTTAAGTTATCCAGTAGAAGACCACTGCCCTATGAGATCAGTGCATTCCCCTGGAATTATCTTTTAATTAACTTTTCTAGTGGTTAATCATCATAAGCCCTATTTAATATCTAGCCAGTGTAGGAAAGTGCCGGATGGGATTTCTTTTATTAGCAATAAGATAAGGTCCCTTGGAGCCTGTTAAATCAATTCTCATTAGACATTGATTCATAAGACCAAGAGTTCACCAGCTCTCTGCTGCTGTTATGTTGCAGTTTAGCATTTAGATGGGCTTTGTACAGACACTCAAACTTAATGGACTCTGAGCCCTGATAGTTTCAGTATGTCCTAAATTTGTGAAGTTTTATAGCACTAGTGTATGTTTTGTGCTATTCATATATTTTAGAGAAAAAAGAGAGAGGCTAGGATTGTTTGGGCCCATCTGACTAGTCACATTCCTATCTCAAACAGCCCCACAAAACCAAACAAAAAAGGAATTGGGGACAAGAATTTGAAAGTACCATGTAGTGTGCTTTGTAACTATTACAAATCATGCTATAGTAGGCTCATACATTACTGGGTGGGAGTATAAATTGTTATTTCCTTTATGGACAGCAATGTGACTATAACTACCAAAATTACGGATGTGTGTAGCCTATAACCTAGCCATTTCATCATCTCTAAGAATTATCCCACAAATATACTTCACACATTTGAAATAACATATATTTGAAGTTATAATTGTAACACTGTTTAAAATATGCACCAATAAGTTATTGGGAAGATAAACTACGGTATATCTGGACAATGGAATGCTATGTTGTTATAAAAAGGAATGAGGAAGCACTCTATATTGATATACAAAGATCTCCAAGATATGTTAAGTAAAAATAAGGTTCAGAACAATAGAATGATACAATTTTATTTAAAAAGAGACGAAAAACTAAAAAATAAGAGAGAGAGACAGAGACAGAAAAAGGGAGGAGGAGGGCAAAGGGGGAGAAGGAGAGAGATTCTGTATATGTATGAATTATCTCTGGAAGGATCCATGTGAAGCACACAACTTTGTTTGACTGTGGGGAGGGGAATCCAGAAGCTAAAGGGCAGAATTAAGGGGGAGACCTTTCATTGTAAACTGTTCTATAATTTCTAAATTTTGAACCATGTCACTATAAAACCTAGTCAAAACATTTGTAAATGGGGCCTAAAAAACATTCATAAGTGTCTTAATTGCTTGTGTGATATTGTTGGATAAATACTAAGAGTTCATCAAAAGTTTATTTCCTTTCCCATAGACTTTAAAATAATGCAACTGGACCTGCACTTGGAAGAAGTATTGTTTGTGAGTTTCTACTTTTAGTCCTAAGCAGGACACTGAGAAAAATATTCATTTTTATATTTACTGTCCGTCACTGTGTGACTCTGAATCTTTAAACACATGTATAAGTAAACTTCATTAATATTTTGCTGGAACTTAATTCTTCTGCTTTTACGGGGTAGTGTGTTGATAAAATATTAATATTTTTATTAGTTTTAAAAAGTCTTGACTGGTGCATCTGGAAGTCTCCAAGGTGGTTTGGTTGAACCCCATTTTACCCCTGAGGAAGGATAGCTCAGAGAAATTAGAGGATGAGCATAAAGTCACCAGCTAGTCAGGGACACCTGGCTGTTTTTGTGTTTTGTTGGGGTACCTTAAGAATATATCTTTGGTGCAAGAAATCACAGTTATGCCCATGCATTTAACCTCATTCCAAATGCCTGTCAGCATAATAGGAGTTTCATCAGTGAGGTAGTACCTTCCAGTCCTCACCCCAAAGGACTTCTCAGACATTCAAGAACTCAGAGTTACTTAAAATTGTTTGGTCAATTAAAAATGTAATCAGAAGAGAGATCTCAGAATGAAATATAAAATAAATGATGAGTAATTAAACCTTTAAAATTTGAATTAGTGTTAAATAATTGTTCTTATGATTACACAACTTAATATGACATCAAAAATAATTGCTTAAGAGGGGCCAGCCCCGTGGTGTAATAGTTAAGTCCGGCGCGCTCGCTTCGGTGGCCTGAGTTCATGAGTTTGGATGCTGGGCGTGGACCTATACCACTTGTCAAGCCATGTTGTGGCGGCCACCCACATGCAAAATAGAGGAAGATTGGAACAGATGTTAGCTCAGGGCTAATCTGCCTCAAGCAAAAATAAAAAGAAGAGGAAGATTGACAAGAGATGTTAGCTCAGAGCAAATCTTCCTCACCAAAAAAATATAATAATCATTCTTAAGAGACAAGAAAGCATAAAAAGCATTAATAATCTGGATATAAAGGCTATGATCCTTTTATTTGGTGGGGGGTGAGAAGAGGGAAAATTACGTAGGCATATATTTAGATACTGTTTTATTCTTTATGGTAATCGAGAAAATAGGATTAAATGGTTTAAAAATATGCAGGTAATTGCTTAAAAAATTTAACAGACTACATATTACTTCTACATGACCAAGGAAAGAGAAAAAGGATCAAAGGAAGCTTTGATCTCTAGAGGAAAAGATATATTGGGGAGGGGGCATTAGAAGGGGCAGGGGAACAGCGAGAATGTAGAAAGGAAAATGATACAAGAAGATCAAATTTATTATCCAAGTCATTGTGAATTTGTTAAACTCATTTACTAAAAAATAAAGAGCCCCAAATTTAATAAAAATACAAAGTCAATGCCATTACCAGAGACCCACCTAAACAAAGGAACACAGAAAAGAGGAAAATAAAGAACTGAACATTGTGGTTGGCAGGATTTTTAGATGGCCCTTGAGGTTCCACCCCACCTGACCCCCAACCCTGGTGGACAGGCCCTGCCTAATACTCCTGTGATTAAGTTAGTGATATGGCACAGTTGACTGTAAGAAAAGGAAATTATCCAGATGGGCCTGACCTAATCCCATGAGCCTTTTAAAAGCAGAGAGTTTTCTCTGGCTGATAGTAGAAGGGAAAGTCAGAGAGATGAGAAGTGTGACATGAGGGAGGTTCCCTATTCCTGAGATGGAGGGGCTACATGGCAAGGACCTGAGAGTGGCCTCTAGGAGAGAAGTCCCCTGCTGACAGTTAGAAGACAGCAGGGACCTCAGTCTTGCAAGTGTAAGGGAATGAATTCTGCCAACAACCTGAAGGAGCTTGAAAGAGGATCTTTCCCCATTCAAGTCCCCCAGATGAGGATACAGCTGACTGACACCTTGATTTCAGCCTTATGAGACCCTGAGCAGAGGCCCCAGCTAAAGCATCCAGACTCTTGACCCTTGGAAACTGCAAGATAATAAGTTTAGCAGCAAAGTAGTGAGTTTGTGGTGATTTGTTACACAGCAACAGAAAACTAATGCGGATACATACACACAGACATACAGACACACACACACAAATTCTAAATAAGAAGGTCGGGGTGTCGCTATTAATGCCAGACAAGTTAGAATTCAAGGCAAGAAGCATTAGATGAGCCAAAGTAGGCTTTTTAATTTAAAAAAGAATAACCTATAAATATATAAAAAGAAACAATGTTGCATGGTTAAGATATCTCAGATTCTACTTTTAATAAGACAATTTAAATACTCAGAGGAATAGACAAATGCTCAGCAGGAGACACTAGCGCACTTGTAACCGTCCAGCAGGTCAGGCAGACATAGAGAAAGTGGAGTTGTGGTAATGGTTTAGGACAGGATTAATAAATCTTGTTTGGATGATGCTCTTGGTCTGGGTGACTGATCCTCTAGGTGCACCTCTGTGGACGGACCTGAAAACCCACAGCCCACTCAACACAAGAACAAATCCTCACAGCTTCCGAATTCCTGGAAAGGGCAGCAGTCTCTGGACTTGGAATGATTCCCCTGTTTGCTTCACCCCTAGGCTGAGCTGGCCATTCCTGCGGGAGCCAACAGATGGTTCTGAGACTCAGGCTCTCAATCCCCTGTGGTCTATCCTGCTCAAGTCCATCTCTGTGTGAGCCCAAAAACCAACCCTGCTCCTCCAAGAGAGAAAGTGGCCTGATCACAGGAGCTGTCGTGAAACTGTTGCTTTACTGCTTCTTCTTCCAGTCCAGGGCACCCTGTAGGGGTTATCGTTGCAGTTAATCTTGCTCTCTCATAGCTCCTCGGCGGGAGAATGTTGGAGTTGCACAGGGCAGGGCAGTAAGGCACATACTCAAGGTTAATGCTGGGATGTCTGAGGTCTCTGGCCCCATAAATAAGACATAATGGAAATAAATGGCATTTTATAATCTACAGAGGATATACAGACTTTTCCCTCCAAAATCTTATGAGACACTTAAGAACTTAGTTATATTAGGCCAAAATTAAAAAAAAAAAAAAAACCTCATTAAATTATCTAAAGTAGAAATTGTACAGTCTGTTTTCTTGGATCACAAAATAATAGACCTAAAACCTAATCACAGAAGTATAGACAAAAGAAATTCTCTCCTGAATAACTCTGCATTTACACACTTGCTGTTTATAAGATGTTATTAATGACAGTGCTCTATGCACACAGCCAAGCCTGTCAGAGGGAGAGCCTTTCATTTCCATGATTTCAATTTTAAACAAGTAAACACAGAAATAATTAAACTAGGATTCAAAAACTAGGAAAAGAAAAGAGTAGCAAAAGTAAACTCAGGGTAATAAGAGAGAGAGAGACGAATAAAAATAAAAGCAAAATTAATGATCTATGAGACAGGAAGGAAAGAATAGAATTAGCAAATTAAAATAAAATCCAGCTAGCTTGTTCCCTGAAAAAAAAAATGAATAAAATGCCAAAAAATGTACTCGTGACCAGACTATTCAAGGAAAGAACAACTATAGAACATCAGGAATGAGAAGGAGAATATCATAGGTGCAAAGGAGGTAAAATTTACCTCCAAGAGAGGACTAATCTACAGCGTCGGTACTTGAAGTGTGGTCCACAGACCAGCAGTGGTGGTTTCAACTTGGTAGCATATTAGAAATTGAGACTCGCAGGCCCCACCCTAGACCTACTGCATCAGCATCTACATTTTAATAAGGTCCCCAGGTGATTCACATACACATTAAAGTTTGGTTGACATTACTCTAAATCAGTGATTCTCAACTTTGGCTGCACACGACAATCACTTTCAGAACTACCGATACCACTGGACTGGGCATCAGGAATTTTGAGAACCACCCAGGTGACGCTAATGTGAAGCCAGAGTTGAGAATCACTGCTCTAAATTATTTTATGCAAATAAATGTTAAAATTGTGATGTAATGGATGACCCTCCAGAAAAATGTAAATTTTCTGGGGAAAAAACAACTAAAAATGTGATACATCATCTGAATAGACCACCAATCTTGGAACAACCTAAAAATATGTCAAATGACAACCTCCCGAAAGACAAGGGATTTCTATGGCCTGGGAGACAAAAGACAAAGCCAGGAGTGCTTTCAATGTAGGGCCTCTAACGAAGCTTAGACCCAAAGCATTAGATCCCCTGCATAAGGATGCATTAGAACCCCACTCCCCCATCATAGAATTGCAAGGAATATCATTCTCCTTGGACCTAAGGAGAAAGTGAAAAAATATCCTCCACTAATCTCCCCTAAGAATCTCTAACCATAAGGCAGCCACCCTTGTATTTGCAGCCCAAGTTTCCAATATCTTTGTGGCATCCACACCCTCGGAAAGGAAAGTTTTTAAAAAGGTTCCAGCTGGTCATGCTCCCAAGGGCCAAACAGAAGCCAATGCAAATGTTATGGAAGGACCCTACCTTCACTGTAGGACTCAAAAACTTTCTGCAGAGAAAGTTTTTAATATAAGCAGTTAATATTTTAAAATCACTAATCACTTAAGGAAACAAGGTATATAAGCAAAATCCAGAGGCAACAGAATGAGGTCTGTAAAATATATAGACAGAAGAAATAACAGATACGGAGTACAAAAGTAATGCTTACTATGCTAAAGAAATCAGGCAAATATGAAAATATGAATAAAGAACAAACTTAAACAAAAAGAGCTCATTAAAATGAACTATACAATAATTTAAACTAAAACACTGACCAGTGTATTACATAGCAAATTAAACACAGCTGAAGAGAGAATTAGTACAGTGTAAGATGAATCTTTAAAACGATCTAGAATGCAGTGGAGAGAAATGGAGATGAAAATGTGAAAGAGAGATTAAGAGTCAGAGAGAGGATTAAGTGAGGAGGACTATCCAGAGTTCCAGAAGGAGAAGGAGAGAAAGAATAGATTAGAGGAAATATTTGAAGAGATATTGGCAGGGAATTTCCAACAATTGATGCAAGAGTCCAGTCAAGATTTTCATGAAGCCTGGCAATTCCCAAGCAGGACAATAAAAATAAATCTACATCCAGACTCATCTTAGCGAAGCTGTAGAACACCAAAGACAAACAGAGGATCTCAAAAACAGCCAGAGATAAAAGATATAGTTCAAAAGAATAACAGCCAGACTGACACTTGATTGTTAGCAGAAGTGGAATGATACCTTTAATGATACTACTGAGAGGTATTTCAGAGTAAAATTGGTAGGCTTTGGTGATGGATTTGACATGGGATCATGGAGGAAGCGTTTCAAGAGTGTCTATCAAGTTTCTGGAATGCACAAGATACCTTCACTGATATGTATATATACTTAAAGAGAGCCAAGTTTGAGGGAGAAGTTGATCAATTTGGTTTTGGACAAGTTGAATTTGAGATGCTTTGAGACATCCAAAAGAAGATTAGGTTCCTTTTCCATCTCATCATCTAGTTCAGTTTCTATCTCGTCTAAAAACGTATTACAAGGAAGTTGGTCAAATGTCTTGCTGAAATTGACTCATACTATATCTATGGAAATCCTTTCATTCTATCAGAAATGAGGTTAGTTTGGTGTGCATTGATTTTGAGTTGTAGCTCAGCCACTTACTGTGTGACTTTGGACATAACTCAATGTTTAGGAACCTCAGTATCTTCATCTATATCGTGGCAATAGTATCATATACCTCCCTGAGGTGATGTGAGAACTAAAAGAGATGTTATATCTGAAAAACCTTTGCTATATAAAATGCCACACATTTTTAGTTAGTGATTCCTAACTCCTCAGAATCAGCTTTTTCCCAAGTTCTTGTTAGCCACCTGTTTCATTAACTGTCTTTCTAGACTTTTATCAGGCATTGACTTCAAGCTTCATATTTAAACAGAATCTACCTTCTTCTCTTCTGTCTTTTGAAAAGTGGAATACCATTGATCTGATTCAGAGCTCTTGGTGCCTATCCTCAGTGACTATTGACAGTGCTTTGTAATCATATTTGCAAGTTCTTTCTGGGCCTTGGGATGTGATTTAGCTCAGGCGGGCCACTTGAAGTCAGCATAAGGCACCTGTGTACTTTTTTCTTTTAACTAATTTTATCTCTTGTCTTGGGTTCCAGTTTCTTATTTTAACTGGAAAACAGTTTCTTCCGTGGAGAAGATGGAAGAAAAAAGGATGTTGAAGAGTTCTGAATTTCCCACTAGCATCTGTTAAATAGCATTATACCATCTGCCCCAAGCAATATCACTTTTTGTTTCTTATTTCTATTGCCCAGGAACATAATTTTAGACACCATTTATTCTGAATGTCTTAGCTTGTTCTGAGCTTTTCTGTAAATATTCTTATGGATCTCTGCCACTTATTTTTTCAGTATATATTTTTCAAAAATATGAGTTCTTCCAACTTTAGTTTGTGCTTTTAAAAATATGACCTCATTAGAAGACAAAACTTTGCACATGGTTGATATTCCATGTTTGTTTGTTTGTGTGAATAAATGAATGAATCAGAGAATTTTCCACATTGATTACTTAAGATTTCTTCACCTTATCTTCCTTATTATCAGTTTTCATTTATATATTCCATTTCCTTTTGAGTTGTGTTCCATCATGGGCTTGACCTTTTGATAATACATATATTTTTCACGTTTTAGAAAAACATACTTTCCTGAGGTCCTTTTCTATATTTGATTTTGCCCAGATTTTCGTTTCTTCAGTGTTATGAATTCTAAGATGATATGATCACTTTCTTTCAAGGTTTCTGTCATTTCAGCATCACAGAGACTTTTTTATTTTGATATCTGGTCTCAGCTGGGACAGTTGTGATGACTGGGTCTCTCCGTTTTGTCCTTCATCTTTTTTTTTTTTTTTTGGGTTTTCTTTTTTTTTTTTATTGGTTTATAACATTGTAAAAATTTCTGGTGTACATCATTGTACTTCTATTTCTGCATAGATTACATCATGTTCACCACCAAAATACTAATTACAACCCATCACCATACACATGTACCGAATTATCCCTTTCACCCTCCTCCCTCCCCCCTTCCCCTCTGCTAACCACCAATCCAATCTCTGTCCCTATGTGTTTGTTTATTGTTGTTATTATCTACTACTTAATGAAGGAAATCATACGGTATTTGACCTTCTCCCTCTGACTTATTTCACTTTGCATTATACCCTCAATGTCCATCCATGTTGTCACAAATGGCTGGATTTCATCGTTTCTTATGGCTGAGTAGTATTCCATTGTGTATATATACCACATCTTCTTTATCCATTCGTCCCTTGATGGGCACTTAGGTTGCTTCCAAGTCTTGGCTATTGTGAATAACGCTGCAATTAACTCCAAATGGATTAAAGACTTGAATGTAAGACCTGAAACTATGTCCTTCATCTTGAGTTTCTTTGTGGACTGGTCATCTCAAGATTTTAAGAAAAGTATGAGTAGAAGCTGCAAGGACTCCTGAAGGCAAGGATCAGGGTTAGGCTAGTAGACTCCAACTCTTGATGAGAGGAGCTGCAAAGAACTGGAGGTCATGTTTAATCTACCATATATGTTATTTATTTGCACTTATTTTCCCAATAGTTGTTGATTGTATCGGGCTACATAATACATAAATCTAAAGTAAGTAAAAGTGGAATCATCAAAATCTTGGCACTATATGTTATTTCCAATTATACCTTTTCGTTTTCAGGTTAGCAAAAATCCTCCTGGTAGTGCTCTGGCAGAGAGAGACTGGTTCCTAGTGACCAACTCAGTTCATGTATCTTGGAAACACTGACTGAGGAGCAGTGGCCATCTGGGTCCTTTCTCTTCTGGAGATAGACGAATAAGGTGGTTTTGTCACAGATAGGCACATTTAATCTACCTATTTAGATTTAGATCACTGATCTAAAGCTGTTTTGTTTACTAATTTTTAAAACTTGGTGTGATGTCAATGTGTTAAAATAAAACTCAAGTCCTCCAGTCTTAGCTCCATGGATGAAGCTAAGTGAAACTCCTGGTGAAACACTGGAATCACCTAGAGAGCTTTTAAAAAACCACAGTGTCCCAAGATTGTCATGTAATTGGTTGGACAAAGGGAAGGAAGGTTGGTAGAATTCAGTTGAGAATATTTTTTAAAGCCCCCAAGTGAATCTAATGTGCATTCAGAATAGGGAAGCAGTTCTTTAAAACAGGGGTCAGCAGATTTTTTCTTTAAAGGGCCAGATAGTAAATATTTAGGCTTTTCAGGTCATAAGTTCTCTGTTGCAGCTACTCAATTCTGCCTTTGTAGCACAAAAGCAGCCACAGACTGTGTGTAAAAGAATGAGCATGGCTGTGTTCCAATACACTTTATTTATGGACATTAAAATTATAATTTCATGTAATTTTCATGTGTCATGAAATATTATTCTTTTTGGGTTTTTTTCAACCATTAAATTAATAAAAACCATTCTTAGCCCATGGGCCATGCGAAAACAAGTGGTGGGCCTGATTTGACTGACGGGACAGTTTGTTGATCCCAGCTCTAGAACACCTCTGACAAAAGGTCTCTACCTCTGCTGAAACACTACTCTCCTGTTCTGGGAAGAAGTTTTCATCATCTTTTTTTTTTTTTAATCACCATTTTTCAGTCACTATGACATTTTTCTTTTTAAACAGTTCTATTTTGGTATAATTTACATTCTGTAAGTTAGCCCATTGTAAGTGTACAATTCCATGATTTTTAGTAAATTTATAGATTTGTGCAATCATTACTGCAATCCAGTTTTAGAATATTTTCATTACCCCCAAAAGATCCCTTGTGACCATTTCCATTCAGTCAGCCCCAGGCAACCACTAATCTGCTTATTGTTTCTATAGATTTGCCTTTTCTGGACATTTCATATACATAGAATGATACAATATGTCATCTTCTCCACTTGGCTTCTTTCATTTAGCCTACTGTTTTCGAGTTAATCTGTATTGTAGCATGCACAAGTAATTTATTCCCTTTTATTACTACATAGTACTGTATTTTATGGATAAACCTCATTTTGTTTATCCATTCATTCAATGGATTGTTTCCATTCTTTGCCATTATGAATAATGCTGCTGTGAGGAAATTCCTCTCCGTTCCTAGTTTATTGAGAGTTTTTATCATGAAGGAATGTTGAATTTTGTGAAACCCTTTTTCTGCCTCTATTAAAATGATCATGTGTTTTTTGTCTTTTTTCCATTACTATGGTGTATTACAAATTAGTTGATTTTCAAATGTTATAAATCCCACTTAGTCATAGTATATAATCCTTTCTATGTGTTCCTCAATTTGGTTTGTAATATTTGCTAAGGATCTTTGTGTCTATATTCCTGAGGGATATAGGTCAGTAGTTTTCTTTAATTACTATGTTTCTATGTAGCTTTGGTTTCATGGAATGAGCTGGGAAGCATTCTTTCCTCCTCCATTTTCTGAATAAGTTTGTGAAAGATTGGTAGCAATGAATTCTCTCGATCTTTGTTTCTGGGAATGTTTTTGTTTTGCCTACATTTTTGGATGGATAGTTTTGCTGGATATTGAATTCTTAGTTGACAGGAATATGGGAATAACCAGGGACCTTTCTAGTCTCTCCTGAGTGTGTGTGCAGCCTTGCATATATGCACAGCCTTCCAGACTCCCAGAGATAAATGTGAGCTAATCACATCCACTGTGGCTGTCTCATTCCCCAGATTTTGGATTGTCTGCTGGTCTGTTGTTTGTCCCAAATAGGATAATGACCTCTTTATCTTTCCTCATTCTTTTCTGTTTCTTATAGTGCCCAGGGGCATGAGGTTTTACTGTGCCCGTCTCCAAATCAGATTGGCTTCTTTTGGCAGCAAAATTGCAGGTTTTCATGGCTTGCTTCTCCTGGTAGAACTACCAGCTGGCAGGTATGTAGGGGGGAATAGGAGCAGCCCCAAGCTAAAAAGCACAGACTCCCACTGTTCTTACTTGCAGTTCAATAGTTTCATTTGAATAAATGCTTCTCAGTTTGCTATGTACCTTTGGTCCATTTCCAGAGTTCTGAAACAGTTGTTTTTGACAATTTTTTTGTTTTATCATTGCTTTGTGGAGAGAGGATTTTCCGAGCTCCTCATGCTGCCATTCCAGATGTCATGCATTGCAGTATCTTTAACTTATTGATTAAGGCTTCCATTCTTAGGCAGCTTATGGAAAATAAATTTTTCTTTGCTTACTATCAATAAAATCTGTAGCAGCCTTGTCAGCTCAAGAAAACTTACTGGATTTTGTTTATGGTATTCAAAAGTACCACTAAAACAGCAGGCATATTTGTGCGGAGGACTGAAAGATTAAGTATTAAACAACTAAGTATTATTAAGTATATACAAATATTGTAGATTGAATAACTGGTAGCAGAATTAAATAGATTCATGTATAAAATAATTTTCTTTCTGAATGGCAGTGTTCCTTTCTAGCACCATCATGGTTGGTGTTTTCTTATCACACGTTTAGTTCTTATTCTGGGAGGGCCCTGAGTGAGCCAGAGGAATGAAGAGCAGTGAAAACAGTTCGTCCCTATTCTCCCTAATCCACCAATGTGAGCAGGTGGAATTGAGCACTCATGATACCAGGTAACGAAAAAGGTAGGAAAGAGGACTGTTGGGTGCAGTGTACCCAGCAGGAACTGGTGTCAGCTTCCTGTGCCTCCATGCATCTCCCATTCCCAGTACCAAGGCAGGCTGTTCTCTTGGTCTTGGCATTATCCCTGGAAACAAATGGGACCAGCATATGTGACAGTGACTTGCTGGTCCAGTCCCCATTGCTGGCCCAGGGAACATCGAGAATTAGTGGATTTGGGTCTTAGAAGTAAGTGAGAATCAAAGCCCATTAACCCCACTTCATGACTACAAGACTCTGTTTCTCTCCTGCCCCCATTCTTTCCTGCACGTCCCCTATCTTCCTCCCAAATGATCATCACATCAAATCTGGGAATCCCATTCTCAGTGAGCATTTATTCCTGAAACCCTCTTGTAAAAAGCACGAGCCCAGTTAATAAAGCAATTATTTAATTTTACTTGCGGAGGCAAAGTTGTCACAGCCATAAACTGTAAAGAGTAAACTGTTTTTGCTTATGATTGTAAGATTGTTCTTGGGGCCGGCCCGGTGGCATAGTGGTCAAGTTCGCGGGCTGCGCTTTGGCAGCCTGGGGTTTGTGGGTTCAGATCCCAGGTACAGACCTATGCAGCACTTATCAAGCCATGCTGTAGCAGGCGTTCCACGTATAAAATAGAGGAAGATGGGCACAGATGTTAGCTCAGGGCTCATCTTCCTCACCAAAAAATAACTAAAAGATAAGACTGCTCTTTTTCCTTTATTTCCCTAATCTTAGCATTTGTAGTTCATTAACGGGTTGACTCGCTCTCCTTTTCTCATCCACCAAACAGAACTTTAAGGAATCCTTACTGCTTTGCAGAGGAACGATGTTATGTAAAACAATACTGTACCTACAGTTAAACTAGTGTGACTAGCTTATATATCAGTGTAATTGTACTGGCACCTCATACACTTGTTGTGTATTTCTTTTGGCAAAGTTACAACTTAAAAGAATCGAGTATTCTGGGGTACCATGTGGTGGTTTCGCCATAACAGGTTGCTAATGAGGGAATCAAGACAGATGCAGACTTGCCCTTAAATGTGAGCTTACATAAGCCACATTAGTCAGTGCTGGTTTTAAACAATTGCATTTCTTAGGAAGCAAGTTGTACACTGGCTCTTCCTTCTGAAAATCAATGCCTTCCCCCTCATGAGGGGTATGCTGTGCAGACAGGAACCTCATGGTGAGGAGAAGTGTCACTTTGATTGTTGCTGTGCTTTTAATGTCATGCTAAGTGGAACAGCACTTTGCAATCTCTCAACCACAGCAGTTTCCTCTTCTCATTCGAAGCTAAGCGTACAAATGTTTCCCTAACTACTATTTGAATCCAAAATGTTTATCTGGCAGACCAGTGCACATAGAATTCTGGAAGGAAATCTAGCTTTAGAAAACATCTTAGAACATTGTGTCCACGGTTGAAATAAAGGACCCATATTATTTCCCAGGCCATTTTCCTTGAGTTTTTTGCTGAAGAGGCTAGACTGGTGCTTGTATGTAAAGAGAAAATGGTCGCAGGAGACCCAGAGAGCCAAAGGACCCACACACATTTCCCTGACAATAGTTACTTTATTCATTTACACCTCAATCTTATTTCAGAAAGGATGTGAAGTGGCTTACTGATGTAACCACGATTCAACTGGCAGAGACAGGCAAAGGGGAATGAGAGTGGAGATACAATAAGAGATGGACTGACCTTACTCTAGAGTGAGTCACTGGATATCTCCACCACGTGAGGCCCATTTTCCCCTAGTGTCCTGGGAGTCCAAGCAGGAAAGGCAAGTGTTGAGTTTGGATGGTTGAGGCCCAGGGGTTAGGCACTGGCTTTGAAGGGCAAGATCAGCCACAACGTCCTCATTTCCTGGCCTTACTCCCTGGAAGATTCCAGATTTGGATTTTGAACTAACTCTTCCATTTCTAGTTGAGGTGTTTAATGTCAGAGGGCCAAAAAACTGCCTCTTTTAGTCCTATGCTGTCATGTCTAGTTTTGGGATTAGCTCCCTCAGCAAGGCACATTTTCCTATTCTGCTGTGAGATCTATGCGTCTCACCATAGCAGTCAGCTGCATGTCTTGCAGTAGGACCATTAGGTCAGCAAGTGGGGAATTAGAAGGAATTAAAGGCAAGTAGTTTCAGGTTTCAGGTAGGCTCAAGACATAAGGATATTTGGTGGCTGGTTACATGGACGGAGCAGCAGGGTAAAATTATCACTGTACGATTCTGTTTCATGAACAGAGGATGAATAGACTTTCTTAAAGGATTTCACAAGGCCAGTTCTAAGCAGGGTAGTATAGCATGGCAATGTAGACACTTGATAGCTAACCTCCTAATTCATCTAGGTTTAAACTGCAGATCTACCATTTTTAGCTGTATAACCTTAAACAAGTAACTTAATTTCTCAGAGCCTCAGTTTGCCCATCTGTAAGATGGCTGTGATAATGCCACCTCTCTCAGGATTGTCATGAGGGTCAAGTAGGATTATGCACATAAAGAATTTAGGCATCTCCTGACACATGGTAATCACTTGTAAATGTCAGTGGTTATGATGTCTAAACTCCTGACCTGTTGTTGTTATTGTTACATTGTAACTCTGCATTTCATTGTTTAAGGAACTGACTGACTATTAAAAGGAATAAAATTGCCTGTCAATCTGCTGGAAAACAATTTGGAGACGGGAAAGAACTCAGAAACACCAATGGCTATGTGTTCTCTGCCTTAGAGCTTTTTCACTTGTTCAGTGAAGGGATGGGAGTGGAGCATCTGTGCAGTCCATTCTAATGTGGAAATTCCCTGTGGGTGAAAGGGTGCTGTTTGCTTAGAGATACACATCCCTCTAAGGGCCTCAACTGTACTCCAAAAGGAGGAGGTTCAAGGGCTCTGGTGCAGGTACCTCTGCAGGAGACGTTGGTCCAGAGCTTCCCCCCACCCAGGACATTCCAGTGTTGGGACAAGGGGCCAAAGCACCACTAAGTCTTGGGGAAGCAGGCCTCATGTTTTAGAGCCCTAAGTTGCTGACTGTAGCCAAGACTTAGAATCACTGCGTAGGAAGATGGAAGCGTCTTTGTCAGCCCATTTCTGGCCAAGGTGCTGGGTATAGAAGCCAAAATTTATTTGACTTGGAAACAATTTCTGTGTTAGAGCGGTAGAATTATGGATGATTGATTTTTTCATCTTAGTTTTATATTATAAAGTTATCATACCTCAGTCTTATGAGAGAACATATGCGTAAGACAAACAGAGCAAAAATAAATTAATACAATTATGTGCAAATAATTAGATAAACTCATGTATGAGAGGGGCCTCATATCATCTAGATGTCATAGAAATATAAAGAGAAAAGGCACACACTTTGTGTTAGAAAAGGCTTGGCTTTGAATCCAGCTTCAGCACTTTCTGAGTGAGCAGTGCCTGGGTGTGTTGCTTCTTAGAACCTTGGTCTCCTTTTCTGTAAAATAGGCAGTGCTTACCTGATTTAACAGTGGGCAGACTAAATGAGGCGACGTGTGTGAACTGCCAGGCAAAGTCAGATCCCGTCCCTTCTGGTGGAGGTGTCTGATGGTGTGAGGAGTGAGCTAACAGTTCGTCAAGATTAGTGTTAGAAGTGTTAGCATGTTAAAAGTGGGGATGACTTTCGCTTCATTTCAGTTAAGCCTATCCAGTCTCTTTCAATCCCTCCATTCATCTTTCACCTTATTTATTCATACGTGCATGCATTCATTCATTCGCCTATTCATCCAGACTTTTTTTAATGAGTATCTTGCAGTGTGCCAGAGCTATTGATACAGAAATGAATCAATTCTGGTGCTTTTGCTTGGAATTTGTGATTTCATATGTGAATGCAGAGATGGCACCTTGCTTCCTTAAGTGTTGGTGTTTAAATTTAAAAACATGATCACATTAAAAACATAAAGCTTAGTTCTAGAATCAAAGATATCAGAAGAAGTTTGATGTTTTACGTGTCCAAAATTGAATATTTATGTATATGGTGAACATGTGTATATTTACATTTCTACTAATCACTTGTTTGTATTAAAAGTAAAAAGAGAGCCAGCCCTGATGGCGCAGTGGTTCAAGTTCAGCACATTCTGCTACAGCAGCCCAGGTTCCGTTCCCGGGCATGGAATCACACCTCTTGTCTGTCAGTAGCCATGCTGTGGTGGTGGCTCACTCAGAAGAACTAGAAGGACTTACAACGATTCAGCTATATACTGGGGCTTTGGGGAGGGGAAAAAAAAAGAGAGAGAGAGGAAGGTTGGCAACAGATGTTAGCTCAGGGTGAATCTTTCCCAATAAAAAAAAAAAAAAAGTAAAAAGAATATTTTTCCACTTGACCTAGATCATTTGCTTGTTGTTTACTGCTTATTTTACCAATAAATCTGCACATTTGTATTATGTGCTGGAAATCTACATCTTCATATTCATATTATGTACTAGCAGTCTAGATCTTCAAAGATCAGTTATTTTAGTTTTATGTTTAAGATTGGAATAAGTCTAGAAGGATTATATGTTTAGTCAATTGCATGCTGTATTTAATTTTGAAATTCAGTATTAAAATAGTTTGCTATCCTCCATTTCCTGGATTCTATATGGGACAGTATATGGTGCTGAGCAGCTCTCATTGTTTCAGATTTCTTCTTCAGTTGTGCATTTAAATTCCTTTCTTGTGTCAGTGCCTGACATTTCACCCAAGAGTGCCACTTGGTGTGTTCAAAATGGCAAAATATTTATTTTCATCCTTCTATAGCTTGCTTCTCCCTGATTGATTTTCAGTTCTTAATTACCATTATGAGAAACTTGCGTTCTATTCTGTTTGTTTCACTTCAGGAAAAACTTTTTAAAAACTGTTTTCAAAGTATTTTAAGCAGTAAGAAGAGTTTTTAAGTGGTACACATGATAATGTAGCAGGTAAGAAATTGCTGGCATGAATTCCAAATGAAGAGACAATAAGATATTATTCAGTGAACCATGCAATAAAGAGATTGCAGCACGGGGCTGGGCTCCTCACCACTGTGTTCGTTATTCTTGCCTGAAAGGGAGAATAAAGAACTCCTCTGTTCTCCAAGAGCCTTTTTTATTAGTTATTAAGTTGTTATAGATAAATACTTAACATCTGTTCAAGGTCTTTGGTTCCCCTCTTTAAAAACTGCATGCAGGTTGACTTTGGCTCATGGCAACATCTTGTTTAGATGTTATACTAATGACAAGATCACTGAGGCCTGCCTGCAGTGCTGTTTATGAAACCTTTACTTCAGGGTCCAGCTGCAGGTAAAATGTCATCCAGAAGAGCTTTTGGCCTTTCAAGAAATCGTCATGAAACTGTTCCAAGAAGAACTTGAAATTATATACTGCTTTGGAACACAGCGTAGACTGCAGTAGAATTTCATCATAGTTTTTATGGGAGATGACAAATTTTGAAGACGCTTAAAACTTTTCTTAAAATCTTCATTGACTGTGTATTCATCTGATCAGTGTAACTGCTTGGAGAATCATGGCAAGAATAAATATCTTGGGTCATTTTGATACAGACATTTTCTAGTTTTGAGAGAAGGGATAGATGTGTTTGCTAAATGTGGTCATTAAAAGTCAGTTTATAAACTCAATGTTTTAATATCATATCTTTGGAAAAACTATAGACTTTAAATAAATTTATAATAAAATTCATATTTGCAACTGAGTCTGAGGCACAGGTTAACAATTTGATAAAGTATTTTATGTTCAAGTACAAAGTTAGAAAATATTCTCTGAAACTTTTTTTGTGTCTTCCCATAAATCCCCTAAGTGGACATGTTACATATTAAGTTTTGTTTTACTGAATTGATTAGTACTGTGACTCAATTGGATTTGACCTTCTTTATGTACATATTTGTGGGTCCCAGAAGCCTCCAGGTGAACTTATTTGGATGATTTCTTGTACATTCCTTACGGCCACCTAACTCTGAATTGCATTAAAAGGAAAAAAAGTATTTTATAGAACCAAATGCGATTTCTCTCAGTTTAAACTTTGCGTTCTTCCCATTTGGAGCTACTTGATTTGCTATTTTATCCCTCCTCCCCTACCCCGAACCAGTACAGCCTTATTCTTAATTATAGCAATTAAGAGCATTTTTTAAATCTCAATTCTTTGCTCTTCCTAATAGATATTTGTATCAGTCAGGGTCAACCAGAGAAACAGAACCAGTAGGGATATGTATTGAGATTTATTGCAAAGAATTAGCTTACGTGATTGTGAGAGGTGGATAGGCAAGTCTAAAATCCACAGGACAGGCCATCATGAAGGGCGGGCTGGAACTCTCATGCATGAGCTGAAGGTGGTGTCCACAGGCAGATTTTCTTCTTTCTCAGGGAAGCCTCAGTTCTGCTCTTAAGGCCTTTCAACTGATTGAATCTAGCCCACCCAGATCATCTAAAATAATCTCCCTTGCGTAAAATCAACTGATTATTGGACTTTAATCACATCTACAAAATACCTTCACAGTAACACCTGGATTAATGTTTGAATAACTGGAGGCTATAGCCTAGCCAAGTTGACACATGAAATATACCAGCACAGTATTTAAATGCAAAACATTTCAACTTCAGCAAAACTAATGTAGACTTATGCATAATTGTATTTGTTTGATATCAGTTGAAACCAGTTGTTCCTTTAGTGCTGCAATGAAATGCACGTCGTGAAAGTCAATGTTCAAGTCTCTCCTATCTTGGCAGAGGGAAGAGGCATTAGACAGATGATGTGGGTGGTTGTCACTGGGATTCTCTGCCCTGCAGCCAAGTCACGCAGGCTGTTGGATAATTCAGGATTTCAAGCTAAGTCCACCCTAGTGTGTTCTGTCTCCTCTATAGCTCCTCAGAACTAGCCTTTCTGAAGGACTCTGTGTAATAAGTCAAGAGGGCTTTCCTTGGCTACTCAGAGTGTGTCTGTTGCTGAATGATTATCCAAAACAGCCAGGCTTGAATCCAGAAGCTTTGGAAGCCAGAGGAGGGCACCCTGAGTTTTACCAAGAATATCTATGCTGTTGAAGGAGTGGTTCCCCACAATGCCAGAAAAAGGGGTCACAGATACTAGGCATTTGAAAACATTGAATGACAACTGCTTTTGTTTGCTTCTGCTCTATCTCTAAGAATAAAAGCTTCTTGAAGGTACAGACTGTATATCCTCAGAGCGTGTCACAGTGAATAGCATAGGTATCAGTTGGGTCCCAGGCAGAAAACAGTGTACAGTCATGTGTTACTTAATGATGGTGATACACAGTCTGAAAAATACGTCATTAGGTGATTTTGTCATTGTGCAAATGTCATAGCGTGTGCTTGCACAAACCTAGATGGTATAGCCTACTACACACCTAGGCTATGTGGTACTAATCTTATGGGACCACTGTCGTATATGTGGTCTGTAACTGACTGAAATGTCATTATGAGGACATGACTGTACTCAAATTAGGACACTTTGAGGCAGGGTTAACAAAAAGGCCTACTTATAAAGATGTGGGCTCTATGGAAACCCCAAATGATATTGTAGTACCCTATAGCCATTATCATCCCCAGTCTGGGATCAGGCGAGGGAGAGGTTATTAGAAGTATGAAGACAAAGTCTGGGATGGAGGGCTGCCCTCATAGGTGCTGTGAACTCTGGATAAGGGATGAAACCAGTCTTCTGGAGAGGGAGCTGGGAGGAAAGAAGTACCCTGACCCTCAAGATATACCTCATTCTCTCCCTCTGATCACCTGCCCGGGTTCTCTGTTGGCTGAACCCACCAAAAATCAGAGGGCCAAGGAGTCCGCTGATATGGTCCCTCCAAGTCAGTCACCTGGTGGGCACAGTGGAGAGTGGATCTAGAGGGGCAACAGGAGATTGTAAGCCCTCCGTTAATGTTATAAATAGCTCCAGATATCTGAACTTGAACAAGCTGTGTGATTTCTCTGAACCTCAGTTTTCTCATTTTAAAATGGGGTAATCATAGTTATCTGACTAGGTTAGTTTAGGGGCAGATAGTATATGTAAATTACCTTTAATAATAGGTGGCATTTTATGTAATAGCTGCTATTATTATTATAGTTGCCAGCACCATTGTTATCTCAACTAACTCCTAACATAGACATGAGGTTCACATGCCAGTAGGGAAAGAGATAAGATGTTCACAAAGCATTTTAAACTGTTTTAGAGTAAACATAGCTTCTTACATGTATATATATTTATATATACACTTTAACCTAAACTCTGATGAGGAATAAGACAAAACTCCCATCTCCTGTAGATGCTCTTATGACCATACATTTTCACTTTTCCCTACCTGCTTGCCAGAGATAAAAAAGAAAGTTAGTAAACTACCTCAATGTGAGTTCTATTCCCCTCCTTACCTCCCTCCTGATGGAGAATTTAAAGATGGAGAAAATGGCCAAGAGATTTGGGATCAGTGGAGAGAAACTGAGACTAATGCATATTGCCTGATTTCACTGTTACTACAATTTGATGTGATTTCATAAAAACTGAGTATTAGGCAGATGATAGCATTATGATATAATAAATGTGCCCACATTTGTAATTTCTCTTCTCTAGAGTATTTAGGATTATAAAGGAGGATTTATAAATACAATAGTATAGATAATAGTATATATATATATAGAAAGTATAGATTACTATGCTTTATGTATAAGTGTGATTTAGATCATAAGTCAAATAGAAAGCCAAAATGGAAACATCTTAACAATTCATCTTGGAGAAGTTTCAAAGGGAATCTGTTGTCTTTGCAAGCAAGAAATCTGCACCTTCAAGGTCCTGGGGACACCAGCAATAGCTTGCTGATTTTGAAAGAAATTCTTACTCATTCCTTATGACAGGCATTCTGTGCTGTCTGCATTGATAAGATTCCTGGCTGTGAATAAAACCAGGTCAGAGGTTTTGCTACAGTTTATCTTATTATACCTATGAATAATTCACGAGCCATCTGTTGACCATAAAGCCAGTTAAGGAATTCTAATAAATGCATGATTTCCACTTCCTAGGGTAAAGCAGCATTGGCATTTACAACCTTCCTGAGCAATAAAATGCCAGTAAAAATATAGCTGACAGTTATAAGTCTTTGCTATTTCTAAGCATTAATCACCTCAAAGCACAGTATCAGGTATCTGCATTTCTAGGACTATTAGCTACAAAATGTTGGCAACATGTTAAACTTGAATTACTTCTTATAATATCTTACATTCACATGAACAAGACTTAATGACTCACAAAGACAATTTGGAATAAATATAGATATTCACCCTGGAATTTTCTCTTTCAATGGCAATAATTATTAACAACACTAGTTTCTTCTCTGAGGTAGTAATTTTTGGCAGTTTATTTCTTATTCAGAATGTACTGAAGATGTGATTATTGTTAGTACTGCTATCTTTCTCACCATGTTATTATTCACATATTAATTTAACTTCTTTTTTATTGTGTGAAAATAGCACCATATCAGCAAAGGGATATGATTTCAAAGTATCACTGACACAAAATGATTTTAACATGGAGTTAACTTTAACCGTTAGGATTCTGAGTTACTGTCAAAATTCATAAATATTGCCTTTTATGACATCCTGATCACACTGGAAAAAATAAGGAAATAAATATACTTTAAAAAGTATCAAACCTCAATCAGATTTTTGGTATTTTGATATTTTTGTTTTGAACAATCTCTCTCGTCATTTTTTGACGTTGTGACATGTTCTGATTATGCTTTAGCAGATGAAAAGGAGAATGTACAAGAAGCCCCCATAAATGGATTAGGAAATAGAAACTAGTGTTGTACAAACCTCAGGGCTCATCGCTAACCTGCCAGTGGCTTCTCTTTCCACCTCTCAGTTTTTTTCCTCTGAAATGAGAGAATAGGCCCTGCTTTTCATGATGGCACTGGAGCTAGATACCATTGGTGAGCATTTCCCTTGGACTAGAAAAAAATTCATGCCCTGAAGGTCTTGATTTTTATCTCTTGTTTCAACTGACTTTATTAATGTGACTCTGTTTATTGGACTGTCTTTATAGCTTGAAAGTAAAGATAGTAAGATGCATATATAGAAAGACTCCATTTTTATAAATAAATGGAGAAGGTGCCTATGTGTGTTTGTATTGATTTTAAAAGATCTGGAGAGAATATTGATAAATATTGAAAATGATTATCTCTGGGTGATTTTTTTTCTCTTTTCTCCTTTTTTCTAAATTTCCTTTAATCATAAAAATAGTTTATTAATAAAAAAATGGTAATAAGTAAAAATGCTTACTTCCCTTCTCGCCTTATGCACTAAGGAACACATCCAAAGAAAGCACTATAGAAGTTTGACAGAGGAGGTGTGCATGGAGAGGGAGTCCATGCCAAGGACTGGGAAGGGGGCAAAGGTGGTCCTTTGCACTGGGAAGGTCCTTCAGGCCATGCACCTGCTTGGTCAGCAAACTGAAAGCAGATTTCTCGGGGGAGGACTCACCTGAACCAGGTTCCCAGTAACTGAGAGGTAAGTCAGAGCACATGGGCCCCAGTTGACGATGGGACTGTTACCACCTCTTGGATCAGGGTGCCCCTGCTGACATGACGTGCATTCTCTTCTCTACTAGATGGAGCCCTGATGTTTGTTCACTGCACACAGAACCAGGGTGGGGCTCACTCTCACAGGCTGATTGCCTTTGTCATCCATCTCCATGGGAGGGATGTACTGCCCCTATTAAAGTGTTTGGCATGAGAACTTTTGGTTAAACATGGCTGGGATGAAGCTAGCCTTGTGAAAAGGTGATCTGCATAGAACATATTGAAATGGAAAGAATAAAACCCACAAGCCTTGAGGCTATTTAACTTCTTAGTCAATGTTTATTCGTCTATCCTTTGCACCTTCTGACCTCTTCCTTTGTTCTTTCTTCAGACTGAACCTTCCAGACTTCTCATATAAAACTCTTTGCCTCCTCCTTCCCAGATGGTCAGTGCTGGTCATCACCTTCCAATACAGCGTCCAGCTTTGTCCTCTTTAGTGTTTGCCTGAGATTTCATTAATTTATCAATGTATGTGGAGCCCCTATTGTTTATGTCCTAGATCTTGGGCAGGGACCCATAAAAGTAACCTCCATTTGTTAACAAAAAGGCTCTTCAAACCTTATCTCAATAGGACTCCTTAGAGATGAGTTCACTGTGTAGTTAGAACTATTAACCTGAGTCCTCCAGGTGTGGTTCTAGACCCAGGCTTGGTACTATGTTGCTACTGATGAGGGCTGGTACTACTTGATGCCCTTGAATTGAGACCTGGGCTGGCGTACCGTGCATCCATGAAATTAGCAGTGGCTATCATAGTCCTTAAGTAGAAATTCAGACAAAATGTGTTTTGTACATTGGCATATGTACACACTGGAGATTTTATTTTCCCTGAATAAGGGTGCTGGTATAAAGTCACTGAACAGTTAGCAACTCAGTTGGAGACATTAAGGTTATCAGTGGGTGATGAGCACTATGGACATTGGGGTATCTGCCCTGTGGAGTTGGGTTGGTGTCTCCCACAGCAGTCTGTTTTATCTTCCTGTCATTAGGTGACCTTGGGCTGTGCAAAGTGAGTTACAGTCCCTCCTTGATTAAATGCATCCTGTCTCTCTTACATTGTAAAAATAACCGTGAACTCTATGCCTAGGATTATGATTCCTCAATGCCATATGTTTGTGTTGTCATAAGCAGTCTTCCCAGGAATTTGGCACAAGCCTGGCCACGTGCTGATTGGGACAGGACTTCTTAGAGTTCACCAAGAAATCAATTCTGACTCCAGCCTTGATCAGATCATTGAATATGAGTTTAATGCTCTAATCTATAGTGGTAGCTCCATAATCTTATCAAAGACATTTATTTGGAAGAAAAGTGCTTCATAACTGATGTTTGTGTTTTATGGAACTCTGTATTGATTTTTTTTTTGTATTGATTTTTTTTAAATGTTGCCAGAATCCTCACGTATGTCACCTAGATCCCCAGCCTCTTTTATGTTCTAAGTTGTAGCATTTTCCTACTTTCAAAATGACATTTGATGCAAGAGTTGCTTATTACCCCACTTTTGAGAAATGGTATAAAACAGGAAGAAATGACATAGGGGGGCAGGAAGCCCTCTATAGAAATGGGACATGGGCTCATTGTACATGGGTGTTGACTGCTGAATGAAAACAAACTCAGTAGCTATGGAATGCTTAAGGCCTGAAGTTTTTCATATACTAGAGCTTCGTGAAATGCTCAACCCAGATTTTTAATGAGTGTGTCCCTCTTGGGATTTGCCATGTTTAGTAATTAAAACTAAGCAGCTACCTTGCCAAATATGGTCAGATGAACAACCTTTTGTCACACATTCTGCTGGAGGATACAGGCAACATTTGATCTCATGACATTTAATAGGTAGTTTTTAAATGGCAAGTAAATTGGCAATTGATTATGTTTTCAAATGAACACAGCCACCACAGAAATACTTGTCACCTTTAATTAGCATCAACATGATACTTTTGTAATGAAAATTAACGTCAGTCGTGAAAAGATTTTTACAAGATCTGTTTAAAATATTCACTGAATGCAGATCACTGTGGTGGGTGCTGAGGAAACAAAGGTGAGCACAGGAGTTCACGCTCCAGTGGGGAGGCAGAAGTTGGTCCAAGAATCACAGGAGGAAGTGTTAAATTACAGCTGTAGCACAAGTTACGAAGGAGAACGGTCATAATGCTGCTTAGGATGGGTTCTCTAGAAGCAGAGCCTGAGATGAGGATTCGGATGCCCGTGATGTATTGGGGGACTGCTCTTAGGAGAGGGGGAGTGTCCAAATCGGGCTGAGGTGGGGAAGGGTGACGTCTCAGCTGGACTGATCTTCAGCGTGATCCCACGGGGAGCTCTGGAGCATGAGTTGCTCCACAAAGTTGCCCCAACTTAAGGCAAGGGGCTGGCCTTTCATAGTCTCTCCCACTCTGCACTAGTCAGACATTAACCAAGGTCTGACCTGGGGTGGATGGGTATGGCCCCTGGGCAAGGGGGCTTCTGAAAGGCCAAGAGAAATTTTCTCAAGAAGGAGAGCAGCAACCAAGAGAATGAGAGCATCAAGTTGTGAGGGGCCCAGGATGCAGCATCAACAGCATCTATTACAGATGCTAAGAGAACGTATAATACAATGTTCTTCTTTGTTCAAAACCCTCTGAGGGCCTCCCATATCTCTCAGAAAAAGAGCCAAATCTCTAAAAAGGACTGCCAAGGCCTGTGGGACCTGGTGCCACTCTGACCTCATCTCATGAATGTCTTTGGGTCAATGCTCCTTGTCAATGTGATTCTCATTGTTACTCTAGTTAACTTTGTCCCAGCTGGATTTTCAGTTATCTTTTTTATTTAAGCAGCAACATATATCTTGGTCATTATTTCACATTTGATCAGCATATGTTGAGGCACCCAGTTTTTTTGTCCTATGTTTTTATTTCAAAGATCTGTAAGTTTAAGTTAAAACTTGACATATGATATGACTTTTCTGGCTCCAGAGAAATCTTTTTTCTTTCACCAAACATGATCAGAATTACTATCTCCATTTGAAATTGGCCTAGGGTTGAAGATAGAAGAAAAGAGAGTCTTTGAGATCATTTTTTTTTAATTTTATACAAATAGATTGCTAGATACAGTAGGCTTCCTTATCTGCACTGTATCCTTGCCTTTTACATCTGCCTTTCTTTCCACATTTGGGTTTGTCTCTTAGATCTCTGCCGTCTGAGCTCTTTTCACAACTTTTTTCGGTATTAAGGCTTCTCTTTATTATTTAGTATCTATTAATTTTTTTCCTCTGTGCATTCTTCACCTCTCCGAGTTCTATTTTAGCATTCGGTTTCCATTATATAACAAATCAAGGGAGGTTATCGAAATCTGGTTCTTTGTCAAAATAATATGCTGTCTCCTACATTACTCACTACTCATGTTGTTGGGGTCTTGGTGCAGAGAGGCCATCTGTTGATGACATTGTGATCCTTCCTTTGAGATGTTTCGAATCGTTTTCATTATCAACCTGGCTGCTAGATCTGAAACACTGCTGAGTTCCTAAAAAGACAATTTTATCTGACAAAATTTTTCTAATTACGGGAATGTATGTTACTTACAAGACGTACATCTGAGGACTAATTTAACGTTGGAGGTTATAACACATCAGTAAACGTTTATGGAGGGCCCACTGTGTGCCAGCCAGGGGCTGGAGGAGGGGGCACTTCTGGCACATAGAAGAGCTCAGGAAATACATGTAGGTTGAATCAAAGTGAACTGGCTGGATTGGAGAATACAAAGGTAAACAAAACATGGCTTTTATTTGTTTATTTTTTGTGAGGAAGATCAGCCCTGAGCTAACATCCATGCTAATCCTCCTCTTTTTGCTGAGGAAGACCGGCTCTGAGCTAACATCTATTGCCAATCCTCCTCCTTTTTTTCCCCAAAGCCCCAGTAGATAGTTGTATGTCATAGTTGCATATCTTTCTAGTTACTGTACGTGGGACGTGGCCTCAGCATGGCCAGAGAAGCGATGTGTCGGTGCCCACCTGGGATCCGAACCCCGGCCGCCAGTAGCGGAGTGTGCGCACTTAACCGCTAAGCCACGGGGCCGGCCCAACAAACATGGTTTTGAAGAACTCAAAATACTAGAAGGGGAGGTGGACCTGCAAACACATGATTATAATAAACTGTAATATGCTTCAATTTCCTCGTCTATAAACTAGGGGCAAGATCTGTCTTCTGAGAGTATTAAATGAAATGATGCATGTGAAGTGCTTAATGGATGACGAATTTAACAATGAAATGTTAAATGCGAATGACGAATTTAACAAGATTAGAGCACTATTTATTAGAGATATATACAGAACAGGGAGAAAGTAGTTGATTCTGTAGAGAGTAGTGGGTGGATAAGTATATCCAAGAAAACTTGGAGGGAAACATTAACTGGGGTCTGGCTTGGGGTAGATGGGTATGGCCCTTGGGCAGGGGGCCTTCTGAAAGGCCAAGGACAATATTCCCGAGAAGGAAGGCAGCAACTGAGAGAATGAGACCATCAAGTTGTGAGGGGCCCTGAGTGCAGCACCAATAGCATCGACTATAGATGCTAAAAGAACGTATCATACAATGTTCTTCTTTGATAGAGTTGGTGCCTGAGAGTTGAGCAAGGTTTAATGGGTCTACCCATCCCTTCACAATCCGTGTTGGCAGCAGCACCCATGTCTGCTGGTGGCATTATATACGTTTACACAGGATGAGAAATTGGACCCCTGTAGATAAGTTTGATCCCCTAATATTGATTGACATTTTTGTTAATGGAATTTCCAGTTTTATTACCAAAGGAAATTACCAAAGGAACCACTTAAACTGCAGGTAAACATTATTTACAGATACTCGATGGCCTTGATTGTGTTAAACAGTAGTAATTGCTAATCATTGTGTTTCAGAAGCCCAGGGCCTGCCCAGTCTCTTGGGAATGACACAAAATATTTTCGTAACAGATTTAGTAATTTCGACATCGTAAAATATTCACTAGTGAACAGTAAATATTATTAATCTTAAAAAATATTTTAAAGGAGGGAATGTGCTTTTTTAGTATCTGCTCTACAATTTTTTTTCATTGTTGCCTGAATCATGATCCTAATTACTAGGCGTCATTTCCCCTGAAAATGGAATCTTAAAAACACTTTCTGGAATATACAACTATGTACTGGGGCTTTGGGGAGGGGGAAAAAAAAAAGAGAGGAAGATTGACAACGGATGTTAGCTCAAGCGAATCTTCCTCAGGAAAAACAAAACAAAACAAAACACTTTCAGGTGTCTAAGGCAAAATATATCATGGTGCATTGGCAAAAACTCCTCCAGGATTATTTACCCAGTAATGTCAATCTCATAGATAAGAGGATATGTCAACTCCATTTTCTGTAAGTTTGAGTTGTCTGGAGTAATATGGAAAAGCATTTATTGTGATGACAAATGGGTATTAAGTGTTTAACTAAAGATTAGAAATATTTAAAACCTATAGCAATCATAGAAACATATTTCTTCAGAAATCTTTTCAAAATTTTACTTTTGTTGAGGCTTAATCCATAACCAAATGCCATTGCTAAATATAAACCTGAAATACAGGTTTCTGATATTTTGAAAAGGTGGGCCTGGATTACATTTCAGCCTATGTGATCTAGTTCCTTTATCCCTGCCAGTGCCTTGCAGTATATGGGGCACTAAATTAAACATCGTCAGGAAAATGTGAAGTAGCGCTGCAATAGAAGGAAGAAAATCTAAAACAAATCAAAACAGAAGGGAATATTGGTTTCCTTGGTTGAAACTGTCTCCTTATATATTAGGTGTGTGTGTGTATATTTATACCTCTTTGCTGTTTAACATAAATTTTAACCCTAAAGTTTAAGTAGTATGAATCACTGATTAAAAATATTCTTCATCCAGATTATTTGGTTTTGATTGTTATGCTAGACTATTTTGACCCTATTGATTTTGGCTCCTAAAGCCTCTCCTGCTATACCACGGTACCCTGAGGCTTGACTTGTTCTATTTATTTATTCAACAACCAGCTGACGGCCTGTTACTGGACCCTGTGGAAGGGCTAGGCATGCACTGGTGAGCCACCCAGACGGGCCCCTGCCCTCACGGAGTTGAGTTCTAGTGGAGGAGTTAATTAACAAGTAAACAAATGAACAGACACGGAAAGTCATTAATCACGGATTGTGATAAGGGCTGGGAAAGAAATAAATAGAGCTCTAAGACAGACATTAATGGGGATGCATTCTCTACAAAATATTTGAAGACCTGAATTTTTATGTCACTTGTTTTCCCAACATAAACACTGCATGAGAAATTTAATTTAGAATTAGTTGCCAAGTAATGCTACCTCCTGTGAGGAACCGGCGAGCTTCCTTCTTTGTGAAACTGAAAATTATGTAATTTACCCTTTTCCCCTTTTTTGCTATGGTTGCCAGGAAACTTGAAGAAAACTTTGATGTCCAGTGGAAGTATCTCTTCTGGTTCGTGCAGCAGAGGAGCTAAATACCACCTTGGCCCCTGCACCCCCATCCCAAGGATGTGCTTGTGAAATAGTGAGTGGTTCTGGGGCAGGCCAGGCCCAGCCTAGACAGACCAGAGAGAAGATTTTTCAGGCCAGAGCAGAGATGTTTGAAAGGGAGTTTTTAAAAGGAAGTTTCTCAGCATGGTACACAACATAACGCACACCTCCATTTCTATACAAAACTCTCGGTAAAATCGACCTTGCTCTCTAATGTTTGGTGGGAATTGGATTTGTTTTGGGAATGCATCCAAGTGTTGAGGCTGGCCTGAAACTGGCCACAGAGTTAAGAGCAGATGTCCCAAAGGGGCCAGCATCACATTTGGTTCCAATCCTTTTAGCTCTTTTTCTTATTACTTTTTTTTTTCCTAGTTTATTGATTTTATCGTATTTATACATTTGTATATAAGAACATTAGTGATAACTACAAATCTCTCTCTCTCGACTTCCCTGAGAACCTAAGGTGTGATAGGCAAGCAGACCCCGGTTAAAATCCTTGATCTGATACCTGCCAGCAATGTCCTTGCACAAGATGCTTGGGAGTGGGTGCTACAGTGCCGGCCCAGATCCCCTTTACCAGTCCAGTGCACCCAGAGCCCAGTGGCTCCAAGTGTTGGCTACTGATGGCTCACAGCTGCTCCCATCTCATGGGATATTTCCTCCCTAGAGATTACAACCTCCTTGGGTTGGGGTGGAATGGCTTTCCAGAGACATGACCGACTAATCCAAGGGTACGAAAGGCTACCCTCTTTTCTCGGAGTGGGACAAGCTCTGCAGTACTCCAGAGTTCCAGAGCTCCCCGTGGGATCAGATGAAGCAGACTCCAGCTGAGACCACATCTCTGCTCACCTCCGTTCCCTTTCCTATCCTGCTTCCTTTAGTCCCTTTCTTTTGAGAGCACTCCTACAATGAATCATGTGTGCAAGAATCCCTGTCTCAGGCTCTGCTCTTTGGGCTTCTGTTTTCTTATCTGTAAAACAAAGATAGCTCATCACTTATAGAATTATTTTGAGACTTAAGTGAAATAATACATATATAATATCCAGACTTAGAAAGCAGGCATTCAAGAGCTGGTTAACTGTTACTGTAATGTCAGGCCACAACCCGTGACTAGAGAAATGTTGAAAAGCTGAAACATTCCTGAAAGCTTTTAGAGTGTCTTGTTATTCATTATGATTGTTCTAGTCATCATGATCTAATAGATGATGCACAGTCAGATTGCTAAGTGGTAGACTTTTTCCCATTTCTAAGTGCAGGGCTGCCCTCTAGTGGACTCTGAATAAATGTTAATTGAGGATAATAGGTTATGAAATATAACACTTGCAGTCAAATGGCAAACTGTATGAAGATTGGTCTGTCTAAGCTTCAGTCCCAACAAGCTTTTAGCAGCCTCCAGAGACAAACTCCTGCAACCACTTGTCCTCAAAACATATGTCCCTATTCCCTTGAGGCTTGGGTTTTAGAACCAGGTGGAAACTTAAAGAGATCTCTGCTCCAAATTCTCATTTCTAGAAAAGAAACTTAGAATTCATAGAGGTGAAATGACTTGTTGACTGCCCCATGGTGAATGAGGAGAACTAAATTCTAATTCTGCCTTGTCCCTGGCTTCCAACTCAGCCTATTTTTGTGTGAGGTACCGCTCTCCCTGTAGGCATGGATTCTTTCTCTAGAAATAGTTCCAACTTATTTAATCACATCTATTACTAATTATATTTATTACCTTCCTATGTCTCTCCCCTTTGCTCACTTTTCACTGTCCTCTTATTGTTTCTCTAGCACAACATGCAAGCTTCCCACTCCAGGACCTTTGCAGTGGCTGTTCCCTCTGCCTACCATGCTCTTCCCTGCACTACCTTTAAGTCTTTGTTCACATGTCACTTTCTCACTCTGACCACCCTATTTAATATTGCAGGCCCTCACCACTAGCACTCTAGATCTCCTCTTACCCTGGTCTACTTTTTCTTTTTTCCATAGCCCTTATTACCTTCCATAATACTACATGACTTACTTATTAATTGTGTAATACGATGAATATAACTGCCCCAAGAGCAGAGATTTGTCTCTTTTGTTCAGTGACATAGTTTATGTGCCTAGACTAGTGCATAGCACACAATATGTTGTTAGTGCCATCGATTCAATTCCGACTCCTAGTGACCCTGTGTACAGCAGAGCAGAACACTGCCCAATCTTTTTGCGCCATCCTCTCACCTTCCAGCACTGTATCAGTCAATGCTCCACTGTTATTCATAGAGTTTTCATGGACAGTTTTTCAGAAATGGATGGCCAGGTCCTTCTTCCTAGTCTGTCTTAGTCTGGAAGCTCCACTGAAACCTGTCCACCATGGGTGACCCTGCTGGTATTTGAAATACCAGTGGCATAGCTTTCAGCATCACAGCAACACCTAGCCACCACAGTATGACAACCGACAGACACACAATAGGAACTCAATAAGTATGTGTTGGATTAATTAACCTTCCAAAATGAATTTGTCACCTAGTGGAAGGGCCACTTGCCCCAGTGTGGAAGTACAATTCTGTGAAGGCTGAGAGAGGCTGAACAAATTTCCTATGAAAAACCAGGCTACTGCTGCCTTAAGTCTGCCCACCACTCAGTGTTGCCATCACAATTAGCCCAAGAGACCAGTCTCAAGAGGGAGGCTGTAGTTAGAACCACTTATCCCTGTCCCCTTAGAGGCCTCCAGGATCCATCCCAACAAGCCTCTTATCCCCCTTTATCCTCTTCATGCCCACAAGGCCAAGCCTCCTCCATCCCTAGACTCTCTCCTCATGCTGTGCAGTTCAACCTCTTCTCTGACTCCACCTCCACCACCCCAGCTCCCCAAACCATCTGTTCTGCCCCCTGGAGCTCACCACCATCATGAGCAGAGGCCCCCTAGCCTCAGCCTCTTCTCGGACAGTTACAATTGTTGTCTTGCCCTGAAGCATGCCTCTCGCTCAAAGATACTGCTACCCCAAAGCTTTTTCAAATGGTAGCTGTTTCTTCCCTTCCCCCCTGTAATTCTGGGTCTACTCCAGACCAGAGCCTCCCGTCCTTTGAAGCACTAGCCACGTGAACATACTACCCACCACCCGTCCTTGTTCCGCCACCTGTCAGCTTTATAGCCAGTCACCCTCGTTCACAGAACGTTTTATTACCTAGACCTCTGTCTTGGTCTCACCCCATATTCCTGTGACCCTTCCACTCCTTGCAGTGACCCATCCAGCATCCTAGTCTCTCAATTCTTTGCCTTTCATTAATCTTCCCATGCAAGGACTTTCTCTAGTCCTTGTCATCCTCAGCATTGCCCAACCTCCAGCATCCCAGTCTCCGACCACCACTTCCTGTCTTCTAGTTGTCCCTCTCCAATAATTCTTTGTCCCGAGGATCCGGTGACTTCCACTTTTTCAAGTCAAGGCCCCCTTTGTCCTGACTTCATCCTTACTTATTTTGGACTCCATCAGTATATTTGTGCCTTTGCATTCACCTTCAGTCCTTTTGCCTCTGCTCCTTCAGCCATACTCACCTGACAGACCCCACCCCTGGTTAAGCTCCAGTCCTCTGTACCTTCCTATGCTCCTGAGCAGCTGAGTGTGGATAGAGGAAAATGTACACCATGCTGACTGCTTTTATGTTAAATTTATGACCAAAAGAGTCAGTGGTCCCTGAGCTTTGCCTGGCATTCCTGAATGATTTCCCTAGTCAATCTCCACTCTCCAATGTGTCAATTATTCACACCTTGTCCTCTCTCCTCAACCCGTCTCACCCCACCATCTCCTCATTCTCAACTAGTAAAAATCTTTTCTATCTTTTTTTTGGTCTAATTATTATTTATTTATTTCAAACTAAGAATAAAGTTACATGTTTTATTAATAGAGGAGCCCTATCCTCCCAGGCATGGTTGCTTATTAATAGTAATGAACTGGTAATTTAAATTTCAACTAGAAGTAAATTGGCCCTAATAGAAAAGTCAGCCAGCCACCACTTAATTTTTCCCTCTTCCACTAGTTTTTTATAGAATTAAGGCTTAAGTTACATTAATCTAATCTTTGCCCCTCTTTGATGATAAGCAACTTCCATTTTAAAGAGATGGAGGTTGCTCTCTATCCAAAGATAAACACTATTAACATTTTGGTATTTATTATTCCAAAGTTTTTTTAAATTACATCTTTTATTAATTCAACAAGAAAACAAAAGCAATTGGAAGCAATCTGTCTCATCTTTCCACCACTGAATCTGCTCTGTCTGCCCTCTTAGAGCAGGTGACTCAACATCACACGTGGGTAGTAATAATCAGTCTTGTGGGCAGAGGCAATAGTTCCCAGCGTTTCAAGGCCTGAGAGGGGTAGGCACAGCAGGCCTGGATCCTTTGGGTTATAAGATTTTACTCTGTTCTAACTCCTCTTAACCTTCAGAGACTGTCAACTTTCCAGTTACTTTCTTTACCATGATTTCAGTTAAATATTGACATCATTTTTAATCATGTGTCTGCCTGCTTTTAATCTGCTTGCTAAATGGGCATAACTTAAACTTAATAACTTCAAGGATGACTGTAAGTATAGCTTAAAGTATAAATACTTCTTTTGTAACTTAAAGTGTAAACACTTCTTTAAGGTGTTTATAACTTACGGTATAAACTTAAATAACTTAATAACTTAAAGTATGAACACTGCAAACAAAGTGGAGTCCCAAAGACACAGAACTTATAAATGCAGAAAGGACTTACAAATGTAAACTTATAAATGTCATAAATAAATGTATACTGCCTGGTTACTGTGATCTAAAATGTATCATCCATAAAAACAATTCTGAGTGTTTCCAAGTCAATTGCTGTCGACATTTCCCTGCAGCAGCACAGCTAGGAAGATGTAGAGGTTGTGCTGCAAACAGCATCTGCTCTTCCCAGGAAAGGCTCCTTCCTTCCCACGGCACAGCTGACTTATGTCTTAAGTTCCAAAGCTAGACAGTCAAGTAAAAAACCCATACACACTGCCTCTGAAATCCCTTCAGTCATGCATGAAGCTGGTCCCTGGCTGTGTCATGGGAAGATGCACATTGTATCTTTACACAGAGTCACACCTAAGAGGTACTTGAGGGACTTGAACTTGACGGTCTGTAGGTGAACTTGAACTTGATGGTCTGTAAGTTGCTCTCTGTTCCTTCTCTAATAAGCCAAGAAAGCTGACGAGACTGGCATAAATTCCTCCCCCCCCCCCGCCACCCCGTGTGGCTGGTCATCCCCACAGTCAGCCCTGAGCAGCCCACAGCCGTGATGACAGGTCTCTGCAAGGTTTTACAGATGCAAATTATATTCGCTTGTTCATTTTTCCTAACAATGCTCTTAGATTAGAAACATGACAGGTTACTTTCTCCTTTCTCCTGCCTTAGATCTGAATACCTGGAAAACATTAGAAGCTTCTGCATTTCAGTTGTAATTTTCATGAATTCCTTGTAATAGTGTTTCCCAAAGTGTGACGTGTGGACCACTGCTGGTATACCAGATGAATGTGGGTGGGGCAGGACTAATCATTTTTTGTATTAATAATTATGTTTTTGTTTTAATGTGTATTGGAAAAAATTTTAACAAACATATCTAGTCCAGTATTTCATAGATGTAAATGCTTAGAATTAGTCAAAATGATGATATTTAAGATTTTTTAGGTGAGACGATTAAAAGAAAAAGATGAAATAAACAGTAATAAAGTTGATATATACAAAAATTGAGGAGTGATCGCCTACAGACTCACAATGAGAAATAATGTGCTCAATGGGCAGAGGCCATCAGACACAGTTTCTTAAATGGCAAAGGACGTGGAAACTTTTGGAGACAGTTCCATAAAACAAAAGACAGTTTGGCCTAATCCCACATGGAAAGAGATTCTTCTCAGGCACTCAGGGTTCCCCCACTGGAAAGTACAGCTGCCAGGGATACTGTCTATACAGAGTGGGGATTATTTTACTGTCCTTTTGGGGTTTTGTCTCATAAAGAAATGGTAGGAACCATTCAGTCTTTCACTTTCAGAGTCAGAGAATAACCACATCATAACGACAACTGAATTCCTTCAGTCGGTCATTCAACAAACACTGCAGAGCACCTTTATGTGTCAGGCACCGGGCCGGATGCTGGGATTAAAGGAGTGAGAAGGCCACTTTACAAGATTATAAGCCTGGAAGTGACTTATCATTGTAGCATCTCTGAAAGATTGTTCTGCCTGCCCCTGTGATTGGACAGGCAGCAGAACTGGAATAGACCAGAGAAGAGGTGAGGGCAAAAAGACATGATGGTGGCTTGGACCAGCATGGTGGCGGTGGCAGTAGAGAGAAATGAGCAGATTCAAGAGATGTTTCAGGGTAGATCCAATAGGCCGTGGTGACTGAACACATGGGTGGTTGACTTATGGTGTAGAGCAGTCCCCTCTGCCCTATTTTATTTATTTATTTTTTTTGTGACGAAGATCAGCGCTGAGCTAACATCTGATGCCAATCCTCCTCTTTTTGCTGAGGAAGATTGGCCCTAGGCTAACGTCCATGCTCATCTTCCTCTACTTTATATAGGACACCGCCACAGCATGGCTTGACAAGCAGTGCCTCTGTGCGCCCCCGGGATCCAAACCCGCGAACCCCGGCCTTCAAAGCAGAGCGCACGCACTCAACCGCTGCGCCACCGGGCCAGCGCCACCTCTGCCCCATTTTAAATTTCATCTTGAAGAAATGATTTTGAAACTGGACTCCACTGTTACCCTGTCACTATACAGACCTACAAGTAAACGCAATAGAGGCCCTACCCTTCTGCCTCTGGGACATAAGAATGTGCTTGGTGACAGGCAGAGCTGAGACCAGGTGAGCAGCTTGAGGTGACAGAATAAAAAAGGGAGATTAAAGGGGCCGGCCCAGTGGCGTAACAGTTAAGTACACGCACTCCACTGCGGTGGCCCGGGGTTCAGATCCCGGGGGCACACCGATGCACCGCATGTCAAGCCATGCTGTGGCAGCATCCCATATAAAAAAGTGGAGGCAGATGGGCACGGATGTTAGCTCAGGGCCAGTCTTCCTCAGGAAAAAGAGGAGGATTGGTGACAGATGTTAGCTCAGGGCTAATCTTCCTCACAAAAAAAAGGGGGGGGGGAGATTAAAGCTAATCCAAGCCATATATTAAAGCCAATCAATACCCATATACTATTAAAAGAAATATCTGTATGTCTATCTATGTTTGTATCTATATCTGTAGATAGACTGATAGATATTTCTTTTATAGCACCTTGAAACTAAATTCTAGCAATCACTGGTTGACAAAATGCAGGCTCAGTTTTCCCATTAGTCCATGTAAGTCATCCAGGTGGCTTTCTTACACGGATCTTAAGTGGTTTTTAGTCCCTTCAGGCAGGGAAATGGCCTTTTGAAGCTGAAGGATGTTTGGGAAGAGCAGAATCAGGAAGAGGATGATAAATGGGAACAAGGACAACCCATTAGGATATAAAATAAGCCAGCAGCCTGCGCCAGCATTTCTGCCTGGCTCTGTGTGGGAATTGGTGACCTCTCATTGAGTCACAGCCTGTGAGGCGTCTTCAAGAACTTCATCGAGAGTGGACATGTCCAGGTGAGAGTGGAGCCAGAGAAAGAAAACAGACTTGTGAATGAGACCCCTTTTGGGGATCCCCAGAAATGATAGGGGTGCTGAAGACCTGCTTGTACGTGGGTTGAGTCTCTTGACACAGGATTTCACTGGTTCAGAACAACTTTAGAGGTGGAGACCAGAGTTGAGAAATTGACCTGCTCAAAGTATTGAAAATTTAACAGACTGGAAAGCACATACTTACAGTGACAGCTCTGGATGAAGCATGGTGGGGTGAAGAGAAGGCAATGGTCTGGCTTTCCTTAATGCGCTTTTCCTCCGTTCCAACAGTGTTTGGAGATTCCATACTTTCATAGCTAGCTCTCTGATACTCTTTCTCCTCAAGTCCTTTGGCACACATCTAGAGTGTGGCAACAAAGATGCCTCACCAACCAGATCAGATCCACATTCATTTAGTATTGAGATTATTGTATTCTTAACTTTGTTTCTGAAAAGCTCACACCCTGACCTCTGGCCTCATGGTATAATTCATACTTTTTTCCTGACCCCAAAACTAAGGCTTTGAGAGGTTTATACATGAATAATTTGCTCAGGGCCAAGTAAGTGCTACCCAGTTGATTCAGCCCAAGTCTGACTGTGAAGTTTATGAACTTCCTGCTATTCCCATCTGCCATCCTTCATTTTTGACAATTTTTTTACTATGTAAAAACTTCCAGACAATTTCAGAGAGTTTATAGCGCTAGGAGAGCTCTTGAAACCCCTAGGTGTCCATGAATATGTTTAAATCTGGTGGATTTCAGTGCAGGCATGTCTGACTCTGAGTTCCTGAACTTTCTGCTATACCACCCTGATGTCTTCTCTTCCAAACAACTCTTGAGTATTACATTTTTTACCTTTGCCTGAGGGACTTACACTAGTCAAAGGAATCAGAGAAATATTAGAGAGTGTACAGTTGATAGAACTTAGATCCACAAAGCAGAAGCTTTGCCAGAAAGAAATCTATGATGCCCAGGAAGGGTTTCCACCCTCCACCGTGTTGCTGGGACAGGATGAAAGTGAGGCTATGCTATGGGGTCAGCATTCTACTGCGGGCCTTTGAATCTGGCCCGTGTTTGGCCCACCCTGGGTAGTCCACATCCTACTTCTTCCTAATCCCCACATGCGATGTGTTCATCGGCTCCTGTACATTGCAGGTTCCTGTTTTACTAATCCACCTCTGTGACCCACAGGACCTGACACAGTGCTATGAGAAAGTCAGTACTAAGTCATTATTTGTTAGATGCACAAAATAACGCTTGTCTATGTCTGAGGCCTAGTTTTACCATCAACTGTTATTTCTATAATTAATTAAATTCATTTTCTGGCTTTATTGGTCACACCCTCTCTTTATTAGGTGCTCCAAGGTAAAAGTGGATGCACAAAATTAATAAGCCAGAACAATCGTGGTTTCTAAAATGATACAGATGAGAGTATTAAAACATGGAAAATAGACTTCATAGGCAGGTGATTTGAAACAATGTGATTTGACTTCATGAGCATCACAATGAACTATTTAGTGATGGGAACATTAGCAGTGCTGCTCCTTGCTGTTAATGGCCCACCTTTTAGCATGCTACTTGTATTGGACACATGTCATGCTCATCTTTTGAGTATCTTGTCTATATTTTGCAACACAATATATATAATATCATGTAATACTTTGCAAATCTCCTTTGTAACTGAGTCTAAAGTAGCAAAGCAGACAAATAAAACATACTAAAATATAAATATAATGTACATATACATGTATAATTAGAAATTATGAAAAGTCTATAAAGGAGAAAACTAAGGTGCTATGAGAGAGAATCACAGGGGGACTTAACTTACTCTGAAGGACAAGAGAAGGCCTTTCGTGGAGAAATGGTGGAGGGTGAATGGATTTAGGCTGAGTGAACATTGGTAAGAGGAGCTTTCAAGAAGAGGGATCATGTGATAAAGCCTCAAAGAAGGCAAGAACATGGGATTTTCAAAGAATAGCAAGAAATTGAACAGGTGGTGTGGTTAGAGCATTGATAAGGGGAGAGGTTGAGTTTGAAGGCAAACAAGCAATGTGGGCTCCTATTAGATCTTGAGAAAAACTAGAATCTGTGAAAGCATGTTAAGCAGATGGGTGACCCAATCATTTCATTTCATTTTTTAAAGTTCCTTTTTACTGTAGTTTAGAGAAGGGATTAGAGAAGAGGAAGCAGTGTCCCTGGTTTAGGAAAAGGCTGTTGCCCTGGTCTCAGAGGAGATGAGGCTGGGTCAGACTAGGGGGTGACAGCGAAGATGGAGACAAATAGATGGATGCCAGATATTTTATATTTAGGACCTAGAATGTGTAGAACCTGGATTGACGATGATATATAAGGAGAGGCAAGACCAAGAAAATGTCCTGTGTCTGGCTTTAGCAGTTTGGTGGATAGAGGGGCCATTCACTGAGCCCAGGAAGCCTGGAGCAGGAACAGCTTTGCAGGGACTAATCAAAAATTTAAAACATGTTAAATTTGAGGCGTCTGTGAAGTGACATCCATGTACTCACTTCTGGAATCTGTGATTGAGCATCCACCCTTCTTAGAAGTTTTCATGCCTTCTTAGAAGTTTTCATGTTAAATATTAATCACACTACCCCATAATTATAAAGACTAATTGTGTCACTCCAGAACATTTCAGATTTGCAGCCTTCACTGTCTGGTATTTGCACTCACTTTGGGTTCTATTCAAAACATGAGGATAGCTGCTGGGTTAAATGGAAAATTGCTGTGGTTATGTTTCCCTTAAATGGCCAAATTGAATGGGGCCATGTTGTTCTAAGGGCCAATTTCTTATCTTTGTGTGAGTGTGATGGCCTCAGCAAATGCTTGTGGAAAATTTCTTTGCTTTGGAGAAATAACTCATACTGGTTTAGTCTTCAGGGTCATTTGGAGACAGAGGCAGCCTCTATTTTTGTCAGCATTCTGTTTCAGGCTAATGCATCCAGCCATGGAGAAAGCAGTTTCAAAATAGACCTGATCAGTTGTCAGGGGACAGTTCATGTTGAGACAATAGCCCTGAGGCCTTGGCCAGTCATGGTTCTCCTGTGAGCTACTAAGCAGGCTGTCCTCTGATTTTGCATTGGTTTAATTATATATATAAAAAAAAAAAAACATTCACAGAGAGTGGATTTTAAAATAGTAGATCCAATGAGGAAGTTGTGGGAGGAGAGGGAATAGGAAAGCTAACACACACGAATGCTGCCAGCCTTAGCTCAGACGTCCTCTCCCCTTCAGTGCACACGACATGGGTTCAAACCCTCTCTCAATCCCTCACTGACTCCGTGATGAGAGAAGATAATTCAACCTACGTGAACCTCAGTTTCTCCTTCTGCACATGCTGGCAATGTGCGTGGGGTGCCTAACGTCACTTCTGGCCCGCAGCAGGTTGAAGTAGTCAGGGTTCTCCAGAGATACAGAACCAATAGGAGGTGTGTTTGTGTGTGTGTGTGTGTGTGTGTGTGTGTGTGTGCGCGCGTGTGTGTGTGTGTGTGTGTGTGTGGAGAGAGAGCGATTTTAAGGAATAGGCTCATGCAGTCATGGAGGCTTGGTAAATAAAAAATCTGCGCGGTAGGCTGGCAGGCTGAGACCCAAGGAAGAATTGCAGTTCAAATCCAAAAGTAGTCTGCTAGCAGTATTCCTTCTCCTTCAGGGGAGATCAGTCTTTCTTAAAAATCCAACTGATTGAATAAGCTCCAGGCACAATGGAAAGTAATCTGCTTTACCCAAAGTCTACTGATTTAAATGTTCATCTTGTCTAAAAATTACCTTGACAGCAACATCCGGATGTGTTTGACCAAGTATCTGGGTACCGTGGCCTAGCCAATTTGACATCTAAGATTAACCATCACACAGTTTCTCTAAAATGTCGTTTTAGACTTCTCCAGCTCTCCCTGCTCAGTGTAGCCTGCAGAAGGGCCCTCGGGAGTTTTCATGTTCCTTATTACTTGCCTTCCTGACTCTGTCCTTTTTTGTGTCTGAACCCCCTGCATTTAGAACAAACGGCACAAGGTGACATCTCCATATATGTTTACTTAATAAAGCACCACGTAAATTATGTAGGATCCATTTATAAAACCAAAAGTGGGACAGAAATTTCAACAGACTGTGAATTTATTTATTCAGTAAAAATTTTAAAGCAATGGATAAATTTAGATGTAGGCTTCAGGACACACATTTTAACATATTGTTAAAATAAAAATATACAACCAAAGCCCATGAAGGCCATGAAACCAGTGCTGTCCTTCTTCCCAAATGATCTTTTCTGTATTCAACTTCAGACCATGTTCTCTGGCTTAGCTGGGCTGTAAGTCTCCACTTGACCCCGGTTTTTTCTGCAGGGAAATAAGAGAGTGTGGTACAAAGAGGAGAGGGTACTGCACTGTCACTGTGGTTCTAGAATCAAGAGGCGGCTCAGACACAGAAGAGTGTGGGCTGGAAGACAGAGCTAAGGGAGAGAGCTCTTCAGCAATGTTGATAGTTACAGCAGGACCCTGCAGGACACCTAACTTCACAGCTCTCCACGTGGACACTCAACCTCAGGAGGCCTGACAGTTCTAAAGCGAGAGAACACACTTATGCCAATCAACCCCCTAGAGCAGTGTTGCTAAAGGAAGGAGAAGTGTACAGAATTTCAGGTTCTCGGCAGTCAATTTTGCCTCTTGTCTTCTCATTTCCTTGTGCCTAGACAGGACCAGGCAGCCTTAGGGATGCAGACATGGGGTGATGTTTTCCGGTGGAGACCCCACTGAGTTAGTCTGCTCCCTGAGTGTTTTCTGTCTCCTTGCTGGAAGCTCCTTCTGCTTGCCCTTGCCCCAGGGCTAGGGGTGGGGTGGCAGGACTCACTGTCAGGAAAGCCAAGGCAAAGGGAGAGACAGGAAGGGGAAAGAAATAGCAGCTCCGGGGTTCGGGGTTCTCTGCTGGAGTGAGGCTTCCAGCAGGGTCAGGAGCTGGGACTGGTGGACAGGCAGCCCAGAGCTGCATGGTCTAGACGTGGAGCTAGCCAGACCCTGCCACTGCTGAGGCCTTGTCCTGGGCAGGGTCACCACGGTGGAGGGAAGGAAAACTGCTGCCTTCAGCGTGGTGGCTCAGGACTTCCTGAGCAGCCCCACTGAGGAACAATCTGAGATGGGGTTCAAGGGGACACAGGTTTTCTGGATGGATGGGGCTGTCTCCTGGGCTCAGAAATCCCTCACATCACTGGACATGCCACATCCTAGAAAAAGACTGCATTTCTCCACAGTTCCATTAAATAGTCACACTGATGCTACTAATATTGTTACAATTATAAAAACAGTGATTTTATCACATGCCCATGATGTACAGGTGCTATGAATGCATACTTCATTTCTAGCCCTTCCAGCAACTCTATGAGGTGATCATTATTTGCCTCATAGAATACATGAAGAAAATGAGGTCAGACAGCTGAAGTACCTCTCCACGTCAGGATTCTCACCCAGGTCTTTCTGATGCCCAGGCCTCTGCTCTTCATGTGGCACTTTCTCAATAAAGATGATTTTCCTTCGTCCTCCAAGGGAGGATGAGCCTAGGGAAAGGAATGCTGTCCTGGAAACTAGGAAGGAAGGACAGCACATGGGAGAGTCCTAGGGAGGTAGTCAGCCACTCAAGGGCAAGCCAAACAGGGGAGCTGTATATCCAGGCAGGGAAAGGCAGAGGGAGTGGGGCAGTGCTGGGTGTTATGAAGCACAGAGCCAGGAGATTTCTGGGAATTCTGCTGGACAGCAAGGCCAAGGAGTAAGAGCAGTGGCAAGACTTGAATTCGGTCACCAGGAACTCATGGAAAGCTGGCCTCTGAGAGTGGCAGCCAAAGCAATGGCACAGCTTCCTCTGGCATCCAGTGCCTGCAGGGGAGGAGAAAGGGCAGAGGAACCCTGGCCACCTGGGAAATTCTAGTCGGAGGGAGCCATAGAGGTGACAAGTAGCAGTGACCAGCTACAAACCTTACAGGCCTATGAAGTGAGGGCTCCTGATAGACAGATCTACGTGCTTCCCTTTGGTTCCAAGAGAAGAGAGCAGCCCCTAGTGAGCCAGTGAGCTGGGAGGCATCAGAAGCCCATGCAAAGAAAGCTGCCCTACAGCAGGGTCACTTTTAGACCATCCACATACCCACCCTCACTCTGTGGGGGGTTGAGCATGTTTCTACATATAGTACTATGCTTTGCATTGGTTCCCCAGCCCAGGGTGGGAGCTTTAAGTTGACATACCTCCCCTGTCCCTGCCGCTACATTAAAGGGGACCTCAGCAGTCTCCTGCAATGCATGGTTCTAGTTATGGGTGGCTTGTGCCATCCCTTCTTTCTTTTCCATTCCATCCTTCTCTGACTCCTACCACTCTCTACCTCATCACTCAGCCTTCCTTTTCCATCCTTACCTTGTTCTCCCTCTACTTGACACTTGGCACTGCCCTCGTTTCTCAGTTAGGTTGATCTGCATGTGAGAGAAAAACCCAAAAGAACGATGGATAAACAGGATAAACAGTGATTCAACAGGCTAGATGTTTATTTCTCTAACACATAACAGAAATTCAGGGGTGGGTTCAGGACTAGTGTGGGGGCTCCCCCACGTCATTGAGGACACAACCTCCTATGTTTCTGATCCACACAGCTTCCCAAGGCCAACTCATATATCGAGGTGGCAGCAAGAGCTCACTCCATCATGAACCCAGAGTGAGATGGAGGAGGAAAAGCAGAAAGACAAGGAGAGTGCTGCGCGGAGTGAGCTCCCTCTAAGCATCCTGTCTCCCACATGTCCCTTCCACTTTTATCTCATGGGCCAGAACTTAGTCACATGGCTACACCATGTGTACATGGCTACACATGTCCCACCACTACTGGGAAGTGTGGTCTTTATTCTGGGAAGCAATGGCCCAGCTAAAAGTTAAGGGGAAGAAGAGGAGAACGGGTATCTTCCCGCCCTCCTCCTCTGCAATGACCAGGATCACCCTCAATCAAGGTCTGGGTTTTCCTTCTGGGTTCGGTGTCTTAGGCTGCCTGAGTATGGAAGAAAATTAACACATTGTTAACACAGTACTTAACTTAGCACCAAGATCATAGCTAAGCTTTTCCCTCTCCTTGCAAGGACAGTGTTACTTCCCACCATGTTTGCCCAAGCTCCCTGTGTGGACCCAGAGCCCCTGCTGTGTTCTGATTACATTAGGGGAGGCAAAGTGCTATGGCAGCTGAAGACGGATGCAGTTTCTGTCCTGAATTATTTCTCTTTTTTTGTTTAATGAACCAACCTTTGCAGATAGAATTAGAAGCAGGAAAATAGAAATCCTGGGGCATCTAAAAGATAAACAATCGTCACTCCCACTTTAGAAGCTATTTTAGGTAAAAAACAAGTAAATAACTACATAAAATGAAAAAACACGAAAGCTACAGCCTCAAGGTATCCTTGTGCAGTGACTGTCAATCTAAATAAAAGAACCATCTTAAAAATAAAACCTGAGGCCAATTCCCAATACGTAGAAGATATAAAAGCGGTATTGTATTTCCATAAATTTACTTTGTGCATTCAGATGGATAATATTTACTTATAAATCCCATCAGCTAAACAATGAAATGAAGCCATATTAATGAGCTTAACTATTTGAAATTAGAGCTTATAGGTGCACTCTTATAAAAATGTTAATATCTAGTTTATTTTGTATGTATTTTTGCATACATAACATCAAAATATATTTCGTAATATCATGGAGGTCTGGATACACATAGAAAGTAGTTATAAAGGTAACACTGTTTACCGCTTATCTCACACCTGCAGTTGTGCTCTTCTTTCTAGTGTAGACGGCAGGAGCAGCTTTCTTGTAGCCTGCCCAGTGCGCAGTGGTGAATGATCCTTGACAGTTCAGGTTAACCCACTGGTGGCTTCAAAATATTAAAATATAGTACATAACATGTTTGAATGTGATGTTTTATCTTACGACATTATAAATAGTTAAGTGTATTAAAAATGAAATAAAACCCAACAGCCATGGAACCTCTGGCATGCTGCGGTCCGTGGAGATATCTCCAAGTAGAATGTCTTATGTCTTGGTTTCACCAAAGCTGCCTGTATCACACGCCCTGTCCTTCCCTGCCCCGCCACTTCTTCTCGAGCTGGGTCTTATCTGCACTTGCCCAGGAGGGCAAGTACGCTCCCTTCTCGCCTTTCCCGCCTCTGCTGTTACTGTTTGCTGCATCCTGCCTCTTCTGTTTTTCAGCCTGTACAGCTTCTCTCTGGTGGCCCCATGTTCCCTCCCTCACATCTTTCTCCATTGTGTGTCCTTGGCAGAGGAGGTCTGGGTGGGCAGGCAGGATGCAGGGTAACAGGAAGAATCACAGTTTTGTACTTCCTTTCATTACCCTCTGCATCACCCCTGGAGAAGTAAGAATCCTCACAGTATCTTCCTTCCTTGGTATGTGTGGAGAAACAAACGTGCAAAGTGGTCTCAGCCAGAAGGCAGAAACCTTTTATTTCCGTGGAAGGAGAGAGGCCATGGATGTAGGTTACAACACGACAACTGGATATTAGGCGCCTGAGCTGTGTGTGAGCCTTGCAGGCTCAAGAGCGGAGGATTCTCATTCCGACTTGTCTGAAATCTTTCCCCCAGATTAGAACATGGGCCCTCACCCAGCAGCATCTTACTGGGAAGAAAGAACCTTTTCACTCTTTTCCATGGCATCTCACCAACCATGGGTGGTGGCTTGCTGTGGGAAAGAGAACCGGGGCTTTGTGTGGGATGCCTGCGCTCAAGCCCAGATCCCACCACTCGTGAGCTTTGTGGGACTGAGCAAGTTTCTTAACCTCTCTGTGTCTCAGTTTCCTGATCTGTAAAATGGGAACGTGATAGCTGCCTGCCTCTGCCACATGTGGTTGCTGGGCAATAAAGAGAATCAGCATCTGTGAAACTTCTTTGTACCTGTGGAGGTTACACATGGTAATTTTAGGCAAGTGGGCAAATTTGAGAGCCAGGGAGCAGCTTATTAATCTAAAACATTAAAGATGCTTAAATTCCCACCTCTTTCCTCATCCTTGTCTGGTACATATTCTAAACACAACTCTTATTGTATTTGAACTGTGCCAGAAGCACTGAAATCTATTGATGTAACATGAGCATTAAATTTATTCATAACCATAGCCTCATTTTCATAAAGAGGGGAAAACACAGATCTCTTAGGGCATTCTGTAGATGCTGATGTTTGAGAGGATGTTTATAAGGAGCTGTTTTTTGAGTTTTCTATGAAACCATGTGATGATTTAAGATTCTTATTTAATTAAGTATATCTTTTGCCATTTTTACCCATATGAGAAAAATTATGAGTGATTTGTAGACATTTCCATAATTCCCAAGATGAAAATATTGTCTTAGAATGCTCCTTTGGTATAACTTATTTGGGTTTTATCTCTGTGCCAAAGAAGGCTCAAAAAAATAATAAACCAACATTTTTAATGTGAAGCTGTTTACATAATTTACCAAAATAAGGGTTTTTAAGTGTCTTTGACCCCTACCTTGCATATTTTTTTCCTGCAAGCATGCAGGCATTCAGCAGAATATCCCCAGGGTCTTGGGAACAGAACAATTACTCCCATCAGCATTGTTTTGAGGGTAATAGAGAGCAGTGGGAAGAACCGGGGCCCTGCAAGTGGCGACTTGGCCCCACACCCCGAGTCCACTGCTCCCTGGGCGGCCACCCCTCCCCTGGGCCTCAGTTTCTTCACATGTACAGTGAGGACACCAAACCTTTAGCTCTCCTCCACTGCCTCTTCCTCTGCCATCATGGTCTATGGTAGTTTCTGCCTTCCTAGGGAGGTCTTACAAATCAAATCATGTTCAATGGGGTTTGAATCTGATGACCTTTAGCCCTTAACCGGACTGTACACATTTTGTTTTATCCATACAGTATTTTGAAACTGGAAAGTTTACATAAAAATCCAGTTGGGAGCTTTTATTGAAAAATCAGAGGATTTGCAACATTGGCTCTGCATTACAATTTTTGTTTGGGCTTGAGTTACAGCCACCCCCTTGTTGTGTCGGAGAGTCTGGGCTCTCCTGCTCCCCCACCTGCCCTGGTCTGGCTCACTCATGTCACCTGCCCAGGACCTATGCCTGTGAGTTTGGTGATCCTTATGAATAGGAGAATCCATTCTGTTCTCCTTTCCTAATGGAATTTCGATTGTTAGTGTAAGTATCTCTAAGAAGGAAAGAGATGATCTTAACTTTTCATGGGTCCATTTTGTTAAGCACAAGCTTAAGAAAAACCCTACCTTCCAAAGTTGCATTTTGTCATTGCTGATTCCTCATGGAACTATGCAGGGTAGTTCTGGCTTATGTCATTAGCTCTGAAAGTGGTTAGGTTGGTCTAAGAAAATCAGGCTGCGAGTGAGTAAGAGTTCAGTTATGAATTGGTTCAGGGTTTTTGTAGGCCACTGTAGTCCACCTGAGAGACCCGGGGAGCAAGGGCCAAGAGCTTGTGGCCAGTCACCAGAAGGGTAGAGAGCTGAATGAACAGAGTCTGATGCAAGGACAGGTGAGAGAGGCTTGGATCAGGGTTAAGCCATGATCCTGAGTGACATTTGAGGCTCTTGCAGTAGCATTTCAAGACCCCTGCCAAGTGGACATGGATGCTGGGACCATCAGTGACATGGCAGGGCACTGACATGGGGGATATCTAGGGGCCCCTGGATCCCCATCTCCCTGGGAGCCAGACCCTGCACCAGGGATTGGGCAGCACATGGCTAGCTTAGTAGCATGGCCTGGTGAGGTCCGGAACCAGGACAGCCAGAGCAGGTTGTCTGCCATCTGCTGTTCCTAACTCAGCCCTGGGCCCTCCGTGTAGATCCACAGCAGGAGCTTCTATGCGTGCATGCTCTTGGCAATTTTGCACTTTGTGTCTTTTAAAGACATTATTGTGATACTAATAAATGAAACATTTAAGGCAGAACACCTACTACCTACCATCATAGCATACCTATTTTTAAATTTAGTTCATAAGAAAGTTTATTTCACAAACTACTCTTAACTGTGGTCCAGCTTCCATCTTCACCACTTCACTGAAAGGTGCTCTTTCAAAGTTCACCGATTTTAATAACTCTGGTGGATACCCTTTGGTTCTTATATTGCTTGACCTCTTGGTGGCATTGGATAAAGCTGACCATGCCGTCCTTGAAGAATTCTTCACAGCCCCCTCATTTCTTCCTACCTTATCTGCTGGCCTCAGTGGTAGTTAAGTGGCTTGGTCCTGGACTCTTTTCTTATCTTACCTCGTTGCCTTTCCTTGGATAATCTCATCCACTCCCATCTCTATGCTGGTGACTCCTGTGTTTGTTTCTTCTGCCCGGGTTTCTCCTGTGAGTTCAGACATGTGTGTCCTCTTGCCTGTTACACATCCCTGCTTCGATATTTTAATAGCTGCTCTTGGTGCCCCACCCAGGTCCCCGTCACTGCCAGGCGTACCCATCCCGCAGCTGCTGTGACAATTGCCCTCCACCCAACAGGATCTGCCTCCTTTATGCCTCTACCCTACCCCATGGGAAGATATCTGCCACTGACCAGCTGACATGGGGTCATGCCTCAAGGCGGGGCAACTCTGTGGTGTAATTCCTGCTCCACAGCCCCTGTGGGATCAGGCTGAAGATGACTGACACCTTGCTTAGCCTGTTCCCCTGCCATGTCCAGTTTCCCTCACTTCCCTTCTCCTGAGGGAATTACTTTCAAGAGAATCCCCATCTCAGGCTCTGCTTCTAGAACCTGATCTAAGACAACTGTCATATTGACAGCTCAGAATTACTATATCTGAAACCTAAATGTCCCCCACTCCCTCACAGAGTGTCTATTAATATGCACGTACCTTGAGTGCACTCAGGTAAAATTGGTGCCTCGGTCAAATTATAGATTATAGTATACTTCATCACCTAGGAAGGTTTCTTGTAAAGAACTGGCCGGTTTATGGGTTGGCCCAGGTATCGCCTTCTTCTCCAGATGGGAAAACTGAGATTCTGAGAAGATACGTACAAAGTAGATATTGTAATGATTTCTTGGACTCCAAATGCAGTTCTCTTCATTGACATAATTACAGAGGTATAATTTCTGTATCTTGGATTTCTGTCATTTCTGATTCCTCCCTTTTGGAACTTGCTATCCAAAGCAACTTAACAAAATGTTGGACATATATTCATAGACTATAAAACTTTAAATCTGGAAGGAAACTTAGACATCATATAATAAGCAAAGCTAAGTGCAAGCTCCCACTCCCTTAGACATCCAGGAGCAGAGCAGACATCACTAATCAAACCTGACACGCTTTCCCAGTGTGTCTAGGTGTGCCCTCAGAATCCCTCTTAATACAGTTTTCCAGATGACCATTATCAGTCCATGAGTGTATAGGTAGCTACTTAGGGAGATTAGATATACATATACATTTTACATATACATATACATATAAATTGAACCTTCACAATCCTTATCAGATTCAATCCCTTTATTGAATACATGAGCAAACTGAGTTCTCATTGAGATAAGCAATTTGCACCAGGTGAGGCGGTTCTCAAATTCAGCCCTACTGACTCCTGATTCTGCATTCTTTTGAACATCCTATACACATATTTGCATTTCTGTTCCTTTCATTTGAATACTTACCACCAGTAGATGTTTTGCTGACAAAAATACCTAAAGGAACTTTGCATGATTTCCAAATCCACTTAACTGGATAGTTTTCCTGGAAAACAGCAAAGAATCTAAGACAACTGGTTTACTTTTTTTTTTTTCCCTGAATGTGAGCAGTTGGACAAGGAAATGATTTAGTCTGGGAATTGCAGTTATACCTAGGATGGCTGATTGGGCCGAATTTTGTGAGTTTTTGAAGGAGGAGTCAATTTGGTTTTCAATTTAGCAGATTAAAATTTGGATATTTAATGTGAAGTCTTTCCCTTTTCTCACCATTTAGCCTAATGAGTAATCACCTTGTGGAAACTTTTTTGTTCGTTTGTCTTTTGCTAATTGTGACTGTTCATTTATAGCTAGGCGTTACTGTGCATTTTCATTGGCCATGTGACAGAGTTAAGTAGAAACAGGCAGAACTGAATTTTTCATGCAAATGAGTCCTAAGAAAATTGAGACCCATGTGAACTTTAAACTAGAAGCTTTCTCTTTTCCATATGAAATGCGTCAGTCCCAGCCTAGCATGGTGTGTATGTATTACTCTTGCCTGTTCCTTCCTCGAAGACACCGCTTTCTTTCGCTACTGTATTACTGCATTATCTTGGCCTCCTTCTCAACACTGACAGATTTCTCAGTTTCATCAATGCTTATGTATTCTTCTTTTGCTCCATCTCTGTTGGTCTCCCCCAATATTCAGTCCTCAGCACTCTCTCTTTGTTCTCTCAACCTCCAAAATTTACTCACAGAGCTTCAGCTCCCACTTTATAAGGATGAGGCCGTGATAAAAGTCTAGAGCCTTCATCTCTCTGCAGAGCTCCAGTCTGCTTCCTTGTCAGCTGCTAAACATGTTCATTTTGTGTTCCATTCATCCCTCTGAGTTCAGTGAGAAGACCTACACCTTGTCTTCATTCTGACTTTATTCTTCATGTCCACAATATGATCTTTTTATCGGTGAGTCATGAAAACCGAAGACATTGGTGGTCTTTGGATCCCCTGTTTCCTGTATCCTGACATTCTAGATCCCAAGTCCCCTCAAATGTTTTTGTCACAATGTCCTTCACACCCATATCAGCCTTTCTACTCCCATTGCCACCTCCCTGATCCAGGCCTGGGCAGGACTGGTCCTATGTCCTCCTCCACAGCTTTCATACCTCCTATAGGCCTAGTAATTATAGCAATCCAGGGATTCCAAAAAGAGGTCACTTCCATGTGCAATGCCTTAACGTAATGGACAATCAAATCAATAAAGTGGTTACAAAAAATAAATGACATGAGAAAAAGCCTGGAAGGAAATGATCTCAAATAATGGTACACATCACCTACCTAGCAGCCCAGGCCAGAAACCCCACTGCCATCTTCAGCTTCTCACTACTAGGAATCCCAGCATTCCATTAAGCCTGCTTCTTAAAAGTCTCTTAAATTAGTTTCTGCCTCTTCATTTCCATTGCCCTGGTCTTCGTTTACAGTCTCAGCCTCAGTATCCATCACTATGACGAAAAGTGTCAACCAGCCTCCCTCCTCTAACCCAGCTAGCACCTTCCAATCCACTCTCTTGTGTCAGGAGCTCTGTTTTTCAAAACAGGTCTTACCTTAGTGAAGACCATGATTGTCTTCTTATCATTTACTTTTACAAATGCTGATTCTTTAGATGGCCTCCAAGGCCCTTTGAGACCAGCCACAAACCTCCTCCCCTGGCTTGTCCCCTCCATTTCTGACTCCAACCACTGAACCAACAATCATCCCTTCTGAAACACGCCATGTGCAGTTATGTCGCTGCCCTTTTACACAAGGTGTCCTCCCCAGTTACAGAGTAGCTTCCTCCAAATACCACAAGCTTTCAGCTATATGTAGAATCTAAAAAAAAAATGTTGAATTTATTGAAAAAGAGAGTATAATTGTGGTTGTCGGGGGCTGGGGGGTGGGGTAAATAGGGAGAGATTGGTAAAAGGGTACAGATTCTCAGTTATAAGATGAATAAGTTCTGAGGAGCTAATGTACAGCATGGTGACTATAGTTGATAATACTGTATTGTATAATCGAAATTTGCTAAGAGAGTAGAACTTGTGTTCTCACCAAAAATAAAATAAAATAAAGGTAGATATATGAGATGATGACTGTGTTAATTAACTCAGTGGGGGGAATCTTTTCACAATGTATATGTACAGATCATCACATTGTACACTACAAATATATTACAATTTTATTTGTCAATTACACCTCAATAAAGCTGAAAAAAAGTCTTCTTCCATTCTCCTGCTATAAACTCTTGTGCATCTTTCCAGACCTAGCTCAAGTACCCCTGCTTCTATAAACCACAGTTCACCTCTCCTGATCTGCTACCTGGCATTTTATACACTTATCTGTTGCACCTCCAATATTGTTGTGTAGCTACATCTTTACATTTTCCTCCTCCTTCAGGCTGTGAGCTGTGATTTGCTTTATGTTCCCAACACCTGACAGAGAGCCAGGCACGTAATAGGAGCTTAATAGTATTGGATGAGTGAATGAATGAATGAATGTTCCAAGAATAAAGGTACCAGTTAAATCATTTCTTTTTGGTTAGAGAACATGTGTAAAGTGTATTTTCAGTGTAAATTAGCAAAAGTGCTATAAGTGATTCAGAGTATTAGAGATACTCTATTTTGGCAAGAAAAACTTTTTTTTAATTGTGAAATTTTTGTTGTACATTATTGTTTATCAGTCACCATATAAGTGCATCCCTCCACCCCTTGTGCCCAACCCCTACCCCATAGCCCCTGGTAACCACCAAACAGTTCTATCTGTGAGTGTGTTGGTTTATCTTCCACATATGAGTGAAATCATGCCCTGTTTGTCTTTCTCTTTCTGGCTTATTTCACTTAACATAATACCCTTCAGGTCCATCCATGTTGTTGTACATGGGACGATTTTGTCTTTCTTTATGGCTGAGTAGTATTCCATGATGTATATACATATATATATATATATGTGGTGTGTATATATATATATGTGGTGTATATATATATATATGTGGTGTATATATATATATATGTGGTGTATATATGTATGTATGTATGTGTGTGTATATATATATATATATATATATATATATATATATACACCACATCTTCTTTATCCAATCATCGGTTGAGGGACGCTTGGGTTGCTTCCATGTGTTGGCTATAGTGAATAATGCTGCGATGAACATAGGGGTGCATAAGCCTCTTTGGATTGTTGATTTCAGGTTTGTTGGGTAGACACCCAGTAGTGGGATAGCTGGATCATAAGGTATTTCTATTTTTAATTTTTTGAGGAATCTCCATACTGTTTTCCATAGAGGCTGCACCAGTTTGCATTCCCACCAGCAATGGATTAGGGTTTCTCCACAGCCTCTCCAGCATTTGTTGCTTTTTGTCTTGGTGATTATAGCCATTCTAACGGGTGTAAGGTGATATCTTAGTGTGGTTTTGATTTGCATTTCCCTGATGACTAGTAATGTTGAGCATCTTTTCATGTGCCTCTTGGCCATCTGTATATCTTCTTTGGAGAAGTGTCTGTTCATTTTGTCTGCCCATTTTTTGATTGGGTTGTTTGTTTTTTTGTTATTCAGTTGTGTGAGTTCCTTATATATTATGGAGATTAATCCCTTGTCAGATATACGGTTTGCAAATATTTTTTCCCAGCTGGTGGGTTCTCTATTCATTTTGGTTCTGGTTGCATTTGCCTCGTAGAAGCTCTTTAATCTGATGAAGTCCCACTTGTTTATTTTTTCTTTTGTTTCCCTTGTCTGAGTCGACATGGAATTCAAGAAGATCCCTTTATGGCTGATGGCAAGTAGTGTACTACTTATATTTTCCTCCAGGAGTTTTATAGTTTCAGGTCTCACCTTCAGGTCTTTGATCCATTTTGAGTTAATTTTTGTGTATAGCAAAAGAAGGTGGTCTACTTTCATTCTTTTGCAAGTGGCTGTCCAGTTTTCCCAGCACCATTTATTGAAGAGACTTTCCTTTCTCCACTGTATGTCCTTAGCTCCTTTGTGAAAGATTAGCTGCCCATAGATAAGAGGTTTTGTTTCTGGACTTCCAGTTCTGTTCCATTGATCTGTGTGTCTGTTATTTTACCAGTACCTTGCTGTGTTAATTACTATCGCATGTAGTATGTTTTGAAGTCAGGGATTGTGATGCCTCAGCCTTGTTCTTCTTTTTCAGGATTGCTTTAGCTATATGGGGTCTTTTATTGCCCCATATGAATGTTAATATTCTTTGTTCTATTTCTGTGAAGAATGTCCTTGGGATTCTGATTGGGATTGCATTGAATCTGTAGATTGCTTTAGGTAGTATGGACATTTTAACTATGTTTATTCTTCCAATCCAAGTGCATGGAATATTTTTCCATTTCTTTATGTCATCATTGATTTTGCTCAATAATGTCTTATAGTTTTCACTGTATAGGTCTTTCGCTTCCTTGGTTAAATTTACTCCTAGATATTTTATTCTTTTTGTTGCAATTGTATATGGGATTGTCTTCTTGAATTCTCTTTCTGTTAGTTCGTCGTTGGTATATAGAAATGCAACTGATTTCTGTAAGTTGATTTTGTACCCTGCCACTTGGCTGTAGTTGTTGATTATTTCCAATGGATTCTTTAGGGTTTTCTATATATAAGATCATGTCATCTGCAAACAGTGAGCGTTTCACTTCTTCATTGCCTATTTGGATTCCTTTTATTCTTTTTGCTTGCCTAATTGCTCTGGCCAGAACCTCCAGTACTGTGTTGAATAAGGGTGGTGAGAGTGGGCACCCTTGTCTTGTCCCTGTTTTCAGAGGGATGGCTTTCAGTTTTTCCCCATTGAGAATGATGTTGGCTATGGATTTGTCATATATGGCCTTTATTATGTTAAGGTACTTTCCTTATATACCCATTTTGTTGAGAGTTTTTATCATAAATGGCTGTTGGATCTTGTCAAAAGCCTTCTCTGCATATATTGAGATGATCATGTGGTTTTTATTCCTCGTTTTTTTAATGTGGTGTATCACATTGAATGATTTGCAGATGTTGAACCATCCCTGTTTCCCTGGTATAAATCCCACTTGATTGTGGTGTATGATCTTTTTAATGTATTGCTGTATTCAGTTTGCCAATATTTTCTTGAGGATTTTTGCATCTATGTTCATCAGGGATATTGGTCTGTAGTTTTCCTTCTTAGTATTGTCTTTGCCTGGCTTTGGTATCAGGGTGATGTTGGCCTCGTAGAATGTGTTGGGAAGTGTTCCATCTTCTTCTATTTTTTGGAATAGTTTGAGAAGGATAGGTATTAAGTCTTCTTTGAATGTTTGGTAAAATTCTCCAGAGAAGCCATCTGGTCCTGGACTCTTTATTTTTTGGGAGGTTTTTGATTGTTGTTTCAATCTCTTTACTTGTGATTGGTCTATTCAGTTTCTCTATTTCTTCTTGATTCAGTTTTGGGAGGTTGTAAGAGTCTAGGAATTTATCCATTTCTTCTAGATTATCCAATTTGTTGACATACACTTTTTCATAGTATTCTCTTATAATCTTTTGCATTTCTGTGGTGTTTGTTGTAATTTCTCCTTTTTCCTTTCTAATTTTATTTATTTGAGCCTTCTCTCTTTTTTTCTTGGTGAGTCTGGCTAAGGGTTTGTCAATTTTATCTTCTCAAAGAACCAGCTCTTTGTTTCATTGATCCTTTCTACTGTTTTTTTAATTTCAATTTCGTTTATTTCTGCTCTGATTTTTATTATTTCCCTCTTTCTGCTGACTTTTGACTTTGTTTGTTCTTCTTTTTCTAATTCTGTTAGGTGTAGTTTGAGGTTGCTTATTTGGGCTTTTTCTTGTTTGTTAAGGTGGGCCTGTATTGCTATGAGTTTCCCTCTCAGGACTGCTTTTGCTGCATCCCATGTGAGTTGGTATGGTGTATTTTCATTTTCATTTGTCTCCAGATATGCTTTGATTTCTCCTTTAGTTTCATCAATGATCCATTGGTGGTTTAGTAGCATGTTGTTGAGTCTCCACAGCTTTGTCACTTTCCCAGTTTTTTACTTGTAGTTGATTTCTAACTTCATGGCATTATGGTCTGAAAAGATGCTTGTTATGATTTCAATCTTCTTAAATTTATATAAGCATGCTTTGTTTCCCAACATATCGTCTATTCTTGAGAATGTTCCATGCACGCTTGAGAAGAATGTGTAATCTGCTGTGTTTGGATGGAGTGCTCTCTATATGTCTGTTAAGTCCATCTCATCTAGTTTTTCATTTAGGTCCATTATTTCCTTATTTATTTTCTGTCTGGATGATCTGTCCATTGATGAGAGTGGGGTGTTAAGATCCCCTACTATTATTGTGTTGTTGTTAATATCTCCTTTTAGGTTTGTTAATATTGCTTTATGTACCTTGGTGCTCCTGTATTGGGTGCATATATATTTAAAAGTGATATGTCTTCTTGGTGGAGTGTCCCTTTTATCATTATATAATGCCCCTCTTTGTTTCTCATTACCTGTTTTGTCTTGAAGTCAACTTTGTCTGATATAAGTATGGCAACACCTGCTTTCTTTTGTTTGCCATTAGCTTGGAGTATTGTCTTCCATCCTTTCACTCTGAGCCTGTGTTTGTCTTTAGAGCTGAGATGTGTTTCCTGGAGGCAGCATATTGTTGGGTCTTGTTTTTTAATCCATCCCACCACTCTGTGTCTTTTGAGTAGAGAGTTCAGTCCATTTACACTTAGGGTAATTATTGATATGTGGGGGCTTGTTGTTGTTATTTTATCACTCTTTTTCCGGTTCTTTTACCTGATCTGACGAGCCTACCAACTTGAAGGTGTGTCCCCTCTTGTAGTTAGATGCCCTTTGATTTTTCTTTTTCACATGCTCCAAAGTCTGAGTTTGTTATGAAGTTCTGATATACTGTTATATTGATATGAATCTACAGGGTAAAGGTCTCGGCTTCTCTTGTGAAAGAGAAGCCATTCGCTCAGTCCTCTGCTTTTCAAGGAAAGAATTCTGATGCTCCGAGTGTGCCCTTGTTTGTTTTTAGAGAACCCTCTATCTGCTCAAGTTCAGGATGGATGTATGTCTGATTTCACTATCTTCCCTCCAGATGTCCAAATGTCACTAAACATCTTTCATAGTCTATTTTGGCAGAGGCGGGTTGTGGGAATTGCTTCATCGTATTGAACATGGGGCTTACTGTCTGTTTCCATTCTTTTTACTTATTTCACTGGGTTCCATAGAGGAGATTTATGTAAATGTGCTTTCATCCTGCAACTCTTTTTTTCTGTATAGTGATTGTAAGTTCCTTGTAGATTATGGGTTGAACATGGTAAATATAAACTATGGCTCTTTTCAGTGAGCTCAAATTTTTCAATCTCAGTATTCTTCTTATATAGAGATGGTAAGTTGAAAAATGTTTCACGGTACAGAAAGGATTGTAACCATCCTGACCCTCACCCTCTTTGGAGGTTAAAAAACCATTACTAGTTCTTTAAAAAAAGTAATTGGAGATATTAATTTTTGTCCAAACCATCCTTTCAATCAAATTGTCTGGTTGACAGGCCTCATATTGGCTAAATTGAATCCTGAAAAATGGCTTTTGGCCAAATATTCCAGAATATCTAGTGAAAGAGGAGGGGTAGGAGCCTTTTCTGAGCACCTACTGTGGAGCCTAAGCTTAGCTGGCTTGAAAGAAATAATACCAGGCATCTGTGGAATTGCTTTTGCTTTTTAGGCACCTGCTCTTCAACTCAGGCACATTTTCTCGTTTACTGCTGCAACAAACATTTTGGGATGCTTCTGATCTCCTTCTTTGACAAAAAAAGAAACTGAGGCTTAGAAGAGCTGAGTAACTTGCAGCCATCAGGAGCAGAGCCAGTGCCCCGCACCTGCTCTCCCGCCTCGTTGTTTACTAAGCTGCCTGTGGAAATACAGGTTTATGAGACTCCAGCAACACTTACCAGACAACGCTCAGGGGAAACGTGCAGGGCATGGTGGGTGCTCCAGCTTACAGGGCTAAAAGAATTGTCAAAAGTTCTGGTTTAAAATGGTCTCTTCCATTTTAGAGCTAGTAACCACACAGTGTATTTGGTGTGTGTCTATTAACTCTACCACCCAGAGGGACTAGTTAAATGTTTATTCTCTTTACTGTGGTACGCTGAGCTCCATCAGCCTTGAATGAATTTTGATAACACCATCAGGGGGCGCAAAACGATTCTGCCTGAAATTACAGAGTGAGAGTGTTATTACCCATAACATATTAAGAGCAAAACATACTTTTAAATTATCATGACTATTATTACCCTGTAAATTGGGTTTGCTCTTTGGAGCCTTGCTCTTAAAAGCATTTCTAGCATTGCTGGCAGAAGTATGCCACAATTGATCCACTGCCTCACCTCCTATTCACTCTTCAGTCCACAACAGTGGATCCTGCCCCACTTCTCCCAGTGAAACTGCTTTTGTCAGGGTCACCCATGCTGTCCCTGTTGCCAAATCCTGTTGTCTGCCCTCATGGCAGACACAGTCAGCCACTCTTTCCTTGAAACATCCTCTTCCTTTGGTCTCTTTCTTGGTCTCTGTCTGGCTTCAGCTCTTCAACTTTTCTGCCTTAGTTTAAATGTTTGAAGTTTTCCTGGCTTGTTCCTAGGCCCTCATTTTTTCCCCTTGCCTATACTCTCTCCCCTAGGGTGGCCCATCAATTCCCATATTTATGAAGATGTTTATGAAAATGACTGCCATACTTACACAGCTGGCACAGATCCCTCCTCTGAGCTGCTCAAACACCTATCCAGTTGTCCACTTAGTAAATCTCTTCAGATGCCTCACAGATTTCACTAAAACAGGCTCCTACCCACCCTAGTCTTCCTTTTCTCCAGAAACAGCTTCGCTGTCCACACAAGCCAGAAACCTGGGAATGATTCTCAATTCATTCTTTCCCTCAGCCCTCAGATCAAATCTTTCAGCAGGTGTGCCATGCGTCAGTCCACTTCTCTCCATCTCCTCTGCTCCCGGTCTGGTCCAGACCTCAGTCATCTTTACCTAGATTACTGCAGTGCCCTCCATGCTTCCACATGGCCCTCTAGAAGTCGGTCCAAATGCAATAGCAGGTGATATTACAGTGTGTAAATTGGATCCTGCTCTTTTCCTGCTCACAATCCTCAATAACTTCTCATTGCACTTAGAATAAATTCGAACTCCTTGTGCTTCTCTCCTTATTCTCCAACATTAAGCTCTTTTCTTCTGCTGTTCTCTCTACCTGGAATGCTATTACTTCTATTAGGCCAGCCCCTTCTCAACCTATAGTTTTAACTTAAATGTCACCTTCTCTCACAACTCCATCTAAAGTAGGTCACTATGTAATTCTTAGTCTAAGTACCCTACCTATTCTCTAATAAGATACCTTACAAATTCTAATCATTTTATGTTTTAATTAGTTTTTCATCATTTGAATCCCCACTTTAATACATGTTTCATGAAGGGAGGGACTGTGTCTTGTTTTCTTTTTATTACCAGTGCCTGAAATGGTAGGTGCTCAATAAATGTGAACTGAGTGAATAATGGCAATCTAAGCCATAGTGCCTGTGACCATGAGGTGATGGCTCTAGCTGTGGATCAGAATTACTCTCTCTTTGATAACAAACAAGTGACATATATACTGTCACTTCTCCCTGCTACACCCATTTCAGACACTGCTAACTGATCATGACTCTGCAGCCTCATTGAACCTGTGTGCGTCCTCTCAACACTTGGCGCTTCACCTGCTACCGACCATTCAGAGTTGGCACGGCAGTGGACCAAGAAACCATGAAATGTTGATCGGCTTTTCAGATGCCTGTTGCAGAGTGATGTATCAAGAGGAGGCTAGACTAGATGTTAGAAGACATTTCTAAAGACCAAACTAACCATGTTCAGCATCATGAGTCGTTAGAGAAATGCAGATCAAAACCACGAGATACCACTTCACATCCACTATTATCCAATGTTCAAGCAACAAATAAGTATTGGGGGTTCTTGCCCAGATTCTATCACAAAAACTTTCTTACGTATAAACAAGTGTGATCAAATGTTATAGGTACTCAGACCACTGGATTTCTTGCTAATCCAAATGAATAACTAGTATTTGCTTATTGTTGCTTTGCTCATTTAAAATCTGTAGCAACTTTGTGAAGTAGAAATTATTATTGCCACTCAGAAAGCAGAGGCTCAGAAAGGTTGGGGGGCTGTTTGGTAAGTAAGTGAGCCCAGCTATACACCCAAGCCTCTGACTCTAAACCCATCACTCTTTCCCACGTGGCTGACCATTTGGGGGCCTGGTCCTTCCCAGGACATTTTGAGGCAGGTACCTGATCTCACATGATTCTTGGTTGATTCTGCATTCAGCCACTATAAGTTATCCTACACAATTCTATCCAATGACTTCTTTCATGAAATGCTACAAGAGAATCTGATAAGTAAGAGATGGTCCAGAAGAAGGGCATTTTATTCCTCCACTAAGTCTGTGGTTCAAAACACTTCATTTGCTTGGAACAAATTCTAGAGGTGTTGGTACAATTTTATTATTAGACACTCAGTGAGTTTTAAAATGCCATTAGAGTTTGCAGTCCTATGTATCAGGAAACAAAACTCAGAAAGCTCAAGTGATCCTGGGGATTGAGCTCACAGAGCTTTTTTGATCTCTGAAGACTTTCCTTCCTGGATGTTTTATCCCATTTAATTTAGCATCTCTGAAATATCTGTGGAAGCTGGTCAATTGCTGAGGCTGTTCTTCTATTGTTTATAGATGTCAGAGCCGTTGATATCTTAGCTCATCTTCTGCTCTAAATCTGAGGAGCAGATAACAACATCTTCATGCCTTAAGAAAAAAAACATCTGTCCTGTTTCCTGTAAATATTATGCTCAGCCAAGTATACACATATTGTATATTTTACCCTGTAGAATTATCAGCTGGCCTGATGTAGTCTCCCCTTCCAGTTCTGGATTCAGCCTCCCTTTGTTACCCAATGCTCAAGCAGCAAATAGTATTGGGTACTGCTATGCAGAGCAGTAAGCCTTGCTCACATATTGGCAGATGCTGTAGCCAGCTCAGGGCATCAGAAAGCTAATGCTGCAAACACTCTTTGAATTGTCGTGGAAAGATGTTTATGATATGCTGCTGTTAACTGAAAAATGAGGTTATAAAACCATACATAGATTTCCACTTCTAGCAGTAGGGTGAGATGAGCTAGTGCAACCCTTCTTGGTACTAAAAACACAAAAATACTAGTAAAATATAGGTTTTAATATAAGAAAGAGAAAATATTTGCAAAACATATATCTTAAAGAGACTTATATCCAGAATATATATAAAGAACTCTTGCAACACAACAATAAAAAATACAAATAATCTAATTTAAAAGTGAGCAAAAATTTGAATAGACTTTTCTCCAAAGAAGATGTACAAAAGGCCAATAAGTACATGAAAAGATGCTCAACATTATTCATCATTAGGGAAATGCAAATCAAAACTACAGTTAGATAACACCTCACACCCCCTAGGATGACTATAGTAAAAAAGGCAGACAATAACAAGTCTTGGTGAGGATGTGGAGAAATTGGAACACTTATATATTTCTGGTGGGGATGTAAAGTGGTACAACCATTTGGAAAACAGTGTGGCAGTTTCTTAAAAGTTTAAACATAGCCTTACCGTATTACCCAGTAATTCCATTCCTGGAATTGAAAAGGTATGTCCACACAAAAACTTGTACATGAGTGTTCATAGCATCATTATTCATAATAGCCAAAAACTAGAAGCAACCCAGATGTCCATCAGTTGATGAATGGATAAATAAAATATGGTATATCTCTAAATAGAATATTATTTGACAGTAAAAAGGAATGAAGTGCTGATACATGCTACAACATTGATGAACCTTGAACACATACAAAGAAAGAAGCCAGACACAAAAGGCCACGTATGGTCTGATTCCATTTATATTAAATGTCCAGAATAGACAAATTCGTAGAAGCAGAAAGTAGAATAGTGGTTGGCAGGGGCTGGGGCAGGGGGAAATGAGGAGTGACTGCTTAATTAGTGTGGTATTTCTTTTTGGAATGATGGAAATATTCTGGAATTAGATAGTGGTAGGGGTTACAGAACTTTGTGAATATACTAAAAACCACTGAATTGTATGATTTAAAAGGGTAAATGTTATGGTGTGTGGATTGCATCTCAGTAATGTAGAGGGGAGGAGTAAGAAAGGGAAATTTCCAGGGAGTAGAAGTGAAGAAGGAATTTAAAACCAGAGTGGTCAGCCTAGCCAGATGGGGAAAGAGAGGCTTATGGCTCTGATGGCTAGTGGCTGCAGTATTAATTTCTGCATGATGGCAGGAGATGTGGCCTTGAGACTTTGGAGGACAAGCAGCTGAAAATGCGTATTGATGCAAATAATCAATAACCAATCTATAGATAGGACAGATAAGATGACCTTTACTTGAGCCAGGCTGAGGACTATAAGCTGAGAAGACAGTCTCCACAAAGGAAGAAAGCTTCCTGGAGAAGCATGGTTTTCAGTACAGTTTTATACATTTTTAAAGCAAAGAACATACATTAAAAATGCCCAGGATACATATTCATCAAAGTTTCAAAGAGGTATTCAGTTGCAAATTAGCGGGTCAACGTGTGAGCCTGATGTCCAGGAAAGGGAACTTACCTTTAGGAGCACTGATACAGGCATTACTGATACTGGATACTGGCAGTGTAGGAGGAGAAGTATGCATTCTTATCTTCAAAGAGTGCATTCTTTTACTTTGAGATAATGTTTAATGCATTCTTTAATGGTTAAAGCAGATGTGTAATGTATGTTTGATAAGCCATAGGTCAGGCTTCTTTAATTCAAGCAGAATCAGTTTTAAACCAGAATACCTACCCCATATACCTCAATATGTGAAAATTTTCTTGTCATGAGATACCTGCATAAAGTTCCACATTGGGGAGTTTCATTCTCAGTAAAAGGGGCGGCTAGAAAATTTCCACTCACTGGCTTAGGGGAACTGCAATTCAGGTGATCTTTTCCTAGACCCTTGGGTGGGAGAAAAGAAGTCTTCCATAAGAAATCAAAGCTCAGAGTCCCAAGCCTCCACTACACATAGGATTGAAGATCAAAATCTTATTACTCATGTGGTACAGGATTCCCCAAGCTAAGAAACAAACCTGAAGCTGGTCCGGAATTGATGACCTCTCTGTGGTGCCTTGTGAAAGCAGATGCATAGCTGCTCTGAGGCAACACTTGCACAGAAAACGTGCACTTACAGGAAAAGCCATCTTGGCTGGAGATGACCTCAACCAAAATGATAAACCGTGAAAGAAAAGAATCCACCTTGAACAAGAGTTAATAGACACACTCAATAGAAGGATTAGCACCACTTCTAAGAATTTAAAATAATATAAGAATCAGGAAAAGGATATAAAAGAAGTATGTTTAAAATAATTCAAAAGATAAAAGAATGAATAGAAACTGTAAGGAAGGAATGACACAAAAGAGAAAAGGACAGGCAGATTTAGGTACAGATAAATCAATAGAACTTCTGGAAATGAAAATTAAAATCAGTAAATTTCAAAACAGTTAAACAGTAGAGAAAACACGAATGAAGAAGGAATTACTAAACTAGAAGCTAGAACTGAGTTACTTATCCAGAATGTATCCCAGAAATACAAAGAGATGAAAAAAGAGATTGGGAGGCATGGAAAAGTAGGGGAAGTTTGACATATAACTGGGGTTCCAGAAGGAGACAGTATGGAGCAGGGGACAACATTCAAAGTTATAATGCTTGGAGAATTCTTTAGGATTTATGAAAGTTTTAGAAAATTACCAAGTGTCTCAAGTAGAATAAATGCAAACAAATCCTCACTTAGACACTTCTTAGTGAAACCACAGAACTCTGAAGACAAAAAACTCTTAAAAGTAACCAGTGAGAAAAGTGAGGTTCCCTACAAAGGAATAATTAGACTGACAAACTTCACATTACAACATTTGAAGTCAGGAAAAAAAAAAAAAAAATGATGGACTAATACCTTCAGTGTTATTTGGTGCTTTTGCAAAAGAACTGACAACTTAAGATTCTGTACCCACCTAAACTGTCATTCAAATATAAGGGCGAAATAGACATTTTCAGCAAATAAAGGCTGCTAGAATTTCCTTCCTGAAAGAATGACAGAAGAACTTTAGCAATAAAAAAATTAACGTAAGATGAAAAATCAGATGCAAGAAGCAATGATAATCAAAGAAATTGGTAAATGTGGATAAATCTATACAAATATCAACTGAAAAAATGATAAATGAGTTCTGCTTCTGGTCATGGCTGAGTAAGCTCCTAATGTACTGACCCTCCTGCAGATAAAAAGTATACTTTCTGGACAAAATGGAAAAACCAGTTACCATAGAGCACCCTATTTGCAACCAAATTCAGAAGAAACTAGAGGGATATCGATACTTGGAAGAAAGGAATGGCACTAGATGGGTTTCCTGTGTTGAGGGCTCTTAGTCTGTGGGCAGGCCCCAGTTTGTATAATGTGGGGTGGCTAAAACTCCAATTAAACAATATTAAGAATAATTTTTGCAGTTACAAACCAGGATTAAACCAAAATACTATCAATAATAACATAGAGCATCAGAGGGAATTAAAGCTTGTGTTGTTGATGAAAAGAAAGCTGTTAACATTAGGCATTAATCCCAATGTACATGTTAACATGTTAAGAGTAACCACTAAAAGAAGTGAAAAAGAACATAAAATGCCAAATCATACTTGGGAATTCAACGAAAATGAAGAAAACCAATCAATTTAATAGAAAGTAGGAAAGGAGAAAAGGAGGAAACAAAGAAGCAGCATGGTAAATAGAAAACACAAAATAACATAGTAGAGCTAAATCCAAGTATATTAGTAATCTCAATATAAATGGTTTAAACTTCGATGCTAAAAGAGAGATTCCCATGCAGGATAAAAGTGGAAAATTCAGCTGTGTTCTGCTTATAAGATCCCAATCTGAAACATAATGATACAAATGTTGAAAGTGAAAAGGTGTAAAAAGATATACCCAGGCACGCTATCAATTTAAAAAATAACTAACATAGACTATAAATATAAGACAGACTTTAAGGCAAAAAGCATTATTAGGGATAGCGAGGGTTGTGTGTAATCACAAAAGAAATATTCCATTAAGTACATAACACTTATGAACCTTAATGCACCTTACATTATAGTCTTAAAAAATATAAAGTAAAAATTAACTAGAATTGAAGAGAAATTGATAAATCCACAATTATAATGGGAAAGTTTAATGTCTCCTTCTCAATAGGTAGAGAATAAATACTCTTTTTAAACACACCTGGGACTTTACAAAGATTCATCATGTACTAGGCTATAATGCAAGTCTCAACAAATACCAGAGAATTAATTTCTTCCAGACTCTCTTCTCTGATCAAAATGTTAAAAAATAAAAATAAAAATAAATAAAAAACCCATATATTTTGAAATTTTAAACCTGAGAATTATAAAATTTGTAAGACTGAATGACAATAAAAATGATCTGATTCAAGCTGTGCAGCTAAAGTGATATGTTGAGAGAATCTTTTAGCCTTAAATGCATAAATTAGAAAAGAATAAACATTAAAAGTAAGTGAGCTTTACTTTTTAAAAGTTTATTTTTTTAAAGTTATAAAAAAGAATAGAGCAAATTCAAAATTAGTAGAATGCAGAATAAAGATAAGACTGGACTTTATTGCAATGGAAAACAGGTAAACAATGTAGACAATCAACTTCACTGAATGCTAGTTCTTCATTAAAATTAACAAAATAAACCTCAGAACTTACTAATCAAGGGGTAAAAAAGCTTAGGCTCAAATAAGCAATATTCAGAAAGAAAAGGGGGACATGATTACAAATATAACAGAAGACTTAAAGCATGAGAGAAATCTGTGAACCAGTTTATGCCAACACAATTGAAAATCTAAACAAAGATAGACAATTTTGTAGGCTTCAACCTTCCCATTTTAAAATATGAGGGCAGGGGAGGGAGCGAGAGAGAGTAAGGGAGAGGAAGGATGTTCACCTAAATAGCTCTGAGTAGAAGAATGCAGGTAATGCTAATATTTTTCCTTTTTACTTACCTGTGTCCTGATTAATTTATTCCCATGCCGAATGTGTCAGGCAAGGGTGACTCCTGTGTACAAAGCTACTGTTTACCATTTAGGTCATGGATTTTGAGAATTTTCCTCTGGTCAGCCAGGCCATGGAAGACCCTGGAAAGAAAGAGTGGAGTCAGGAAGGAGCCTGGATGGGCAGAGAAGGGACAGCAACATGGCCAGCGACAGGGCCACGGGAGGAATCCCTGAGGCAGGGATGGCTGAGGACTTTCACTCCATCTTCACATTGTCTTCTCTGCTGCTGTGTGTCTCTTCCAAGGAGACTTGTCATTGAATTTACGGCCCACCAGGGTAATCCAGGATACTCTCATCTCAAGATCTTTACCTTAATTACATCTCCCAAGACTCTTTTTCCAAATAAGGTAACATTTCAGGTTACAGTGGGTTAGGGCTTGGACATATCTTTTGGGGGGCCACCATTCAACCCACTGCAGGGGCTATTTGAGTATGTATAAAATGGATTGGGGTAGTATGGGCCTTCTTAAGCAAGACGTAAAACTCAGAAGCCATTAAAGGAAAGACTGACAGATTTAACTACAGAAAAATTAAACGCTTCTAAATGATGAAAGACAACATAAGTTGAAAAGACAAGTGCAAAATGGGAGAAAATATTTGTCACATAAATCATAGATTTATCCATGATGAATTATACAAGCACAAACTGGGTACAGAAAAATAGATTTTAAATTATTAAATGAATTGTTTTTCTGTTACTGTTTGTGGGCATCTATTTTTGTAGCAGGAAAAACAGCTCAAACTTACCAAGTCACAGTAACTTGGTTACTTGCAGTCAGTTCTTTCCTAGGTAACTCAGTCTGTTTGGGGTGTATCCTTGCCTCTCAGGGTTACTCCTTTCCTTCTCCCGGAGTGTAGAGAGAAGTCGTGTTTTGTATTAATATGACTGGCTGTGTACCCACTATGACCATGAGCTCTTTGGAAGACGGAGCTTGTCTTTTATTCAACTCTGAATCACCTTAGGATTTGCTCATCACCCAGAGAATCCTTATTGACTTAGATTGATTTGAAAGCTTTTAAAATCCCTGGATGATTCAGTTTCCAGAGATGTTAAATAGGGCCAGGACTGCATTTATCGTATTCCCAGCAGGGCTGTTGTGAGGATTCATGTTTTAACATAAATGATCTCCTGCTCCTTTCCAAAGGCATTAATTAAGAGTTTTATTTTTCAAGGATGTGCTTAGTTTTATAATAATTCATATCTCAATCTAGTATCTGAAATATAAGTAATAAGGTTCTTGTGCTTTCTCATAGAAAATATAACATACAGAAGTACACAGAATTAATCCACTTTTATTAGGGTTCTGCTCCGGATAGTATGTCAAGCAAGTATGTCTCAGATCTTTCTGAGTTTCATTGTTTTACCGGAAGATCCTACATGGTAGCTTGGCCTATGGGAGGGACAGGACTGGATGCTTTAGGGAGAGAGCCCCAGACCTGATGTTCTGTTTCTCTTCTCCTCACCCTTCCCCTGCCCCGGTTTCCCAGCGAGATGAAGCAGAAGCTGGATGAGGAGGGCAGCAAGTGCAGCATCCTCTCAAAGCACCAGAAGTTCGTGGAGCACTGCTGCATGCGCTGCTGCTCGCCCTTCACCTTCCTCGTCAACACCAAGCGCCGGTGTGGGGACTGCAAGTTCAACGTCTGCAAGAGCTGCTGCTCCTACCAGAAGCACGAGAAGGTCTGGATCTGCTGCGTCTGCCAGCAAGCAAGGTGAGGGGCCGAGTGTACTCTTAGAGTCTCAGCTGGTGGCACCCATCTTCCTTCAACCAGGTAGGACAAGCAGTGATTGATGGATCAGCACAGAGTGCTGACTGCAGTGGAGAGATTCCCGAGGTGAGGTGCTGTTAAGGATGCCTCATGACCTTCACAGAGAGGAGGAGAGGGGGCTACATTTCTCATCTGGTCTCATCCTTTTGTTCATTCATTCCCCAGGAATGTGCTGGATTCCTAGGAATTACGCTGGGTACAGGAGACATGATGGTGAATTAGGCAGATTGGTAAGGGGGGATGACAGAATGCATGAGTGTTGATCCCAGTATATGGTGATACATGCCTGACCAATTCACCCATCAGCTGTGGGGACACAGAACAAGGAGTCACTAGCTCTGGTATTTGGAGAAAGCTTCACAGAGAATGAGAAATAAAAGCAGGATGGTAAAAGATAAAAAAGAATTAATAATGTGAAAGGCAGGTGGTGATCTCCATGTGAAGGAAATGGCTAGCATGGAGTTTCACAGAGATACGTGTTTATGTTCTCCCTCAGTGACTGGCAGAGCATTTCTTTGATACGTTGAGTGTTTGAAAACTGATGAGTTTGATAAGCCAGTGTCTAGTTTCTGTTCCTTGTGATTCTTAAATATTTGCTGGTCATAGCATCTGCATAGCACATTTGTATTCACTGCATCCTTCCATAATGCCTCTATTACTGAGCAAGATGGACACTGGCTGGTCCCTGAGAGCACACACTCAGGAGCTCCTGCCTTTCTCATCTTTTCCTTCTTTCCTCCTCTCTCTCCTCCTGCCTTGCTTATTCACTTGTATCCTTTAACACATCAAGTCCCAGCATTTTCCCATAAAGCTAGGTAATGAGGATAACTGCTAAGCTCCCTTGTGGTCTCCAAGGAATCAGTCTCTGGGCCATAAAGAACAGAGTAGCCCAGAGACACCAACTGAAGCAAAAGTGGTATGTTTAGAACCCCTTGTCCAGGGCGGGGTGATGGCCAGGTTCTGTGTCTGACTTTCAGAGCAAGGAACCCATTTGAGTCTCCACATAGCAGCTTGGTAGGAGGAAGAAAAGCCCTGTGGTAACAAAGGGAAGAGGAGATTTTAATTGTATGGGAGCATATGCTAGGGAGTGAATGATTCAGAAAGGTTCGTCTCACTCCTTCCCTTTCTCAGTGAAGTTGGGTTAAGGTCAAGTGCTGATAACAAGAGAGTTGGATATTGGAAGAGATGAGAGTAGGTTTGAAATGGACGTTAAAAAGTTGGAGATCCAGGCTTTCGAGCTGGGTGCTGCTAAACCATTCATCAATTTGTATGCTTCTGATATTCCCATCGTGTGTTTTGCTCCAGTCACGCTCGACTTCCCATATGCAGACGTAAGAAAAGTAGATGGTGGGTTTCTTTGTGGGTTGGGGCTTTTTCAGGGATTTGGGACAGATCCAAGTGTACTGGAGTTTAAGATAGTTCAAATACAGAAATTAAAATGATAGACTCTAATTTGGATAGTGAGGGAAGTAAAGATAGAAGGGAGCTATAGATAGATGGGAAGAAAATGGAGGAGTTAGTCAATTAGAAGTACCTGGTAAAATTGAAGAACTGTCACCGTGGGGGTACTTAGCAGAGAAAATTTTGTGTAGTGAAAAAGATGTTTGAATTAGTGACTTCTGAAATGGATCAGTTGGGTGGTAACCATAGGAATAAAAGGCTGAGGTCTAGATGAGGAAGCCAGAGACTCAAAAGGCCAGGGCACATGGATTGTGATGTGACCGGGATGATGGCAGCAGTATGGAGGCGAAGACTAAACCAGGTGGCAAAATTTTTTTGAGTGAGGAGAAGGAACCAGAAGGCCAGGAGGTGACAGCAGTAAGGAGTAGAAGAGGGGGGTATGGCTGAATGTCATGATTCTGCACCCAGTGAGTTAGGTCAGTCTTACACAGCACTTGACTCAAACATCTGCCACGGCACCACTGTGCTGCCCTGATGAACACCTCAAGGACAGGAACCTTCCCTGTCTTCTTCTACTCCATTTGTAGCACCAGAGCCCAGCATGTAGAAGGCACACAAATCTCTGTGGGCTAAATAATAGAACAAGACAATGTTCAATAGCAGCCAACCACATGGTACAAATAAGGCTTCAGAAATTTTAAGGAGATAAGGATCCAGAGAGTGTTGAGGTGTCCTACAGAGGTTTTTTTGGAAGAGGAGGGGACCCTAGATGGAACTCAGATAGAGAGGAGGAATCAGAGGCATTCCTGGACAAGGTGTGCCATGAGCAAAAAAGACAGATCCCCCAAGATGTGTGGAAGGCCTGGAACAGACCACTCTTGCAGTGGTGTGTAGAGCTGGGTCAGTTTATGTGAAGAATGTGGGTTTGATCCTCAAGGGGTTGTGAAATCGTTGAAATTTTAAACCCTAGCTGTTATTAAAATATGCTGTTCTTTACTGTCCTTCTATATGTTCACCCACACACAGAAGGAAAATTAGTACCTACACAGTCTTGTTTCTTTAGATTTTTCTCCATTCCTCTTCTCCATGGATCAGAAAAATCTCCAAATTTATTGAACAGTTAACAGCGGTAAAGTATGCATTCACAGCCTCTTGACCCCACATCCACCTTGAGTTGTATGTGTAGGTCTATTATCAGTTTCAATTAAATGACACACTGCTTTCATCAAACAGCAGTGATGTTAAGTGACTACTACACTACTTTAGGATCACGTCACTTATAAATGGAGGAGCCTTGCCTAGAAATCCAGTCTTCGGGTTTCAATACTGGAATTTCAGATTATCTCAAGGAATAGCCAAATATTGAAAAATAAGTTGTAAAAAGGGCAGCAAATAGTTCCTAAGGCTACATTTTAAATTTCCATTTCATATTTCTAGCCACTTATGAGGAGGCAGGAGGCTTAGGTAATCCCATTTAACTCAATATTGCATCATTTCCTCGTCAACATTGCATGACAACGCCCTGAATCTCAGAAGTAGCACATCAGAAGATAAAGGATCATTCATAGAAGGAAAGATATCCAAAAAACTAATGTACGTTTGTTCCATTTTTTTTTTTTTTTTTAAGAAAGGGGAGGGTTACTGAGGAGTCTTCCGCATTCATTGTGTCTAGTGAAGATAGAACACACTCAAACTTGCTTAATCAAAGTGGGCAGAAAGAGGATGCTGGGGAGAAGTTGGGAACTTCACTGTTTTAATCTTATATGCTGCCTTGTGGGGACATCTCCAGGAGTCTTGGGATTATTATTGTCTGAAATCAAAAGAGATGGAAAAGTTGAGCTCATTCCATTTTCCATATTATTCAAGTCCATCATAGGAACCTGTCCAGGAAAGAAATCCATGATACACGTGGCAGGTTTTTGCTTCTTGAAATTCCTCGAAGGCCCAATTCAATAGAGAAGTATGTTCAGGTCAGAGGACCTCAGATTTGTGGCCCATAGGCTGACAATCTTTTACATTTTGAAGGATGCCTCAGAAGAGTTTATTTTGTTTATGTAGCAACAAGCTGTGTAACCCCTCAGCATTACACTAGAGACACAGCCAAATTCATCATGTGAAACACTTAAGGAATATTGTGACTTGAGTCAAGTATGGAAAATTCCAGATAAACAACAGCTTTTAAAACCTGCCTGGTTTCTTAAAGCAGAAAAAATAGTTTACAACAGATTGTTTAGACTTTAAATGCAGATTTTACCTGGCAAAAGTGGTGTCATGCTGGGGGATGGCTTTGTGGGACACTGGGCTGCCATCTATTTTGTCCATCAGCTTCCCTGCCCCTTGTTTAATCTGAAATACACTTCTGGGTTTAGAAGTGATTTACTTTACGTAACAGTCTTTGGGACATTCTTATAGCGTATTTATATTCAAGCAGTTGGATTTGAAAACAATTTATATGTCAAATTCCATGAAGAACACATTGTATGTTGTGTGTGAAATCTCAGCAAAATAGTTGTTAGCAGCTCTGTGAAACTGCAGAGATGACCACCTTTGTGAGGCCACTTTCAGACCTATATTTCACTCCCCGCTGCCCACAATGCACTTTTCCTTTCCTATGTAAATTAATCCCATTTTTTCTGCATTGGTTTAATTTCTAGCTATTTATCCAGGGGCTACCATATGCGTATGTTTTTCTGAGATACTATGGAGCCATGAATAATTATAATAATGAAAGTTGTTGTCCACAAAAAATTAAGGAGCTAGGAGGTCCTAGCTCATACAAAAGTATTAATAAATTGCATCAGAAGTAAATGAGTGTATTAAGCACCTGGGCCTGTCTATAGTGTAGTTCTAAATGAGTAACTTGGATTAGAAATGTAGGTTTCTCAGGGAGAACCCAGATAGTGTCTAGTCACTGTAAAAATGGTGGTAGGCTGGAACCTCAGCTTTCTTCTTTTTCATCTCCATGAACAAGAGTCTACATGTCCTAGTGTTCTGTTTGGTTATTTATTACAGTGAAAGCACTTTAATTTTAAATGAAAATTCTCTTTTAACTGTAGTTGCTGTAATAATGGTCAGATGACTGGTTCTTCATCAGTTCTTTTGCTCCATATGTTTTGCATTAAAATGTATTTCTGTTGTCAGTGTTAGTTTAAAAATTTTAACTTTGGGAGATTAACAAACATCAGATGAGTTTATTATCAAATGAGTGATGGATTACTTATTTTGGAAGTTATATAGGCAATGGGATACTACTGAATCATTCCCTTTGTCATTTTTTTATGGTATATAAATTTATATTCTTGACAATTTGTTGTATAGATTCATTCAAACATTATAAATAAGGACATATGGTAGTTGCATTTTAAGGTCTTCTGCAGGAAACAAAACTTTCGGAGTGAGCCCAGACCGTGCATATCAGCCATTATCTTTTGGAGTTAAATTGATTCAAGAATGACGTTCCTACTCTCCTTGGGAACAAACTGGCTTCCTAGTTCTTTGCTTCATTATAAAAATTGTTCTCTCTGGTTTTTGTCATTTTGTGCTATTACCTTTAACACAGACCAATTTGGGAGGTTGTTTTCAGGGCCTGGAACTGAAATCAAAACATATCTGCTCGTTATGCCTGTGGCATTTGCTTTGGTTTTTCTGAGACAACTTAAAGCTTCATTTCTTTTCACTTAGAGTTGAATATCATTTACTTCTACCTGATCCCATATTACTTGGTATTCACATAGCCCACGTGATTCATAAATTAGCATACTGCCCTTTTGGTATAAACTCCACAGTATGTTTTAGAGATTTGGTAATTGGTTTGCAATATCCCTAAAGAAGATGTAATATTAAAATACTATCATGGGATAAGGACATTCACAGGTTAACAAGTATATGTGGAAATATTGAACCTCACTAGAAAGCAAAGGAATAGAGATTTATGCTTCAAGTAGCTTTTTTTTCTTCATTAAATTAGTGATTTTTTTCATCATTCTACTCAGTGTTGACAAGGGCACATTGGAAAAGGCATTCTCATCCATTGCTGGAGAAGTCTAATGGGCATAAGCTTTTATCAACGTGTATCAAGAGCCTTTAGCTTGCCGAAGCCCTTTTACCCAGGACTTTCATTTTTGAAGACCTATACCTAAAGAGAAAACGGAATATTTTTTTAAATGCTGTACAAAAATGAATTGTACTGAATTATTTGTAGTATATAAACCATGAATAATCTAAATGACCAACAATAGAACACTGGAAGTAAATTAGGGCACATTCAACTTGACAGAATATGATGAGACCTTTAAAATAATGTGTATGGTGTATTAGCATGGGTAAATTCTGATATTAAAATGTTAGATTAAAAATTGCAATGCAAAATGTACATATAATTACTATGTAGTAAACAAACATACAGAATAAAGACTGAAAGGAAATACACAATCAATGCCTTTAATGTAATTGTTCTGTGTGAGGTAGGCTTATGGATAATTTTTCTCTTGCCTCTATTTTCCATTTAGTTTCCAAGATTTCCACATTTTGCACGTGTGCTTTTATAACCACGTATAAATGAAACAAACGTAAAGAAATCTAGGACTTGATCCTTTCTCTTCTCCCCATTCCAGAATCCTCTCCCCCGTCACCTCAGTGCTGCTCTTCGCCCTTTATCCCCCCCTGCCTTACACCACAGGCCTAAAACCACCCAGCTTCCCAGGGAACATGGAACCATTGAAGGGGACTTGTATTTTGAAGTCTTGATTAGTGGTCAGTTTAGGTTATAGATACCAGCCTGTCTCTAACAGATCTCCATAGAGACTGTGACTGGAGTACACAGTCTAATTGTTGTCAGAGTGAGCTGAATGAGGCAGATGGGAATTCTTTAAAATTTGAATTGCCCCCAGTGAAAGCTAAGCATCTAACTTTCTATTCACTAATTATTTACTATCAATATATTAAGTAACAAATAAATATATCAAGCATGCCTGCTATAGGCATGGGATTGAATTTGCCTTTTCAGATGAGTTATTTCATCTAATCCTTATAACAGCTCTTTGAGGGGCAGGAGATTACCCCCATTTTTGAGCCACGGATGTGTGAATCACAGAATGACTGTGTGGCTAGCCACAGCCACCTTGTCAGTCTGAAGTTCGGAAGTCTCTTTACAATCTCCCCAGCAATACAGCCTGGGGCTCTGGGTCTCTTATCTTCAGATTCCCTACAGGCCTTCTCGCTCAGCCAGCCACTTGGACCCTATTTTTAAGTCTTTAGAGCAGCGGACAGCCTGTGCTCCTTCCCTGTGTCAAAAGGATGGTGGAGGTTTCTATTCGTCTTGAAGGCTCTATGTGTCTATAGGTGGTTAACTGCACACTTGCCTTTCCTGTGCAGCCACAGCAGTGTGAACAGACTCAGACATGGAGAGAACATCGTCAGTGAAGGACAGAGTATAGTGGCCTCACAGCGCATGCCACCACGTTGAACACTGGCATTCCCCTCCCTTTGGCACTCTGGGCCTCACAGTCCGTCTTACCTGAGGCCTTTCAGCTCTAACATTTATCCTGTCTGGACCATGGGGGATGAGTGGGGGCTATATCCATTGAATGATTGAATCCCTAGATCCCTAGAAGTCTGTGTTTTTAGGGAAAGTACAGACTGTGGCATTGTGTGACATTGCACATTGGGAGCATGAATTAAATCTTTGAGCTATTTTGGTAAACTGTTGGCCTCTTAACACATCTTTTAATAGGCTAAAAAAAAAAAAGAGAAGAAGAAAGATTTACCTTGACATAAAAGTTTAACAGGCTCCTGATTAAATTTGTAATATTCACAATGTCTGAACATTTGGGATACATTTTTAGGCTGACAACCACAGGTTCTTAGTAATGTGAGTTTGTTTGCATAAGGGGCTGTCACGGTTGATTTTATATGTCAGCTTGACTAGGCCATGCTACCCAGATATTTTATCAAACACTAGTCTAGATGTTGCTGTGAAGATATATTTTAGGTAAGATTAACATTTAAATTAGTAGACTTTAAGTAAATCAGATACCCCATAATTTTGCCAGTGTGCTCATCCAATCATTTGGAGATCTTAAGATTCTCTAAGTAAGAGAGAATTCTGCCAGCACACTGCCTTTGGACTCTAGCTGCAATATCAGCTCTTTCTTGGTCCTCCAGCCTGCCCGCCCACCCAGAAGATATTGGGCTTGCTGGCCTCTACAATCATGTGAGGCAGTTCCTTAAAATAAATCTCTCTCTATATATATACATATATAGATATAGATATAGATATAGATATAGATCCTATTAGTTCTGTTTCTCTGGAGAACCCTGACTTATACAGGAGCCTTCAAGGAATGTAGGACAATGGGGGATGGGAGGTGGAGAGAAGTGAAATGGGAGACCCCATGCTGTGTATTCTCCTGCCTGGCTCCGGAGAGAGGGAGCTGCAGGTAAAAACCATAGGAGCTGTTTTCACCTTGGAACATGGGAGCCAGCAGTGTTGCTCTGCAGCCTAGGGAACAATGTATGATATAGACCTGAGAGAGAGAGGCTTTCTCCTGTGAGGACAGAAGTTCAAGTGCAGGGAGGATTATTGGACCTGGTATCACTAAGGGAAGCTAGGCAGTGATTTGGCATTTGCACAGGAGAGCAGGGCCTAGTAACAGAGGAGAGAGGAAACCGCCAACCCAGTGGTTTCTCTACAACTGGACATTGTAGGGGCTGGAAAGGGGAAGTACCATCAGTGGCTTCCCATGAGACTTCCTCAGAACTCTAAGAAAGAACTAGGAGACACATTAGGGATGGAGACTGGTGTCCTGCTTTGTCCAGGCAAAGGCACAGAACCAGTAACATTGGGATTGTTATTAAGATTGCTTTATATGTGTATTTTCCCGTGGACTGGTGGCACTTCGGGAAATTCAGGTTGCAATAGTAAAGCAGGCATTGACTTGGGCAAAGCAGAGGGAAAAGAAAACTTAGGATATTGAAACATTGGAGGATGGACCACCCCAGTCAGCAGGTGGGCCCACGACCCAAACATTGCCAGTCTGATCCTCTCTGGGAATTTGAATCTTGGGTGGAGTGACACATCAATGGAGGACAGTTAAAGTTGAGTCATCCTGAGATAGGTGACAAAACGTTGACCATGAGTAGAGTTCTCATTACTGAGGTCCCTAGTTCTGCTGCCTCAAGTCTTGGATATTCAGGTTTTCCCTCAATTCTTTAAGCCACCAGATCTTTCCATTAAATTACCTTTTCAGAGGCCGGCCCAGTGGCGTAGCGGTTAAGTGTGTGCCCTCCTCAGTGGCGGCCCGGGGTTCAGATCACAGACACGCACCTACGTACCGCTTGTCAAGCCATGCTGTGGTGGCGTCCCATATAAAGTGTAGGAAGATGGGCGCGGATGTTAGCCCAGGGCCAGTCTTCCTCAGCAAAAAAAGGAGGATTGGCAGATGTTAGCTCAGGGCTGATCTTCCTCACAAAATAAATAAATAAATTACCTTTTGACAGAAGTTATCAGGAGTCCTTTTCTACAGCTTAAAACAGAACTAAAGAGCCATAACTGATACAGGAGAGATTATGGAATCAGAGCTAAAAGGTAGAAATTTTAGGCCAAGATGGTGAAGAGGTGAGTGACCATCCTGATATGGGACTAAGAAGGGGATATTGTGGTTTCTTATATGTTTTCTAACCTTCCACACTTAAGTGCCATGTCTTGAAATTGGCAGGCCTAGCCAATAATTAGGGATAACCTGCAAGAAAAAGTGTTCCTGAGTTTCCAATTTTCTAAAATCCCTGGTGCATAGCAAACAGAAGGGACTTCAGCTATAGCATTAATTAAATGTGTGCAGCAAAGAGAAGAGTAAAGCTATACGAATGAAGCGGGTGAGGACGTTAAGAGATGTTTGTGTAAAGGCCAGGAATAGTGCAAACATGCAACGGTACTCCAACTGGGAAATGACTCCTTTTGTAGCTCAGGTGATTTCTGAGTCTTTTTTTCAACCAAACAGAAGGAGGACCTAAATGGCCACTAAAAATAATATTGGAACATTGATTGGTGTGTGATTTTTGGCATATTTCTCAGATGGCATTCAAAGTTGAAGGACGTTGCTGTAAAAAAATAACTGCTTCCATTCCCATTTATAGGAACAAGTTTTCTCAGGGCTTACTTTTTTTTGAAAAAGGATAAAACTAGGGCTGAAACTATCTCATTCAAGTAATAAATAATTTTCACCTATGCATAAAGGAACCAATAAAAAAGTCATCTCATTGCAAGATCTGTTCCCAATAAATGTATATGTTTATGTTTTGTTACTATTTATCAGAATTTTAATACATTTATATTCTTGATCAATTGTGTCTTAATAATCATAATTGATAACTCAATCTGAGATAAATATTTTGACACTTTGTGCCTCATGTCTCAAAAAAAATTATTAAATTCAATTGATTACATATATTTCTGTGACAAAGAATGATAACTGGGTGATAAATAAAAAACTTACACATAAAAATATATGACATTAAAATAAAATCCTGTAAGAGATGTTGAAGGGGATAGAAATATCTGTTTAAGGAGAAAAATGAAAAGTGTTAATTTTCCGACTGTTCGAGTCAGCAAACTATGGCCCATAGACCAAACCTGGCCTGTCACCTGTTTTTATAAAAAAGTTTTATTGACACCCAGCCATTTACGTGTTGTCTATCGCTGCATTTGACTACAACAGCAGATTTGAATAATTACAACAGAGACTGTAGAGCCCACAGACCTGAAAATATTTACTCTCTGGCCATTTGCAGAAGTTTGCCAACTCCCAGTTAGACCAGTCGTGACCCATCACCTGGATTTCAGCCCATTTCCATCCTGAACATAATTGGGACACTTAGCTAGGATGTTGGCTGGCATGAAGAGGGAAGGGATGTGATGGCAACCGTCAGTGTCTGCTGCGATGCACAGTTTGAAGTATATGCAGATTTTAACAGCTGACAAAACATCACACAGGCTCGTAGCACCATTCCTGTTAATTGACTGCAGGCCTGTGAACCAAGGAAGCCCACAGAGAGGGCCACGCGTTCTGGCCTTGGAACAATCAGGAGTTTAAGGATTCGTGGATTCTTTAGCACTATTTTTTTTTTTTCCTCTCGTTATTTATTTATTTATTTATTTAAGTGGTAGAATCAGGATTTTATTTATTTTTTTTTTTAATTTTTTGTTTATTGCAGTAACATTGGTTTATAGCATTGTATAAATTTCAGATGTACATCATTATACTTCTATTTCTGCATAGATTACATCATGTTCACCACCCAAATACTAATTACAACCCATCACCACACACATGTGCCAAATTATCCCTTTTGCCCTCCTCCCTCCCCCCTTCCCCTCTGGTAACCACCAATCCAATCTCTGTTTCTATGTGTTTGTTTATTGTTGTTATTATCTACTACTTAATGAAGGAAATCATACAGTATTTGACCTTCTCCCTCTGACTTATTTCACTTTGCATAATACCCTCAATGTCCATCCATGTTGTCACAAATGGCTGGATTTCATCGTTTCTTATAGCTGAGTAGTATTCCATTGTGTATATATACCACATCTTCTTTATCCATTCGTCCCTTGATGGGCACTTAGGTTGCTTCCAAGTCTTGGCTATTGTGAATAACGCTGCAGTGAACACAGGGGTGCATGTATCTTTATGCGTTGGTGTTTTCAAGTTCTTTGGATAAATACCCAGCTGTGGAATAGCTGGATCATATGGTAGTTCTATCCTTGATTTTTTGAGGCATCTCCATACTGTTTTCCATAGTGGCTGCACCAGTTTGCACTCCCACCACCAGTGTATGAGAGTTCCCTTCTCTCCACATCCTCTCCAACCCATGTTGTTTCCTGTCTTGTTGATTATAGCCATTCTGACGGCCGTGAGGTGATATCTCATTGTAGTTTTGATTTGCATTTCCCTGATAGTTAATGATTTTGAACATCTTTTCATGTGTTTGTTGGCCATCTGTATATCTTCTTTGGAGAAATGTCTGTTCAGGTCTTTTGCCCATTTTTTAATTGGGTTGGTAGTTTTTTTTGTTGTTGAGATGCATGAGTTCTTTATATATTTTGGAGATTAAGCCCTTATCAGATGTATGGTTGGCAAATATCTTCTCCCAGTTGTTAGGTTGTCTTTTCGTTTTGTTGATGGTTTCCTTTGCTGTACAGAAGCTAGCACTATTTTTTTTACCGGTAACCAGTCTAGAAGATGTCGTCATCAACTTTGCTCATTAATGTGGTAGGAAAAAATGCCTAATTTCTAACCGTTTTAGGCTCTAGTATTTACATTTTTGTACTCCATCTTGAGGCCATTAGGCATTTCCCCAGCATCATCTTTTTAGCATGTAATTAGCCGGTGCATACCCACCAACCACATCAGTGCTTGATTCATTAGATGAAAATAATTCCTGAAATTATAAGAAGCATCTGTCTTAGATATTCCACTAACGTGCTTTAACGTTTTAGGAGAAAAACAACAAATAAAAAGAGAAATTTTTTGTTTTGGTCGAATAGTGAAATAAAGGAGGCTATCAAATAGAAAACAAACTGCTCTCATAGAGAATGTTCCTCATTTAGCCCCTAATTGAGGATACATTTAAATTGAGAGAAAATCAACAGAAATATTCTTTAAAATTGAGCCAGCAGTTGAACAGTTTGTCATCATTTGAGGAAAAAAAAGCCAAAAATGTAAAAAGCATCTGTGCCTCAGATATTTGATGATTTTCTGGAGATAGAACATGCCTGTCTCTCTGGTTTGCCTCCCATTGCCAGCCATTCTATACCAAGGACGTGAAGAGGCCGTACTAAAGATAATCCCCATAATAATAACGCTTTACCTCTCCATAGTACTTTGCTGTTTTCAAATGTCTTTGTTGAAGAGATACATCCAGAGCTAACAGACCTCGTTAATGTGCCTTTTATTAAGAGAAACAGCTTTGCTACTCAGGCCAGTCTTGGACCAGGGTCTAGGCAGCAAGTATTGGCTGGAATTCCCAGAATAGATTCCACTTTTAACTTTAGCTGGAGGTTCTCTTTCACTTGATAATACAGAAACAAGAGAATTAATTGAGAATGGCTGAAGCCATGCTGTGGACTAAACCATATACGATTGTTAATGTTCACATAAATATCATTATAATTCAACAAATATAGAACAATATACATTTGGGTTCAGATGCTAACATCTAATCCCTCCCCACCAAGGAAGTAGTGAAAGCTTAGCCAGGAGTTATGAGAGGCATCCCTGTCCCGGTCCCCATTCCTGTCACCATTCATCTTCTTGGTTCTTGGTCTGGCCGCACTTTCTCTCTGATCCTTCTCAAGCTGCACAAGAATGAGTGTTTCATTAATCCGGGGTATTCATAACAATTACATGTGATGCCCTTGTGATTCAGTTCTCTCTTGGCGGTGTTTATTCTACAATTTTCAATTTAGCTATCAGTTTTCCTAATAGAGAAGAAAGGAGAACTCATGGGCTCAGTTTTCAGCTCAGTACTTGTTGACATTAGATCTTTGGCTTCAAGGTGGAGGCCTGCACCCTCCTTCTTAGCAACTTTAAGCACAGGAAGAACCTTCTTTGTTGTCTGTCCGAAGTGTCTTCCCCCACCTCAGATTCTCTCAGCTCATATTTTTCTTTCCTGGATGAATATGACCATTGTCCCAGCTGCTGTAGGGGCAAGCTTTATTTAGAGAGAATTCTATATAACAACCACTTGCATAACCACTTATGTATGTGCTAGGTAATGCTCTAAGAGTATTATAAATATTAACTCTTTTAATATTTATAATGATACTATGAGGTAGATACTATTATTTCTCCGTTTTACATAGAGGGAAACTTAGGCATAAAGAAGTTAAATAACGTAGGTTAAGTAGATTAGATTTCACTAAACAGATGGGATTGGTTCAATAGATGGGATTGGATTGCCTGAAAAACCATAGCACATCATAAAACTAAGCAGGTTAGGTGCCTTACTGAAATCAGTCTGTCTCTGTGGTGTGTTGGAAATAGCACGGACTCTGAAATTAATTAATTAATTAGTTAATTAATAACTGAGTTCAGCTCCACCATTCACTGTGCAAGGGTAGGGGTAATAATGCCCACCTATTGGAGTTGTCGTGAGAATTAAATTGAGTGACCTGCTTCATTGCCTGACGTTTAGGTGTTTAGTGAATGTCAGTTTCTATTTTTATTACTGCTGTTATTGATGTCATGATCATAGCATTGCTGGCTTCTCTAGGGCCCCTATGGAATAGTCCCTTAGCACTTGTGGAGCACACTGGTATCGACCTCCCCAGCCCCCCACTCTCACCCCTCTTCTCTCCTCCCACCCCATGCCTGCCTCCTTATCTGCTGGATTCTGGCGAGCTCTGGATGTATAGAAAGAGCCTCAATGAAGATTTAAGAGAAGCCTAAACGAAGTCCTAGGGCACAGGCTGCATCAAACCGGTGTGTTCTTCACATTTTCCTTTAGCCTGACTTATCCAAACAGGCTTGTTCCCGGGATTGCGTTTCTGGGCTAAGGCAGCTGATCTTTCTAAGGGGCTGAAGTTCACAGAAGGATAATTGAAAACTGTCTCTCTTCTAACACAGCAGAGCCCTTGAGTGGAATGGAACAGCCCTGAGCGGCTATGTGTGTTAATCTAGGCAGATTCTGTCGTCATCAGCTAATTAGTGAGGAGAAAGATGCTGACCTGTGAACACAGGCACCCAGTGCCTTGGCGACTCCCAGGGAGTCCTGCTCAGGGACCCCAGTGGTTCCTCTCAGACCATCCCTATCCCATAATTTATGCCTTCCCTAGCACAGTGGTGCACACTTGGAGTGATGGAGCCTAAAATATGTTATCAAAAACATCATGATCCTCTACACTCGAAACTTGTGTTAATGGGAAGCCCAGAATTTTCCTCTCTTGACAGCACTTCCCGGAGGAATGAATTGGGTTTGGTAATCCTTTGAGGTTCTTTTCCATCCTACATTCATTTATTAAATCCATGTGGTCTGCATCAGATAGATCTAGATTTGAATCCTGGATCAGCCACTTATTTGCTGTGTAATCCTGGGCAAGTTATTCAACCATTCTGAGTTTGGAAGTAACAAGACTTTCCTCAAAAGGTTATTGTAAAGAAAAGGAGACATAAGGCATATAAATCACTGAGCAATACCTTAGCCACAATAACTGGTAGCTGTTATTATGTTGTTTTCATTTTGAGGTTGTTAAATAGATATTTCCTTTACTTTATAAAATATTAAGCACAGTGTTATTTTCTATGAGCATGAAGACATTTTCTCAGTTTTCAGTACTTCCTTTTTTAGCACAGCAAAAATAATTTATTTTTTATAATTAATTCCTGTAGTTTCTTTCCTAGCACTGACCCAAGGCAATTAAAGATATCACCACTTGGGAATCAGCAAATGAGACTTGTGCACCTTCTGAAAGATTTCATAGGCTCGCTCAGTGAATGCTTGAGGATATTAATTATCATTTAATAACCTTAAGTATGTATTATTTTAAATTTTATTGCCCTAGAAACTAAAAAATATGCACAGCAGACTATAGCTTCAATACAAACATCAGGTAAAAATTATTTGTACTGTATCACAATATACATTTCATTTTTTTTGCTCAAATACAGTGTTTAATCACCAAGGTATGTTAATATTATAAGCAGATATTTTTTAACTTGGCAACATGAATGCTGTCTTTACAATGTTTTTTTAATTCACTAGGTAGTAATAAAGTTATACAAAGAGAATTAAAAATGATATAGCAAATACTTATGGATCCATCACTCAGGTTGTAAACTAAATAAAACGCTACCCATCCTATGGAAGCCCCTGAATATCCCCCTTTAATTATATCTTCCTTTCTTCCTCTGGAGGTGACCACCATTTTCAATATGGTACTTGTTGGATTCATTCATTTCTTCATACTTTTAACATGACTGTACAAATCTCTAAACAATACATAGTATTATTTTACTTGTTTGTTATCTTTATACAGTCACGTGTTGCTTAACGATGGGTATATGTTCTGAGAAATGCATCCTTAGGCAATGTCATTCATTGTGCGAACATCACAGAGTGTGCTTACACAAACCTAGATGGTGTAACCTACTACACACCTAGAATGTATGGTCCTAATCTTATGGGACCACTGTCGTATATGTGGTCCATCATTGACCAAGATGTCATTATGTGGTGCATTATGTGGTGCGTGACTGTATATTTAGTATTATGCTGTATGTATTATTCTGCAACTTGATTCGTTGCCCAACTTTGTTATATTTATTGGTTGACGTGTATAGTTTATTTATGTAGCAGAGATTACCAAGATACTTTACCAAGTATTCCATGTGCTCCCCTGTATTTCCCAGTCTCCTTTGCAGGTAGACCAGAGCTGTATGATTGGTTCTGGACAATGGACTCTGAGCAGAAGTGTCATGTGTCATGCTTAAGTCAAGGCAGTTAGCCAGGGTGCCTTCTCTCTATCTTCCCCTCCGATGATGACCTTAAAGGCCTTGTGTTCTCATTGTGCAGCTATAAGATGGCAAAGTCTTCATTAGCCTGGGTCTGTGAGTGACTGTGTGGAACAGAGTCTCCTGCCAACACACATTGAACATGTAAGATGAGCAAAAAGAAAAAATCCCTTGTGGTTTTAAGCTAACTGAGATTTGAAGGTTAATATATTAAAACCTGAACAATCCTATATCCTGAACAATACAGCCATTCACACTGCTATATGGTATTCCAGTGTATGACTACACACAATTTCTGTTCTCCTGTTAATGGATGTTTAAGTTGTTTCTCACTTTTAGCTATTACAAAACAATAACAAGACATTCTTACACACTTATATACACATGCAAGAGTTTTTCTAGCATTACAGCTAGGACTGATTTTTAAGTTGTAGGGTACACACATATTCCACTTTACTAGGTATATCCCAACTGTTTTTCAACAGGATTATAGCAGTTTATATTCCCACAATCAGTAAACAAGTCCCCATTGTATCACATCCTTGCTAACAGTTGATGTTAAAATGTATTTTTAATTTTTCTAAATCTGATACATATAAAACAATGCTTTTAATTATATTTTAATTGTATTTTAACTTACACAATACAAGTTAAGGTTTGATTTGCATTTTGTTTTTTGTAGTGAACTTACACATCTTTATATATGTTTCCCAGTCATTTATATTTCCTCCTCAATGAATTGCCTATTTGTAACTTTTAATCATTTTTCTATTTATTTATTTCTTTTTCTTAATGACAAGTAGAAATTCTCTTTATATTATCCGTACTAATCCCTAATCTTTTTTGGTGCCACAAATATCTTCTCCCAGACTGTGGCCTGTCCTTTCATTTTTTTGATAAACAGAAATTTACAATATTTATTTATTTATTTATTTATTTATTTATTTATTTATTTATGCTGGGGAAGATTTGCCCTAAGCTAACATCTGTTGCTGGTCTTCCTCTTTTTGCTGAACTAACATCTGTGCCAGTCTTCCTCTATTTTGGGTCGCCGCCACAGCATAGCTGACGCATGGTGTATGTCCACACCTGGGAACCGAACCTGGACAGCTGAAGTGGAGCACACCAAACTTAACTACTAGGCCATGGGACCGGCCCCCAGAAGTTTTCAATTTTAGTGTCAAGTTTTTCAGTCTTTTCCTTTATAGTTAGCACTTTTGTGTCTTTTTAAGAGATCCTTCCTGACTCTCGGGGTATAAATATATTCTACTACATTTTTATCTAAAACTTTTTTTTTTTTTTTTTTTTTTGGTGAGGAAGATCAGCCTTGAGCTAAAATCTGTTGCCAATCCTCCTCTTTTTTGCTGAGGAAGATTGGCCCTGGGCTAACATCCCTGCCTATCTTCCTCTACTTTACATGGGAAACCGCCACAGCATGGCTTGACAAGCGATGTGTCGATACACACCCGGGATCCGAACCTATGAACCCTGGGCCACCACAGCAGAGCATGCACACTTAACCACTACGTCACTGGGCCAGTTCCTTATCTAGAACTCTTAAAGATTTGATTTCAATGTAATTCATTAATCTACCTGAAATTGATTTAAGCCTATGATCTGAGGTATTGTATCAATCATAGTTTGGTTGCAGATAAGGAGTGCAATCTCTCTAGTTTGAGCAGAAAGATTTTTATTTTTATTTCTATTTTTTTTTTTTTTTGTGAGGAAGATCAGCCCTGAGCTAACATCCATGCCAATCCTCCTCTTTTTGCCGAGGAAGACTGGCCCTGGGCTAACATCTGTGCCCATCTTCCTCCACTTTGTATGGGACGCTGCCACAGCATGGCCTGAACAAGCGGTGCATTGGTGCGCACCCAGGATCCGAACCCGGGCTGCCAGCAGTGGAGCACGCGCACTTAACTGCTATGCCACAGGGCCGGCCCTGAGCAGAAAGATTTTTAATAGAGAGAATTAGGTGCATGCAAATTGTTGGAGGGCCTCCTGATTTCAGGAGGCCACAGAAATCAGGGATCATCTACCCAATTCTGGCTCCCAAAGGACCCACTTCAGCCGTAGACCCCGCCAACAAAGTAGAGATCTCACCTAACTGCCTTCCAGCACCACAAAGTGAGGAACTTGGCCTTGGGACCTCTGCCACCACTGCCAAAGAAAAGCCAGATCCGTGCTTGCCAGCTGAAGAGGAGCACATAGTTATTAGTCTTCATCTTATATGTAAATAGGATTGGTGCTCCTTGCCAATCTTTTTAACACGATTGTCCATTACTGAGACCATTATTTTGATTTTTAATCTTTTGGTTGGTTGGTTTCATCGCTAGGCTTTTTTATAAAGAAAATTTAAAAACTTGTCAGTGTATAAAATTCTGTTATCACACTTTCTTCCCTCTCAGACCTTTGTCAGTATTGTCTCTGGTAGACGTTAGCGCTGCTCACTGTCATTTCCAGCTCTCTTCTTTCCAGGCACTTGAAGGAATGGCTCTTCTTCGTCTTCTTGAGGATAGGTGTAACTATATGACTTGCTCTGTCCAACAAAATATGAGTGGAAGTGATCCATTGTATTGTAAACATTTTTAATTTTCTGTATATTATGATGTTTTGACATCTTAAAAACACTTTCTGGGGCCAGCCCCATGGCATAGTGGTTGAGTTCAGCGTGTTCCACTTCGGCAGCCTGGGGTTCGTGGGTTCAGATCCCGGGCACGGACCTACACCACTCATCAGCCACACTGTGGCTGCGACCCACATATAAAGTAGAGGAAGATTGGCAACAGACGTTAGCTCAGGGCTAATCTTCCTCAGCAAAAAAAAAAACGAAAAAAAAACTTTCTGGCTGGGGAGAGACTGCCCCTCCTGGGGCTAGCCAATTCTTAGAGACAGCAAAGGCCCAGCCCAGAGCGTGTCTTTAATATGCAAACTAACCAATCTAGGTTAGACCTCTTCTGTCTGGCTCATACACACTAGGAGGCAATATTCCTCTGCCTTAATCATCCCAGGGTCAGGTGCCAGGCAGCTAGGGACCACTTCTGTAGTCCAACACCCACCAACATTATTCAAACTAGCCAGTCCTAAACTGTTCACCCTACCCTGCCTTACTTTTCACACAGAAATCCCAATAAAGGCCGTGGGCTAAGCACTCCTCTCTCCTGTCTTCTGCCTCCTGACTACCCTGATGTCTTTCCCTTGTGCCTCTCATCTCTAGGACCTGTGAGTATAAGAAACATTGTTGTTTCCTGAGCCTCTCCTCTGTCTCCTCTTGTGGCCGCACCTGACTGACCATCTCATAAAAGAATACAAAACACCCATGTGTCACTTCTGGATGGAAGCATTCAGCTGCTCTTGTGAGACTCTCAGGAGCCCTCCTCCCTTGTCTTGACAATTGTGGAATCACACTTTGATATTGAAGTGCAATGCTGAACTTTCAAATGGAAGGCCAGTTCCCTGGAGGGCCTGATGGACTTGTAGCAAATTTTGCGTGATCATGAAGTGAATTTTTGGGGATGAAGGCCACTGAGAAGTGAGAGTTGTTTGTTCCAATATGTAGCCTATTCTGACTGACACACAACTCCAATGCTTTCTGGCACCAAGTTTGTGCTGGTTCCTTAACCAAGATTTCTGCATCCATTTTTTTTTTCTTGGCTGGATTCTATTATTTGGTAGTCATATTTTTTCAAGAAATATTCATGAGTAACTCATTTCTGGAATTTTTATCATGTTTCAGAATGTCTGCCTGATGCCTTTCTACATTCTTAACAACAACAAAGTACAGTATCCTTGGATCACACTTTCTTCATGAATTGCAGAAGTTACCACAGGAATGGCATTGAATGCTCCTTTGGAGAAATTTCAAGCCAGACTGACTCCCCCCACCCCCCAATTTAGGTCTCAAATGTGTTTTTGTCAGGTTGCCTAGAGTTCTGTCTGTATACATGAAGTTATAACTTCATCACCATAAGGCTCCATGTGGCAAAGGTTTTTACTGAAATATAGTGTGCCTTTTGGATATGCAAACTCAATTTCATTCATTTCAAAGAAATTTTCTGCTGTTATACCTCTGAATATATTTTTTTCATTTCATTTGGTGCTCATTCCACCTCATAAATAGGAGTTAACCTTATGGTGAATACTTTCCATCTATCTTGCATATCTAGTGCCTTTTCTTTAATTTTTTTCTTTTGTGTGTGGAGGAAGATTTTCCCTGAGCTAATATCTGTTGCCAATCCTCCTCTTTTCGCTTGAGGAAGATTCTCCCTAAGCTAACATCTGCACCATTCTTCCTCTATTTTGTATGTGGAATGCCGTCACAGCATGGCTGACAAGAGGTGTATGTCCTTGCCCAGGATCCAATCCTGCGAACCCAGGCCGCTGAAGTGGAGTGTGCCGAACTTGACAACTAGGCCACGGGGCTGGCCCACATCTTCTCTTTAATTTTTAAAGTCACTGTGTCCTTTTCCTATGCATTCATTCTGATTACTACATGTCTTTTTTTTATGTCCATAATTTGACTTTCAGCCTTATCTATTCTGTTCCTTGATGTTTCTGATTTATTTAGTAGTTCTGTAATGGTGGTGCTTTCCCCTTAATTTGTTTCTTTAGATCTGTGATCTTCCTTTCATCCCATCCTCTTGTTTATTGTTTTGTCTTTAAGTTCTTGAGTACTTGTCTTATTGACTTCGTGTTCTTATTAAGTTTTCCATAGTACAGAACCCTCAAGGGGAATTTTCTTCTTTTTCTTGGGTTCTCTTGACTTTCAGACGGGGTTCTTCCTCTCCTTCTTACATACTATTTTTTCCTACCTATCTGTCTTTTTTTTACATATCCACAATCTTCCTTCCATCTTTTCTTGTGTTTTGTTCACTTTCTTTTATTTTGTTTACTATTTGTATTTGCACAGTTACAGTCCTGATTCTTTTCACTATGACCAGGCTTAACATGGGCAGCTCTGTCCAAATCTTCTGTTTGATCTAATGTGGTATGCTGGGATTTTCCTTGATGTTCCTCACACACACATTGTCTGATACTACCCTGTCTTCTCCTCTAAATTGGAGTATTGCAGATATATCTACATTTCTGTGGTCTGAATTGGGGATGGGTGGGGAGAGCCTCTCACAAGGCTGTCTTTGACGTGGACTGCTCAGCCTCTCTGCTGAGATCCCAGTTCATCTGCCTGTACCAGGTTTCTTTCCCCCTAAACAGGGGTATATCTCTTTCTCATGCTGGAGGAAAGGGATTGTCCTTCAGGTTTTAGATCATATCCCCATATTCAGCTAGTGATGGGCCCTGAGGAATCTTCTTGTGATGGATTTGGGGTTGATCGAGGGAAAAATATGACCATGAGAGGCAGTAGCACAAACAAGGTTTATTGGTCAGCACTTGGAGAGGATGGCATGAGAGAGGAAGTCCCTCACAGCAAGAGTCTCTCCAGAGGCTACCCATGGGCCACTACTCAGAAGCGGAGGAGGGCAAGGGGATTTCCAGGGGAGAGGATCTTGCATGTCCAGGTAATGTCACCCAGCAGCGCTCTGGAGAGTCTCTGGGTCAGAGAGCTCCAGAGGGCCGTAGCAGTTTGAGGTCTTATAACCACAATTGCTCTGTCTTATCAATAATGGCCAACAGATATGAGGTGAGGTTTTGTGAGGTATGCAAAGCAGGCAGGTTTTAAATGGCTAAAAATCTGCTTGTTTGGGCTATTTTTTAAATAATTAGATGTGTAAATTTTGAGTATGCAGCTGGCAGGCTTTTAAGCTAATGAGTCTCAGCCTACAGTTACAAAATAAACAACCTAGGGGCCCATATCAAAGATGGCACAGGCGCCATCTTTGGCTCATTTATATAACATCTTGCTTCACGAAGATCCTGAAATTCTTTTGTCATAGGTGGAGACTCTTCCTTAGGCTTCCCACCCAGTGAATGTTAACACAGTTAATAGTAAATTTCAGGACTGTCTATGTATTTAAATCAACTTAATATCAACAACACTTGCTTTGGGGGTCATCCTTTCTTCAGTTGGGACCTCCATTTCCGTATCTCCAAGGACAGGTAGTCATTCAGTAAATTTATTGAGTACCTACTACATGCCTAGGACTGTGCTAGGCACTGAGGATCCAAAAGTGAACAAAATAGAACGAGTCCTAACTCCCACAGCCCTTACACTCTAGTGGAGGGTGACACACAGTGAACAAAGACAGACAGTGATCAAATATAAATGCATTTGCTGTGGGTAAAACTCTAATAAAGAAAAACAAAGCAGGATGACGTGGCTGAGAGTGTTGGAGGAAGGGTGACATTCTCAATAGGGGGTCAGGGAATACCTTCCTGAAGTGACAGGAAGGTCCTGTTTAATCTTTGAGATGACTCTCTGGCTCTGTGAGTCCACCTTTGAGTATATTATGCTGCTGGATCCCTGACTGAGTTTAATTTTATGCTCTCTCTTTTTTCATGCACTTACTTTTTAAGGGCTGATAATAAAAAGTGAAATGGCTGGAAGGCAGGCAATCTAGCAGAAAAGGGCCTAAGAAAAGCAAACTAGCTCCTACTACAAGGTAGCATTGTTAGTTATATCCAAAGGTATTAATAGAGTTCTTTTAAGGGGTGCTGTGGTCAGAGGGAAAGGGAACAAGGTTTAGTATCACTAATCCTGGTTTTGAGACCTGGTTCCACATTTGTTTGAATAAAAAACATTGGAAATCTCCTTTTCCCCCAGGACTTCTGTACTTCCTCTCTCACTGTTTCCTGTCATCAAATGCAGCAGTAAGAAATAGGAAGCCAGCCTGATTTGCTTCTCTCTTTACAGATGAATTCATTTTTACTTTTGTCTTGTTTTGTTATGGGCCTGAGTGCTCATAGATATGTCTTGCTGATTATTCAATGCTTTATTTTTTTTAAATCCAGTGTGTCCTTTAATCTATAATTGAGATCTCTCTTTCTTTTGGAAAAACTATTTTTTTATTATAGTGAATCTCAAACTTGAATGTGCATCAGAATCACCGAGAGAGCTTTTTAAAACACAAATTACTAGGCTTGAACCCTGAGTTTCTGATTTGGTAGGTCTTGGGAGGGGCTCTAAAATTTGTATTTCTAATAAATTCCAAGGTGATGATATTGGGGCAAGGATCTCACTTTGAGAACCACTGTTCTAAAATATCATTAAATATTGATTTTCTATGTCTTTAATGTTACTCTTTTTTAGGGGCATCAATTATGCAAATAGTGGACCTTCTTTACCTGCCTTCCATCTCCATCACACTTTCTCTCATCCTCCTAATTCCTTGTCCCTCTCCTTTCACATTGCTTTATTTTCCCCAGTCCATCCTCTGTGTCCTTGATGGAGGTTCAGCAATATCTCTTCTCCTTTTTGCCACCACTAATTCATTTCTGTAATTGTGCTTTTTGTTTCATTTCTTTCCTGAATTCTGCCATCTCACATTTTGTCTATTTCTGTTGTTTCATATTCTCTTCTTTAGAACTTTTTTCCTTCTCATCTGAATTCTTTGTCTGGCAGTTTATAATTTTTTTTTTTCTTTCTTTTTGTCTTGAAGTGTCTTTGCAAAAATCATGTGATGGTTTCTTTAAAGTATTTCACTTTTTTGAATGGAGAGCATCATTACTGGATCTACCGTTTGTAGAGTGTTTATGTAATGAAGAAGCCTAAGACGTCTAAATGGAGTAGCAGTTAACCTGAAATTTTGGTCTGCTACCACAGAACACTTTCTCAAGGGCTAACAAGAACTTGCCCACCCTTACAATGAGCCTTACACACCACATTGTGTGAGTGTGCGTGTGTGTGTGTGTACATGAGTTGTCAACATCTACTTTTTTATCTGTCTAAGATCGGAGTCTCTGCGTAAGCTTGTCACCTACTCTTTCTCCTCCATCCTGCCGCAGTGACTGCCTGCTTCTTTCAAACATGGCTTCTTGCATGTTACTTATCAGCCACTCCTATCCTGCCAGTCCATGCTGCAAACATGCTGGGAGACTCTCATAGCCCACAAGTACCTTGGCCTTGCTGGTCTAAGCCAGGTGTTTTATGGTTGCCCTGTGAAGTGCTGGATCAACACCCTACTCAAAATTAGTTTGGATATTGAGACTGATGACTCCACACCCACCAAGAGGATATGAAAAGGTTTATTACTGACATAATGGGAATTTCTGGGGAAAGCTGAAAGGTTCCTGCCAGTCCAGGTGGCAAGCAAGCGGAGAGAGTGGTTGAGCCCTTATAGTGGCTGGGGAGTGGAACAGGATGGAAGTGAGGGTTCCTGCATGTGGCCTGGGCGTGCTTGGGTTGAGTGTGCCGGCTTTCTTATCAGCTTTCCCAGATGTAGGACAAAAGGTGGGGGAGGGAAGGGGCTTCAAAGCTGTCAGCTGTCAAACATCAAAAACAGAGTCTTCCTCTTTATTTCACCAGGCATCATTAATTTTGCCCCTCAGGGTGACACCTACTTTGGAAACTCTGTCCTCTGACCCTTTTGCCTAGCTCTTTTCAGATGGCTTCAGAGACAGGGCAGGGCAGTGATGTCTTTACTCTGTTATTTTTAAACCAGAAATCTCCTGTCTAAATGCTTCTTTATAAATGATAGTGATAAGCTGAGAGAATTCTGCCACTTTTAGTTTATGGACTATGTTCTGCATAAACTCAGAAGTTTTCTTATTTTTTGTTCTCCCAAGGGAAAAATACTGACAAAAAGTATATGTTCTGCTTGTGATTATTTTGCAAAGAAGACTTACATATGCGTAGTTATACTTGAATATCTTAGAGGGCCATGGTTACATCTTGGGAAACATTAACGATTTGAATATGAGGTTTTTATATTAAACAAACAAAATAAGGATTTTACGCTTACACAGTTGAATTGGATGTGCTTTCATAATCACTCAACAGGATATGCATATTGATGTTGCTATAGATATCTTTGATTAAAAGCCTCATTATATCATGCATTTTTAAAAGTTCTACTTTCTTAGTGAAATGAGAAAGACAATATTAAAAAATTTTAAAGCATTATTTAGTGTAAAAATTATACCAAATGTATTTTATTTTAAAATAAATATAAGTACTAGAATATGGTAATTTGTAGGAGACCTATGCAGGATTCCTAGGCAGCAGAATCTTGACTAATGATCAGATAAGGTTGACTCTAGATACTGTTAACTTGAGTATAATAAGATATCCATGTTTTCACATTTTAATGATCCTGAAATCAGGATGTGTCTTAAAAGTGATATGAAGATATACTTTCCAAGCACCAGGAAAAGAATAAGTTGTAATTATAATTGCTTGTTCTCTTGTAGACTTAGCCTTGCGTAAAAGGTATCTGCTCTTGAAATGATCACTTCCATGGAGTTATTTGTGTTGGTAGCACCACCTGCCATTTTCATTTAGTTTACATTGGATAATTAGCTCTTAAGATGCCTTTACATACCACAATGCAGCAAGTCAAAGAAAGCTACTGTGTAATTGGAAAATCCCATCTTACACAGAGCTGTTCAGTGAAAAAGCTGTAAAATTGACAAATCTCTTGACTAGATTGAAGAATTTGAAGGAAAAAAAAAATTGGGAAAAGTTCCATTCATGTACTGTGAGAGACAATCTACTCTTCCAAATTTCAGAATATATCTAATCTTGAGGAAACATCAAACAAATACACACTGAGGAATATTATCCAAAATAACTGGCTTGAAGTCTTCAAAATGTTGGTGTCATGAAAGATAAAGAAAGACTGAGGAATGTTCAGATTAAAGGAGACTAACAAGACGTAATAACAAAATGAAATGCCTAATCCATGATCAGCTCCTGAGGTGAGGAAAAATAACTATAAAGAACTTTGAGACAACTGACAAAATTTGATTATGGATAATGGTAGAATAGTATTGTATTAATTATAAATTTCCTGAAATTGATCACTTCACATGATTTTGTAAGAGAGCGTCCTTGTTCCTGTAAATACACACTGACATATCTCATGGTGAATTGAAATACTTTTCACTTATTTCCTCCATAAATGTTATAGCCTACACAGGAGGCCTATGCTAAAGCATCAACTGTTTACTGCCCATCACTGATTTTCTGGAGAACTGTTTGTTCAAATTTTCACTTGAGTTGTTTGTAGTATAATTTTTTGGTACAAATTCTTGGTGTGCCTTTATTTGTAAATGTTCTTTTTTTCCTTTCTTCTTGAAGCATCTTTGCATAGGTTACAGAACAGTTACTTTGGGGAAGAGGCCAGCCTGAAATTTCTATCTTTTGGAATCTCTCTAATAAGCAGAGACACTGGTTCACTCTTTCAGCAAGTGCCAGGCCTACATTAATGGCCAAGGTTAAAGAATCAAACAGAACACAGTACATACATGCTCATGACAGCTTCCATGGTAACCTGGAAACAGGTCTTTGCGTGCAGTTGTGAAAGAGTGAAAAGTGCTCTCAGAAAAGACTGAAAATGCTCAGGGGCCGGTGGCTAGGGCCACAGCAGGACAAGTGTCCCATAGTAGGGATGCGTAAGCTGGGCTTTTATGAGACAAGAGTTCAGCAGGTGAGGACAAGAGGCAAAGGCAGGCTGGACTAAGTAAAGGGGGAGCAAGTGGGCAGACGGGAAAGCGCAAGCAAGTTAGGGAAGGCTAATTTTCTGAGAGCTGAATCTAGGCTGCGGGTGGAGAGGAGGGAGAAGATGTTGATTCGGTGCCAACACTCTGCACTTTAAAGTATCGAGTCCTGTAAGGTGGAGGGCACCCCCTTTTATAGTTGTAGACACCGAGCTCCCCAAGGCAGTAACTTGCCCATGGGCATGTTCCAAGTAAGGGTGGGAGCAAGATCCAAACCCAAATCTTTGACTTTAGGGTGTGCATTCTCAACAGGACCATTTCCCCCCAAAGGGGCAAAAATCGGTCTCTGGAAGGAAGGGGGGAGTCTTGCTCTTTTTATGTATAAAGCATAAATATATGTACAGTACATACACAGACAATATAACTGTGGTATCAAAATTTCAGGGGGGGAGGGCATTAGGAAAAAAATGAGTAAAAAGGCTCCCTAGGGAGGCAATAATGAAAACAGAAGGTTGTGAAACTGTCTAGAACAAAACAGCTAGGACATATGTCCTCAAAGTGTACAGGTCCTGGGATGCCTGAGTCAGGCTGATGTTTCTGTTCCCTGAGCTAATGGCTTGTGTCCTTGGCTTCATTAAGAGTGGCTGCTACAGCCCCAGAAAGCTAGTTGTTGATCTTGTTTGTGAAAAGTGATGAAATGAGCTTTTGTTGATTCAAGAAAAGAATCCTTACCCTGTGACATAATTCCTCACGCTGTTAAAGTGATGGGTAGAGTGCAGTGCTTGTGTCAAAGGAGCACATCTCTAAGAGGGGAACATGGTAAGTGATAGTTAGGGAGTGATTACCCACAAATTTCCAAGTTCCCTTCAGATGAGTAATATTAACCTTGTGTATGTATCGGTTTCCTAGGGCTACTGTAACAAAGTACCACAAACTTGGGTGGCTTAAAACAATAGAAATGTATTATTTCACAGTTCTGGAGGCTAGACCTCTGAAATCAAGGTGTCAGCAGGGTCATGCTCCCTCTGAAACCATCCTCCTTCCTAGTGGAATCCTTCCTTGCCTCTTCCTAGCCTCTCGTGGTTTACAGGCAATCTTTGGGGCTCCTTGGCTTGCAGCTGCCTGACTCCAATCACTGCTTTCTTGGTCACATGGCGATCTCCCTATGTGTCTCTGTCTTCACATGGCAGTCTTCTTATAAGGACACCAGTCACATTGGATTAGGGGCTCACCCTACTCCACAATGACCTCTTTTTAACTTAATTAATTGCATCTGTAATGACTCTATTTCTAAATAAGGTCACGTTCTGAGGTACTAGGAGTTAGAACTCCAACTTATCTTTTTTTTTTTATGTGAGGGAGGGGCCACACAACTCAGCCTGTAACACGCTGTTAGGGATTTTCTTTGTTGCTTGACTTCCACCCTTCAGTGGTATTTGGTGGATGTTGATGTCAGTCTTGCAGCTTGTACCCCTGAAGGCTGAGACCTCAGGGTGTTGGTCTGGGACTGGCATCAATGTGATCGAAACTAAAGAAAGAGATATGGACAAACAGAGGCAAGTAGGCAGGAAAAAGTCACAATGTGCAGGCATCACTGAGAAGGTGACAGTTTTAAAACAAGAGGGAAATGCTTCTAACCCCAGAAAGGATTTCATAAATCTTGCATTTCATGCCATTACACCCAGAAGGAACGTGTGGCTCTGTTGTCCCTCATCTCACTGCGTGGCTGAGCCTCATTCCACCAGTCCTAAAGGGTGGGATCTGGTCTTCTTCCTCTTTGTACCCCACAGCTTGAGCACAATGCGTGGTGCACAGTGCATGCCCAGAAAATGTGGAGTTGAAGTCTCAAGGCCCAGTCTATGTTGCATGGACCAGCAGTTCTCCTTCAGGGCAGGGCAGCCTAGAGAAATGGATGAGTGATAACTTGGATGACCTAACAGCTCAGATATGCTCCAACTCTCAACTCTAGGAGAAATAGGCCTTTGTCATGCTGGAGAAGGACCCATAGCTTTCTGCACAACCTCTCGGAGGCCATGTGGTGGCAGGAGAGGTGGGTTTAGGGTTCCAGTGATGCCAGGAAGTCCTTTGCTGTGCCCCCCACACACACATAAAAAGTGTACTTCAGTCTGCCCTTTACCGGGTGAATTTGGAAGATTCTGCCTTGAGAGCTCTGACACACACAGACCTCAAACTTTCTGGGGATTAAGGCCATCCTGATATGTTAAAGGGAATCCCTCCCCAAGTTGCACATCTGGGAGGACAATACAATCTTTAGGTCTGGAGAAAACCTTTTTCCTTTATTTTTGTGACATCCCCACTCTTGACCAAAACGTGTTGGCAATGTTTGCTTGGGGTGGAATTGAGGCTGTTTATAAATGCTGGTTCGACACTTTAATAAGAATTTTAATCCATTACTGAAAACTCTGGACATAAATGAAAACCTGTGATCCCCTTGAGGTTGACACTCGAGTTTAAATGTATATCAGATTCCTAATTCATGAATTCTGGTTGAATATGTGTTTTTTTAATTACTGAATTTGGAAGTCCTAAAATTTACTCAATGGAATCTTTTTACAGAGAAAGTTCTGCATTCCAAGTAATTTACACTTACTACAGTCTAGCCACTCACTTGGATAAGACTGCAGATTATGCTGTAGGAGCCAGTGAATGATTAGAATATAAATTGCGGTCTAAGGTATTCTCAGCGGTCTACATTGCCCCCAACTTGCACTTAATATATTCCTACTAGATGGCCCTCTACACCACAATATGACTCCCAGTTTTATAATGAATGGAAATATATTATGTGTACAAGTAATATGTATGTGTATGTCTGTAAATTAAAGACTGGTATCTCTCCATGTAGGAGGCAATTTTTGTATCCCCTTTGTTTTTCTGTAGTTTCCAAAGTTTCTAGAATCCACACTTATTACTTATATAATCAGGAAAACAATGACTGTTATTCATAAATATATGAGGATCTTTCAGAAGAAAATTCCTAAAACCAGGCCAAGAATAAAAATAATCATTTTCTGTTTTCAGAGATTATAAGAGTTGAGGATGGTAAAGAATAATTCTAAGTCTGGGCTTCACAGAAGAGAATGAGACTCATGAGTCTGCAGTTTAGAAATTATGTAAATTAAGCAAGCATGCATCGGTTATCCACAAGTGGATGGGTTTGAGCAAAGGCTGTACGTAGTTGTAAAGCAGATCTGGGGTCTGGGTGGGGGATGGACCCAGTGGTTCTCCCAGGGGTCAGTATCACTGCTCAGGGGGAGTTCATAAATATCTTTAGTGGGAATATTTTGATTATCACAATGACTGGGATTACTACTGACCTCTGGTGCCTGGGGGACAGGCATCTTTCAATATGTGGGACAGTCACAGTCCAGGAAGACCTGTTCCCTCCAAAATACCAGGAAGGTTCTGATGAGCAACAGCATTGGACTATGTTGAGTGGGTTTTTTCTGAGTAGAGAGGAGGGTGAGGGGCTCCCAAGTTAGGCTGGATATTGTGCTCAGAATGGATGATAGGCCTTCATTCTACACAGAGAGACCCAGTTAGCTCTGCTCTGTTGGGAAGGGACTAGTCCACATAAAACCCAACTTTTCCTTTTCCAGATATGCCCTACTCTGAAATGAGGCCTAACAGGTGGAGATAACAATATCTACCCCAACATTTATGGAGTGCTTATCAGGAGCCAGGCATGGTGAATAAGTCACCCACAATCCTCTCTCTCTTAGTGAAGTTACCTTCATCTCTACATATTATCATCCATGTAAACCCACATTTTACGTGGTGATCATCATGGTAATACCTACCTTTTATATACTACTATTTTACTTAAATACATCACCTCTTATCCACATTTCTATACAATATTCATAGCTGAATGCCTTTTTGATAGTCTATTATGACATTGTACCATAATTTATTAACACATTTTTATGATTTTAAACATTGACATTTCTTGTCCCAATTTTTTTTTTTGCAACTACAGACAGTACTCCCATGATCATCTTTATACAGATATCCTTTTGCTTCTGGTTATTTTCTTAAGAAAATCTCTAGGAGTAGAACTCTTGGCTCAAAGACTGTGTATGTATTTTTGACTCTTCTGAAATAGTATCCATCTTGCTTTCTCACAGAATTGTACAAACTTATTCTGCCATTGGCAATAAACATCATTTCCAGCACAAACTCCAATGTCAGGTTCTCTCTTTTTTTTAGTTTTTATTACTTTGCTGGGAATAGAACAGTGTTTTGTGGTAGGAGAGTAAAATATATCAATGACTTTGAATGTTTTCCTAAAAGATTCTATTAACCTCTTGAGATGGTTGGAGATATGGTGTCAGATTTGTGACGCTGAAACTAGAGTTACTATTAAAGATATATTGTATAGAGTTTTCTCTCAGCAAGATTATTTAGCCTTGAAAGCCAAACAGCAACTCTGCACAAAATACTGTAGTCATTAATCCTTTCATCACCTTGGGGAGATATGAAAGGAAATCAAATACATATCGGTCAAGACATGGCATTGAAATTATACACCAGAGAAGGGGAAAGAGCCCCCCAGTCTCAGCCCCCCTGGGTGGCAGTGCTTCACTGAGACGAGGGGATAAGCAAGAGGAAAAAATATACATCATCTCTGGCTTTGGTTCCCAACCCTTTGCTGGCTTTTCGTGAATGTTTTAGAATGTGGTCACTATATTTTCATGTGGAGAGCCCCGTGTAGACTTGTAGTAACAGTGGCAGGACAGAGTGTTCACTTCCACTTGTCAGGAAGGCTGCAAGACCTTTGCAGATGCTTGATTTGAAAACTCTGTGCTCCATATCACAGGCTGCAAAACCTCAGCACAGCCCCGTCTTCACCCTTGTTATAAAAAAAAGAAAAACACTTGAGAAGCAAAGCCTGGCTTGTCTTGAATATCTAAATATATAGGAATATAGTACTACTTTTCTGAATAAACGAGTGTATTGGTAGCTGTTACTCATGGGACAAATGATTGGAGATGACAAGTGAGTTGAGTAACATGGCTTCTTTGGAAGAACAAAAGGTTGTCATCCATTTTAGGGGTACACCTGGATATCTCTTCTCCTCCATATCCTGGAAATGGCTGCAAAGAAACCACCCATGCCACCCACTTTTTCTTTACTGCCATTACACATGTATTTACACACATTACACATGAAGACATTACACATGTCTTCAAGTATTTTCATTTGCTCATTTCATCTGAAAAAAATTCACAACGTGTTCTAATTCAACCTACTTCCAGGGAAAATGTGACATTTTCTTTTTGTTTTACCTTTTAAAATTATGGTAAAATATACACAACGTAAAACTTACCATTTTAACCATTATTAAGTGTATGGTTCAGTGGCATTAAGTATATTCATATTGTTGTGCAGCCATTATCACCATCCGTCTCCAGAACTTTTTCATCATCCCACGCTGAAACTCCATGCCCATTCAGCAGTAACTGCCCATCCCTGCCTCCCCCCAACCCCTGGCAACCACCATTCTGCTTTCTGTCTCTATGAATTTGACTACTGTAGACACCTCACATAAGTGGAATCACCCAGTATTTGTCCTTTGTGTCTTACGAGATACATTTTTAAACATCTTAATTTTACCCCAGCTTATGTTCAAGTGGTTTGCAATATCTTACAAAAAGATCTTCTCTAAAGTAGAAAGATACATGGAAATAAATTTAAAAATAGGACCAGAAAAATGTAAATTAATTACAATGCAAAAATGCACCCTGCAGTGAAGGACACATTTCCAGATGTTGGACCGCACATTTGTCTCTGGGCTCCTTGATAGACAAAACAGAAAACAAAACTTGATCAATTCTGTAATTCTTAGGGAGAAAAACATGACTTCCTGGCAAAGCAAGTGTTTCCAGGCACTTTTATTCTGCAGGACTTTTGTCCCCTTCATTCTTTGCAGGGAAGCATTTATGTGGGGGACTGTTTTTTTAATAATGGCCTCATAGTATTTCACAAGACTGCTCCTTAGTGAACTTCTAATGTAGACCAAAGGCATAACTCTACAAAAGTACTCTGAAAAAGTACACTCTTTTGGAGTGGAGCCAAGACAGCGTGGATCAAGTTAACATTATTTATTCATACAGTCATTTAACAAACATTTCACTAAGTTACCTATGAGCATGTGAATTTTAAAAGCAAATGAGACACAGTTTTTACCCTCAATGAGAATGCAAATTGCAGTCTAGTGCTTTTGCTGATCAGACTTGGTTTGGGGGCTGGAAATCTTGACTTCATGTCCTTAAACATCCAAAATATCATTTCTTCCTATTGGGCTTTTGTTAAATGTTGGGCATTTGAAAGGTATTTTTCCTGGCATTCCATGTGGTGGATTATGGTGAGCTCCATATACCTTAAAGCACAAGCCAACAGGTGGTGGGGTTGGTGGCTCTCTCTGCCTAGGTGATACCTCCTCTTCCACATGGAGCAAATCAAAAAAGATATCAGGCAAAGCCAAAGCAAGAGGCATTTGCCTTTTGACATAAGAATGTGTGGCTGGGAAGAAAGCATGGAAGGAAGAGGGTCATTTCGATGTTCTAATCTACCATGGGACCCATCTCCCAGATCTTCTGACCTAACTTGTGCCCTGCTGTAATTTTCTGGGTGTAGAAGTCCTTCGGGCCGCTCTGGCAGGATAAGGATCTTATTGGAGTCAGAATTTGGGCCATCAGAGAGATGGCAGGAGCAAGGGACTCAGACAATTATGTAGAGTGGGACGGTCAGTGTTTGAAAGGGTAGAAGGTCAGGATTGAAGACAGGTGGACTGAAAATGGGAGATGTGGAAATGCAGGCAACCCATCTAGACAGCTCTTCTCAGGAGTTTGGCCATAGAGAATGGGATGATAGCTAGAAAAGATGTGTCATCAAAGAGTGGGTGTCTGCTTATTTACCATGGGTGATTTTAGAACATATGTAATGATCCAGTTTAGAGGGAAATATTGGTGATCAGGGGCACAAGGATAACTCCAGGTGTGAGGATTTTGGGAGTCTTAGAGGAGATGGGACCCAGAGCATGAATGAAGGACTGGCTTCTGATAGGAGGAGCGTTCCCACCATTATTGGAGGGTGGGGAGAAGGGTGCTGGGAGGCTTGGGGTCGGAAGATGAGGAACCCCAGTTGGTGCTTCTTTTTTTCACTGAGAAATGAGGCAAGGGCATCAGCTGGTAGGATTGAGGAGAGAGGACATAAAAGAGTTGTCTTGGGAAAGGGGAAATGCAATCCTAGAGAAACATAGGTTTGCTGATCAGAATGGCTTGCCCATTTCCAGTCTATAGACTTTAATGGGAAACCAGCCAGCTTGGTCATGTGATTTTTCTGCAGCACATTCGGTGCCTCAGGGGCTGGCATGCAGAAGGCAGGTCATAGGAATCATCTGGGTCAAGCATCAAGATAAGTGCTTAGTTCACAAAGTTTCAAGCTTTATTCTGTTCTGTTAAATGAATTTGAAACCATAAAATTTTTGCTAAATACTGTTTTACTACATTTATAAATTTTTATATATAGTATGTTGTTACCAGTCCATTCAAATATATTCCAATTTCTGTTGTGATTTCTTCTTTAACCCATGAGTTATTTAGAAGTATTTTTTAAAATTTCCAAACATATAGAGATCTCTTATTTATATTTCTATTATTGATTCTAATCTAATTGAATTGAGATCAGAGATCTCTTCTGTATGATTTCAATCCTGTGAAATGCTTTGAGACTTGCTTTGTGGTCCAGGTTATAGTTAATTATTGTAAATGTTGTATGTATTCTTTAAAAAAATGGATATTGTGCAGTTGTTGGGTACATGATATACATACACACATACCTGTATATGTCTATGTAGATTATATGTATGTATATATACACATATATATGTCTATCATATTTACATTCATACTCTTCTATATTCTTAATGATCTTTTAATCTACTTGTGGCATAATTTTTAAAAGAGGTATATTAAAAATATCTCAATGTGATTATATGTCTGTCTGTTTTTCTGGTAGCGCTGTCAGTTTCTGCTTTATTTCCTTTATATGTCTGATGCTATATTACTGGATGCATAGATGTTTAGAATTGTTGTCTCTTTCTGGTAGATCTTATTTTGAATTATTTCTCTTTATGTCTAGTAATGTTTTTTGCCCTAGAATCTATTTTGTTTGATATTTCTGTGGCAACAACAGATTTTTTTTTGGTTAGTATTCAAATGGTATATGTTTTTTTCTATTCTTTTTCTTCCAAGCTCTCTGTATCATGTGTTTAGATGTGTCTCTTTTAAGCAGAATATGTTGTGGTGGTTTTTGGTTTTTTATTATTATTATTGTTATTGTTACCTTATTTTTTTAACAGCTTTATTGAGGTATAATTGATATAAAAAACTGCACATATTTAATGTATACAATTTGATGAGTTTGGAGATGTGCATACAACCGTGAAAACATCACCACAATCAAGGTAGTAGACATATCCCATCACCTCCAAAAGTTTCCTTGTGCCTCTTTGGTGTTTTGTTGATAAGACCACCTAGCATGAGATCTATCTTCTTAACAATTTTTTAAGTGCATAATACAGTATTGTTGACTGTAGACTCTATGCTGTAAAGCAGATCTTTAGAACTAATTCATCTCGCATAATTGCAACTTTATACCAATTGAACGATAATTCTCCATTTCCCCCTTCCCTCAGCCCCTAGTAGCCACTGTTCTATTCTCTGCTTCTATGAGTTTGACTATTTTATGTACCTAATATAAGTGAGCTCATGCAGTATCTGTCCTTCTGTGACTGGCTTATTTCACTTAGCATAGTATTCTCCAAGTTCATCCAGGTTGTCACAAATGGCAGGATTTCCTTCTTTTTTAAGGCTGAATAATAACCCATTTTATGTATATACTACATTTTCTTTATCCGTTCATCTGTCGATAGACATTTGCTTGTTTTCATAACTCGGCTATTATAAATAGTGCTGCAATGAAGATGGAAGTGCAAATATCTATTCAAGATCCTGATTTCAATTATTTTGGGTATATACCCAGAAGTGGGATTGTTGGATCATATGGTAGTTCTAAGTTTAACTTTTTGAGGAACTTCCATACTGTTTTCTATAGCAGCTGCACAAGAAACAATGACGGTTATTATATAATGATTAAAGAGTCAATTCATCTGGAAGATATAACAATTATAAACATATATGCACCCAACATCAGAGCACCTAAAAACATAAAGCACACATTGACAGATCTGAAGGGAGAAATAGACAGCAATTACAATAATGGTAGGAGACTTCATTATCTCACTTTTAACAATGGATGGAATATCCAGACAGAACATCAATAAGGAAACAGTGGACTTGAACTACACTGTAGACCAAATGGACCCCACAGACATATACAGAACATTCCACCCAACAGCTGAATACACATTCTTTTCAAGCATACACAGCACATTATTCAGAATAGATCACATGTTAAGTCACAAAACAAGTCTCAAAAAATTTAGGAAGATTGAAATCATACCAGTTATCTTTTCTAACCACAATAGAATGAAACTAGAAATCAATAACAGAAGGAAAACTGGAAAATTCACAAATATGTGTTGTCTTGGTTTTTTGATTGTTTTTCATTTAGTCTCATAGTTTTTTAAACTGAATTGTATGGCCTTTATCGTTTAGAACAATACTGATATATTTAGGTTTCAATATACCACTATCTTATATGCTTTCTTTTTGTCCTATCTCCTCTATGTTCCTTTTTCTCTCCTTTCTTTACTTTTTAGATTGCATTAGTAATTTTTAATCATTCTATTTTCCTTTTCTACCTGGTTAAAAGTTATACTCTCTTTTTTGTGTTTTGGTGGTCGCACTAGGGATTACAACACATGTCCTGGATTTGTTAAAATCTAATAGTAACCATTACCTTTATCCGTCTCCTAAAGTCACAGACAAGTATTTTACAACATTTTAACTTCATTAACTCTTCCTGATTCTATACTACCTTTGTTGTATATTAATATTATATATACATATTCTAATACTGTATTTTTGAAACAGCTTTATTGGGATATAACTCACATACCATCCAGTTCACCCATTTAAAGGGTACACTTTAATGGATTTTAGTGTATTCATAGAGTTGTGCAACCATCATCACATTCTAATTTTAGAACATTTTCATCACCCCATAACGAAACTTCATGCCAATTAGCAGTCTCCATTCTCCCCTCCTCCTCTAAGCCCTAGGCAACCTCTAATCTACTTTCTTTCTCTATGGATTTGCCTATTCTGGCCATTTCATATGAGTGGAATCATATAATATGTGGTCTGTTGTGACTGGCTTCTCTCACTTAGCATAATGTTTTCAGGTTCATCCATGTTTTAGCATGTATCAGAACTTCATTTCTTTTTATTGCCAAATAATTCTCAGTTGTATGGATATATCACATTTTATTTATCCATTCATTGATTGACATTTGGGATGTTTCCACTGTTGGCTATTGTGAGTAATGTTGCTATGAACAATTTTGTTCAAGTTACTATTTTTTTTAATTACTTGACATTACCACTTTATAACAGGGCTTGACAAACTATAGCCAGCAGGGCAAGTCCAGCTATACCTATTTACATATGTATTGTCTATGGTGCTTCTATGCTATGGTGGCAAACTAATTGCCACAGAAACCATATGGCCCATAAAGTCAAAAAATATTTACTGTCTGGCCCTTTATAGGAAAAGTTTACTAACCTCTGCTTACATAGTCAAAATACACATAGATTTGCTACTTTCTGTGCTCTTCATTCTTTAGTGCCTCTCTACATTTCCATCTAACTGGATTGATTTTCCTAGTGCCTGGAATTCTCAAGAATTTCTATTGCTGCTGGTTTGATACTGGCAAATTCTCTTGCTCTGAAATGCCTCATTGAAAATGCGTTGATTTTGCCTTCATCCTTGAAGTTATTTTCTGTCACAGAAAATTCTAGGTTGGCAGTTATTTTCTTTTACCACCTTGAAACCGTTTCTCAATTGTCATATCACTTCCAGTGTTGCTGCTGAGAAGTCAGCTGTCTGTCGTTTCTTTAGGTAATCTGCCTTTTTTCTTTAGATGCTTTTATGATTTTCCCATTATCTTTTATTTTCTTTAGTTTTACTAGAATGTATCTAAGCATGATTTTTAAAAATCTTTCTTAAGCCTCATTGGACTTCTTGAATCAGTGTATTAAGATCTCTTTCATTAGTTCCAGGAAATTCTCAACTGTTTTTTCCTGGGCCAGGCACCAACAGCAACTGTACACTGGAAAAGACAATTAAGAATATTTTGTAATAAATTTACACCTTTAGGATATTACAGGCTGTAAATGCTTGTGGCTAGTTACAATACAAGCTCTCTTATAGTAGTAATACAATCTGGACTACACTGGTTTGTAATTCCCAGGGGAATGATCCTATTGAAGTATGCATACTTTAGAACTTTTTAAACTTAAAACATATAAATATACATTTATTTGTCAATACTTTAATGGAGTGCTGAGATTTGTTCCTTGATAATGGGTTTAGTGGAGTTATATATATAAACCATATTCATAATGTGCTATGTGTAAATTCCAATTGTAGCTTCTTTAAATTAGAGCAAGAAGCTAAGATACTTGCAAAGAATCTAAAAGCAGAATTCTAATTTATTTCATTTTTCCAAGCTTTTACAGTTTTCTTGCCCAGACCTAATTTCGTCTACCAAGTCTTTCCCAAACTTTCAGTTACTAAACTAAATTTTGTATAACTGGCATAAACATTTTGGGATACTAATTCATGATACAACTCAAGTGACAGAAGCAGAAATGTTTAGGTGTCCTAGAAAGTAAGCTGCTACCTGTGATCATGCAGTGTACCTTGAGGATTGTCATGTTTTACAGAAAAAAAATGGAGAGATGAGGAGTATTGGCTGAGTAAAGATTGGCTAAGATAGCTTCTCTCTACTGCAGTCCTGCTTCCTAGAATTCATCTCTACTAGCCCTTACCCCATTTCTGGACTTTAACTGATAATTCGAAAATCATTAAAAAGGCTTCAGAGCACAGAGAAAAAAAATTATATAATGCTAAGATAGCTCAAAAATCTGAAAAAATAGTCAAAATATGAAAATGTTAGATCAACCTCATTTATGAATGTTAATGCAAAATCCTTAAATAAAAGACTGGCTAATAGAATCCAAAAGTACGTTTAAAAAACAACATGTCATAATAAAGTGTTATTCATCCCAGAAATATGAGGAATTCAAAAATCTATTGATGTAACATCACATATTAATAAGCCAAAGGAAATCAGCCATATGAGTCTCTGAATAGAAGCTAAAAAATGCATTTGACAAAATCCATTATCTTTTCCATTTTAAAAGCTATTCTAGAAAAAGAGTGAATGTTTTCTTAATGATAAATACCCGTGTGCATTCTTGCCCACTCTCTCACTCCCTCTCTCTCCTCAAGTCAAAAGGCAGCATCGCACTTCACAGTTAAGTACCAGGAGCGTAGACATTAAAGTCAGAATGTTCTCAATCACCACTGTTATTTAACACAATAGAAAAAGAAATAAAATATCTAAAATTTTTAAAAGACGAGGCAAAATCTTCATTATTTTCAGATGATGTAGTTGTGAAACTGGGAGGGTGGGACTACTGAGAACTAATTACAATCGTTAAGAGTAGGCAAATGACTACCGTGTTAAAATACAAAAGTCAGTAACTTTCCTACATAGAAACAGTTAAAAATATAGTGGAAAAGAACATCCCATCTGTAACAGCAACAATAGCAAAAAAGGATAAGACACTTCAAAGTAACTTACCGTGAAATCCATAGACTCCATATGGACAAAACCAAAACAAAACAATGCTAAACCTCTACAGGGCCAGAAAAGAAGACTTCACTAAGTGGTGATATGCCCTGTTCTGGGTGGAGGAGTCAACATTGCAAAGAGCTCAGTCCTCTCTAAATCAATCTGTAAATTTAATTTAATCTCAATAAAATTCTCAACAGGATGTTTCTTAAAGCTATCCAAGCTGAATGTAAAAGTTCATATGGAAAAATAAATACAAGAAAAACTATTAAAACTCAGGTAAAAAATAGAAGAAAAATGAAGAGCATTCTTATCCTAGTAGTTATTAAGCATGTGATAAGTCTACTGTAAATATAACGGTTTTATACTACACTGAATAGATAGCTCTGGAACAGAAAGCTAAGAAATAGGCCACAGAGAGAGGATTGAGATAGATGAATTTAGTTTGTGATACCTATGGCATTTCAATTCAGTGGAGAAAATATCAGTAAACGGTATTTGGTTTCACCAGCTGGCCAGCTTGGGGACGTTGCGGGGTGGGGTGCTGTATCCTTAAGTTGTTCTTTACATCGAAATAAATTCCAGATCAATCAAATATTTAAATATCAAAGACTGGACATTGTAAGAAGTATATCAAAATATAAGAATATATATAATCTCAAAGGGAGTTGAGCCCAAACACAGAAATTCTAAAATAAAATATCTCTTAATTTGACCACATGAAAATTAGAAACTTTTGTATGATGAAAATTACTATAGTCCGCTATAAAGAAATGACACACTGGGAAAGAATATCTGTAACATAACTTCAAAGAGCTCATGTCCTCAAATTATAAAAGAAACACAGAGCAAGAAAAAAGATACTGAAATAGAAAAAAAGACATGAATAGGCAGCTTAGAGAAGAAGAAATAGCTATGAATTGTGGGAAAAGTTGCTTAATTTCAGTTATAATTGAAACAATTCCAATCAAAATGGAAAAACACTGTTCATCTATCAAATTGGCAAAACATATTAAAGTTTAACGATACCCAGCACTGGTGTATGTATGGGAAACAGGCATTCTGTTGCACAATTAATGGGGATATAAACTGGTACAAACTTTTAAAAGGCAGTTTACACATGCTTTCTAATTCTAAAAATTCACCCAACTGAACAATTTACCAAAAAATGGCAAATACACAAGTACAGTTGTACTTATTGGAGCATGGTTTCTAATGGCTAAGAAGGACTGGAAGCTATAGAAATATCCATTAATCAAGGACTGGTTTAAAAAACTGAGACGTGCATTCTATGAAGTACTAAAGTAGATCCATCTATCCTGCTGAGAGAAGGTTAAGAGCATGGCTTTGGAGCCAAACCTCCTGGGTGCAAATCCCAGTTCTACCATTTACTACCTGTGAGATCTGAGGCAAGTTATTTGCCTCTCTGTGCCTCAGTTTCCTCATTTGTAAACTGTGAGTAGTAGTACCTAGCTCAGAAGGATATTGTTAGGTTTAAGTAAATTAATAAAGTGGTATTTAGAACAATGCCAACCACAGCATAAGCTTTCAATAAATGTTAATTTATATGTATTCTTAAGTGGTACAAATGCAGGATATTAGCCAGTGTGTAATATGGTCTCTTGTGTGGAAGGAAGGGAGGGAGGGAGTGAAGGAGTGGCGAAATAGATAGAGAGATAGACAGATAGATGATAGATAGATAGATAGATAGATAGATAGATAGATAGATAGATAGATCTAGATCTAGATCTGAGTGTGCAAATGCTTAACTGTAGTGGGGAAGAACCTTTTCATCTTCATTTTACACTTCTATTTGTATTCCTGAATTGCCCAGCTGTATTATTAGGAAAGCTAATTTTTGATAACAAAGAAACCCCCAAAATGTAGTGATTTAAAGAACAAAGTGGTATTTATCTCTCTCTCGGAACAGTCCAAGGGGAGTGTTCCAGGTTGGCCAATGTGTCTGCTCCATACTGTCATTCAAGGCCCCAGGGTTCTGCTGTCCCATTGGGGCAGGTAGTTCTCAAACTTGACTGCATTAGAATCCTCTGGAGAGGAGAAGTCAAGATGGTGGCAAAGGCAGACTCTGAACTCACTCCCTCCTGCGGACACAGCCAATTTACAACTACTCTTAGAAAAATTACCCCGGAGAGAGAACTAAAAACTGGGTAAGAGGACCTCCTACAACAAACGACAATCCTAATTGAGGTGGAAGAGGCAGAAATTCCCTTCTGGAGAGGAAAAATGCCGCCTTCACAAGCTGCAGTGCTTTACAGCCACCCGGGAGCAGCCCAAAGGAGACGTAGGCGACCTACCTACTACATAGACACAAGCACAAAGAAAGAGGCAAAATGAGGAGGCAAAGGAATGCATTCCAAGTAAGGGAACAGGACAAAACCCCAGAAAAGGAACTAAGCGAAACAGAAATGAGCAACCTACCCAACAGAGAGTTCAATCAAAGAGTGTTAAGAATGCTCACTGATATTGGGAGAAGAATGGATGAACTCAGTGAGAACATCAACAAAGAAATGGAAGATATAAAAAAGAACCAATCAGAAATGAAGAATACAATACTGGAAATGAAAAATTCACTAGATGGACTCAAAAGCAGAGTAGAGGATACAGAAGAACGGATCTGTGAGCTGGAGGAAAGACTAGAAGAAATCACCCAAGCTGAACAGATAAAAGAAAAAAGAATTTCAAAGAGTGAAGACAGTCTAAGGGACCTCTGGGACAACATCAAGTGCACTAGCATTCGTGTTATAGGTGTCCCAGAAGGAGAAGAATGAGACAAAGGGGCAGAGAATCTATTTCAAGAAATAATAGATGAAAACTTCCCTAACCTAAGGAAGGAAACAGATATCCAGGTACAGGAAATACAACACACCAAACAAGAAAAACCCAAAGAGGCCCACACCAAGAAATATCATAATCAAAATGTCCAGAATTAAAGATAAAGAGAGAATCCTAAAAGCCACAAGAGAAAGACAAGTTACATACAAAGGAAACCCCATAAGGCTATCAGCTGACTTCTCAGCAGAAACCTTACAGGCTAGAGGAGAGTGGCACGATATATTTAAAGCACTAAAAGGAAAAAACCTACAGCCAAGAATACTCTACCCAGCAAGGTTATCATTCAAAATTGAAGGAGAGATAAAAAGTTTCCCAGACAAGCAAAAATTAAAGGAGTTTGTCACCAAGAAACCAGTACTACAAGAAATGCGAAGGGGACTTATTTAAGGGGAAAAGAGAAGACCACAAATAGGAAAAATTATCTATTTCCATGATAAGAGGGTAATGGACACAAATGCACAAAAAAGAGGTTAGATATGGTATCAAAAACATAAAATGTGGGATGAGGGGAGTTAAAGAGTAGAGCTTTCAGACAGAGGTCAAATTAAAGAGACTATCAACTTAATATAGAGTGCTATATACATAGGTTATTATGTATGAACCCCATGGTAATCACAAACCAGAAACCTATAATAAATACACAAAAAACTAAGAGAAAGGAACCCAAACATAGTACTAAAGAAAGCCATCAAACCACAAGAGAAGAGAGCACGAGAAGAAGAAAGTAACAGAGAAGAACTACTAAAACACCAAGCAAAAAAAGTTATAAAATGGCAGTAAGTACATACTTATCAATTGCTACTTTAAATGTTAATGGACTAAATGCTCCAATTAAAAAGCATAAGGTGGCTGACTGGATAAAAAAACAAGACCCATATATATGCTGCATACAAGAGACACATTTCAGACCTAAAGACATTCACAAACTGAAAGTAAAGGGATGGAAAAAGATACTGCATGCTAATGGCAATGAAAAGAAAGCTGGGGTAGCAATTCTTGTATCAGACAAAATAGACTTTAAAACAAAAACTGTAAAAAGAGACAAAGAAGGGCACTACATAATGATCAAGGGAACAATCCAGCAAGAGGACATAACACTTGTAAATATCTATGCACCCAATGCAGGAGCACCTAAATATATAAAGCAATCATTAGCAGACATAAAAAGAGAAATAAACAGTAACACAATAATACTAGGGGACTTGAACACTCCACTTACACCAACAGATAGATCATCCAAACAGAAGATCAATAAGGAAACATTGGAGTTAAATGACACACTAGAAGAGATGGACCTAGTAAGTATATACAGAACATTCCATCCAAAAACTGAAGAATACACGTTCTTTTCAAATGCACATGGAACATTCTCCAGGATTGATCACATATTAGGCCACAAAACAAGTCTCCATAAATTTAAGAAGACTGAAATAATACCAAGCATCTTTTCTGACCACAACAGTATGAAACTAGAAATCAACTGTAGGAAGAAAATCAGAAAAGCCACAGATATGTGGAGATTAAACGAAATGCTACTGAGCAACGATTGGGTCAATGAAGAAATCAAAGGAGAAATCAAAAAATACCTGGAGACAAATGAAAATGAAAATACGACATGCCAGAATTTATGGGATACAGCAAAAGCGGTTCTAAAAGGGAAGTTTATAGCAATACAGGCCTATCTCAACAAACAAGAAAAATCTCAAATAACCAATCTAACAATGCACCTAAAGGAGCTGGAAAAAGAAGAACAAACAAAGCCCAAAATCAGTAGAAGAAGAGAAATCATAAAAATCAGAGCAGAAATAAATGAAATAGAGACTAAAAAAAATAGAAAAAATTAATAAAACCAAGAGCTGGTTCTTTGGAAAGATAAACAAAATTGACAAACCTTTAGCTAGACTCGCCAAGAAAAAAAGAGAGAAGGCTCAAATAAGTAAAATCAAAAATGAAAGAGGGGAAATTACAACGGACACCTCAGAAATACAAAGGATTGTAAGAGAATACTATGAAAAGCTATATGCCAACCAATTTGACCATCTGGAAGAAATGGATAAATTCTTGGAATCATACAACCTTCCAAAACTGGATCAAGAAGAAATAGAGAATTTGAATAGACCAATCACCAGTAAGGAGATCGAAACTGTAATCAAAAACCTCCCCAAAAATAAAAGTCCAGGACCACACGGCTTCCCTGGTGAATTCTACCAAACATTCAAAGAAGACATAATACCTATCCTTCTCAAACTCCTCCAAAAAACTGAGGAGTGGGGGAAGCTCCCTAACTCATTCTACGAAGCTGACATTACCCTGATACCAAAACTAGACAAGGACAACACAAAAAAAGAAAAATACAGGCCAATATCGCTGATGAACATCGATGCAAAAATCCTCAACAAAATACTAGCAAATCACATACAACAATATATTAAAAAGATTATACACCATGATCAAATGGGATTTATTCCAGGGATGCAGGGATGGTTCAACATTCACAAATCAATCAACGTGATACACCACATTAATAAAATGAAGAATAAAAATCACATGATCATCTCAATAGATGCAGAGAAAGCATTTGACAAGATACAGCATCCATTTATGATAAAAACTCTGAATAAAATGGATATAGAAGGAAAGTACCTCGACATAATAAAGGCCATATATGACAAACCCACAGCTAATATCATCCTCAATGTTGAAAAACTGAAAGCTATCCCTCTAGGAACAGGAACCAGACAAGGATGCCCACTCTCACCACTCCTATTTAACATAGTATTGGAATCCTAGCCAGAGCAATCAGGCAAGAAAAAGAAATAAAAGGGATCCAAATTGGAAAGGAAGGAGTGAAACTGTCACTATTTGCAGAGGACATGATTTTATGTATAGAAAACTCTAAAGAATCCACAAAAAACTTTTAGAAGTAATAAACGAATACAGTAAAGTTGCAGACTACAGAATCAACATACAAAAATCAGTTGCATTTCTATACACTAACAATGAAGTAGCAGAAAGAGAAATTAAGAATACCATCCCATTTACAATTGCAACAAAAAGAATAAAATACCTAGGAATAAACTTAACCAAAGAAGTGAAAGAGCTGTACACGGAAAACTATAAAACATTGCTGAAAGAAATTGAAGAAGACACAAAGAAATGGAAAGATGTTCCATGCTCTTTGATTGGAACAATTAACATAATTAAGATGTCCATACTTTCTAAAGCAATCTGTAGATTCAATGCAATCCCTATCAAAGTTCCAACAACATTTTTCACAGAAATAGAACAAAGAATCCTAAAATTTATATGGAACAACAAAAGACCCCAAATAGCTAAAAGAATCCTGAGAAAAAAGAACAAAGCTGGAGGTATCACACTCCCTGATTTCAAAATATACTACAAAGCTACAGTAACCAAAACAGCATGGTACTGGCACAAAAACAGACACACAGATCAATGGAATAGAATCGAAAGCCCAGAAATAAACCCACACATCTATGGACAGCTAATCTTCGATAAAGGAGCCAAGAACATACAATGGAGAAAAGAAAGTATCTTCAATAAATGGTGTTGGGAAAACTGGACAGCAACATGCGAAAAAATGAAAGTAGACCATTACCTTATACCATACACAAAAATTAACTCAAAATGGATTAAAAACTTGAATGTAAGACCTGAAACTATGAAACTTCTAGAAGAAAACATACGCAGTACGCTGTTCAACGTTGGTCTTAGCAACATATTTTCAAGCACCATGTCTGACCGGGCAAGAGAAACAAAAGAAAAAGTCAACAAATGGGACTATGTCAAACTAAAAAGCTTCTGCACAACAAAGGAAACCATCAACGAAACGAAAAGACAACCTAACAATTGGGAGAAGATATTTGCAAGCCATACATCTGATAAGCGCTTAATCTCCAAAATATATAAAGAACTCATGCATCTCAACACCAAAAATCTACCAACCCAGTTAAAAAATGGGCAAAAGATCTGAACAGACATTTCTCCAAAGAAGATATACAGATGGCCAACAGGCACATGAAAAGATGTTCAACATCATTAACTATCAGGGAAATGCAAATCAAAACTACAAGGAGATATCACCTCACGCCCATCAGAATGGCTATAATTAACAAGACAGGAAACAACATGTGTTGGAGATGATGTAGAGAGAAGGGAACTCTCATACACTGCTGGTGGGAGTACAAACTGCTGCAGCCACTATGGAAAACAGTATGGAGATTCCTCGAAAAATTAAGGCTAGAACTACCATACAATCCAGCTATTCCACTGCTGGGTATTTATCCAAAGAACGTGAAAACACCAATGCGTAAAGATACACGCACCCCCCTGTTCATTGCAGCGTTATTCACAATAGCCAAGACATGGAAGCAACCTAAGTGCCCATCAAGGGACGAATGGATAAGGAGATGTGGTATTTATACACAATGGTATAGTACTCAGCCATAAGAAACTATGAAATCCAGCCATTTGTGATGACATGAATGGACATTGAGGGTATTATGCAAAGTGAAATAAAGTCAGAGGGAGAAGGTCAAATACCATATGATCTCACTCATTAAGTAGTAGATAACAACAACAAACAAACACATAGAGACAGAGATTGGGTTGGTGGTTCCCAGAGGTGTAGGGGGGAGGGAGGAGGGTGAAAGATTAATTAGGCACATGTGTGTAGTGATGGATTGTAATTACTATTTGGGTGGTGAACATGAGAACATGGTGTAATCCATGCAGAAATAGAAGTATAATGATATACACCTGAAATTTATGCAATGTTATAAACCAATGTTACTACAATAAACCAAAAAAATAAAAATAAAAACTAATACAAAAAAAAAGAAAGAATCCTCTGGAGAGCTTTGAAAAAAATCACATTGTCCAACCATACTGCACACCAATTAAATCAGAATCACTGGAGTGGGATCCAGGCATCAGAATTTATTATAATGCTCCAGGAGATTCCTATGCAGCGAAGTGCCCTGGGGTCTTATCATCTAATGGTTGATGCTATGCCACATGTCATTGGTTTCAGCCTCTGAGAAGGGGAGGAGAGCGTGGAAGAGGCCCAACTTCTGTATTAAGGGCCTAGCCCCAAAGAGGTACATGTCTCTTGTGCTCCCATTCCATTGTTGAGAACATAATCACACAGCCACACTTAGCCCCAGGGGAGCTGGCAACCACCTGGCTAAAATCCTGTTACCAGGGAAGGAGGGGAGAAGGGATTTTGGTGGCCAACTAACAGTCTCCATGATATAAACCGTGTGGAAATATTCTCCTCTTGCCCCCAAAAATAAGAGCAAGGATTATGTAGAGGGTAGGATTATGGCCGAATTTTTTCTTTATAGTTTTCTGTATTTCAGAACCTCTAGTGTTATTTTTTAAACTGGAAAAAAAAAAAGGAAACGTTTAGTTTTCTTTTGAATTTTGTGAAATAAATACACAGTTTTCAACGTATGAAAATGAGATGTCATTACTATGAAGTAAATATATTTCAAGGCAGCTGTCTACAGTGACATTCAAAACTGAGGTGCAATAATAAACAAATATGGAGATGGCATCTCATTAGCTGATCCAGTGATGCAAAACAGCAGACGCCATGAGGGTGATTGTATTAATATTGATAACCTCTTTTCCATTGCATGTGACAGTTTACAATCACTGTTGCATGACTTTCTCATTTCAATTAGAGGGTAAAACAAAACCATGAGTCTTTTGTATAGTGATTTTGTGCCACATTTTAAAATGCAATTTTTGAAATTTAAATGGTACATATCCCAAAACACTGCTGAATTCGGGACCCTCTTCTTCCTCTTGGAGTTTATATATGGATAAGCCTCCCACAGACACCTCAGCTCCTGGTAAGAAAGACTCCATTGGTATCCTCTGGCTTCCTCGCCCCCAAGGCTCCCAGATTAGCATTTATGACATTGCTTCTTATGCTGCAGCAGGCAAGTTGTTCCGCCAAGAATCGGCTTGTGCTCCGCAGACAAGAGCCCTATTTTAAGAGACACTACGGACCGCCAGTTCTGCTGAAGGAGACGTGGGAGTGGTAGGACTCTCACCTGTTGAAACATGGTTTGGAGTTCCTTTGCAAAGTAGAATATGCTCAGAACCCTCTTTCTCCCTCCATCACCTCTCGGTTCTCCAGTTTTCCTTCATTTCCACGTCAGTTGGAACTCTTTAACCCTTGGGATGAGGCCAACCAATGTGAAAGGACTTTTAGGAAAAAGGGCTAGATTTTCTAATTTAGCAGTGAAAAACCAAGCAAGAGTAGACAGAAGCTAGTAAATACAAGCTGGCAGGAGAACTCACTCCACTGATATTTGTCAGTAGAGATAAAGGGATTTAAAATGTTGTATCTAGAATTCGATTATATGTAAGATCACATAATTTATCATTTAAGCCTCTGAGACACTTTTGAGAGTAAAAGGGAGTGACCTTTTTTACACTAGGACCAATAGACATGAACTGGAACTGTTCTGGGCAAACTGGACTACGTGATGTCTCTAATTAGGGACCCCTCAACCTTCATTCACAGAAAAGCCATCCTTGGTGTGTATTTCTAACTTTTCAGTGCCCAGTGGGCCTGTGACTCCAGATCTGGGGAGCCCTACACAGTTGTTATACTGAGTCAGGGAAATTTAGCTCTATCAGTTGCCACAAAACCCACCTGAAGAGTCCAGTTGGTAGCTCACACCTGAGGCAGCCCAGACCCTAACCTAAAAGCATTTAGCTTTCAGATCACATACTCATGCTAAAAAAGTCAGGACTTACTCTGGTTGCATGTAAGATAGAACAAAAAGTGCCCAGGTACCATGCATTTGCTAGGCACACTCTCCTTTTGGGGGATTCTAGAACCTTGCATTCCAGGAGCCTTTGCAAAACCGCCACAGGATCCTGGAATGCATGTGTGCTGGCTAAACTGAGGTATGAATTCATCCTAGTTAGGAATGTTCAGAGGGCTGGGGCCAAAGGAACGTAAAGTATAGTATTATGCACAGGTATTTCATGAGAGAAGATACTTTCATGACAATACAAAATAACTTTGTCCATGAAACTTGTGTTGTTCCTTTTTTAAAATCAATTCTAATTATTTATATGTTGATTTTAAGGGTTTTCTAAGAAAATATTCCTACCATATACCAAAAAAAAAAAAAAAAAAAAAAACAGTTTTATTCTTCCTTCCTAATCTGTGTGAATTTTGTTTCTTTTCCTGTTTTACTACCCTGCCCAAACCTCCGGTGAAAGTTTAATAACATTAGGGATCACCACCAACCTTGGATGGTTCCTGACCTTAAGGGGAATGCTATTAATGCTTCACCAGTGTGTGTGAATTTGGCTGTAGGGAGTTTTGGATGCTCCTTTCCAGAATAAGCAAGTTCCTTTTTATTCCTAGGTTGCCAAGAGATTTTCACATAAATGGGTAATTTTTCTTCTCTCTTAATTTGGTGATTTACATTAATTAGTTTTCTAAAAAGTAAACTAACTTGCATTCCTGGCACCAACCCAACTTGGTCATGTATTCTCTTTTTAGACTCTGTTTATATTTGTTAGGATTTTTGTACTTATGTTCGCAGGTGAGATTGGCCAGTAATTTTCTAATCTTTTACTTTTCTTTGTGAGGTTTTGGCTTTTGGTACTGATGTTGTGCTACTCCCATAAATTGAGTAGAGTATTGTGCCTGCTTTTCCTATTTTTCTAAAAAAGTATACACAAAGTTACATTATTTGTTCCTTAATTTGTAGTAGAACTCTCTTGCTTGGGACTGGTGGTTTCTTTTTAGAGAAAACATTTTACTGCTGATTCAGTTTTTTAACTAATGTAGAACTACTTATATTTTCTATTTTGTCTTCAGTTGGTTTTTAGTAAGGTGCATATTTTGGGAATTTGCCCATTCCTTCTAACTTTCCACTTAGTTTGCATACTGTTCTTTATAATATCGTTTTATCATCTCTCTAATTTCTGTCTGCATCTATAGCATCATTCTTATTACTATTTCAGCCTTCTTTCTTTTTTAAGACGGGGGTTATCTATTTTTTTTATTTTCAAAAACAAACTTCTTACTTGCAAGGTCCTCTCTATTGAATATTTTTTTTCTATTCTATTAATTTCTGCTCTATTTTTTTTCTTCCTTCTAGTTTCTTTGGGCTTTTTCTGCTGTTCTTTGTCTAATTTGTGAAGTTGAATGCTTAGCTAATTTATTTTTAGCCTTTTTCTTTTCTCCCTAAATGACTTTCTGTGTACCACAGTAACTACATCCCATAAGTTTTGATATGTAGTTTTTTTAATCATCATTAAATTCTAAGAATTTTAAATTTCTATTTAGATTTTTTTCTTTGACCCATGTGTTATATTCCTTAAAAATACATTTTTAATTGCCAACCTATGAGGTTTTTCTAATTATCTTTTTATTATGGTTAGAAATTTAATTGCATTATGCTCGGAGACTGTGGGCTGTATTATACCAGACCTTTGAAATTTGTTTAGGCTTGCCAAAGTCATGATCAACTTCCCTAAATATTCCATGGGTGCTTGGAAAGAATATATATTCACGAATTGTTAAGTAGAATGCCCTATGTATGATCATTGGATCAAGCCTGGTATTGTGCTATTCGGGTAGTCTATATTCTTCCCCTTTTTTTGCCTACTTGATATATTAGTTACTAAGAGAGGCATTTAAAAATCTACCACAATAATAGATTTATCTATTTCCCCTTGTAATTCTGTCAGTTTATGTTTTGTACATTTTGAGGCTATGTTATTAGGTACATACAGGTTTACAATTGCTATATATTCCTTTCTCACTTTGGCTCTTGGTATTGCATTTTGGATAATTTGTTTACATCTGTCCTTCTTTTCACTAATTCTCCCTCAGGTTGTGTTTAATTTGCTGCATAACCTATCCATCAAGTTTGCAGTTTCAAGTATAATATTTTTTTTGTTTTTGGAAATTATATTTTCTTCTTTTCAAATCTGATTGATCATCTTACAGTCACTGTTTCTTGCTCATAATTTAAATAATCTTCTATTTCTTTATACTTATTAAACATAGTTATTTTATTTTTTATCCAGTAATTCTAATATCTGAGGTGTTAGCTCGTCTGATTCTTCTTTCTTTTTTTTTCTCTTGACTCTTGCTCAAGATTACCCACATTTAGCAGGTACTCTCAGCCTTAGTTTTTTGTTTTTGACTGGTAGAGATAATGAGAAATTAGGCTAAAACTCCAAGAAAGGTTTGTGGTTATGACTTGAAGTGATAAATTTTCAGAGGAGATTTTTAGTACACCCATTTTCAAATAGAGTCTATTCCATTCATCACCAAATGTTTCTTTGCTGCCCCTTCTGCATGATGGGTTTATTTTTAGGTGACACTTAAACTAAAAGTATAACCTAATGGTGTCCAAGCTTTATATGAAGGGTCTCTTATTAGATTTCTTCATGTTAGTAGAAGCCCTAAAATTTATTTCTTATGCCTTGCACCCAATGCAGTTGTCAAAAGAGAAGCTTCAGGTTATCTGGATTCATCTGAAACCCTCTGGGCAAAAAGCACCTGCATATTTGCTTACTTAGTTGAGTTCTCATTTTTGCATAATTTTTAGCTTTGAAGATTTCTCATTTTCTTTAGTTGTTCCCAAGGGATTATAATTCAGGGTATATAATCCACCGTACTGCTGGAAATGGAAGTCAACCTATAAATTTTTAGGTTATGATATGACCAAAGTTCAGTGATGTTCTGTTGGACAACTCTGTCAGAGCCAGCCTGGCATTTCTGAACCTCACAGTAGCTGAAGCCGTAGCAAGAGCTGGTGGCTGAAATTAATAGATCTCTGCCAGGCTGAGAAATCTGCATTTAACCAATTCCAACAGGTTTGAGCTCTCTCAAAATTTCAGACACCTGTCTCTTGCGTGTGTTTTTCTTTAGTGGCTTAGTCAATTTGTGCTTAATAACCCAAAGTGATAAACTTCAAGCTTATTTATTTTCTAGGCAAAAAATCAACAAATCATGTCTCTAGCATTTAGTGCTCTGTATGCTTTTCCTGTGATCATTAGGCTTCACAGGGTTTGGGAACTCTGTAATTCTAAGTAGAGCCTCGTCACCAGCTTATTTGAAGTATAAATCTTATTGCCAATTTCAGAGGCTGAGGAAAAACAAAAACAATGAATTTCCACCCTGCTGATTACATGGCTTCTTGCAGTGTGGCCACCTAACCAAAAAGTGCCATGATATATATGTGATAGATGCATTCTTCATCTTGACTCTCGAGAAATCAACTGCATTTCTTTAGCAGATAAATTTGGGGAATTGGTCCCTTAACTCCTTCTTTACTAAAACATTTAATAAGATAAAAATCAGATTAAAAATCAAAGTGTCTGCCCATAATATAGTCCAAAATAATACTGGATCATTTTGAGTAGAGAACCCAACTTGAAGATGCTGAGCATTACCTTGCATTTAATAGACATTTTATAGGCATTTGAGTTTTGCCAAGATTAGAAAATAAAATCTCTTGGTAGCTCATCCGGGAGCTGACAGAGATTTAGTTATTCATTCAACACGTATTTAATGAGTGGCCACTATGTGCAAGGCACTGTGTTTCAGCATTAGGGATTCAGAAGTGAACAGAACCAGACACAGGCTCTGCGTTCATGGAGCTCGTGGCCTAGAAAGGGAGTAGGCAAATTACTGTGTGATTCCAATTGGGGTAAGTACTGAAAGGGAAAGAGGTGCTGCTGTGATTGGGTTCTCAATCAGATTGTGGGGACCAGGGGTGTGACATTTTGGTTCCCCTTAAAGGATGGTGGGAGCTGTCAGACAAGGCAGATTGGGCAATGTGGGAGGCAGGAGAAGGAGAAGCACATTCCAGGGAAGGCCAGATGTAGTCAAGATTGCTTCCTTCCTTATTTCTCCTCCTTCTTCATTATTCCCTTCTCTTCATTTCAATTTCCACATCAACAAGAAAACATAGTAGTGGTGGTAAAAGGCAAAAGGAAGAAGAGCATTGAATTATCTTTGGGGTTCCCTAGAAACTAGACCTCAATGAGACCTTGGGGGCCTGGGGCAGAGATGTCACCTCCTGCAGGGTACTTCAGAGTTCCCCCAACACAATACCACAATATCAGGGAGTATGTCACAAAGAGCTACCCCAAACAGGCCTACTTCAGAGATGCAGATTCTAGAACCTCGGGCCAGACTCTGCTCCTTTTATCTCATCTCTTTCTGCTTTTTCTCCTGGTTATGACCCTACCTGGCTCCTTGGAAGTGCCCATGCGCTGGCTTTCTGGGTTGCCGCCTTGACAGTTCTCCTATGGCTTTACTTCTCCATTAGCTGCACACTGAAGCTCAGCTAAGCATCCAGACCCTCCCTCCTGACAGCACAGGACGCAAGCCTAAAAACCTGCCTCTCCAGGCCTTATGGAGGGGGATCCACAGGACAGATCGTCTTAGCAAACCTGCTCCTTTCACAGATAAAGAAACTTCAATGACTTCTCTAGTGTACCACCTCTGGCCTGAGTATTTTTTCTAAAAGAAAATTAATCAAATTTAATCTGGATATCAAGTTATTCCAGCTGTGTTTATGAAAAGACGTTCCTCCGCCTGTTGGATTGCGTTGGTTCCTTTGTTGAGTATCGCACGACCATACAAGTGTGGGTCTATTTCTGGGCTTGCTGTTCTGCTCCATTGATCTGTTTGTTGATCTTTATGACAGTACCGCATAGTAATGATAATTTACCATAAAGTAAGTTTAGAAGGCAGATAATATACACTATCCAAATTTGTTCTTCTTTTTCAAAATTGCTTTGACTATTCTGGATCCTTTGCATTTCCAGATAAATTTTAGAATCATCTTGTCAACTTCGACAAATACACTCTCTGAGATTTGATTGGGATTGTGTTGAATCTGAAGATCTGTTTGGGAGGAATTAACATCTCACCAATACCAAGTCTCTCAATATGTGAAAATGTTATAGCTTTCCATTTATTTAGTTCTTTTTTAATTTCTCTCAGCAATGATTTGTAGGTTTCAGCGTAAAAAAATTGAACATCTTCTGTTAAATTTGTTCCTATTATATGCTTTTTGATACCACTATAACAAAAATTTTTCAGTTTTATTTTCTAATTGTTTGCTGCTAGCACATAAAAGTACATTCTAGGATTTCCTGAGCTGGAGGAGAGAGAAGAAGAGAGCAGGATTCAAAGCATAGCCAGGAGAGAAGCCTCCAAGGAAGCAGTTACTTCTAGAATTTTCTTCTACCTTTTTTGACCTCTGCAGCCTGTGACTGAAAGGGCCTTTTCCACCTTACGGAGTCTGGTCCTCCTTTCACCACTCACACAAACTTCAACTTCAGAGAAATTTAGGTTTGACTCTTAGTTTGACCAACTGTGTGACCTTCAGCCCGTTACTTCTCATCTCTATCTATCAATTTTCTCATCTATAGATAAAGATAATACCTACCACTTAGGACTGTAGTGAGGATTAAAGGAGATGCAGTGAAAGTGCCGAGGGTCCATCACTGCTAATTCCCTTCCTTTGTCCTTCTCCAGGCACCACTAACGGGCTGCTGCTCCACAGAGCAACCCTGTGCCCCATCTCAGGAGAGCAGAGAGATGCTGTAATCATTGTGCCCTGTTACTCTTTGCAGTGAAAGTACAGCCACGCAACACCATGTGTCAACCACCAAAGAAACGTGGGGCCCCAAAATAAATGTACTATGTAGAATCAGAATTCCCCTAGCACAAAAATGGAAAAAGGAGTTGTTCTTACTTCCTCCATTCATTCCAGGAAACTTTGTTATGTCCCTGACCCATGCCAGGCTCAATGCCAGGAGCTAAAGGGCATTAAAAGCCTAAAACAGCCAGATTCTCTCCCTAAAGCCCCAGCTCCACTGCTGGGCTGGGCACCCAGAGCCCACAAGAGGAGATGACTTCTCCCTCAGAAGCCCCATCCTCCAGGCCCTGTGAAGTGCAGGGGTATGTCAGAGAATCAGTCTCCAAACACTTCTAAAAGATGATTTTACTCTAAACTTAGAAACGAGAGGATGAGTTTAAGCAGTGGTCACATTGGAAGCATGTCTCAGCTAATTTAGAAAAGCAGACAATGGTCTAGAATCCAAAGAAGTTTGCTCACCAAGAATGGAACCAGATGGGGGTGCTTAAAGCACAATCTAAGTAGGGGTGAGTCCCCCATTTGATTGGGTTTTAAACTTTCATTCTGTACTTCAGTCTGGCAATTCGGGTCTAATTTTTTTTTTCTGTCTTCTTTCCATGCCTAATGGAAAGTTTATTATTAGCAATTAGTCTACAGGAATTTACTAAGCACGTGATGTATGTCAGTCACTGTGCCAGAATCTGGGGATACACTGTTGGCAAAATACACACAATTCCTGACTCACTGGAGTTTACAGCATTGTGGGAGCATTTACAATCACATAACCACAAAAGTACGTGAATATTTTCAAGCAGTGCCAAGGGCTATGAAAGAGAGGCTCACAAAAGTGTGAGCACCTGTAGGAGGGAGACCTTGTCTGGGCTGGAGGTAAGGCAAGGCTTCCCCAACAATTAAGCTGAGAGCTAAAGGTTGAGTAGGTGTTAACAAAGCTAAGTGGATGGGAGTGGGGAGGAGAAGTTTCCAGGTAGAGGGAACAGTATATGCAAAGGCCATGAGATGAGTAGAAGGTTGGCTTAACTAAAGAACCCAGAGGCCCAGGTGGTGGGAGCCAGAGAAGGGGGAGAAGAGTGGGAAGGGGTGAGGATGGAGGGGGCAAGGGCGGGATCTGGTCCTGGTCAGTAAGTTCAGACATTTAATTCAGCACATGTATACTGAGCATCTTCTCTGTTCAGGCCTGTTCTAGGCTCTGAGATTTCTCCAAAACGAGAAGCAGAGTCTTTGCCCTCATGTGCTAATATTCCATGGAGGAGTCTTGTCTGATGTTACTGCAGTGGCCCAGGTTAGGAGTAGGCCCAGGTTAGGGTGGGAAGTGTAGGGAAGCGAATGGATTTGAGAGACGGCTCAGATGTCTTCTCCTGATGGAAACTTTCAGTGGCCCCACAAGGTCCCCTGATACGTGTTCTTATAGCTCTTTAACTTTTTCTGTGCTGTTACACCTCACCATTGTAACTATACAACTGTCCAACTATTTACTTAGTATTTTTTTTTTTTTTTTTTTTTTGGTGAGGGAGATTAGCCCTGAGCTAACATTTGTGCCAGTCTTCCTCTATTTTGTATGTGGGATGCCGCCACAGCACAGCTTGATGAGCGGTGTGTAGATCCAGGCCCAAGATCCAAACCTGAGAAGCAGAGCGCGCAAACTTAACCACTATGCCACCGGGCCAGCCCCTTGCTTAGTATTTTTATTTTTCCACTCTCTTCTCATGAATAAGGGTCCTTGAGGCCAGGGTCCCTATCTCTTTTTGCTCCTTGCTGCATCCGCGGTACCTGGCGCAGTGCCTGGCACTCAGTGAATACTTAGTAAATAACTGCTAGTTGGAGGAATGGATTGGCTATTGGGGAATGAGGGAGGAATAACGATGATTCCACAGTTTCTACTTACCCTCTGGAAGGAAGGGAGGTCCCATTTATGAAGTCAGAGAACAGTAGTGAAGTACCATGATTGAGGACAAGATGAAGATGACAGATTGGTTTTGCACATATTGAGCATGAGGTGTCTTTGGAGTGACATGTCAGATAGGGAGCTGGCCAGAGCACAGGGGCTCATAAGTGCATGGATGGTACCCAGGACTAGAAGGAGCATACAAAAGATGAATAATAATTGAGGGGAGAAGAGAGCCTAGGATAAGCCTTGTGGTTAAAAATTCAGAGTTCCCTCAAAAGAGTCCACAGAACATCAATTTAAGAAATGAAAAGAAGCGTTTGATACCCGGTATAAAAGAGGGATACCCGTTAGATAATACCCATTTCACCTTATACTTTAAAAAATGTAAATCCTTAGAAAGGTCCTAGAGAAATAAGGCCTAATTTGGACAAAGCGTATTCAGCATGAAGACGATTAAGTTCAGCAGGAACAAATATAGAAGATGATGCTGTATTCATTCTCAAGACTACAAACAGCTCTTAACATCAAGACCAAAATCTACTGCAGAATGCTTTTGAATTTCTTGAATTCTCATTTGAGAGCAGGAATGTGTGACCTAAAGAAAACAAACTTTAATTCAGCATCGCCTGTTGGGAGAGCCAACACATTTGCCAGCTAAGTGGGCTACTTCATCCTGGGCTTCATAAGCTGTACGGCCATAAGGACTCCTAGGAATCCTGCCTGAGGTGTGAATTGCTCTCAGAATCATCATAAAGGCATCGGAGGATATTATGCTGCCGTAATTCAAAGGCAGCACTAGCAAGGGAGTATTTAAGAATCTGTTGGTAAGGAAAGAATTGAAGAGGCTTATAGTTTACAACAGTAGGTGTGAAGATATGAGATAATTAAGAAAAGAGGGTTTAATTTATTCTAAAAAATTGTGCCAGGGACCCCAACTCCCCAGTCAAGTAACATCCAGAGCCTGTCCAAATGAAACCACACAAAGACATCTGCCGTTTCCATGGCTGTGTGTCCCTCAGATTCTCACTCCAGCCTCTAAAACGAGATCCCTCCAGAAACATGTAGGAGTGGCCTTGTAAACTTAGGAAGCGTAACAAATTCCAAATAAGCTGAATAACTTTAAAAAGTCTTTTTGGCAGCTGTGCCTCTTAGATGCAAAATCATAGGGCATGAAAAATTTTTCGTTGCTTCTAATCCTTTTAGCTTGTGTCTCTAACTTTGGGAAAAATAATACACCACCCAGTAGGTAAGTTCTGTCTTGGAAAATATGTATTATCAAATAGGGCTGATTTGCTTCTCAGCTTTTATAAATTTCCTATGTATTAAACTGTGTCCTTTGTGTTTAAAAATTGCCTTCCAGGAACCAAAATTTGTTATAAATTCTCATATAAATAAAATTTGTGTGTTTGTGTATTGGTTTTGTTTATTTAGTACTTATGTTCCCACCAACTGACGATTCTGTCAACTTGCCAAAGAGGAAAGGGAATACTTCATTTAAGCAAGGATTTGAAAGAGGGATGGAGCCTCACAGAGGAGGGATAAAGCAGGATGCAGGGTCGTGAAAGAGTGTATCTTTTTCAGGGGCAGCAGAACTGGTGTGGCTGAAGCACAAGGTGCATTCCCGAGGGCAGGTAGGATAGTTGGTGGATGATGTTGGGAATCTAGGAATGTAGAGCAAGACAGAGTTTGAAATGATGCAAAGCGTGGGGAAGTATGAGAATATATTCCTGTGTATGAGTTTATTGGAGAGGTAAGAATGATCCTTTCTCACCTTGCTTCCCAGGACTCCCCAAGAAGGGATTGAAAACTGCTTGGAGGGCACTTTAAGAACTTACTCAGACCTCTTCTTATTTAAGTCAGTAAGATTCCTCTTTCCCTGTGCCCATATTGCTAAAAATAAGAGAAGCATAATTTCTATAGCAAAAGAAAACAAAAAAAGTAAAACAAAACTGGAACTTCCTGCTTTATGGTGGAACTGGGGCAGGAGGAGTTTCCATTGTGTTTGTAAGATTGTGTATGTCCAGAAAAGGCATGCACAGAGATGTCTATAGCAACTTTATTTGTAATACCACCAAACTGGAAACCAACCAGAAGTCTATGAGCAGGAGAATCAGGACATAAATTGTGGTGTATTCATGTAATAAAATACTGTGCAGCAGTGAAAAAGAAGGGAATACAGATACATGCAACAGCATGGATGAACAGACATAATGTTGAGTCAAAGGAGCCAGACACTGATGGGCACATACTGTGTGATTCCATTTATGTACAGTTCCAAAATGATCAAATTGATCTATGAGGAAAGAAGTAGGAATAGTGATTGCCCTTGGGGGGAGGAGGGATTACTGAATGGGATGGGACATGCGGGAGCCTCCTGGAGTGATTAAAATGTTCTATACCTTGAATAGGTGGTGGTCTTACTTGTGGACACATATATAAAAATTCATTGGGTGTGACACTTATGATTAGTGCACTTTATTATATGCAAGGTATACCACCATAAAATAAATTTTTAAAAATTAATTAGGACACACCCTGGCTCTGCCATGTAATAGCTATGTGGCTACTGGCCAGTTGCTAAGTATCTCTGAGCATCATTTTCCTCATCTGAAAAGTGTGAATTAATGATACTGGACTCATAAGGTGGCTAAGGATTAAAGAAAGGATGAATTGTGCTCACCATGATGTCTGTCACATGTTAGGAGGCTCCCAATGACAAGAACTTTCGTTTCTTTCACTATAATGGTCTGTAGTCCAGAGCCCCTCGCTCTGACAGCACAGCTGGGAAGTCGTGCTGAGTCCCTGCAGGTGTGCCAGAAGATGGCATTTCCTGTGACAAGGACATTGCTTCTAATCACACTCATAAAATTCCAGCTACACTTTTTATTGCAGTATAAGATTTTCTAAGCATAAGTGGAGAAAATTAGAAACTGTTAGATAAGGCTTGTGGGTGATACTCGAGGGAAATAAAAACCAAATAAATTTGCTGGCTGATTTTGAGGAGAAAAAAAGGTCATTCTCTGAGAATAATGCCATAATGTGTCCCTATAACCCTGAAAAATAAACACACAAGTTGGAAAATCACACACATTCAGATCCATTCCAAGACAAAATAATAATTAAAACTTTTAAAAACTAAAGAAAAAGAAAAAATCTCGCAGGCAACCAAAGAGACACAATATATTTCTTAAAAGGGAAGATCAATTCAGGTGACAGCAGATTTCTCATCTGGAACCCGGGAGGCCAGAAGGAAGTGGCACAACATTTTTCAAGTGCTGAAAGAAAAGCACTGTCAACTGTAAAGTCTCTGTCTGGGCAAATTACCCTTCAGAAATGAAGGGGAAATCAAAAGGTTCTTAGAAGAAAGAAACCTAAAAGAATTTGTAGTTGGCAGATATATCCCTAAAGATTGGCTAAAGGAATTCATCAAACAGAAAGGAAATGATAAAAGAGGGGATCCTGGACCATCCAGAAGAAAGAAGCAGCAAAGGAAAGAGCTGAAATATGAGTACACATGATAGACCATCTTTATAAGTCATATACAATGACAGAAACAAAAATTTGTAACACCGTCTGATACTCAAAACAATGATATTTGAAAGTGGGAAAGGCAAAGGAACCTAAATGCAAAGGAGGTTTCCACACTTCACTTGAAGTGGGAAAATGTTAACCCCAGTAGACTGTAAGAAACATACCCAGAGCAACTTCTACAAAAACTGTACAAAGAGATACACTCAAAACCCCTGTAAATATGGGCCAGCCCCAGTGGCCTACTGGTTAAGTTTGGCACACTCTGCTTCAGCAGCCTGGGTTCAGTTCCCAGGCATGGACCTACACCACTTGTCGGTGGCCATGCTGTGGCAGCGGCTCACATACAAAATAGAGGAAGATTGGCCACAGATGTTAGCTCAGGGCACACCTTCCTCAGCAAAAAAGAGGAAGATTGGCAACAGATGTTAGCTCAGGGCAACTCTTCCTCAGCAAAAAAAGAGGAAGATTGGCAACAGATGTTAGCTCAGGGCAACTCTTCCTCAGCAAGAAAAAAAAAAAACTTGTAAATAAATCAAGATAGAATCCTAAAGGTAACTCACAAGAAGGCAGGAAAGGAGAAACAAACTAACAATAACCAAAAGAAACAATGGCAGAGGGCATTACTGAAGCATTTGCAAAATCTGGGGAAATTCTCTTCCTGGATTCTTGGAAAGTTCTGCATCTCACAGCAGACCCCCAGTACAGACTCCAAGACAATAACTTCTTGCTGTCTGAAAGGTCCGCTCCAACCAGGGTGTCCCACAACGACCCAGAGGGAATGGATGTGGTTCCCTAAGTGACCTGAACTACTCTTAGCTTAGCAGAGGCCTTAAAACAAAATTAAAGGGCTTGCTTTTCGCTGTGTGAAGGCTGCTTGTGAAGGATGAGAAGACTTTGTGGCAGTAGGGATTTTGCATCTTGGGCAGGACCTCCCCGGCACAGAAGGGGGTTGCAGCTCAACCCACAGCAGGCTCCTGTTCACCAGGGGCTGGGACAGGAGGCTGGGAGAAGGAGCTGCAGGGCCCACCTGAAGGGTCACTACAGTGGGACCTGCTGCTCTGTGGGGCAGGTGCCAGAACAGGGCAGTGTGAACCGGCTCCCCTGGCCGTTCAGAGGCCTGTCTCCTGCTCCACACTCAGGACCTCTGCTGTTGTGGAAATAATGTTGGCCCTGCCATCAGACATGCCTGGCTTAAACCCTGGCATGGCCCCTTACTAGCTCTCTGTCCCCCAGTCCAGCATCCATCAAACAGAACTGACGCTGGTTTGGGGAAGTGCTGAGAGTGATAAATGAGGCAGCCCTGGGCCTACTGTGGTGGACCTCCAGTGAATGCTCCCCAAGGCCAGGGTCAGGTAAGTGATTTGGACAGCTGTGGCCCCTGGGAGCCTCAATGCAGAAGGAAGAAGGTAGCAGCAAGTGAATCTCAGGGTAGGCATGGAGGCTGGTTGGCATTCAGAGCTCTAGGGTGGGGACAAGGGAAGCCAGCCCTGTGCCCTGAGCCCTGGGTGAAAACTGGGGGCTCTCAGGGAATTCATAATGTGCCATAGGCATTACCAATGAACTCATGCCGGGCCATTGCTACACAGATGAAAACAGAACTATGGTGACTAGTTCTGGACATACAGAGGCATGATTGTCCCCACGGAGGGAGGCCTCAGGAGGGAAGTGGGGCATGTGACCTAGTGTAGTCATGATGGGGAAGCAATACAGCCAAGTTGGCTTGGGTTCTGATGCCGTCTCTGCCTGTCCTTGGGCGAGGCTCCAAAGCCTCATGCTCCTCCTTGGTCAGATGAGTGTGCTAACAGTCCCAAACTCACAGCGCTGTGGACGAAATTCAAAGAGAGCACATGCCAGGGCTCAGCCCAGCAGCTGGCTCATGGTGGGCACCAATAGGTGTTGGCTATTATCATTACTGTTGTTATTGTTGCTGTCGCTGGGGAGTGAGCCAGGCGAGTAGTCATAGAACCAAGGGTACAAACTGAAATGTGTGCTTCAAGAAAGGAGGGTGTTAGGAGACACCAGGTTTCCCTTCTGTTACAGAGTGCATTTGTCCAGCCTGAATGGGTCAGGTTAAAAGGCCGAGGCGAGAGGGATGGCCTGGGGCCAGTGGTGTCCTGGTAAATGTTTAACAACCAGTTCTCTAGGGATAAAGAAAAGTTTGATTTGTAGCATTTGCCAATTTCCATAATGTAAAGACTCCCACCATATATGTCTTCAGACTACCAACATGTCATCACTGAACAGGGAGTTGGGGAGGTCAGCTCTCCTGAGCCAGCAGAAGCCTGACCCAGCAGAACACTGACTGGGGTGGAGCAAGGTGTTTCCAAGAACCGCAGAAAGAGACTCCTGCCCTCCAGGCTCTCAGGTCTGTTATGGAAGACAGGAAAGCCTTAACCGCACCTTATGGAGTTTGTGTCGATGCTGGGAAAGCACGTGGAAGAAGTGCAGAGGCCCTGAGGTGTGAGCCAGGGAACCAGAGAGCATCCTATGGTTGGAGCCCATTCTGCAACAGATGGGAGAGGCTGGGCCAGGCTAGGATGGAGGGTAGGGCCCTGCCCACATGGCCTTCTCAGCCCTGTTAAGGAGAACAAAGGATAGCCATCAGATGCAGAGGCGTGACACACTCAGATTTGTGTTTTAGGAGGATGCCTCTGTATGCTGGGTGGAGAAAGGCTCAGCCGGAGTCAGGAAGACAGGGCAAGGTTGTCGCAGTCATCTCTGTCAGGGATGGAGGCCTGGACTTGGTGGTGGCCATGGGAATGGAAAGACACAGGTAGTTTTGACAGAGACCTAGGCACGTAGACAGTGGGGAGACAGGGGAGGAGTCAGGAGATATGCTGCTGTGATTTCAGCTCGGTCCCTGGATGGATGCTGGTGTCATTCCCATGAGACAGCCCAGGGAGGACAGCAGCTCACTGGAGGGTCATGTGTGAGTGTGGGCCTGTGATCCCCCGCAGTGTAGATGCCCAACAGGACCAGGAGAGCCAGACAGGGAATGTAGAACAAATGGTAGCCGTCAGCATCTTAATGCCTAAATCCCAAACTGGACTCTAGGTCCTTGAGAAGAATTAGCCATATCTTATTTAGCACTTAAATTTAAGAAGCATTTTTGCTTGCATTATGTAGTTTTAACCTCTCAGCCATCCATGAGCTATGTGGAGCCAATATTTCGGTTTTGTAGCTGAAGAAATTGATGCTTGCAAAGGTTGTTATAACATCCTCCTTTCTCATTGATAGCCTTCAAAAGCCACCTTTGAGCTTAGTAGCTTTCCATGTAGGTTCTTAAGACTCCAAGATGCTCTCCTGGGCAGGAGACAGGAATGTATTCACATAGCAGGAAAATTTTTGTCCTAGACACAGTTGGAGTATGCCAAAATGCTAGAAGTGATTATTCGATATCTCTGTGGCTCAAAAAAAATCAACTCAAACAAGACCAAAAACAAACAAACAAAACTAAAAAAGGCCATGAGACTTTACAGAATTTTGTCCAAGGTTCTCGGAAATGTAATCAACATCATAAAGCTTTTATACATTAGTTCCAAGGGAGATGCCTCTCTTCGCTGGATGTTTCTGGGCTTATTGTATTATAATGGCCTTGGCAGTGGATTGTTTATGCAGAATTGCATTTGCTTCCCTAAAAGCCACTTTCTATAGATTTATGTTTTCTTCTCTAAAATTATATACAGGATCTTCAGGCCAAGGTGTATGTGGATGTGTGAGAGCCTGTGAATCTATTTCAATGGAACAAGGTCAAGGAAAGTCAATTCCTATACTGCGTGCATGTCTAATAATAATATAAAAGTGCTTCTCTCCATCCTTTTATTTTTGACCTTGGAACAATCTCTCTCAAGAGTTTATTAATAAGTACCTAGTATGGTGTTACTGGATGCTGAAAAACACTCCGTGAATAGTTGGTGCATTCAGAATTTTATCAAGAAAAATCAACGTATTCAGTTTTATTTCTAGTCAGACTTTTTTCTTGCTTGGTGAGCTTTGAGACTTTGTGCAAAATCCCTGACTTTTCTGAGCCCTCCTTGTGAGGATGACAATGATCAGGTGACCCTGTGACGCATTCCTCAAAGTGCCTGGGGGCTGGCCAGTGAGGAGCTGGACCGAGGCTCTGTGCTGAAATTTGCCAATGTTGTGAAGGGTGGTGATTGTATTCAGGCAACACCGTGCACATGGACTTAGAAGGCAGTGTAGCTTCCCCAGATGGCTGGAGAAACGAGGAAGGGAAGGGACAGCAGAGGAGTTTTCCTTGGCATATGGCAAGTACCCACCTGGTGTGAGACTAAAGTCTGTGGCAAGAGCCCTTTCCCCTTGTTGACCAGCCAGACTTTCTTCTGTCACCATTTGTGCTGAAGGATGGTCTCTAGTCTCCAAGACAACTATAAGTATGACAGGATAGGGTTTGACTTTTAGGAAAGGAAAACCTCACTCAGTGGACCAGCTTTATTCATTTTTAACTCATTGTTTATCAAACCTGCTGGCTTATGCACTTCTCTGCCCAGAACCATTTCAGAAATGCCTTTCAGGAATAAGAGGCCATAAGGTGACCCCTTGTGTGCCACATCCATCTGTGCCTTTCTTTCCCTAGTGGTAGTGTCCCACTTTCACTTGGTGTATGTTTCTTGTGTGTATATCTGTGGAGGACATACAGTATTGAGTTGTGTTCTAGTGTGGTGTGGCAGTGGAGCCTTCAGTAGGTGCCACATGAAAGCTCCATCCTCAGACACTCAAGTGGAGCAGAGGTGGGTGCTCAGAAAGCAGTGAAGAGGACTCCTCTTCTTTCTTTCAGTCGTGGCTTCTCAGGTGTAGACTTCAGGAAGACCGTTATGTGTGCTTCCAGGTAAGCTGGTGCACGTGGCGTCTGCCCCATGGACTGTCACTCCTTAGCAGGAAGCAGGTCTGTGCCCGTCGAGGAGCTGATCCAGCCGACGGTCCCCTCTGTATTCACCTCTCTTTTGAGGCTCTGGAGTCTTCATCCCAGTCTTCTGGCCTGCTCTCCCAGGGATCTCCCCACCTGGGGCACTGAAGGGGGTCAGCAACTAACGGAGAGGCCAGGGTGGAGGAGGGTCTGGCTATTAGGGGGAGACCACAGAGTTGGGCTTCCTGATCCAGATACTCCATTGTAGTAAAACCTTTCCTTCCAGTGCCAGCCACTTTTTTTAAATTAAAGAATATGGTATTTCTCTGCAACAATAGTTTTAATGGCCATGTGACAAATCAAGGCCAATCCAGACCTCCCCGTGTTTGATTTAAATCACTAGACACACATTTTAGCAGACAATTGCTAAGTATATTCTTAGTGAGCTTGGATTTTATCTGAAAAAATAGACAAGAATGGTTTAATGAGCATTAGCATCATGGCATGGACCATTTTGCTTGTCACTTCTAGTTCTCACATTTTATAACATCTTGATCTACAAATTAGACTGCAGGATTCTAGTCCGAGCTGCATCAGGGCCAAGGAGAGTAGAGGGAATTCAGACAAGATAAAGGCTCTGTCTTGATTGTTTCCTCCTCTTCCCAGAACCGCCCAGAAGGAACATTTCATGTTAACGTTGCCCAGGGAGGTCTTCACCTTCCACTTTCACCCCTGTAACGGAGCCAAGGATTGAAATTGCATGGAAAGAGATGACATGGCAAAGAGACACATTAGAAGCCATTTTGCAAGCTATAAATTGCTTGTCTGAGGCTCTGTAAGCCTGGAATGGACTCTGTTCTTTTGGCATCTTTTGCCCAGGGTGTGTTTACATTCCTTTTTCTTGACCTGCGAGTCTGTGCTCACTGAGGACAGGGGCCACCACCAACATGTGACTGCAAAGGGGATGCTCCTGGGGCTCCAGGTCTCCTTCCCTTGAAGTTTTGAAACTGCCACTAACTCTCGACTCAGAGACCTGCCTGAGGTCTTTGCTGCCTGTGCATGGTCAGCACCTCAAGGCCCCCAAAGGTGTCTCCCCCAGATACTCTGAGCCCCTGCTGGTCTCTCTCTCCATTTTCCATTTATCACAGCCAGCTGTCAGGAAAGACTGTGAAAGGCATTCACCCCACACCATAAGGGATGGGTGTGTCTCTCCAAATCCCTCTCCCAGGGGAATTTTATTTTCACAGGCAAGTCCTTAAGCTTACTAGGGGTATTGTAGAAGATCCAGGACTTTATTTTGGGATGCTTGCAGCAGTGCCTGGGGCTGTCTTGGGTCTATCTTGTCACATGTGGCTCAGGTTGGTCACCCAAAGAAAAGAAGGATAAGAGAACTGAAAGTCATGTCACTCTTCCTGAGTGCAAGGCGTGTTTTATAAGTTAACTCACCAAATCCTCAAAAAGCCTGCAAGGTGAGTGTTAGCCCCAATTTACAGAGTAGGAGATGATGCTCAGAGAGGTTAGTAACCTGCTCAAAGTCACACAGCTAATAAGGCACCGAGCCTGGATTTGGAACCCCGTCCACTTGAATCTGAAACCCGCCATCTTTCCACTGTCTCACTCTGCTTACCTGGGGGCATGAGGCCACCATCACCAGTTTCCAGAGGCAAGTCTGTCTCAGATGCCTCCACCCCAGGAAGTTTAGTCTGCTAATGGGCTTCATGTTCCAGAAGATCCAGGCCCCTTGATACATCACAGCTTTGTGGTTAGTGATCACTCCCCTCCATGGAGCTGAGGCCTAGGCCTGGTACCTCTGGCCCTCTGAGGGCACTGTGGAAGCATATCTGCCATCCCCCACTGGTACCTCCTGCCCCAGCACCGGGATAACAGTGTACCTTCACCGCTGCAGCTCACCCTGTCTCAGCATTGCTCAAACACAGAGGTGAGATGCATGAACTTGTCACGGTTTGCTTCTCGCCTCATCTCTGTTCTCAACCAAGCCACAACACCATTGCAGTTGACTGCAAAACAAGTGACAACAATTTGCTTTGAACTCCTGATTACCGAGAGGCAACCCATCCATATTTTCTTTTGCTCCTAAGGTGAGGACAACACTCCTCAAGGTCCAGCAAAGGCCCGCAGGGTCAGTCCCACCTGCTCTTGCACCTCTTTCACTCTCTCTCCCTCCCTCTCTCTCTCTTCTTAATGGGAGTCTGTCAGTCCTTCCTATTCCCACATTTCCAACTCCACAAGGCCTTTGCACATGGTGTTTCCTCCGCCTGGAATGCTGCCCCCTCCCTCCCCGTTCACATGTTCCATTCTTCTTCTGCTTTCAGACCTCCACTCCCTGGCCACAACTCCATCATCAAAGATTGTCAAGTGAGTTTGTGTTCATTTGATGTTTACCCCACTGGATTATAAGCTCCCTCCCTGTTTTTCCACACCGTGTTGTCCACAGTTTCTGACACATAACAGGTGCTTAACAAATATGTCTTGAGTGGCTGATTACATGTTTCATTCTTACAACAATCCTATGAGCTAAGACTCCCCCTTTTGCAGGTGAATAAATGGAGACTTAGGTTGCGTTGAGATTTAAGGCTCGATTCTTCTTTCTCACGCTGGTGTTTGTTACCCAATAATAACTCTGTGCCCTGACTCCTCAGTCCCCCCATTGGCCTCCTCACCTTGGCTTCTGGATTAAGGCTGTCCAGCTCCTCTTTGTAGCACATGGCTATCTGTTGCTGAGATGTTGGCTCCTCGTTCAGGCATCTACCTTCCCTGGTGACTGCAAGTCCCCCAGGGACAGGAGCCTTGTATTTGGTCACCTCCTTCCCCAGCACCTGTCACTATACCTGCCTAGTACATTGTGGGTTCTTGGTAGGAGTTTGGGAAGCCCATTCACCTCTGTTTCAGCCAGGCCTCTATGGATCACCAATAATGGAAAACCCAACCTGACCTGGCTTACAGAAAAGAGAATGTATTAGCTTGTGTAATTGAAGAAGTTCAAGGGTAGTCTGGCTTCAGGTACTGCTGGATTCAGAGTTCAAACTATACCTTCAGGACTCAGTTTCTTTACTTTCCATTGCTTTCTGCTGATGGACTGCAGTTTCAAACTTCTCACAATAGCAAGATGACAGCCAGAACTCTAGCCCCTCCCTTCTCTCAATCACACATCCTTAGAAGCCACCCCACTCCCAAGGGCTGAACAAAAGTCCTAGGCGTGGCTCACATTGGCCTGATTTAGGGTCACCTGTCCCTCCATGGCCTAATCACTGTGCCTGGGAGGAGGGGAGGACACCTGATTAAAGCAAAACCCACTCATGGAGCTGAGAGTCAGGTCAACTCCACCAAAGAGTAAGAGCGGGGAGTGGGGAGACATGGTTTCCCAAATACTGGGGTACTGTTTTACCAGGAAGAGGGTGAATGGATGCTAGGCCCCGAAAGCAAGATTTCCACTACAACCTCTTTTTACACTTTCCCAAAGTGACCTCACACCTCCTCCAAACTTGCCTAGCCCAACACTGTTACTGTCCTTTGCAAGGATAGAGACTGATTCCCCCTTCCTCGCATCCCTTCCCGGAAGACTTCATCACACTTGGAGCTGCAAACAGATCCTGGCACCCTCCCTCTCTGAGCGGGGAGGGTGAGTCAGCTTCTAGCTGCTGCCTACATGGTTGTGCTGCTCTGAAAAATCCCAGCTAATGTGGGACCGACGATCTCCTGAGTGAGGACCATTCCATCCAAGCTTAGAGCCAGACTTTCAGATACCCAGAGTCAGAAATCAGGCCCTGATAAGAGGGGCAGGACCCTGGAGGGCCTCCTGATCCTCTGCCTTTAGACTTGGAGAATCCAGCCTTGCTTTTTAAAGTCAGTCAGAGGAGAGAATTCCCCAAAGTCCCTGACAGTACTTCTCCGGGGAGCTTGGGGAGGTTTTTGAGAAGTGTGTAGGCAGAGGCTGTGTATACAATCCAGCCACTGGTTACAGCTGCCACACACACAGAAGCAACACACACGCACAGAAGCAACACATGCACTCTCACAAACGCATAGACATGTACTTGCACATATACACACACATCACAAATACCGGCTCTCTGCCTCCCTCTCTTCCTTGCTCTCCCTCCCTCTCCCCATTCCCTTTTCCTCTCACATAGTCGCAATATGCTCTCACGCAATGTTTTTCTTACATACTCCACAGTATGGAGTACTGTGGCACAGTATGCCTCCCTCTTCTCTCCTCCTCCTCTTTTTCCTCCTCCCTCTCTTTCCCCATCCTTCTTTCTCTCACACACATATACATGGTACACCTAGTGTCTTGCTCTCTGGTTCTCTCACACATACACACTTCTTTTCTCTCACACACATATAAGCTGTACAACATAACACCTCCCCCTCTCTCCCTCTTCCCTAGTCCCCCAACACACACATACACACACACACACACACACAAATATATCCCACCCTGAGCCCTGAGACCATATCTGTGACCACTGACCCTTCAAAGGGTGACCTCCGTGAGTTTTCTCAGGTCATTCCACCTCTGGATACGCCCCCAAATGGCAGTCGAATCCTAAACTTATGTTCTGTCTTCAAAGATTGGACTCACGCTCTCATGGAGTACCTCAGATAAGAAACTATAGACAGAGAAGGGAAGTGATCTGAGCATGGCCACACAGCCAGTATAGGACAGAAGTAGGGATGGAACCCAGCTCTCTGGACCTCTAGGCTATTGTTTTTCCATGTCTCTCTTCTGACTTAAAGTGCATCTCCATGTCCTGAATCCTCGCTGTGTAATAAGGGAGACACTGTGAGGATGAAGTCACATTTAGCATATGACAAAGGCAGCACGATAAACTGATGGGGAGATCTCTGCAAATGATTTTGAGTCCATCGGTTCAACTCCTGTCCAACAAAACCCTCATCTAAGTGACCAAAGAAATCAAAGGTTGTTTTTAATGTGTCTGTGTTAGCTTTGGCCGTAGGGGTGGCCATCCCAGGCCAGAATTTCTGCATGATTTCATGAATTGCTGCATAGAAGGGTGTCTGGACCAGCCCCAGGAGAGCTGCTGTGACAGCAGCCTGGGAAGTGGGGTTCATTCCAGCAGATTCTTCCAGAGCCCTCCACCTCAGAGCAGTAGAGCTGAGAACACAGGCAAGGATGAAGCATTGGGCAAAGGCATCAACATCTTTGAAATGATGAAAACTTTCTTTGCCAGGCAAAATGACAACTGTAGGAAAAATCTGGGCACTTTGAGATGCAGCATCTGTGCTGCTTGGCAAAGCCCCCGGTTTACTGTTTGGGTGAAGCAGTTTGCTCCACCCATCGTCCTAACTCCTTGCTTTCTGCATCATCGTGCCTCGATATCAGCGGCCCTGCCAACACTCAGAAAAAAGGCTCATCTGTTGCCATGGAGGCTTTCAACTTCTTCGAGGCTGGGCCTTGAATCTCTGCCTTTGCAAATAGATTCCACTACCAACAACACAAAAAGCTTATGGAAATGGGAAATTACTTTTCTGTATAATAGCTAACATTATTGAGAGCTTACTCTATACTGAATTACTGCTCTAAGCACTCAGTTACCCTCATAACAACCCCATAAAGCAGGTTTACTGCACCCATTTTACAGATGCAAAAACTAAGGAAAGAGAAGTCAACAGTCTTGCCCAGGGTCTCACAGCTAGGAATTGGAGGAGTCAGGATTTACACCCAGGCAGGCTGGCCCCGTGGTTGGCACTCCTGCACTATGTATGATGCACTCAAGAACTCGGAAATCTGCAGACTTTCTAAATGATGGGTTCTGGGGTGCTTAGTTGAATCCTGGTCAGTGGTTTCAATTTTGGTGAGGAAAAAAAGCCCCCTCTAAAAGTAATTTATTCAAGGCTTCTCTTGAGAGATACTTTTGGCTCTATACAGATGGAGTGGCTCTTTCTATTCAAAGCCCTTAAGTCCACCATGGTGGATAATGCTAAAATAAAACACCCTCTTCAACCTACACACACGAGATCTTTGGCCAGGCTCCCATTCTGGAGGTGGAGATTGGTAGCAAATGTGCACGATTTCCATCCCTGAAGGAAGTGTCCCGCAGCGTGGCACCTGGAGCTCGGAGCCTCCTGAGTTTCTCTGTAGGCAGAGATCTGCAGGGGCCTGGGAACGCTGCAGAACCCTTTTGGAGGTCCCTTCTGCTCGAACTTGGACATGGGAGAGGGAATTTGTGATCCTCTGTTGACGGTGTAGACAACAGGGCTGGAGATGAGCCCTTGCAGAAGATGAGCTTGGTGACTTAGTGAGAACAGAAATGTTGCTAGAGGAATTCAGCCAGAAGATTGTTAGGGAATTCTAGTATTCCTTATCTGCTCTCATCTGTCGAAGCAACTGTGGAAACTCCGATGCAAGTTTATTACCGCACTCCCCTGTAAATCAGAGCTGCTAGTACTGTCACCACCAAAATGAGAAGTCTTAATAAATGGGTAGGTCCGATGACTTGCATTTGGCCCTGTCAGAGACCACCCCATGATTTGTACTTATTTTTCGAGTCAAGCAACAGCAGCAGTGTTTTTTGGAGATTTATATTTGAACAGAAGTGCATTAACTTCATGTTTGATTTGCAGACTATAAATTTGTTTTCATTTTTGTAAGAAGTGGCGATTGATTTTTGCATGAAAATGAGTGGATGAGGCATGCGCCTTTTCAAAGTTTGTGTTTATATCCTGTATACGTGAAGAGAATTTATTTCTAATGCAATACATTCCATAAAAATGTAAGCAGAACTTTGCACATATGCATTTGTCTGGAAGAAAGGGACCCATGGGCAGAGGATGCAGTTAGTTGGCAGTAGGCAGAATGGAACCAATTTCTTCCTTTCCTCCTTAACACCCTCAGTGTATCTGTAGGTCCTTTCCTCAGTAAGTGCTATACAAACAGTAGTGCACTGTAAGCAGAGTACCCTGGGTCCTCATGAATATTCTGAATCATGCACTCAAACACACAGACAGAGATAGTGTGATGACTTGCAGAATCTTCTGCCTACCACTTCATATTAAAGGCATATGCGCATTCTTCAAAATCCTGCCCAGACTCTTTAGGGAGAGGCTTCCCCAAATCTTTCCTATCAAATGTTCTGCTCCCTTCTCTTTGTGTGTATGTGTGTGTGTGTGTGTGTGTGTGTGTGTGTGTGTGTGTGAGAGAGAGAGAGAGAGAGAGTAGGAATCTCGAGTCAAGAACTCACGTTTTATTCAGCTCCAGAATGAAATGTTATCTGAAAAATCTACTCTGGTTTTGGACAGAGAACAGATTGGCCGAGCTGAGAGCTGGCATTTGGAATCGCACTGGACAGTTAGGCAGCTTTTCTTGTAGAACTTTCTTTCCTGGTGACCGCCTGAATTTGCGTTGCCTACGTAGAAGGGAGGGGGACTCACAGCAGACCAGACGGGATGTGCAGGGGGCACATTTCAAGCAAGTGCCTGGGGTTACAAATAAATGTTCTGTGATAGCTCCTTTATAATCCACGTGGTCTGAGAAAAACGTCATCCGTGTTTATTATTAATAGCGCCTTGCAGACTAGGTGGTGCTAATATTTCAGCACTAAAATATGCTAAGTATTATAATTTGGTGCACTACAAGCGTGATCTCTTTTGATCCTTTCAAGAGGTGGGGGGTGGGGATGATGCCCATTGCTCATAGAAGCAAAATAACTTGCTTGTGGCCACAGCTAGCAGGCGGTCATGTCCACTCCATCACCCCATAGCTGTATTTACACACGCTGGAGTCAAGATGAGTTGGGTAAAACATGTACACACACCCTTGTGCACCACAGGGAAGTGTGCCTGCTTGCTCTTCCCAAAAAGTTCCTCTGAGATTTCTCTTCCACTCATTCCTTCCCCTCTGTCCAGTCTCCCGCTGTGGGAAACATGTTTTTGTTGAGAACATTTAGCAAAACAAACACGATGGTTTGCCTGACCAAAAAGCACAAGGTGAAACCACATCTTGGGTTTTTCTGTATCACAGGATTTTGCAAAGTAAGAAAGTAAAAAAAAAAAAAATATGTAAAAATCGATATGACATTTCCTCCACCAAGTTTTATTAAACTGGGCAGCTTTAAATGGGTTTTGGTCCCTCTCCCTCCCTGTTGCACACGTGTTGATGGGTTTTTCTCGGCTTGGCTGTCTGAGATTTCACAGCTCTCTGTCACCTCCCTTCTGAAGCTGGTAATAGAAACAGGCGATGGCACTGTGCTATTCCTTCACTCTGGGATTGCTCTCTGCCCGGAGCCCTGTGTCTTCCTAAGAAGGATTCCTGGGCTTTTCTGGCCATGAGGACACAGACTGAAGATTTGGGGGCTCCATTGCCTGTGTCCTGGCATTTAATTCTCTCTCAAGACACTTGAACTAGATCTGGGTGGAAGAACTTGGCAGAAAGAAAACCACTGCTTCTGGTAATTTTAATAATTAAACGACGTTGACCTGTCCTTTATTTCACAGTTTACTACTATTGACTATTCGCTATAATCTTTATTATAGGCTGCCTGGTTGTTGTCATTGATGTTTTCCAGCAGAACCGGCTCATTTTGGTCCTTTTGCTGCAATAGTTTTCAGCATTTTGCATATGAATATCTGTGTAAATGTTAAGAAGTGAATTTTAAAGGACATATTGAACTATTGGTTCCATTTCAAAAATATGGGGGAAAAAAGTATTTCTTCTCTCTTTATTGATTGCTTTACCAAAACAGGTGGAATTTTATTCTTCTGCTGATAAAACAGAAAGCTGAAGTGGTGAGAGGGTTGTAGTTGTAACTGCCTTCTCTGCAGATGTGCCGTCTCTGACTCTGTGGCTCGACTCCTTAGTTTATTCCTGTGGGGAGTGGGAAAGGGCGTCTGAATTTAAAGACATTGACTTATTCCAAGCTAACTTTACACACTGGCTTGTGAGGCAGCAACTGATGAGACATGTATGTCCTTGGGTATGGTGTTGGTTAAGCTTGGATTTTTCACAGAGCAAACACAACATGATAACTGTCCATCACCCAAAAGGGACATTAAGAGATTTCTCAGGGCCCTAAAGCTAAGAACTAAATCCTCAGATCTTTTATTTATTTAATTTTATTTTAATCAAGTCATAAATATACATACTTAAAAATGTCAACTAGTTCTCTTGATTTATTATAAAAAACAATAGTCCCTTGCCCCACCCCCAACCCCATTTCTGCTTTCTAAATACAGCCATTTTCAGCTTTTAGCTTTCTTTTGATATTTATCTCCAAATTTGTAAATAGCTTGCTTACATTGCTGGGGTTATTTTAGATTTTTATCTCTTCATTTCCTACTGTGAAAATGTTTTATTCTCTTATACTTCCAGGCTCCCAACGCATACACATCCCCCTTCCCTCCATTCTCCCAGTGTATGTATAACATAGTCTTTATTAGATCAGTTTTCAGTGTTTTATTATTGTCACTATAAAAAACAGCTTTCTGGTATTGCTATTGAGTGATCCAAAGTCGTTCTGATATTTGATCCTTTGCACATGGCTTCGTCCCCTCCTCCGAAAGTTTGTAGGATCTTCTCTTTGGTCTCAGTGTTATAAAATTTCACAACAATGTACTTTCGTTTGAGTCTTTTTGTCTTCCATTGTACTGGGCTCTTAGAGAGCCATTTCACTTTGGAAACACAGCTCTTTCAAGCTTGGGAAATTTTCTTGAATTATTTCTTTTGATTATTTTATTTCTTCCTTTTTCTTTTTTCTTTTTTTGGTTCCTCCTGGAGCACAGCTATTGAACCTCACAGATTAATCCTCTAGTTTTCTTTTTCTCCTAAATTCTCTCTTTGTCGTTTTGTTCTATTTTCTGGAAGGTATCCTCAACTTTATCTTCCATCCTATCTACTAAGTTTTCAATTTCCACAATAATTTTTTTTTTTATTTCTAAGAGTTATTTTTGTTACTCTGTTCCTTTCAGAGTGTAATGTTGTTGCTTCATAGCTGCAATATATTCGCTTATTAGTATTTTTGAAGTTTTCTTCTCCTTTGAGTTTCTTTATTCTGTTTATTTTGGTATTTATCTTTAATGATAGACTCTTTGCTCAAGTATCCAATGATCTAGCACCGTCACTTTGTCCTTGAGAGTGATGCACTGAAAGCTGATTTGAAGACCAGTGGGCCTGAGTGGGGCTTGTTGGCTAGTGGGCTTCAGCCGTGATGATCTGGCTGGTGGTTTTATTGGGGGAACTGTCAGTTGGTCTTTACTTTGGAGTTGGTTAGTTTCCCCAGAGAAATGTTCCCATCTTCTGCTGGGGATACAAGTTGGGCAGCCAGTTTAGGGGAGCCCAGTGGCAGATGAGGGCCAACACCAGACCCAGCGTTCAGCATGAGGGCTGTCACTCGACCCATCTGTTTTCTGTGGGCGCCCCTGCCGCTACTCTGCCTGGAGCCTGGTCCAGATGTCTATATCAGTCTTTCTAGAAGTAAACTTTGAGTCCTCTGCCAAGATGGAGGAGGGCAGTTGCCTGGCTGAACAGAGTGGAAAAGGGAACCTGGGGGCCCAACTGCTTCAACTACCTGCACGCCCACTTCCAAAGGTAACTGATGCTTGGAATTCCTGAGCCTTGATGGGGTTCTGATGTGTGTGTCGGGATTCAGCATCTCAGGGTACTGAGTCATGTACTTATGTTCATCTGTTTTCCAGCTTCCCAGATGCTGTTGCTGTAGCCCCTGTAGGAGTTTTGGCTTTTGTACCTTATTTGTATTTTAATAGGATTTAGGAGAGAGCAGAAGTAAATGCATGGGTTTAATTTACCTTGTTCAATGGAAAGCAGATCCTTGACTCCTGCTCGCAGTGGTGACATTTGGGCCACATGAACATCCCTAGGAAACTACAACACTAGTCTCAGGTTGTGGAATTGTCTCGAGGTTTCATTTCTCTATGGCGGCCAGAGGGTCACCTCTGACATCTCAGAGCTGATCCACCCTAGAGGAGGGCAGAGCTGGGGGAGATCTGATAGGGGCTACAGCAATGGCTTGCAAACTTATTTTGACTCACTTTAAGAAGTTCTGTTTAATCTCACAATCGATCAAGGAAGCAGATACATACACTTCTATATATAAAACTGATGTGTAGCAAAGCAGAAGTTTGGCAAAATACTTACCCTTGCTACAGGCAGACACTTAGGTATTTCAATTCTATTATTATTTTTTTTTAATGATGGACTTGACCCACTAATGGGTGGCAACCAGAAGTTTGAGAAGCACCTGAGGTCACACCTGCAGCACCATCACCATTATCGTCATCTTCCTGCTTTAAAACTTTCCAGAGTTCTCCATCAGTCCCCAAACATTGCACTTGTGACCCTAAGCGCCTGGCTCCAACCTGTCAAACCTCATCCCACAGTGCGCGTGCGCAGAGCACATATGCTTCTCACAGCGGAGATTCCAGCGTGCTTTCTGCCCCCATCCTCCATGTACTTCTACCCTTTTCTGACAGTGCTTTCTCTGCCTGAGCACCCTCGCCCCCCTGCCCGCACCCTGGAGAATGCTACACACCCTGTAAGACCCGGATGAAACAGTAGAGCACCTGTGAATTTTCCCCTAATGCTCAAGCTCAGAATCCCAGGAATCGGGCTCAGACAGGACATGTGTGTTCTTCATTTGTATTGCAAAGCTAAACTATGGCCATACAAGAATAGTTAGGAAATGAGGAAAATACCAAGGAGAAAATATGATGTCAAATGTATTTCACCACCTGGAGATAATCGCAGTGAACATTCTGGTGTTCATCCTTCCCGTTTTTTCTCAGTGCATACATTGCTCTGGGTTTTCCTGGTTTTGCTTTGCTTTGTTTTGATAGAAAATTGGATTATTAATGTCAGAATTATCTAGTAACCTTTTCTACCTAGTAATAAATGTCAGAAATATTTTTATGTGAAAAAATATTCTTCTAAAACATAACGCTACAGTATATCATCGTAGTATGCTATGGTAAAGGTAAACTGTAATTTATTAAGCAGTATCCTACTATTAGATATTTAATTACTACCTTTTTGACTAACTGTGAAGAACTGCCTTGTGCTCACCTTTGCAAACCAGTCTAAATACTTGTAAGCACTTTGACTGGATTCTAGATACGTACTGCCAAGCCCCTCTCCAGAGAGAACAAACCAGTTCAAATTCTCATGCACAGTAGGAATGCCCGTTGGGCTACATGCTGGCCTCTTCCAGATGTTATCATTTTTTTATTTCCTTTGAAATTTTAAATTTTAGTAAGATAATATGTATCAGTCGTTTGCTTTATAGTTCCTACCGTTAGTGTCTTAGGAAGGCTTTCCAGAAACCCAACATTTAGACTACTCTTGCTTGAGTCACCCCAAATAAAATGCTATTCCCCATTTTCCCAGTGAGAAGATGAAAAAAAGTGGAATTCTTCTGTCCATGTTTGATACATAAACTTTGAGAGGTATAGAAGAAGTAATCAAATGCCTACTTATAAAATAAATGTATTAATACAGTGACATGTACACCTTTAAAATCCCTCATTAAGTATAATCACATATTAACTGGGAACCGTTGCCCTTTTCCTCTCTCATTTCATGAGCCGTTTGTCCTGAAGCCCTTTGTTTGTGTCTTCGACGTCAGCATTCTCATCATCATCAGAACCACTCTGGGTCATGTACTGTGGTTTCCCCCACACAGCAGAGGCACTTTCGCCTGAGTTACTTTATCTACGTGTCGCTCTGCCACTGACATTTTTAACTCAAGCCACAAAGAGACAGTCTCATAATATTAGCTTTTCAATTTATCTTGAAGGTGTATATTGTTGTTCTCCACAATGAAATAACTTACTCTATGCTTTATTTTAAGATTTTTACTTTTACTAAAGATGTGCTAAAGAGTTTAAAGAGTCAAGGCTTGTTATGAAAAACACAGCCTTCCTATGTTTCTTCATCATTTCCCTCTCCCCCCCACCCTCAGGGCAACCATTTTTATCTCTTTCACTTATTTTCATGATAAAATTGTCCTCCGTGTCTCTATATAGAATGCCTATATTGTTGCTCATTAATTGTTTAGTTTTAGACATTATCTGCGACTTCCCACCACGGAACAAGAGGATTTAGCCTCTTCCAGGCCACACCCCTCCCTTCCCATCCCCTCACCTATCAGTAATGAATCTTAATTCAATGCTTCATTATTATGTCTGTTTAAATGCTGTGCCCAGCTGAACCATGTACTAAACTGTGGTTAATGTTTTCCTACTTTTTTGTGTGTGTGTGGAGATCAGCCCTGTGCTAACATCTGCCAATCCTCCTGTTTTTTTTTTTTTTTTTTTTTGCTGAGGAAGACTGGCCCTGGGCTAACATCCGTGCCCATCTTCCTCCACTTTATATGGGACGCCGCCACAGCATGGCTTGCCAAGCAGTGCGTCGGTGCACGCCTGGCATCCGAACCTGCGAACCCCGGGCCACCGCAGCAGAGCGCGTGCACTTAACTGCTTGTGCCACTGGGCCGGCCCCAATGTTTTTCTACTTTTTTATAAATTTTTTTAAATTGGGAAATGTGTCATACCTACCAAAGAATGTATATAACATGTATTTATACAGTTTAAAGAACAGTAAAGTGAATATCGAGGTTAAGGAAAACAACCTTTCCACAGTCACATCCCCTCCTCTCCTCAAGGCATCTCTTCTTAAAGTCTGGGTCAATCATCTTTTCTTCATGGTTTCATCACTTCCGTATATATCCCTGAACAGTACTAACTGAAAAGGGTCGAGGTTAGACAAGTTACAGTGTAAAGCAGGGGTCAAGGAGCACGTGGACATTTTAGATAGCTGCACTGGACGTGCGACCGTCAGACTGTCTGCATTATAAGTCATGAGACCAAAAGGTTCCCCATGCCAGACTCACCTACATGTGAAAAGAATACAAAACAGCTGGAAACTCCACAATGCGATAGATGTTTTATTTCTTTTTAGACAGAGTTATTTAAGAGGAATTTTTTTGGGGGGTGGGGGCATTGTGTGGAGATCTAATATGCAAGTGGTTTGAATTTTCATGTTTATATGTTTGTTACCAATGCCTACCTTTGTAAAGTCAGGGAATTTTGTCTGAACAGTATCTTCTTTGGGGATGTCTGTTGTGATTTTCTCTATGTCTGAGTTGCAGTTCACTTTTATGAATCTTCCTGGTGCATCTGGGGAAAAACATGCCCTTTCTATTTCAAAGATATGACATATAATACATACTGTTTTTTGTGTATATATTTCCGACGAAGCTGATAGTGTTCACTCTCTCTGTGTTCTTACTTAGATTTGTCTGTTTGATCTGTCAAAGCATGAGAGAGCTCTTAAAATCTCCCACTGTGATTTGTTTTTAATTTCTCTTTGTTTTTCTAACAGATTTTGTTTTATGTATGTCAGTCTTATTACTCAGCCTTTTGTAGCTTCATTATGGGTTATTCCCTTTATCAATAGAAAAATAACCATCTCTCTTGTTTAATGGATTTTTCTTTAATTTTATTTTATCTGCTTTACTCTCTTTTCTTGGTGTTCACCTGATGCTCTCTGGCCCTTTCCTTCATTTTTAATCTTCTCTATGATTTTTTGACATGTCTTTTGTCAACAGCATATAATTGAGTTTTGATTTTTTTTATGTTTTCAAGCATCTGTCTATTAAATATGGGCTAACCCTACTGACCTGTATTATGATAACTGATATGTCTACCACCTTGATATGCTTTATCAATACATTATGTTGCTATTGCAGCCTATGCTCTCAATATTTTTTTAATTGGATGGTGGGGGTAGAGGGGGCAACTAGTTGTGATACCCACATATTTCCCCACTGATAAATTCTGCAAATAGTTACTGAATACCTGCTGGGTACCAGGTACCAGGCCAGATTGTTGTATCTGGAGATACAACAGACAATATGACCCAGTTCCTGCCCCATAGCAGGGCCGCCTTCGTAGGCATACAGTCACTCCATGGCTCCAAGTTGGGTGTAATGCTCTGCTGCTGTTGTCTTGAAATTCTTAATAATTTTTTAACGAGAGGATTTATATTTTACTTCTCCACTCGGCCCCACAGATTATGTGGCTAATCCTGTGTGTAAGAACATAAAGTTGGGGCCAGCCCAGTGGCATAGTGGTTAAGTTAATGCACTTCGCTTCGGCGACCCAGGCTCCGCAGATTCGGATCCTGGACGCGGACCTACACACCACTCGCAAGCCACGCTCTGGTGCCATCCCACATGCAAAATAGAGGATGATTGGCACAGACGTTAGCTCAGGGACAATCTTACTCAAGCAAAAAGAGGAAGATTGGCAACAGATGTTAACTCAGGGACAATCTTCCTCACCAAAAATAAAAGAACATAAAGCTGTGTGAGAGACAGAAAACTGGAAGTTTCAGTATTGTGTAATAAATACCCTAATAGGAATCAGCAGAGGGGACTGTGAGAGCACAGACGGGCGTCTCACCTGTGTGAGAGGTCTTCTGGATACAGCTTATCTCCCCGCTGAGTGAGATGAGGGGTAGGAGTTGGCCTGGAGGAGTGGAGGAGGCAGAGGAAATGGCACAGGCAAGGTCAGAGTCTTTAGACAGCATAATGTCTGTTGCCAGAGCAAAAATTATAGGTATCCCTGAACAAAGCTAACTGAAAACATCAAGGTCAGAAGAATTATCATCTAAGTAGGAGCAAGGGTCAAAAAACATTCCAGATATTGGTACCAGATGCTAAACTGAATGGCTGTCTGCATTTTAAGTGTTGCTGACAAGCCCCTTCTAGAATTGACCATCATTTTGTACCAGGTCTTATGCCAGGGTAATGGGAGTTGAGTCTGAGAGAGACAAATAAATGAAGATTGCTAAGGGTCTGGAATGCTGTCATAGAAATTTCTGCCTTTATCCTGAGTTAATGGGGAGCCATCTTTCTAAACTAGAAAACTGACTACATCAGTGTCCCACATTTGAGAATGGTCATCTGGCTTCAGCATGGAGCTTACCTTAAAGGAGTGAGGGGAGAAGCTGGGCTGAGCAGACTAGTTAGGAGGTTTTGCGTGACTATCCACATGAGAGATGATGGCAGCTAGAAAGTGTTAGCAGAGGAGGTGAAGTAATAATCTTGTTTCAGCCAACATGCAGGAGGGAAATGCTACACACTTACTATTACTTAGCTGTGGTTGTAAGAGGAGGGATTAGTCAAAGATGACAGAGGTGCTGTGAAGTCACTGAGGTAGGGGATGTAGGACCACACCCTGGTTTGTGTGAAAAAAGACAGTGTGTTGAATTTGAGGCGTGTTACATTTGAGGTGGGAGACATAGGTGGAGATATCCAATGAGCAGGAGAGTCTGGAGTTTAGCAGATAAACATAGAAGAGATGCCAGCTGAAGCCACAGGGGCGTCCCTGGGTTCACACTACTCCTCGTATTGGGAGAGTTCAGAGATGGGCATCTGAGAGTGCTGACATTCAGATGGGCAGAGGAGGAGTCTTTACAAAGGGCTGAGATTGAGAAAGAAGAGTCAGAGATAAGGAGAAACTAGCATTTTGGAAGTCAGAGTATTATGGAAGCCAAAGGAAGAAAGGCATTTCAGAAACAATGAAGAAGTCAAACATATAAACTATGGGCTGAAACAGCAAAGTGGCTCTTTGACTTAGCAGGGAGGCCTTGGAACCTTGGGGAGAGCAATTTCAGTGGAATGGACCTTGGATTGTTTGCAGAGGGAGTGGGAGGTGAGGTTAAAATGGATTGGATGCCGTAGACACCTGGCTGCTAAGGAGAGAGGTGTAATAACTATATTTCCTAGTTGTCTATCTCATGCTTTGACATCTGGGTTCTTGCTGACCCTGAAGAGACTACTAATTCCTCAAGATAGTTAACAATTCACCTATGAGTACTCCCTTCAAATGCAACCCAACCAATCCAGAGCCCATGCCCACACGCCCTCTATCTCCTCTGACAGGCTCTCACACTAAGGTCACTGTTCCCCTGCCCTAATCACCCCAGAGCCAGGTACTAGACAACTAGGGATGTCCACCATACCCAGAGCCCACTGAAGTTATTCAAACTAGCCAATCCTGAACTTCCTTTCCCATTCCTTCCCATGGAAACCGTAATAAAGGCACTCACCCGTGCTATCCTTCACTCCCTCTGCCTCCTGACCGACCCTGGTGCTTCCCTTTGTGGCCCTGCCTCCTCCTCTTAGGAACTATTAATCTTTTGATAATACACTATCTTTATAATATCAATTGTATCCTGATCTGTTGGCCTCCCCATACCTAAATAATAATAAAACCTACACTTTAAAACAAGAGGAAAATGTTACTGAGAGAGGATTTGGGTTTTTTGTGTATTTTTAACAGATGAGAGAGGCTGAGTGTAGTTTGATGCTGATTGGAAGATGCCAGTTGAGAGGGCAAGGTCAACAATGTAGGAAGGAATTGGGGACAGGCCTGAAGAGACAGGAGCAGACAGAATCCAGAGTCGTCACCTCTCAGAGAGAGGGTGGGCACAGCCTGGTGAAGATCACTGTCAGGAGGAAAATGCTCACAAACATGGAGAGGAGATCCCTACTTCAAAATAAACTCTGTGTCTTTCTTCTTGGTGTTGCTGCTTAGATGGATCATCCCCAGCCTCCTTCCTCCATTTTCTCATAGGGTCCTCTGAATCTGCCCATAGTGACCACTCCAGCCCCACATTCTGCTAGGACTTGGCCTAAGCCATGCATTTAACACCAATAAATCTTAACTGTGGGTTGTCTTTGTGGCTGATGAATATGTCCTGTCCACTCTGCTATAGGGAGACAGGGCATCTGTCTTAGTTATCTTATGCCCCCAATGCCCAGCATCTATTGGATACTAAATGAACACGCGTTGAAAGTGGTGATAGTGGCAATCTGATAATGTGAGCATTATAGAGCACCAACTGTATACAGTGTTTTGAAGAATAGAGTTGAATAGGACAGTCCCTGCCTAGGAGGCTTCCACTGGAAGAGAGGGCAGATACGGGAAGGGACACAGGGCAGCTGTGTTAAGTGTGATCAAGGGGCTGTTCTCCCACCATGGGCAGAAGAATGCAATCAGTTCTAGAGCCTGTTACCTCATTCCTTACCCACTTCTGCCCACCAGAGCCTGGGCCTTTTGAGATAAGGTCCTGCCAGACTCAAGGGGAATAGAGCCTTAGGCAGGAATCAAGAGAGAGAAAGCCATGAGAAGCAGGGGTTTTTGACCCCTTATCTGTGGGCTGCCTCCTTTGGAAAAAGCCTATTTGCATCTATTTGCAGGTTGCTTTTCCTGGAGGCCATCCTTGTAAGCAGAGCAGAGAACATTGTAGAAAAATGACCCTTCCAGCATATGAAGAAATGTGCCATCTGAAGCAAGTCTAGTTTAGAGGCAAGAAGCTAAGGCTAAAAGAAGTAGTCTAAGAGGACCAGCTATGTGAATAAGGGACATCAAGAGTAAAAATAATAATGTTGATTCCTGGCCCGAGATGCTCGAGATGCATGAGGCTGGAGAGACATTGAGTGACTCTGTTTAATCTGCTCAGCCACAGCTGAGGTCAGAAACCCCATGAACCTCAGGGGTACCAAGATCCCTTCCCCAACACCTAGGACTTCCCCTGGCCCCCAGAGTTCCTGAGACCCAGATGCTCTGTATCCTGCTACCCCTCTGAGCAGCTGCTCCTCTCACAAACCCGTACACACATGTCCAAGGCCCAGGTGTGCAGTGCCCAGCTTCCCTCATCACTGCACAGCTTCACTGCAGAAATCAGGTCTCTTCCCTGCTTTCTCCTTTTTCTCCCTTTTCTAGTCCCAACTTCAGTTCCCTCCATAATATTCCCAAATAACCACAGATGTCTTCAGGGTATTCTGCAGTTCATAAAGCCATGCGTGCATGTGTGTGTATGTGTGTGTGTGTGTACTCATATAGTTTTTCATGCAAACAGATCAATTGAACATCTTAATTTCCAGACAGACTTTTCTAATGCTTCTAAAAGGAGAAAATCCATAGTGTTGAGTCAAAGAAATGGGAAAATTTCTATCTGATACCTAAGAAGGGCAGAATCAGGACCCAGGCTCTCCCAAAAAGCAGTTTTGTGCATTTAGGTTTCAGAGTTCCTGGGACATTGACAGGGGTCAGAGCCGCAGTCCTGTGCCCTCCTCAGCATCCCCTGTTCAGGCTGGTTCACTAGAAGGGAAGTGGCAGATTGTTTAGCAGAACAGCACCCACTTGACATGTTTTGGGAGCTTTGAAGCCGGATCGTTCATGGACAGATTGATTTCCCTAGGGTAGAATACCACATTCCGTCACTTGATCAGCTGCTTCAGCAAATTTTACTTGAAAAATGTTTAAAAGGCAGGAAATTCCAAAGACTAGTCCTGCTCGACTCAGAGATGAGGTCTTCTTTTTGTTCACCTAGAAACTGGACAGACTAAACCTTTACAGTCTCAAAGGAAAGGAAAATTAAAGACCCATTTTCTAGTTTATCAATGCAAATGTTTTGTGATATAGAAGAAATCATAGAGTTGGGAGGTGCAGTATGTTGATGTGACTTTTGAGTCATCAGTGACATTGGAGGTGGACAGACTGTGGACAGTACAGGAGCCCCGGGAGTTCTGTAGGGTGTTCCCAGGCCTGGCCCATGGGCTCTGAGTCCCCAGCCTACACCTTGATAAGATGACTTAACTTTTATCTGATATATTAGGGTTCTCTGTAGATTTCAAGTGAAGAACATTTTAAAAAAATGGAAAGTTACCCAATTACTTGGTACACTAAATAATTAAGTAATTACTATGTTAAAGAAGGCAAGCAGATGGTTCCTATTTCCAGGAGTACAAGAGAAAGTATGCTCAGGGGAGAGATTCCTGGGGTAGGAACCAGTGGATCTGGACCTAATTAGTCTTGCTAACTAGCTGTGTGACCATGAGCTAACCACTTTACCTGTCTGACTAGATTTGAAGATCTCAGTGGTTCCTTCCAGATTTGAATGTCTGTGATTTTGTGTGCTCTCTACTTACTATTATTAAATATTCAGGTGCTGATGGCCTCATCCACATGTCAGAGAGGTGAAGGTTTAAGAGATTTGAGGTCAGCAAATGGACTGGGGAGTTGGATGGCTGAATGCTTCCTGTGTTGTTTCTGCGTTCCCCTGGGTTCTTAACATGGTCTGGACCAGATATGGAAAAGCCTGGAATCCATCTGTGTTGGTCCCACTACATTCATATCAGCCTTGATTTCATGTGTTTAGGATCAGGCTGGAGTGAAAGGAGGGACTTTAGTGACTTAAGGCTAGAAATACCCCTCCCTCATCACCATAGAATTCTGTAGGAGTAGAGAAATGACTGTCCCACCAGGGGAAAAAAAGGAGGAAGGGAGAACAAAGGAGTGAAGAGGAAGTGAGAGAAGGAGGGAGGGAGGAAAAAATGGGCATATACATTGGCACTAACAGTGTTTTTCTCGCACTGGTCCACAGTAAATGTTTGTGGGTACTTGTGGAAGGAATGAATGATTGAACTAAGTCAGTACTATCTCACTCCATCAGTCAATTCTAATTCCTACTGTAATAGCAGCGAGCTGGGCATGAGTTTGGCCCCCAGTTCCTAAAGCTGGTTGAAGCCATTACTGACCAGGTGCATCTTTAAGCAATCTGAATATTGCTTCAGATCGTGGCCATCAGCGAGCCTGAGCTCCCATAATCAAGGTCACTGTGGCAACGTGGGAGCTCAGAGAAGTCACAGGCCCTCTGGAAATGAGACCATTTGTCGGAGGAGAGGGTAGACCTGCTGGTTCATTTAGCCCTCTTAGGTCCAAGTTTTTGTGCCTCAGTGAAGAACTTCTACCTAATAAAATGAATGTTAGAAATGTGAGCCAGGCTGAATGTCAGGAAGTTCCAAGTGAGGAACAGGCTGCCCTTGCTGTTTCTGAACAGGTGGCCTCATGATCCACATGGCCAATTTTATGCCTGCTCTATAAGCCTGAGGGCAGACTTTTCCCCTGAAATCAAGTATGAGTAGCCATACCAGATATTGAAATTATTATATAGCTACAGCCATGAAAATAGTTTGGTCCTGGTATATGAACGGGCCTTCAGAACAATGGAAAAGAAGGGAAAGTCCAAAAACAGACCCCAATCCTTGGGAAGATGTAGTAGATGAAGTAAATGATGTTTCAGAGCCAGATGGGATGGTTGTTTAATACATAGTGCTGGGACAACTGGTTACTGTTTTGGAAAAAATAAAGTTAAATCCCAATTTACATCAAAATAAAATCCAGATTGTTCAGGGATTGAAATGTTAAAAGGAAAAACATGAAAGTATTAGAAGAATACACAGGAGAAATTTACTTTTATAATTTTCGTGTGGAAGCAGCCTTTCTAGGAAACACATGAAGCCCATAAAACCTAAAGAAAAAAATGGTAATCTATTTGACAACATAAAATTTAAGTTTTTCTGCAAGGCAAAATGTAGCATAAATAATGTCAAAAATCAAATGATAAAATAAAGGCAGGGGACATTTGAGTCTAACAAATATGGACAAGCGTCCATATATAACAACACAGGGCTAATTTACTTAGTGAATTAAGAATTCTCATAAATTAAGGGCCAATAAGACAAGATAGAAAAAAAGGAGCAAAGTTCAGAGAAAAGGAAACATCTGAAAAGATGCTTAACCTCTTTCATAAGTAAATGCAAATCAAAACAACAAAGTGTCATCAGATTAGCAGACATCAAGAGCATTGACAGTTCAGTGTTGACAAGATGGGGGAAGCAGTGCTCAAATGTGCTATCAGTGGGGATGTAAATCAGTACAGCTCCTTTCTTTGGAGGACAATTTGGCAATAGCTATCAAAATTACAAATGCACATAACCTGTGAGCTAACAATTCCATCTCTAGCAATACGGTAGAGAAATGTACACATGCCGAAGAATATTCTTTGCATTATTGTTTGTAATAGCAAAACACTGGGAAACTATCTAAATGTCTCTCATTTTGTGCCATAGATAAAGCATGGCACATGCCTATCATAGAATATTCTACAGGGAGGAAAAAAAAGAATGAGGTATTTCTATATTGCTGATATGAAAATATTAATATCATAATATCTCTCTATATATATGCCTAGAAATTTGGAGAGACCCCTGATGTGAGACTGAGCATTTGAAGAAGGAGGAAAACAAACATCTCCTTCCTACTTACCATGTGCATGTATTATATTTTAATTTAAAAATAGAATTAGTATTTTAAACTATGTATCCAAAGTTAGACTCCAAGAGCTAAGCTGGAATATACCTTTAAAATCTATGTCTACTTTCTTAGTTACAGAAGAACCCAAGACTTACAAAGTCCATGGTCACTTGATAAGTTAGACTCAGGAGTGAGATTTCCTAATCCCCTGTTCATGGTTCCTTGTACGTGATGCTTTGCTGTGGAATTTACTTGGCTATTTTATATCATAGAGTATCAGTTTCCCCAAGTGGGCGTCCACAAGAAAGCACATACAAAAACACCAAAAATGGGCTCTGAGGTCCATGTCCTCCTGCCCCCTCAGTCTGCAATGGTGACAACCTATGACAGTGCAGGTAACAACAACTCCACAGAGTGACCAAGGTTGGGAGGAACAGGAGTACAAATTAGCATGGACTAGTGAGGAGTCTGAATTCTCGAATGTTATTAAAGGAGCCAGCTGCAGTGTTCACCTGGCCCCCACGTAGCTCCCTGGGGCTAGCCGTCCTTCTGGGTTTCCAGTCACATCTTCCACTGTGTCCCTGAATGGACACGCAGTCACATCCCTCTGATGTCTATCCTCTCGCCCCTGATGCTGGGATCTCCCGGTACCTTACCTTTCAGCTGACTTTAGGCAAGCAGGAGCATTCACATCTCCTCCATGCCATTGTAGGCCCTCAGAAAATAGGGAATGGTCTCATACTCCCCAAGGAACAACCTATACTGCCCTCCCCTCTACCTGGCAGCCCAGGATGCATCTCTGGTATTGCTGTCTTTAGAAACTTCTAGATGGAAAACATTCTCTACTCTAAGGAACTCTTCCCCTCCAAAAAAAAAACCCAACTACATAAGGACCTCTTTCATTTTTCCCTTGCTTCTGGGAGTAGAGCAAGGAGAGGGGTCATTGCTTCTAACACTTTACTTTCTCTAAATTCAGCAGTCTTTGGCTCGGCCCCATTTTGTCTGATCCAGAGTAGGAAGGGCCTGTCTGTCTGCATCTTTGTCTCAGATTGGGAGGTGCCATTTTTAAGCTAAAGGTTTAGACTATAGCATCTTGGATTCTGACGGACTGCACAAGACGCTCACAGGACTGGAGAACAGAATAGAACATGCTATGTGGAGATTGCACGTTCTTAGCCTTAAATCAATTCACAAGTATATTTTAAAAACATTAAAATGATTTTTTTGACTGGAAGAAGTTAAAACATTTCTTTGCAATCTCAATTAAACTGTTATGTTGGCTTTGAAGCCTTTTTCTCACGAGACATACCAACATATATTTCAACCCCTTCCTTTCCATAGTTTCATAAATTTGGAATGAAAGGAGGCCACACCTGTGTTAATTTTCTCTTTCCTTTCTCTCCCATCTGATCTCACAGTCTTGGGCAAGTAGCTGAGCCTGCGGCTGTGACCTCTTTGCGGTTTGCTACCACCATTACTGCAACATCCAGTAAGGACACACGTGACTTTCAATCCTGTTTTTCCCACTTTGTAAAAGTTTACTATTTTGAAATTTTTGTAACTAAGTGCACCACTTTTTGGTGGCCAGTTTAGGAAAATTTGATCATTAAATTAATGAAAATATTATATACTCCACTAAATATGTTGATCTGAGGGCCTAGAAAGACACGTGATACGTGAAAGCAGAATAGGAGTAATAACAACAATCCTGGGAACTGAATATCAGAAACAGAATGAGAGCCTTAGAATACAACGTGTGAGTTCACTAAAGCTTATTATGACTATTGTTTATACAAAGTAAATTCCGTTAACAGTGTATCACAAATGCCACCCTTTTAGCTGTTATCTTCCACTGCTTAAAGTAACTTTTGACTGGTTTACTTCTGTCCATGTATGTTCTCCTTCTTTCCAGAGTATTCCCAATGCTATGTACTTAGGTGTTAGATTTCCAAACTGAAATGTCTTTTATTATCTGTGTCCAGTGCCTTCATGTACCTTGGCATCATTTCTTCCCTTGAGGGTACTATTGGCACATCTGAAGAAAGTATCATCTGTTATCATCAATATGGTATATCGGTTCCCTGGTGCTGTCTCTCAGCACAGAGGCGGAAGAGTAACAGCAGGCCTGGCATATAATGGGAGGCAGCTTTGTAGGCAGACCTGGGTTCAAATCTTACCTCCATCTGGAAAATAAATAAATTTGGATACTTACCCTCTACCTGACATCAAACTTAATTTTAGTTAATTAATTCGAGTTGGACTAACATATAAAGACTCCTTCAAATCCAAAGGAAAAAGCCCAACAATGTAATAGATAAAGGGACTAGGAGGGTGAATAAAGAGTTTTCAGAAAATGAAAAACAAATAGCTGTTAAACAAACAAAACAACACTTAGCTCCCTCATAATATGATAGATGCAAATTAAAACTACAGTGGCACACCAGCATTCATCTATTTGATTGGCAATGATTGAAAAACTTGATAACAAACTATATTGGCAAGGACAGGGATCTCATGTGTTGCTGTGGGGCTATAAATTGGGATAACCCCTATAGGACGATATTTGGCAATATCTGTGAAATTCAAATGCACGTACTTTTCGACCCTGTGATTCTACCTCTAGGAATTTATCTTGCAGATCTGTTCACCTGCATGCAAAAGGGTGGGTATAAAGGCCATTCCCTGCCACATTGATGTAATGGCAAATTAGGAAACAATTAAATGCCAACCAGTAGGGCACAGGTTAAATAAATTATAGTATACCCCTAAACAGGAATGAGGAGGATCTATATTTATAATATGGGATGATCTCCAGGATGTGTTCTTGTGAAACAGCAAGTGCACAGCGATGTGTCATGGCATACTGCTGTTTGTGGAGAAAAAAGAGGAAAGGAGAATATTTTTGTAAGTATTTCCTTGTGTGTGCATAGCTGCATAAGAAATTGATAGCATTGTTTGCCTCTGGGGAAGGGAACTGGATAGATGGTGAATATGAGTGAGCAGACTTAAATTTTAAACTCTATGACCCATCTATTAAATTTTTTTATTTAAAAAAATTAACAAGAAGAAAAAGAGAGAGGAACTTGGCTTTACCATTGACCAGCTATGTAGCCTTTGTTTTCACAAAATAATACCTGTCTCATAATTTAGTTTTGAGAACTAAAATGGCAGGCATGCAGTAAGCATTCAGTAGGTAGCAGATATTATTAATTGCACAGCAGCCCCAACAACTCCGATCTACGTTTTACTATGAACAAACAGTGATGTTTTTACGATATCTTTAACCACTCACTTAATATAGCAAAGTCCTTGCCTTTTAATTTTCACAGTAATGCTTTATGTGTATATTATAGATAAGTCCAGAATTGGCTAATATTAACAGTAATCAGATCATCTTCTTGTTCCAACAACCAGCTTGGAACTTAATTTAAATGGAAAACACCTCACTATATAGCATAATGTTACCATTAATCAAACAGCTGAATAAACCAAAAACGGAATTACATGTACTTTTTAATATGAATGTGAAGATGTTATCAGAGCAAAATTGGCACTGAGAGGTGAGCCAGTATCCCATGCAACTGTGTGTCCCTGGAAATTTGGTTGGAGGAAGTTGTGATCATTTGTATTCTGAGGATGAGGGAGGTGAGATGCAGAAAGATAAACTGATGTCTTCAAGGCCACACATTGAGTGATGTGGTTGGGGAAAGAATCTGTACGTGTGGTTTGTTCTTTGTTGTCTAGGTCCCCAGATCATACAGATTAACATAGGGAGGCTGCAAGATTTCTCTTCTGGGCCAGCTTAGCTCAGAGAGCAAATTGCTGCTGCTAGAGCAAGACAGCAGCTCTTCAAATAAACGCAATAAATTCTCTTACTCACTTCAAGTTGATTCTGACAAGTAAAAGAAGTATGTCCCAGTCAGCTTTATAAATAAGAAGGCAAAAGAAAAGCCATATTCAGATGACATTTATTCCTGCCTCCAAGCAGCCAAGGCTGAAAGAAACCACTTCATTCCTCATCCCCTAGGCTTGACAACTGCCTGGTTGAATATGAGTCAAACTCGCTGAACCATACGGAAGGGAATGAATCAAGTTTGAGGGTGGAGCCGAGAGCCATGGAGACCACCTGAGAGACGGAAAAGTTCAGGGCAAGGTCAGTGCCAATGGCCTCAGGTGTGGAGAGGACTCCTTGAAGGCCAGATGGGGACAGCTGGGCAGGTCCTGCTGAGGCCAGAATGGCTGCAAAGAGCAGGCACTGCTATGCCCAAGCCCTATGAATGACACCTGGGAAAGTCCTAGAAAGGACAGAGGATATCCTGACACATCCACCTCTAGACCATTTCAGAAATGTATTCTTACATAGACCTTTCTTGGGTAATGGTGTTCCATTGATTTTTATCCCTAACTGTTAATGCAGGACCCCAGCCTCCTTCAAAGCTCTTCTCCGCAACCCACTCCCGTGGATTTCTGGGAGTCGCTAAGGGCACAAGTCTCAACAGTTAACTCATGGCATCAATGGATTTTTTCTTTTACTTTTTTCTGCTTTTCCTCATCCCCAATATATTCTGAGAATCACTAGATTCATTCACCAGCATACTCCCCTGAGTACCACCACTGTATATTTTGGGCACCCAACCCTCTCCTCCTGGGCTCATCTGCTTCATTGGACACTTTTTCCCTTTCCACTGGCACAGCCTCTCCCACCAGGCACTCCACAGCCACCACGGAACCCCATGGCACGGCCCTGTCAGGGCAGGGGTTAGGGTGCGGTGAGCAAGGTATTCAGGCACAAAAGTTAAAGCAGTGCTAAAAAACCTAATAATCAAGATAAATTATATTTTAATGCAGTATTTAAAAAAATCAAAATTAATGCAAAAAATTCGTAAAGAACAAAATATAAAAATTTTAAATAAAGACAAGATCTAGTAAAAGCCTCTGTAATGGAGACTGAGACAAAAGGAAATACATGTCCCTGTACATAATATTTTTATGTATTTTTAATGACTACTTTTTCTAGAATATTAAAATATCTAAAAAAATATTGAAAAATTGCAACATAGGTACATTAAACTCACAACATTATTTTAAGTTTAAAAAGAAACATAACTTATAATTTTACTTTCCTGGTCTTCATGGAAGTACACTCATCAGTAATACTTTCAAAATCTACTGCTTTGTTATCTCGTTTTCAACTGAAGTTGCAAGTTGCAATAAATGTGAGAAAGTAACTCTGAAAGTCTGTTTGATGAGTATAAAACTTTAACAAGAGAAATTAATATACCTCCCAAATTTGAAAATCAATGAAAAAGAAATTGGAAATGTATGAATTACTGGATGAGAGTATCAATTATTATGGGGAAAGTGCATATCAAATAGGAATTAAGGAGACTATAGACATTCTAATTTCATGTTGAAATGGAGATATTAAAATTAAACAAAACGTCTTCAGATTTTGAATTTTTAACTTGTGGAAAGTTATTGTCTATGAATATATCCGATTCACAAAAAGCAGCCAGTGATTTGGCTCTTAGATAGTCTGATGATTTAAAATCCTATAGAAATTTCCTCTGACATGGTTTTAAGCAGCATGCAATATCAATAAGTTGTAATAAAAATCACCCTTGTGTTTGGATCATCTATAGCTGATTCATGAATTTTGCTTAGTGCAATCTTAAGGAAATTTGGAAGTGTTCTTAAGATTTTTGTTTTTTAACACCACCAGTCACCCTGGCATCTTGTAAAAGAAGTTTTAGTAAGTTGAACATAATTAAAAATTATTTAAGATTATCATTTGGTCAGAGACATTGCCAAACATGGGCAGTTCTCTTAATTGAAAATGGGGCTTCAGATGGAAGGACTCAGTGACTGTGTCCAGAGCCAGACAGCCATCTTTCTCTCTCCATGTACGTGGGGCATCTCCTGTGGCCTGCTTATGTGGTCTCTGCACCGTAACAGTCTCAGGATAGCTCCATCTCTTAGCAACCAGGGCGACCAGACAGAGTGCTCCAAGCAGCCCAGAATGGAGGTGCAGGACTTCTTACGACTTAGCCTCAGAAATTCCAAAACATCACCTCTGTCATATTCTAATGAACGAGCACAGATTCAAGGGGACAGGGAATTTAGACTCCACAATTCAACGGGAGGAATAGCAGAGAATTTGCAGCCATCTTTAACCTACCCCACCCCAGTGGAAAGACACTTCCTTCAGAGCTTATGCCAAAGCATCCAGAAATTTAGAGATCTCGGTGCCACCTGTGGACACAACCAAATCACAGAATTACTCCTGCCGGGCTCTTCTACTGTAGGAGGCCCTTTTTGAGTTCTCTGTGTGACTTCAGCATCTTTTGATTTTTACAGCCATGAATTGCTGTCTGAGGAAGAAGGAAGTTCTATACTTGGTCAGTTCATTGGGAGAAGGAGCAGGACTGGTCACCGTTGTAGCCAGGGCTGTGCTCGTGGTGACAGAGGGAGCGGAGAGCCAGGGCAGCCAAGAATGGTGATCTGCAGATGAGCTCAGAAGAGCCAGTCTGCAGCACCTGGAGCCCGGTGCCAGCCCACACCCTCCTCCCTGCACTCACTCTTGTCCCTGTGTGAGGCTTCGCAGGGGGGCTCAATCCTGGAGAGAAAGGCTGGCCCAGGGGGGTATTTGGGATTTGGTGCAGGGCTGGCAGGGATGTTCCAGTGGAGTAGTGGATGAAGAATGAATTTGATTGGATCCAGAGAAGGTGAGTCTAATCATATCAACGGAATGCAGCTGGAGGGAAGGGCAGCTGGGATCTGCACGCAGACCAGCAAGGCACGCAGCTCTGCCAGCGGAGATTTTTTAACAGCTGCTTCCTCATCTCCTGCATAACTTTGGACAAGCCACACACCTCTGCCTGGCTTATTACCTTTCTCTTTTGAATCTCTTCCCTTACAGGGGAGAGCAGTGCAGTAGCGATGGGCACAGGCTCTGGAGCCCAAATGCTGGGCTCAAATCCTGGCTCTGCCTCTTACTGGCCGTATGTCCTCCAATGGGTTATATGGCCTCCAGTTCCTCCTCTGTGAAATGGGGATTAATAAGAGTACCTACTCCACGGGGTAGTTGTGAGAATTAAATAGGTTAATTTGTATAAAGGGCTTAGAACCTTGCCTGCCATATGGGCAGCACAGAGTGAGTGTTTTCACAACATGTCCATAGTCCGTGTGGTCCAGTAGACATAGGGGCTTTGCAGCCAGGTGGAGCTGCCTTCAAATCCCAGTCCTGCTCTTTACTAGCTGTGTGACCTTGGGTGTCTTGACCCTCCTTTAGCCTCAGTTTCCACATCTGTCTCCCTCCTTGCTGTGAGGATTAGAGTAATAATGCATAGAGGGCCCAGGAACAATGGCAGGTCTGTCACACAGACATCTCCTCACTTCTCTTCCAGGCTTTTCTTCCTTCTTGCTATTTGTCAATTCCAGCTTCTCACCCTTAGCGAGATGCTTCACCTAATGACAATTGTCACGTATCAACTGAACATGACACTTGAGGCCTCATGGCCATGTCTGTCTGCAAATTCCCAGTGACACACTCAGGGGTCCCAGCGTGAGGGCTGTTCTTTTCTGTCCAGCCTTTCAGTCTCTCTTGACTTTTCAAAACTGATTGCTCTGACTCGGTGCTCAAGGGCCTTCTTGCTGTCAGGGCTGAAGCAGTCTTATTTTCCAAACACCTGACTGTCATTCTGTTGTTTTGCTCACAGCTTTGAATCCGTAATATCTTCTTGTGCTCTTAGCAACAGGCTAAATCTATCCTTAAATTTGTGGTTCACAAAGTGTGATCCTTGGACCAGCAGCATCACGTCATCTGGGATCTGTTAGAAGTGCCCATACTCAGGCCCCACCCAGACCTACCGAATCAGAGACTCTGGGGTAGGGTATTAACAAGTTTAGGTATTAACAAGTTTCAAAACATCTAAAGGTGAAGAACCACCTTAACCCTAAAGTCTAAATTTTTGGTTAAGATGTAATGTACAAAATGAATACATTTTCTGCGAAATCTATTTTTACTTTTTATTTATTGATTACATTCACATCCTTCCAAAAAAAGAATGCAGAGGGCTTAGGATAAAATAATAATGTTGACAAAAATAAAAAATAACATGTACTGAAGATTTACCCTGAGTGAGATGCTATGCTGAGTGCCTCTCATGTGTTATGTCATTTAATCTTTGTAAAAAAGTAATGAAATATTTATTGTCTCTATTTGCATCTGGAGAAGCAAAACCTCTGCTAGGTTAAATAAATTGCCTCGGATCAGATTTGGGGGAGAAAAAAGATGTGTTTGTTTGGTGGGCTTTTTTTTTGAGAAGTTGGGTAATCCTGACTTGAGTTTATTTTAGGGACGTTGTGTCCAAGGAGTTATTTAGAAATCATAATTCCTAAGACTTAAGTCTCACTAAGCAGAATAGGACTGAGTGATGCTGCTAGCAAGGCCGTCCCTGGGCCTTTCTTCAATGCTGAGCACTCATTTGGGTGAGCTGCCATCAGCAGGGTAACACACCCAGTTGGAGAGTTCTGGGCTCCACAAGCCTCTGCTGGCAGGAGAAGCAGTGCACGCCGTCCTTTAGTGATGTCTGTCGCTGCACAGCCTCTCTCTCAGAAGACATGCAACAAGCAGCTAAGGCCCAAATTGATGTCAATTTTGGGCCCTAGTGGATAAACCAAGGTCTTCCTACTGATGTCATGTTGTGGTCCATATAGGGGGAGCGTGGCTCTTTGATTTTACTTCTCTAAAGGAAAAGACTTTCTTATAACAGAACTTAAATTTAATGAACACTTAGCTTCTTCTGGGATTAAATAACTACCATTTTCTTTGTGCTTACTCTGTCCAAGTTCTATAGTAGATGCGTAAGTGTATTAGGTCAATGATGCCTCAGAAGACTCTGCCAGGTAAATATTAGTATCTCCATTTTGCAATTGAGGAAAACAGCACCCACAGAGGTTAGTAATGTGCCCTTGGTCACGCAGGTGGTAAGTGCTAAAGTTCAGTCTAATATCCAGCCCATGGTCTACCCTATACCAGCAATTCCTAAAGTATGTTCTGGGGTCACAGAGATGCTTCTTATAGGCTGCAAACTGATCCCTTTCTTCCCTTCTTGTGGGCAAATGGGTCACAATTCTGCAGACTGAGATTTCTACTTAAAACTAAGACTATTTAGTGGTAACCTATTAAGTGAGTTAATAGGGGTTGCTGGAATCTGGTGTTCATAAGCTAACATTTGCTGTGTGCTGCCAACCCCCGCATCTTGGCCCTCCCTTGCTCTAGCCTGTTCCTAGGGTCTGAGCTCCAAAGGCTGCCTTACCCAGGCTCTCTTCTGAGCTTGGCCAGTAGCAGGCCCTGGGTGGAGATGGGAGGGCAGGAAGAAAAGAGAAGACAGGGTATGGGCTGTTTGCCGTTGTCTCTCTGCCTGAGACAGCATCTCTGGCAGCAGCTATGTCTCGTCTGTGGCCTCAGATCCTGGCTCTAGGACACTACTGTGGCTAATGCCACCTCCTCTCTTGTCCTCTGGCCCTGCGGTGGTAGCAGCTTCTCCCTGTAGCTAGTCTCTGGGATGCCTCATCGTGCTCTCTTTGGAGTCTGCAGCAGTCTCATCATCTATACAGCCAAATGCCAAAGTCCCTCTGTTCGAAAGACCTAGAATTCTTTCTCTTTTTCTACCCTTCAGGGTGTTGTTAGTGCTTTGCTGAATCTTCTCATTCTGTATTCTGCACAAACTGAAGCAGAGCTCACAGATCCTGCACGTTCCTACAGTTTTCGGGGGAGATGCTTCATTATCTATGCATCATCAAGGCCATCTTGAGTTAGTCATAGATTTTAATTGCTGATCTTCTTAATTTTTACCAACTAAGTAATGTTAGTTTAGCTTCATCATTTTCAATTTAGTTTGTTGTAGATTTTGAGGGGAAGCTTACTGTGTATAATGATTTGAATTTGTATCAACAGTATTGTTGGAATTTTATTTTCTTATAATTAATGCACCTGAATTTGGGAGTGTTGTTTCAATTATTCTATTCCTCTTCAAAATGTTTTTTGGCTTTTTTTGTTTGGTGAGGAAGATTAGCCCTGAGCTAACATCCGTTGCCAATCCTCCACTTTTGGCTGAGGAAGACTGGCCCTGGGCTAACATCTGTGCCCATCTTTCTCTACTTTCTATGGGATGCCACCACACCATGGCTTGATAAGTGGTGCACGGGTCCTCGCCCAGGATCCGAACCTGCGAAGCCCGGGCCACTGAAGCAGAGCATGCAAACTTAACTGCTACGCCACCGGGCCAGCCCCTCTCTTCAAAACTTTTTATCACCGAGTTCAGTTCTTTTTCCTTGGAAAGTGAGAAGGAGTGAGACAAGTCTCTTATCCTACCTAAGTGGATTGTGGTAAAAGTTTAAAAGAAAAAAAAAATCATGCCAATTCAGAAAACACTCAGCTAATTTTGCTAGGCCAGTGCTTATCAAGCTTTGGTGAACACAGTAATCACTTGGGAATCTTGCTCAAGTGCAGGTTGATTCAGCAGGTCTTGGGGTGAGGGTGGAGGGCTGGGACTATGCATTTCTGTTAAGCTTCCAGAACGTGCCCACACTGCTGGTCTGAGGACCATACTGGAAGTAGGGAGATCTACAGTCTCAGAGTCTCCCCATAGTGAACTCAGTTTGCACAGTGCCGGGCCATGCTGGGGCTGAGGGCCTGGGGAAACCTTGCTTCATCACTGGCCACTAGGATCTGAGCGGTTTATGTAGGCAGCTCCATCCTCCTCACAGCTGGATTGTTTTAGTCTAATGAACCAAAGTCGCCTGGCATTCCTGGGTGGAGCTTCCGTATGATTGTCATAGTGCTGTTCTTGTGTTGAGTTACGTGATGCCAGTCTGTCTTCTGATGAGAATGCGTCATGTTTACAAATTTATTCATGTCATAGAAGAAAAATTAGAAAACTGCTTACACAACAAGTCCCTTGACATGATTAGTATTCACAATGTAAGCAAGTTTTTTTAGGGAAACAATACAATGATTTTAGATTTTCTTCTCATTCCTTGTTTCACAGGGCTTCCCATTTGCTTAAAATTTGAAGCAAAAGCCCTAATTTGCAATAAGAACACTAACTGGGGTCTCTGGAAGGAAAGCCACCTGATTAGACAATAAGGCACTGACCCAAGAATGAGGTCTTACAGTCTGTTCCTGGGTTTGTTCTAGTTCAGTCAGTGGCATATTTGCAAATTACTTAACTTGCTTCCATTTTCCTCATAAAATAGAGATAATGACAATTTGTACCTCCAATACATCGTTTATTGGTTTTAATACTACTGTAGACCAAAGACTCCCAAATCTATATTTCTAGTCCAGATTTCTATCCTTCTAAGCCCCAGACTAGTATATCCAAATGCCCACTAGGAATTGCCACCTGGGGATGTGGTGGGCACCCCAAATTCAGGTGTCCTAACTGAACTTACCACCTTTCCTCCAAACCTGATCCCCTTCCTAGATTCCCTATCCTGGTTAGTTGTGTGACCATTACGCCCTCCTTGTCCAAGCCAAGAGGCATCCTTCCCTGTTAGACTGTGAGCTCCTTGAAGCACTGGTTGGGCTCATTCACCCTTATACCCTAGTACCTTGCACTGGTCGTGGCACGGCAAAATGCTCAAAAATGTGCCTGAACTGAACTAAACTCCATAAAGATGGATGGTCTTTACCATCTCTGGGAATTATTTCTGAGAATAGTGAAGAATTGCAGCTCCTCCCAAAAAAGGTGAATACAACTTCTTTGTCGATTATTTCTGCTGCCAGAGTGTAGTGAACTCCTATGACTGTCAAATCCATGTGAGCAAAGCTTGGTACTTTTTTAATTTTTATTTTTATATTCTGCACCAACTGTGATATAGATTTATCCATGTACTTTTTGGTTTCTTTTCTTATCATGTTTCTTGGAGCCTGTCTCTCTCTCTCCTGGGTATGTTCCTACTTTGTACCAGCATCGTAATAGGCATGTTGAGACATTGTCTTTAATTTCACAACCTGGGAGGTAGATTTTGTAAACACCATTTTTAAATGAGGAGACTGAGGTTCAAAGAGAGTGATTACTGACTTTCCAAAAATCACACACAAGTAAGTGAGGGAGCTGGAGTGCCATGCTCTCTTCCTGTGGCTACAGGCCTTCCTACTATACTTTGGGAGGATGTCATCTTTCTTCATTTTACTTGTAAAACTTCAAAATGTTGCAGTATCATTCTTTCTGTTTATAAAATAGTATTTGTTTATGCAATTTGAAAAATTAAAGAAAAGTTACCCATAATACTAGTCTTCAGAGATATCAACCGTTACATTTGGTACACTTCTATGCAGGTTTTTTTTCCTATTTATTGTTATTTTTTAATATGCCTCACTGTTTTAATTATTATATATTTGTAGTTTATTTTAATATCTTGGGGGATGTTTCCCCCCTCCCATATATCTTTCCTTTTTCAGAAATCCTCTTAACCAGAAAAATATCCTTAATTTTTAAAAAATGAGAACTTCTCTCAGTCCACTTCTACTTTGTGGGAGGGGCCCATTCTGAATTCTAGACACAGAAACAAGAGTTCTCTCCATGCAGAAAGGATGTCATTTCAAGAAGCTCAGGTTGAGGAGGCTATCAATAAATGATGGAAAAATGATTCCAAAATGTGCTTATATAATTTTTTAAGACATCAATATATTTAATTCTTACGGAATCACTGGTCTTCTTCCAAATGCCTTCCATGAGCTGGGAATTGGTGAAGACATTGTGACACCAGGTAATGAGACAAGGCTGAGAGAGAGAGGAAAAAAATGCTATAGAGAACCTAGAAATTATGCAGTTGATTCTCTGTAGCTGTAGGAAAGGAGCTTCACCTTTTATTTTGGTTGGAATTTAGCTGCCAAAGAGAATTTTAACCCAAAGTGTTTCCCCAGGTGCCATTCAAGATGTTCTCAAAAAAAAGTTCTTCCGTGCCCCACTTTGCAAACTGAACAGATCAGCTCTTGTAGCTGTGGAACAAGAGACGCTCTGCTTTGACTGAAGGGCTTTTCCTAGCCCTTCTCCATGCCCACCTGTAGCTCCTAAAACTTGATGTTGTCACATTTTTATACCTCAGGTGCTGGACTGTTTCAGTGGCTGAGCAATTCCCCAGAAGTCCAAGAGCTATGGGAGTGAGAAGTATAAGTTGACATTTTTATATATTATCCTGTGCCAGGGCTCTGAGCTAGACCAGGCAGAGGCCCTGGGTTCCCTCAGAGTTTTGACCTCTCAGTGAATCTGACACAGAGTAGACCTGTTCAGTAAGCCTGATCCAGGGGGCATGAGGTCTCTGTTCAGCCCTTCCTTCTCAGCTTGAACATTGACCACCCAGAGGGTTATCCCACCAGTAGGCTCTCTCTGGGGATGATGCAGAGTCTCTGCCTGACGCCATGATACACCAGAGCAATGCAAAAAGATGGACATGGTGTCCAGCGGCCGAGCCCACCAAGGTCACACAGCATGTGCTAGTGGTCCAGCCTGGACTTGGACATGTTCCCCAATCCCAGTCCAACTCTCCTTCCTCAGAGTCTTGCAACAGATGCCTTTATTGAAGCTAACACACTGTCATGGAGATGCTCTTGTCGGCTAATGGACCACTGGTTCATGGAGGGAATTAGTAAAAAACTGATGAGCTGATATGTAGGTCAGAGATCACTGTGGAGCCCCACACAGGATTCATTGCTGGAGAGAATGCAGAAGGATGTGCTGAGTGGTGTCTAGAGTAATGGAATTGAAAGAAGCAGGTGGAGTGCACGAAAAAGAGCAGTGCAGGGCAGAAAGGAATTTTAAGGAAATTTATGTCTATTGAATCAACCCTGAAAATAAGAATTCATCCACTGCAGATTTAAAACCCTCCTGTGAAGCCAAGGAAGATAAGAGCTTAAGAGGTGGTTATGTTTTGGGTTTACAAAAAAAAAAAGAAAAATCAAGTGATATAATCTTGTTCTCTTTGCAAAGATCGTCTTAGGAGATGTGGTGTAATAGTACAAACTGTGAAGTGCATCTGCAGAAGCTTCTTCTTTGATGGACGCTTAACTTTGCAGTGAAGACAGATCCTAAATAATTCAAACAGTGCTATGAAGTGCTCCGATTAAGGTTGTGCTTAGAGAAGAGATGAGGAAGTTGGATGAGACTGTGTCAAGAAGAATGAGGACAATAAGTAGAAAGCATGTGTGCTTTGGATTTTGCTGGGTTTTCTTGTGCTTGTGTTGTAGAATGTTTCAGACACACTCAAAAATGGCATTCTGTAAGGACATTCTTGGACCGATCATCCTGATTTGACAACTCCCATGGACCCATCATAATATATTTTAAGGAGGTGAAACATTACCTATATCGCTGAAGCTCCATTGTGAGCTCCTCTCTGACTCTATTCCCTTTTCTCTCTGAAATTGGGTATATTGTCCCCATGCATATTATTCAATTTTGCAACTTATGTATGACTAAATATATATATAGTATTGTATATAGTATTTAAACACATATATATATATACTATCACTTTGTAATAGTGATGTTCCTAATTTACATTAATGGCATCGTGCTGCACATAGGGTTCTAAAGTGTTGTTTTTTAGATTAAACATGTTGATAAGGGTAGATCTGGTTTATTCACTTAATACAGCTGTATAATCTTTTACTGAATGAATAAATCACAGTTTATTAAGCTGCTCTCTTGTTGATGGACTCCCCACCTTGTTCACGCCACTCCAGACACATTGACCTCTTTAAAGACACCTTATCAGAGAGGCCTTCCCTGACCACCTGACATAAAATAGCTCCCCTTTCCCACCCAGCCCCTTTCTCTCTCTTCATCCTGCTGCATTTTTTCTCATGGCGCTTGCTGTGTCTGATGTAGAATATGTCTAGTTATTTGTCAGTCAGCCTCCTACCTCTTGCACTGGCGTGTAAACACCATGAGACTGGAGCCTTGCCCGTTTGTCCACTGCAGCATATTCAGTGCTCACACCAGCCCCTGGCATGTGGTGGGTGCTCGTATACAGTTGGTGAAGGAGTCAGTAACTAAAGAGGGAATTAATGAATGAACGAACGAACCAAGGTTATTTACGTTTTTCCATTATAAGCAATGCTTCAGTGAACACCCAGGGGACACATGTGCGTGCTTCTCTGAGGAGATTCCAAAGGTGAAATTGCTAGACCATAGGGATGTACACCTCCTGCAAGCACTCTGTGAAGTGTAAATCTCCATATAGAGGTAGCAGACTGTTGGAAGGGACGTGGGGGACAAGGCTCTTCATTCTGTGAAGGTGTGAGAAGTATGCTTATTTCTGATGGGGGGCGGCATGCAGTCCTACCTCCTGCTGTTTGTCCAACCTGGAACAGGGCTCCTCACCTGTCTGCCTGCCCAGACCCCACCTCAGTGTCAGACCGCAGCTCTCCTGTTACACTCTCAGAGTGGGACACCTGACCCTCCCCATCCACTCACACTTCCTCTGAAGCACCCTTAGGCTTAGCGAGGATAGCAGTTGCTTTCATTGTGTCTGGGCTGAGCACTTTACTTGGATGTTCCCATCAACTACTCCCAAAACTCTGTGGTGCCGTTATTATCCCTGTTGTACAGGTGAGGAAATAGAAACAGAGAGAGGTTGAGTGACTTGCCCAAGATCACCCAGCTAACTGGTGCAGAGCTGGGATTGGAACCCAGGCCCAGAGCCAGTGCCATTAACCACCGCACCGTGGAGATGGTGACACTACCAATAGCATGCACTGCAAATTGAGCAGTGGTTTTGTGCCAAACCCTGCTACATGCTTCATATTCTGTCCGTCATCTAACCTCCTCAATCACACAGGAGTAGGAGCTGTTGTTACTTCCACCTTGCACAGGAGACCAAAGCACCGAGAGGCGGACTCCCTTGCAGGATGGCGAGAGAGCCAGAATTTGAACTCTGTTTCTCTCAACCTTATCCCTAGTGCTGTGCTTCCCCAGCATAATTCCCGGGGGCTCGCCCAGCCTGTCCTGGAACCCATCACTCACTCACTCCTTCCTTCAGGGAGCTTCGGTAGTAAGATGGCCACACCCTGGCCGCTTGCCTCCTGCCCTTGAGCATCTTCTTGTCCTGACAATTGTATGAGCTCTCTGAGGACAAGTCCCATCATACGTCTTTGTCATGTATTTATTTACATCATCTAGGCAGTCAGTTGTTCTCAGTGTTGTTTTCTGCCTCATCAGTAATATCCCTCATTACCACAGTTATTCTCCATAGGGGAATGGAATAAGATGGAAGGACAGGGGTGCCAGAGGGAGGTCTTATCAGAGTCTCCAAGAATGTGTGTGTTTGGGGACAAACCCTCCTGCCAAGAGATTGTGCTGTTGCCCCATTGGGGCGCATGCCCCACATTGGGAATCACTCATTTGCAGCGTTTGGTACATGGCAGACACACGAAAGCCGTGCAGGAAAGATGCGTTCACGCACATTCACACTCAGCTGGCATCCCCAGTGGGGACCAAGGGTCTGGCCTTTCTGTGGGCACCCTCAGCTAAGTTATCTAATTCTTCCTCCAGCCCTGTAAGGCACAAGTTATTATCCCATTTTACAGATAAAGGAACCATAGTTCCAAGGACTGAAGGTAATCAAGTCTATGTTGTGATTGGTGAATTTTAAAGGTTTGTTGCTGATTTTTTTAAAAGCTTTCATATTTAAAGAAATTATCATACTTAAGTTTGTGAAACTACACAGAGCTAAGAATCTGTGTGTGAGCAGCCTTAGGGATAACTTGAGATCATTTAAAAAATAAGCCAGGGAAATGAAGCAGGGTCCCTCTGGACAGTTCCAAGTTGGAAAGTTTTTTACCACAAGTCTCGTCCCCGGGAGGGTGGCTCCCGTGCTTCCTGAGCCACCTCTCCTAGGTGTTCACTGCAGCTGAGAAGCAGCAGTTTGGGCATCGTTAAGAAAAATGCCTGAGACGTGGAGCAGATTGGTTCCAATTTCCCATACATCTGTGGGAATGATCTGGAACCCAAGGCCTGTGGGACACAGCCCGGCCATTTCAAAGATGCCTTTGTCTTGGCTTTTGATTCCATCTCATGACTCTTTCTGCACTTTTTGAGGAAATTATTCTGTCAGCACTGTTGGGTAGGGGCCTTATCTGTTTTGTCACCCCCTGTGTCTCTAGCACAGAACCTGCCACATAGGGCACTCAATAAATAGTGAGAGAATGAAAGAATGAATGAGTGAACAAATGAAGGAATCCATGCACAGATGCAGGCTTCCACTCTGCCTTCCATTCGAGCAGGATGCTGACACAAGTCCCTTTCCTTCTCATCTACCCTTGCCTGAGGTCATGTCTGTTCAGGTGGAAGCTGGAGACCTGAGGGTGGGCCAGGGAACCCTGAAGCACACAGAGCCAGTCCACCCTGGGTGCTGGCGTCCTCACAGCCCTCTCCTCACACCTCTGCCCCATGAACCACGTCCATCCTGTGAGTTTCCTCTGAGCCATGAATTTTAAAATAAGCGAAATAAAAGCAGTAATATCAAATGAGGGTAATCATGACTGAGCCTTCCCTGGGGCTTCCAGAAAAGCTTTCCTCATTAACTCTAAGTCAAAACATAAGCTAAAACACATCACTTCTTAAGAAAAAGCTTTCTGCTCTCTAAATCCGGCTGTGGTTCTGCCTGTCATTCTCTAAGGATTCACTGACACCTCACAGCAGCCCCAGGGCAGTGCCCTGATTCCACTCTAAGCCTTGAGCAAGCTGAGGCATTCCATGTTAGAGGTCAGTAAAGTGCTTCTGAATGCCATAGAGTTTTGTTATAACCAAAGATTGGAGAGCTCATCCTATGATGTGCTTGAACTTTTAGGAACTCTTGGTTGCAAATAATAGAAACCCAAGTCAAAAAGGCTTAAATGAAAGAGGGAATTTATTGGCTCGTGTGATGGAAAAGTCCAAGGGTTGACCTCGGGCTTGAGTAGATCCAGGTGTTCAAACTATATCGATAGGATCCTGTCCCTTCCCACTGTAAGATCTGCTTTTGTTCAGAAAACCATGAATATCTCCCAAGTGAGGACAAAGATGGCCCCAAGAGCCCCAGGCTTCTGCCATGGAGCCAGCCCAGCAGAAAGGGAGCACCTCCTTCCAAAAGCAACAGGAAAAGCCTCCACCTCCACCCTGATTGGCAGGTCTGGTCACGTGACCACCTCCATGGCTGCCAGGGTGCGAGGCCAGCCTTTTGAGACCAGCATAGACTCAGCTGAGGGGGAGGGATGAGTGTCCCAGAAGAGAAAGAAATGTCATTGAGCCAGAAGAATGAGGATTTCAGTAACTATCCCCCACCAATACCACTGTGGACCCTCTCATCTGCTGAGCCGAGCCCTGCAGCAGGTCCTTCCTGGTGGTCAGCTACTTAGAAAGCAGGACAGTGTGCACAAGACGTAGCCTGGAGAATATTTATCTTCTAGAATCATTTATTTTGTACTTTTAAAGCTATCAAATAAATCATAAGCCCAGAGGTTATGATTTCCAAGGACAAAGTCTGCTGTATTTTTTTCTTTTCTGCTGTATTACTCTAAATTCTGAAAATAGCTTTATGGGTTTTTCTTTTTATAAAAATGACAGATCCTTATTGTAATACACTAAAATGCTATAAGCAAATACACTGAAGAGAGCCAGTCACTCTTCACATTGGGTGCATGTGCATGGTTGAGCTCCCATTTTTGAATCCCTGCTCAGGCACTTGCTCCTTTGGGCAAGACCATCACACTACATCTCGATTTACTCATCCATAGAAATGGGACTCATCCTTGGAGAGTTGTTATAAGAAACTATTGAGCCTTGACACTGTGCCAGGCTTCTTATTGCTGTGTTATATCATTTAATCCTCAAAGCAGCCTTATATTGTCATCATCCCCATCTTGAAGATGAAGAAATTGAGGCTCAGAGCAATTAAATAATTTGCTTATAGCCACACACGTAGTAAATGCCAGGACATGGGCAGTCCCAACCTGCCTTAGCACCCAGCCCCTCACCTACTGCACTGTACTCCAGGACAATTAAATGCGATGATTCAGGGAAAGCTTTTGGCACAGTGCTGAAGACAGAGCAAGCACTCAAATAATTGTGTTCATTTTTATTAATAGCAATGATGCTGATGATTTAGTGCAGTTTTATATAAAAGGGATGATACGTCTGGTACATTCTGTGTTATAGCTGCCTTTCTCCCTCAATGAAGAAGACAGCCTCTGAAGGCCATCTTGTCTCCCAAACCAAAGTGGAGGAGATGATGCTTGCCTTCTGCCTTTTATCTTCCCTCCCACGCTGCACTGGGGGCCAGAAGTAGGCTTTGCCATGGAGATATTGGCCCCTCCATCGGGGGTTTCTTTTCAATGTGAGGCCACTTTGAGGACTTCAGAATCTCACACCATGGTCGAGCAGTGAAATTGGCACAAGCTTTCTGAAAGACTGACATCTTTGAACTCAGCAATTCTGCTTCTAGAATCCACAGTTGTGGACATGTGAAATCATTTAGCTGCCAACATATGCATCACAGACTTGTTTTTAGTAACAAAAGAAATGGGATAAATTCAATGTTACATAAAGCCCGCTGTGTTCATACTATGGAGAACTCTGGAGCTACTAAAAATGCTGTGGGGGAAGACCATTCAACAACATTAAAGTCATTCAGGAATATTAAGTGAAAAAATATGTTTAAAACAGTGTCCATTCACCATGTCCCAGATTTTATTGAGTGTCAACCATGTGCACTGCAGTGGTCTAGGAACTTGGGTTACAGGAGTGGGAAAAAACCTGCCTTCCATGAACTTATGTTCTATTGGAGAGAGGGAAATAGATAATAAAATATTTAACAAATAATTGTTAAGTAACATATTAGTGTATTATCTTATAAATAATGAGTTATATATAATTAAACAACAGGTACAGAAAATCACTCTATAGAAATATAGGGAGAGAACGTAAGAGCAAGAGGATAGAATTGGTGGTAGTATTTTAGCTATTTAGTATTTTAGCTAGGGCAATCAAGGAAGGCCTCCCAAAGAGGGTGACATTAGTGCAGAGAGCTCCAAGTTTGTAAGCCAGGCAGGCCACTAGCAGGCTTGACTTTGGGGTACATGGATAGGATCTTGTGGGTAGGCATGTGGGAGTTCCCCCAGTGCCAAACAAGGAGGGCTTCACTGCATGCTGGTAATCCCCTTGTTGAAGTCCGAGTGCCCCTCAAGTAGATTGTTCAATTTTATTAGAGAATTGCTTTCTATTTTTGGCCTAGGACAAAGCATTGTTGGACCAATGTCCATTTCTTTGGGAATAGGGATGGCGCCAAGAGCCCTCATTGTTGTCTACACAACCATTAAATTAGCTTTCTGAATACTGTCTCGTAATCCAGTCCTGCTCTCTGCACCAACTAACTTCGAATTGGACCTCCTATCTCTTCTGTCTGTTTTGCGGGACAACATTCTATTATCTCCATGCTATCACTCACTTTCAGTTTTCCAGAAATCTGTCAAAATCTCTGATTCTGTTCTCCCCCTATTCTTCATTTTTATAGATTTCTTTCCCTTTGGATATCATCTCACATTTCACTGGCATCTGGGAAGGAAGAGCAGCTAAATGTGTGCTTGTTCCTCCATTGAATTAGAAGCATTCATATTCATTTTGCTTTTCCGAATTTTCTAAAATGAGTATGCGTTATTACATTCATAATAACAAAAATAACAACAAAAGCTATTCTTAAAATGAAAAGGATTTAGAAATATGCTCTTATCGGGCAGAAAAGAGAAGAGTCATGTCAGTGTTTTGTAGTGACCATTACAGCCCTGACTAGGAGACTGCTTCCCCACAGTGCTTCAGGAGGAATGAATAAGAGGCTGGAGAACTTGCTGTAGGACCCAGTGTCTCACTTGTGCTTTTTATGCTCCCAAGCTGAATTAGAAATGTTGTTAATGCAGTATGAGGGTCAAATATAAAGCCTGCTCTTATACAGATGTATCAGTTAGTGGCTTCAAATGGCAAGCATTTATCAGCTTGCTCTTTGAATGGCCTCAGTTGATGGTTCTTCTGCTGGTCTTACCTAGGGTCGCTCATGCATCTCCAGTCAAGTGGCAGTCGATAGCCTTCCTCGCTTTCTGGGGTTGGCTGGATATTGGCTGGGGCAAGGAGAGGTGATTTGGCCAAGTGTCTGTTGTCATCCCAAAGGCTAGTTTGGGCTTGTTCACATGGTGATGGGTTGCAGGACTTCCAGGAGCAGCAAGAGAGGAAGGTGCAAGGTCCAAGACTCCACAGTATCACTTCCGCCACTCTCTATGGTCAGAGCAGTTGGCCAGCCCAGATTCAAGGAATAGGGAAATAAACTCCACATCTTGATAGAAGGAGCTACAAAGTATCGTGGCAACCTTTGCAATCCACAATTTAATAATTCTATTTTTTTAATTCAAATTTTCTGTTTTCTAATTCTGTGTTTTCTTCAGGCTTCTGAGAACCCAGTCTCTGGAATGGTTCTACAATAATGTGAAGAGCCGTTTCAAACGCTTTGGCAGTGCCAAGGTCCTGAAGAACCTGTACAGGAAACACCGGCTGGAGAGTGGAGCGTGCTTCGACACTCTAGGTACACTGGGTGCCTGCCATTCTAGGAGTCTGTGGTGGGCTGATGGGATAGAAGAAGGCCTAGCTTAGGGGCCCTGTATGCTGGGGCACACTTAACTGGGACAGAGAAAGTTACTTAAATACCTGGCTCTAGTGAGGAGCAGAAATAGAAGGACATATACCAAAGATTCTAAGTTTTGAGTCTTTTGGTTCCAGCATCCTCACTGGGCTGGATTTGTTAGAAGCTGGGAGGACCAAAGTATTTCTGCAAATTGTGGACATTTTAATTCTGGATCCTTAGAATTTAAAGATCCTTGATCATCTTCCCCTCGTGATTAAAACATTGGAAAGTCATCTTTGGTTGGTTGTGTAGACTAGGTCTGCACTCGGAGGATGTGCCCTCCACTCCCCTTCCTTCCTACTCCAAAATTCTATTCATACCAGGCCCAGAATTTGATGTAATTGGAGAGTTAGGCAAGTATCAGCTTCATCCCAGGAAGCTTGAAGGATGAATCCTACCTATGCTGTTTTTAATCAGTTAAGACAACCAATGTAATTAGAATGAGAAATTATATTCTTTAGTTCTATTAGACCAGCCAATAGAAAGAAATGATTGTCAGAATATGAGCAGCATGTCCTCCAAAAAGGCTGGTTTGTTTTTTTTTTTGTCTAGAGGCAGATTTTTTCATCACTTTGCTGACACAGGTAAATGCTTTTTATCCACAAGAAAGAGGGAAGAAAAAAATCTCATCCATCTCATTTGGAGCTTTTTCACCCTCATTATCTTACATTGTTGTATTCTCAATAAAGTCTGTGGTTGTGTCTTATCTAAAAATGTGCCAGCCACTGAGTCAAGGGGGAAAATAGGATGGAAGCATTCAACACAGAGAATCATTAGGGCCTTTTGTGGAGCTGTTAGAATCTCTGTCTTTCAAACTACTCAGGAAGCCCGTAGCTAAGAGAGCAGTGCCGAAGGTTTCCACATATTATTTTTATCTTCTCTTTATGGATTTTTCTAAAAATTTTTCTCTTGGAATAGAGGCAAAAAAGAAAGCTCTCAAGAAAGTTCCAGCATAGAATTGGCTCACTCATTTGCATCCCATCCTTTCTTTCCTCTCTTTACATCCTCAGGTCTGCTTCATGTACCCCTGTACATGTCACCAAGTTCAGATCTCATAGGGCTTCTCTACTGATTAATGCAAATTGAGGAAAAAAGCAAACGCATGTGGAGAATCCTATAGAACAGAGCACAATTCCTGTTTCTTTCCCTTTCTCCCTAAGGCCCCACAGGGGGAGTAGGTGGATGCAAATCCCAAGTGGGCAAGCTCAGGGCTTTGAAGTTTTCAAGTGCCATTTTCAAAGGAGAATCATTTGCTGGGAACAACTATCTGCCATGATTAAAGCAGATTTGGGTTCTGGGCCCTCTGTGATTCAGCACTTCCTTCATCGGGGCCTCAATCACAGCACTTATCACACTGCATTCAGGTGATGGTTTACAAAGCCGCTCTCCTGCTGGACCATGTGGAGGCGAGAGCTTCCTTATCTCTGTGTTCCCAAAGCGTGTCTCAATGCCTGGAACATCTTATGTCCTCAGTACTATGCTAGTTCAATCTAAAAAGCATTTTGTGGGTACCAAGTCACTTCATAAAAGTATTAGAATCAGTTGCTTTAATATAATTAGTATCTCCATGTAAACTAAGATTTCCTTTTAATAAACATGAAGACAAGCAGACAGGAGACAATTTTTGAGATGGCACTCAAACCTCTAAAGTCATGATCATAAAACAATGAGATTTAGTTTACACACCACTGAAAATTTAGTTACACCTCAAGTATGGAGAAATCTCCAGTGCTTAGGTGGTCTCCTGGCTATGGTGGATGACTGGGGTGTTATTAGCATTAGCTTTTCCTACCACCCAACACCCTTGTGGGGTGTCATCTGCCCTCCTTAATCCTGACTACACATTAGAATCATGTAGGGAGCTTTGAAAAACTCCCAGTGCCCAGGATCACCTTCCACCTCCAGTCAATTACTCCCAAACTTGTGAAGGTGGGCCTGGTACAGGTAGTTTTTAAAGCTCCCTGGGTTATTTTAAGGGAGCGCCAAGCCTGAGAATCTCAGCTAGAACTTCACTATGATTTGTTCGTCAGAGTTCTAAATAGGATGGTCCCATCAACTCCATCTAAGGATACTTATTTGCAGAATTTTGATTGTCAGAACATAATATGCAACATCTCCAGTGTGCACAGCATGTGCTATGCTCCAGGACTCTCAAAACTGCTTTTACCTATGAAACATCCCACTGCACGGACCAGTGTAGTTTGCCGTGAAAACACTCAGTCCATTGAAAATTCATTTGTTCCGCAGAATCTTATGGGTCACCCATCGCATGCACACCTTGCACTGCCATCAGTCTTTCCCTGCCCTCCCAAGCTGGCCTTACTCCTCCTGCAGCCCCATCAGGTGACCAGGTTAGGCCTAAACAGAGACCCATTCGTTTTGTCAGATAAATTTATCGAAGACTTATTCATTCCTTCAGTAAACATTTATTGCACACGTACTATGTGTCCACCTGGTTTAAGAGTTGGGGGTGACAAGACAGGCAAGACCCTGCCATCTCAGAGCCAACATGCCAGTCAAGAAGTCAGATAAATAAGTAAATAAATTTATAAAAAATATAATGTCCAATGGTAATGAGTGCTCACATGGTTTACCTGATCGATCCAGCATGGCATTTTTAGCAATTATCCTACAAAGAAGCACTACATGAAAAGATAAACGTAGCCATTATTAATATACTTAATCTCTAGACAACTGGATGAATAATATATGCTTTTATTTAGTATTGGATAAATAAAATGGGAAAAATAAACCCTGCTTTTGTTTATTAACACTCTGTATCTATTTTTGACATGATTCTTCGAAAAGTCTATGATACCTTTCCTCTGGGATTTGACTGACAAACTTGGTCTTTTGAAAATGCTGAGCCACATGAAATCAGAGGTTCCTCCAGCTCACGAAAGCTATGATGCTGTCGTCTGGCTGCTGTGTCACTGCTTTCCAGAACGGTTCAATTGCTCTGCCCTTGGAAAAATCACATCATCCTAAATAATGATGAAGCTCCCACCAGTAAATTTAAAGGGAAACAGGGAGAGATGTTATACTAGAGGATTTAAAATCATGCAAAACCAGAGCTCATCCTCTGACTGAGACAGCTCAGTCTCCCCAGGTGTTTGCAGATCCTCTCCTCTCTCCTCAGACTCCTCACTGCCCTCCCTGTTCTCTCAGCAGACAGCCTCATGCCCTCCTTCTCAGGGCAGGCAGTGTAGACCAGGCAGGGACTTCCTCGTCAGCCCCCTTCCAGTGCTGTCTGTGGCCATCCACCCCCTTTAGCTGCTGAAGTGGAGCCATCGTCCCCCCTGCTCTGTTGCCTGCTCCTCCCCTTGTTCTCTGCACTTGATCCCCATCACCTTCCAGGAAGGTCTCAAGGTCACTCAGCCCTTCCTCCTTGCTTGTTCAACCTCTCTCTGAGCTGGTTCCTTCCTATTGATTTGTAAACATGCCCAAGTCTCTCCTGTTTCCTAAACCCTTCTGGGACTGCACATTTTCCTCCACTTCCTGCCCTTCCATGCTCTCTCCCATCACAGGTACACTCCAGAGAGCAGCCTGCACTCGTGGCTTCCATTTCCTGCCCTTCCTCACTCTACGCCCACCCTCTCCTCTGTCCAAGCTGTTCTCCACACAGCAGCCAGAGGGCGCTTTTAGAAGCACAGGTCTGGCTGAGTCACTGGCTTCACGTGGCTGTTGGGATAAAGATCCAACATTGATGTGGCCACCCTGACCTGAGCAGTCTCTGTCTTCAGATCATCTCACCCCGTGCTTCCTCTCCTCTCTGCAGCCCAGCCGCACTGCCTCTTGTTAGGTCCCCAGATGCACCCTACTGCCCCTACTGCCTGTCCCTCTGCAAGCCGTTTGCTCTGCCCTGGACTGTCTCCCACCTCCCCACCCCGCCTTGGCTGGTTACTCACTGTCTGGGTCAGTCTTCCCTGCTGAACACTTTCACTATTCTGTGAACCACCCAATCAGAGCACTTAACATAGCTATAATTTTACATTTGTTTATATAAACTTTTGATTAATGAATTCTCTCCCACTAGACTATCAAGTTTGTCAGGACAGCAAGGGTTTCTGGCTTTGCTCACTGATGTACCCTCACACCCAGCCCAGGGCCAGGCACCTGATAGGTGCTCATGGATATTGCACTTAGATGTATAGCCTGGGAACTGAGGAGGTGACTTAGCCTAAAGCCTTATTTTATAAAAGTGAGGAAACTGAGACCCAGAGAGAGAAAGTAACTTCCTCAAAGTCATAGACCTAGTGTAAGTGGACTTCAGGCCTTTGGAAAGTCTGGTAAAAAAACGCAAACACAGGGGCTGGCCCTGTGGCATAGTGGTTAAGTTTGGTGCATTCCGCTTCGGCGGCCCAGGTTCACAGGTTCAGATCCCAGGTGCGGACCTGCACCACTCATCAGCCATGTTATGGCAGCAACCCACATATAAAATAGAGGAAGATTGGCACAGACGTTAGCTAAGGGCTAATCTTCCTCAGGAAAAATGAAAAACACACAAACACAGAGAATGGTATATGGTCAGAGTGAATTACCATGATAGGCTGCAAACCAACAACTTGTTTCATAAAAGTAGCAGCCTACTAAACCTGCTACAAATACCTACAGCAATTACCTTTAGAGTTCCCACGTGGGACCCCCCCCATGACAACCCATCCAAGGAAGCGCTGGGTATATTATATGTATCAAAGGCCTATTTTGACTTGTCATCAATGGCATTTGCCCCCTTTTGAGCTAAGGTATGTTGAACCATGTTTATTTTCTTGGTTCTCTTAAACAATGTTTTCCACCAGCATCAAATTCAATAAATTTTTTTTGAGCCACCTGCTGTGTAGGTGCTATTTTAGGTACTGGAGATACAATACAGTGATTAAAAAAAATCTGTCTTCCCCATCTTTAGAGATCTCATTTGGTGAAATAATATGTGAACACATATAATAAAAATCTCCAATTTAAAAACGGCTTAGCCAACTGCTCTTCTCAGCCTGGAACGCAGACAAGCGTTGTGTGTTCAACTGAGAGAAGACCAGAGAAGAGGCAGTGGACCTTAAAAGATCAAAAGCCATGGCTTACCTTGTCTCAGTCTGGGTTTGCTTCACATGGACTCTCTTCTGCAGAAGAGAATGATGGCAGTTAAATCCTTAGCTAAAGGCAACTGTTTGGGTCAATGCCATGGACTGCCTCTAAAGACCAGAATGCACTGTCTCATCACCCATCATGAGGAGAGTGCTCTTGTTATTCTTTTTTTTTCTAGTAAGGAAACTGAGTGTCAGAGAGATTAAGTAACTTGCTCAAGGTCACACAACTAGTAATTTGCAGGTCCAGGAACTGACCTCATATGTCTCTGACTTCAATCTATTGTTCTGTCTTTGACTCCACATTGCCTCCACAGAAGGTACTGGAAAGTTGGAGATGGCAGCAATGCTACACTGGGAATCAGTGTGAGAAGAAAAATGTGGTTGGTCAAAAATTGTAGCATTGCTATGGAACCCAGTGATTCCCTAAACCTATTTGCAAGGCTAACTTAATCAAAGTGGGCAATGGTGATCTGCCAGTTCAGTGACACAGTGCGTGAATGCTCACTGAAGACATTTGATAATCATATTCTCCCCCAACTCTCCTCTAGGAGGAAGCTTTTTTGAGGTGAACCTGGAGAATGAAGGAAGTATTTCAGGCAGTGATTCGACATTTTATAGACAGTCAGAAGGTAAGGTTGCTTAAGAGTTTACAACTAATGGGAAGTTGGAGGAATAGAAACACCTTCAGATCCTGTCAGGTTCTCCCAATTGTATAGTAACTGCTGGATGCAACTATTTATTGCTGTGTGGGAGTCTGCATGGGTCTTCTTGTTGTTGCCATTTGTGTGAATCCATCATCAAAATAGGTGAATATATCCAAGGCGTGGCCTAGAGAAGTGCATTCGCTACCTAATCGCTAGATACTTTATGATCAGCTAGTGGGTGTTCTAGTTGGAATATGACAATCAATACACTTGTGCAACTCATCTTAAAATATTCTTATAAAGCATGTATCACTTACTGATTAACTTCTACTTTTTTATAACAATATAATAGTCCCCTGAGAGCAGAGGTTAAAAGCAAAGCAAATTTCTAGTTTCAAATAAAACTTTCTCCAACACCCCAGCTCCTTCTCCAAAGTACTGGGCGTTGAGAACCGGTTCCTCCTGAGTGGCCCTGCTCCTGTGGCCCACACAGCTCTTCCACACTCTCTCTGTTCTCTCTTTGGGGGCCTTCTCATGAAGGTCTTGTCCTCTGTCATCCTTGCTGCTTGCAACTTCTCCCTGGGCTACCACACACAGTAGCCTGGGTGTGCCTCCATCTGCTGCTCAGCCTGAAATGCCCAGCCCTGGTTTCAGCCCAGAGTTCTAGACGCAGATTTCTGATGCTTGGCCATCCGGACCTGTAGATCCTCCAGGGATCTTTAACTCAGCGCGTCCTAATCAAGCTCCTCAGCCGCGTGGGCCCACCAGCAAGAGGTATCTTTCCCTCAGTCCCCCTCCCTGTGTCCACCCCGTCAAACGTGTTCCTGTCACCCCTGTTTCCACGCCTTTCCTTTTCTTTCCATTCTGAGGCCCACAGCCTGAGCACCTTCCTGCCACAGCTCTCCTACATTAATATCAATTTCAGTGACCAGCTGTATCCGTCAGTGTTTTCCAGAGAAACAGAACACACACAGAGACACACAAACAAAGAGGTTTATTTCATTTTAAGTATTTGGCTTACACAATTGTGGAGCCTTTTTTTTTTTTTAATGGAATAACAAAATAAAAGTTTATTTTATTAGAATTAGGAATGTTCTTTCCCTCTGGGCAACCTGAACAGTTCAGCTAAAATCAAAATCTGAGAACAATTATTTCCAAAGCACAGGGTGCTCTCTGCACAAAATTACAGGGTTAGGAGCATTTAATGGATTTATTGATTGTCTCACCAGCCCATCCCTCCCATCCCTCAAGTGCTCTGTACTGGGATTTGTAGCCCAAAATCTGTAGAGTAGGTCAGCAGGCTGGAAACGCAGGCAGGAGTTGATGCTTCAGTCTTGAGGCAGAATTTCTTCTCTGGGAAACCTCAGTTTTTGCTCTTCAGGCCTTTCAACTGATTGGGTGAGGCCCACCCACGTTTTTGAGGGTGCTCTCCTTTACTTAAAGTCAACTATTGTAGATGTTAGTCATATCTAAAAAATGCCTTCATAGCAACATCTAGATTAGTGTTTGATGAAATGAGTGGGTACTGTAGCCTAGCCAAGTTGACACATAAAACTAACCATCCCACCATCTAACTGGTCCTCTGAACTTGGATCATTCTGCCTCTGCCTTCTTAGCCTTCCTCCATGCCCTTGCCAGTTTTTCTCTCTGAAACACCAACCTAAGACTTCACTTTCAGCCAAAATATCTTCAGTATTCCCCTTCACCCTCATCCAAAAATCATAAACATATCATTCAAAGTCTTTCTGATTGTGGCTCCAGGCTCTTCCTTTCCAGGGATCTGTGGAACCTGATAACTATCCCTATCACAGGATCCACTGCACGCCTCTGAGCAGTTACTTATGCACCGGATCACTCAATAGCTTGGAAGACACATGAGAGTGTGGAATCACCTTGTCCTTCAGGGCATCACTGAGCCCTCACAGAGCCTAGCACTCAGGAGGTACTTGGTAAACTTTGATTCAGTGAGAATTTGTGGGGCACCTCCTCCGTGAAAACTACGTTGATTGAGATCTTGAAGAAGAGAGATAAGAGATATGATGTCTATCTCCAGGGAGCACTTAGTGTGATGACAACTTAAATTTTATAGACTCTACTTAGAGAAACATTGGACAAACTGTGTGTTCAGTCAGCCACCCTGGGGTGTACAGAGCCTTGAGCTGATTTCGTCTCCACCGTGACTATTACAGCCGGCCTGCAATGTACTCATCAGCTGGCTACATCGCTTTGACCTTAACTGGGTTGGTTTTGGATATTTTATTATGTTTGCCAGATGCCACTTTCTGTACACATTTGTGTCTTTAGGAGCCTAAGAAGCTTGAATTAAGTTTTTTATTTGAAGGATTGATTAATTAATTGATGTATTTACACCTTCTCTCGTTTTACAAAGATTTTGAGGCAGCTTTCAGGAGATTTGCATGTGTTAAATAGTGCATGACTAACAGATTATAAATGGAAACAAGAAGTTGAAATTGGGGAAAAGGAGACCCAGGTACGCAGTCCTTGCAGACCTACGTTTCTGTTTCTGACGTGAGTTGGGCTCCTAAGACAAACTGAGAGAGGATAATAGAAATTCTCACTTTCAAGTAAGAAGCAAAAATCTACTACCTCAGGGCAGCTGAGCTCTTCCAAGCACTTAGCTCCAAAAAAAATTTTGTCACCTGCGGAAGTCCTTTGATTTGAGGACAATTCCTCTTGTTTGTTGCCATATGCAAACAATATGTTCACTAAAAATATGATAGCATTATTTTTGAAAATCATGTTAGATTGTACTTATCTCATGTTTGTGGTTAAAGTCAAGGGCTTTGGAGACAGAGAGTCCTGAATTCAAATCTCAGCTCTCTTACTGTCTCACTCTGTAACCTTGGGCAAGTTATTTGACCTCTCTGTGCTTCAGTTCTCTCATCTGTAAAATGGTCCCTACTCAGTAGATTGTTGTCAGGATTAACTGTGATCATGTTTGTGATGCTCGGCCCAAGCATGGGGTGGAACTCAGCAAGGCTGGCCAGTGTTATCAATTATTAGACTGGTTTAAAGTCTAAAAAATTCTTCCATGGATTTTGTATTTGCATTAAACTACACGTACAGCCCAGTGCCCTTAGAACATTTAATAACTTTCATCCCTATAATGACAAAGATACATTATATGCACAAAATAAACATAATCTTTATCTGAGAAAGTAGATGAAGAATCATTATTTCTTTAAGTCCTTTTGTTCAGTTGTCATTAAGTCACTCTGTGTGCCTGGAGCTACACTGAGTGTTGGGGCACAGCAGTGACTGTGATCCAGTCTTGCTCTCTGAGAATGACCTGTGGGAGGGGGCGGAGAGGTGGAGCCTTTCCAGCTCTGATGGAACTAGCCCAGAGCCTCAGATGGACTCCAGCCAAAGGTGCAGGAGGGAGCTGAGGTTTTTCAGAGAACGAACCCTTGGGCCAAGCCTTGGGGTCCCCAGGAACCAGCCCAGTTACAGAGCAGGGGACCAGAGGGAGGAGAAACAAGACAATGGAGTCATGATGGTAGCTCTCAAAGAATCTCAAATAATTTATTGTGTCTGGGGCGGGGATGAGAATGACGAGTGGGTGGCAGTGAGGCAGGGGTGAAGGGCAAGGGGCTTTTGTGCCAGGATGAGCAGTGTGGGACTTATCCCAGAGCCCTGAAAGATTTAAGCAGAAGAGCTTAAAGTGGAACAACCGTTTTACTTGTCATTTCCTTTCAGAAAGTGGTCTGTGTTCTATTTCCTGTCTAGGACATAGCATGATGGACACATTGGCTGTCGCCCTACGGGTGGCTGAAGAGGCCATCGAGGAGGCAATTTCTAAAGCAGAAGCCTATGGGGACAGCCTGGTATGGCCCCCCTTCTCCTTTCTGGGGGAAGATGTGAGTGGGGTCCTGGCTGCCAGGAGAAAATGGAGGTTGTTGGGAAACCAACGTCCACTAGCCATCCTTGATTAGAGCGGTGTCCAACCTCCCCCTGCATTTGTGGTCAGGACTCCCAAGAAAGTGATTGCCAAGTCCCCCAAACCCACCCATATCACGTGGCCATTCTCTTCCCTCCCTCCGCAGGACAAGCAGAATGAGGCCAGTTACCTGCGGGACCACAAGGAAGAGCTGACTGAGGAACTGGCCTCAACTATCCTGCAGAAGGTAGGTGGGCCCTGGCATCCGAGGACTGCAGTTTACCATCTGGTGGGACCAGGGCCTCTGGTGAGCTGAAAAGCAAACATGGGCACTGCTGTTGCCTTGGGCACCATTTCTGTGCCTTGTCCCTTTTGCCTTTTGTGCTCTGGGGGCCAGTGCAGACGGACTGCATTGTAATACCAAATCTAAGCTGTGTGGATATGGTTGACTTTAGAGACTGAGCCAGTGGGTGAGGAGCCAGGAACTCAGCCCTGAGCAGGCTACTCACTGGCTTCCCATTTCCTAGCTTTTGTGTGTGCGCGTGTGTGTGTGTCCTCTTCTCACACTTATCAGATAGCTTCTTGCTGAAGAAGCTTTGCAGTCACCCCTTGCTACCTCTGTGCCCCAAATTGTCGCTTACATGGTGTATCAATTAATTACTGCTGAGAAGACAACCACCCCAGAACTCTGTGGCTTTAAACAAGGATTATTTCTATGTTCCACAGCCAATTCTCTGACACCCACTGTGTGTCCTACAATTTAATCCAATTTTGACACTAACTACTCCGAGTTAGCACAGACCCCACAAGTTAAGGGCTCACTCCCACAAGACTGCCCCCCATTCAGACACCAGCCGCAAGTCTCAGGTTTCTCCAAGTTACTGCGCTTGTGTCCAGCCTAGTACAAATTCGGATTCCCATGAGCCCCTCAGGTTAGATAATTTGCTAGACCAACTCACAGAACTCAGGAAAGCATGATACTTACAATTACCAGTTTATTATAAAGGATACAAATGAATAGCCAGATGAAGAGATACACAGGGCCACAAGGTCTGGGGAGGGGTTGTGCAATGCTTCCATGCCCTCTCCGTGCCCGCCACCCTCCCAACACATCACTGTATGCACCAGCCAGGAAGCTCTCTGAGCCTCATGGCTTCAGAGTTTTTATTGAGGTTTCATTAAGTAGGCATGATTGATTAAATCATTGATCACCTGATTGAACTCAATCTCCAGTCTCTCTCCCCTCCCCAGAGGTTGAGGGTGGAGCTGGAAGTTCCATGGTTCACATGGTTGGTTTTTCCCACCCACATGACCAGCCTTTATCTATCTAGTGGCCCTGGCCAGGAGTCATCTTATTAGCATAACAGAGATAATCCTATCATTCAAAGAATTACAAGGGTTTTTGAAGCTCTGTGCCAAGAACCAGAGTCAAAGGCCAAATATATTTTTTATTATACCACAATTTCTTTCTTGCTCATGCACTGCAATGACTCCCTCTCAAGCTGTGGGTTGGGACCAAGTCTGTGTAATGTGTCTACTCTGGGGCCCGGCTGAAGGCACATCTGCTACTCATGGCTGTGACAAAAGCACAGAGAGCCAGAGGAAGCCAGTGATATCTAGTAAGGCCTAGGCTCAGCCCTGACACTCAGTTACGACTCCCTCCTCACGTGTGATTGGCCAAAGCAAGGCGCCCAGTCAGCCCAAAGACAAGCATGGAAAGTATATTCTCCATGTACTGGGAGCTGCAGAGTCACACAACAAAGGGCTGTATACAGGGAGCATTGAACAAATTCAGTCTTCGCCCTTGGTCACAATAATTATGTCCCTTCCACATGCCATGTACAGTCACCCCACTCAAAGACCCCCACATGTCTCATCCAATCACAGTTCACAGTATATTTGATCCAGATTCAGTTCCTTTTAAGCTGGAAACCTATGAACTAACCAAACAAGTTATCTTCCCCCAAAGACCCAACACACAATGCTGGATCATAGACGGGAAAATAGCACTAACCCACTCATCTGCAAAGATGGAGGCACAGGAGGTCACTGGGCCACTGCAATTCTGAAATCCCACTGGGTACACGTGACCAGGTCCCCTCTCTGGAGGGCATGTACCTTGATTAGGCCCTGGGTCTATCCCATGTCACCTCAGTTCATGCTCTCCTTGGGTGTCAGCCTTCCTCTTCATCATCCTGTCTAGTCTAAAAAGGCATTGAAGAATATGCCCATCTTGGTGGCTCAGCAATTTTCTCAGCTACTTCCTCTCTGTAGGATGTTGGGAACCTAGAGACCTTTGTGCAAATGGACTCATTAAGTCCAAATGGCTGTGCCCCAAATAGTAAGTGGTACAAATGAGGTAAAGCCATCCCTAATGACTCTTGGTATCTCTCCCCTCCTTGTGGCTTCCAGAGGCTTCCTAAAATTGGGATTTACAATCAGAGACTCTGGGTTTGAAATCCAGCTCCACTATTCACGAGCTGTGTGGCATTAACTGATAACTTAACCTCTCTGAGCCTGTTTCCTTATCTGTAAAATGGAGAGAGTTGTAGTATGTAGCTCTTAGATTTATTTTGAGGATTAAATGAGGTAAAGCATATCAGGTACCTAAGACAGAGTCTGGCACATGGTAGGCACTTAATAAATAGAAGAAGTTGTTAACATCATAAAAGGATTACGTGTAAAGTGCTGTAGAATCTTCAGGGTTACAGTTGTGCTGTTTTATCCTAAGGCAGATCTGAAACAGGCTGGTATTCCATTGAAACTAAGCTCTTACGTGGCTAAAAAAATCCCACATATAGTCCCAGTTACCCACATGGCCTCCAGAGGCCTCTCTGCTAACGTGCTCCCTCTTGTCACCCACCCCCTCCCCAGATCATAAGAAAACAGAAGAGCAAAATCGAGCCACAAGTGGAAGAAGAGCCAGAGTGGTCACAGCCCCAGAGCTGCAGTGCCAAGGTGGCTGACGAGGGGACCACAGCCTCTGCAGGAGGTCACCGAGCTTCCGCCACCCTCTGGGTGAGTCCCCAAGCAGTGCCGGCCACCCGCACACAGGTGTCCTGCATGTACTCCCCATAGAAATGGGGACACCATGCTTCACCATCTGTCATTGACTCATGTGCCCACCAGACGGCATAAAGGTTCCCAAAGGGCAGGGGGAGAAGCTGAGAAAGTATATGTGAGTATGTGAGTGGGGACCAGGAGGATTGAGAGAGACTAGTGGAGGATACAGACGCACTAGTGGAGAGTATGGAGGTGGGTTTTACACAGAGACCAATTTAGGAGAAATAAAGATGCTAATAGGCATTTTTTAAATTCATTCTAAAAAAGTTGTACTGAATCCTGTGAAAAAAATAGCTTTATAAGGGCCATGTGTATTCTTACAGCTTAGAGCACTTGCTTTACTGAAACAGAAGTGACAGCGAGAGAATTGCCACTGCCCTTTGAGCCACCAAAACAGTCACATCTAGACATGGTTGGGAGGTGGTGATGTGGGTCAACCTTTTTGTCTGTCACTCTGAAATTAAGCCAAGGGTGGAGTCACAAAGCACAGTGTCCTTCCTGTGACCCAAGGGTCTGAGCCTGCCGTGTCTGCAGCAGAGTCACCAAGCCTGTAAAATCCTTGGTTATTTAAGTAGCCCCAGCAGAGGATATGCAGATGCTGGGAGTGGAGGAGATACAGGCTAAGACTGTGGAGCTGGGCCTTCTGTGCGAGCTTCAGCGTGGCAGAGGGGGCTGGCCGGCAGGGCTTGTGTTCTGTCAGCTGTCAGTGCCCACAGAATAGCATGGGGCACCAGACAGGGCAACACACAGGTGCGATTGAAAACTGGAAAGTCAGACATGGGAAGAGCAACGCCAGGTGTTTATCCCGCTCCTCCTAGGGATCAGTGGCCTTCCATGAACAGACTGAGAGGTGTGCAGAGCAGCCACATGGTAGACATGCAGTTCCAGAAGTGATGATCAGTGGCCTCACCTGCATAATCTCTCCCTGTGTCCTCACAGCTGCCAGATGCACGGGGGCAGCAAGGAGTGGCTTTATCAGAGATTTAGCTTCATTGATTTATTGGCAGAACCTTTCCTTGTCAACATGCTGTCATCTCGTTTTACTGCTGTTGTCATGGCTCGGCACCAAGGAGAACAGAATAAAGAGAAGCCTCAGTCCCTGCCCTCCAGAACTTTGTAGTCTGATTAGCAGATCAGGAGGGGATACGAGACAGTTCACAGTGGAGTGCTCAGTTGAAAGGTTGAGACTGGTAGTAGAACTGGAATCCAGAGGAGGGAGGGCCCCCCGCAGCAGTGAGGGGGCGAGTGACCTTCACATAGGCTGCCAGTCCGACATTTCACTCACTCAGCCCCGCAGTCCCGGGTTGCAGGCTGCATGCATGCACGGCGTTGCCCTGCATTTGGGGAATCTTTCTGAAGTATTTCCTGCAAACTACAAGAGTCAAGTTTGGGGGCTCTAGGAGGTCGAAATCCCCGCTGCACCCCAGACTCAGCCAAGAGCCGAGGGGTCAGAGGCAAGTTCAGGGAGCCTGGGCTCTGCCTCTGGCACTTCTAGGGGTGGGATTCTGGATTTTTCCTTGAGCAACTGTTTAGTTCCTGTCTGTAAAATAGCCATGATAAGGCCTGCCCCAAAGGATGGCTCTGAGGGTTCCTCGTGCAGTTAACACAGTCCTTATTGAGCTCCTACTGCGTGCAAGGTGCGGCACTAGGGGCTGCAGAGACAAGCTTCCTGCAGATGTGGTGGACTCCACCATAATCTAGTGATGGGACACACCATAAACAAGTAACTGCACAGAAACACAGGTACAAATCCAGTCACTGTTGTCAAGAGGAACCGAGAGGATGGAGGGAGAGAGCGCTGAGACAGGTGAGAGCTTGGTCAGCGGGGCAGAAAGGGAAAGCCTTCCCTAGGAGGTGACATGAAACAAAGGCTTGAAAAACGAGGGACTTGGGAGCCATAGGAGGAAGAGCATTCCCGCAGAGGGAACGGCATGCACAGAGGCTCTGAGCAGGAAGGAACTTAGCGTGCTCCAGGAATAGAATACGTCATATGTCTGGAGAACGGTGACTGAGGGGCACAGTGGCAGGTGACTACATGAGAAGTGGATATTGGCCACTTGGCACGTAAGTGTCATCCCCTAAATGATCATTATTGTTCTTATTATTATCACATTATTTCTGCATTTCAGAATCAAGGTCACTGTTTCATCAAGGTGTTCCCCTGTGCGTTGTGAGCTGAACCTCACCGTGTTTGGTCAGCTAGGCTCCAGGCCCAGAGAGCAGCAGCTGCTGCTGTATCACTGAGCCACCTACTCCGATTCCCAGGCCACCCTGTCCCCCACCGGCCGGCCTGTATTTCGGGTCCTCACAGGTGCCCCCTCTCCTTCCCCTCCACACACAGCCAAATGGCCTCACCTTGCTTCTCTACCACTGTCTCAACTCACCCATGGGACATCTCTGGCCCCTCGCTGCATCTTCGGGCTGCCCTGCTCTTCCTCCATCCGAGGCCAGAAGCTCCTTCCCTGAGTGTCCCGCCTCCCCCAACGCTGAAGAGAGCTCAGCGTTTAGCTGAGCTAAGCTCAGCTTAAAACTCCCCAGAAACACACTCTCCCGAGTTTCCTGTCACATCGGCTGGCTGCAGCTCTACACAGTGACTGAAGTGCTTATGCAAACCCCACAAACAGAGAGGCTGGGGAGTCATTGTGGAAAACTTAAGTAACCATAGCAATAACAGAGGGACTGGCGAACATCTGTAGGAATACACATGACCACTACCTTTCCTTTGTATGAACATTATGTGCACAGGGTGTTCATACACTGTGATTTCCTTAGATCCTGTGAGAGCACCCCGCATTATCCCATTTTACAGAGGAGTAAACTGAGGCCCGGCTAGCCTGAGCCACTGGAACACTAAGTGGTGGGCCAGGACTAGAACCCACGTCTCCTGGCTCTGAGCATTTCCTACACTCTGCTGTCTCCTGTTTCGCTGGGAAACCCTGGATGTGAAAAGCCTGCTTTCCCACCAGATGTTCATCAGGGCTCCTTGTCATGCCTACGGCTAACGCTGGAATGGTATTTCTGCCACCTCACAGAGACCAGAGACGCTGTCCGTCATTAGAGATGTGGGACAGTGGGCTCCGGCACCACGAGTCAGAATGACACAGCAGCCATTAGGGCAGCAGTGTCCCCTTTCCACAGCAGGATGGCCAAGGTGCTTTATCCACACTCCTCAGCTGAGCACTGGCCGAGAGCAGCTTAAAATAAATGGCAGTGACGCTTCCCAAGGGGACCTCGCACTCAGCCCTCAGCTCACGGGAAAGAATCCAGTCCTCCTGGGACCCAGGAACAGCTGGTGGCTCTTGTCATGAAGGAGACAGTTAGAGGCACAAGGCAGAGTCGCACAGGATTCCCATTTGGTTTGCTAAAACAAATACCTCTCAGGGTTTTATGTTCTCGTCAGGAAATCTGTCTTGCCAAACACTGCCTCCTGCACAGCAGAATCGTCGCTGTTGCTTCGACACCAACGTAGACAGAGCTGACGCATTTCCTACTTTTTTTTCCTGGGGCAAATAGCAGAATATGATTTGTTTTTAGACTTTGACATAGAATAAGGCCTAATGGAAGTCCATCTCTGATTCTAAAGCCTCTTTTGAATCTCTGGTATACAATCCTTTTGCAAGCTATGTCCACCTTCCCAGGGCATGAGTCCACCTTTGTGGGAGGGGGTGGGAGAGAACCTTGAGGGTGTAAGTTGGAAAAACCTCCATAAAGGACATTGATACACCCCCTTGGGTAAGCTCTCCTCCCGGCAAAACACTTTAACCACCCAGATCATATGGCCTGGCAAGGGATATGACACCTTACAAAAGGGACAAGACCGTTGGCTAGCTCCTATTACTACAACCTTCATCCTTAATTTGGACATTTGTTCAAGAAGGTCCCCTTCTGTCCTTTCCCTGTGAGTTCTCCCCATGCCATGATTTGCAGTATGTAAACAGCATATTTTTGTCAACAATATCAGTCAGGAAGACATGAATGCTTTGTCTTTCTCCATCCACACTTGTACGCATGGGAGCTGCCCCAAACAAAGCAGACTGAATCTGGGAATAAGGAGAAATCCAGCATCCAGCTAGGTCTCTGGCACAGTTTGCCCCTTTGTGCAGCCAATATTATTAGCCCCCAGTTGTCAGTGGTCACATGTGTTCTGTCTTTGAGCCAGCTCAGCATTGGGCGTGTGTTGGGCATCCTGCAGTTTCAGGTCCGTGTCTCTTGGTTTGGTTTAAAGACAAGCACTTTGATTAAAGCTTTTAAAAACATTATCTGGAAGGAGAGCTTGTGCCTTACCCAGCCCTCAGCAGTAAGAATCTATTGAGTCCCGATTAGTTGGCTGTTTAGAAAGGCTTACACCAAGTTCTAGCTGTTCTGGGGGCAAGGAAGCCAGCACACCTCCACCTTCTGAACCCTGTCCTCGGTTGGCTCCAACCACCCATGTAAACAGACTTACAGGATGAATGGAGGTGACCTTCAGCCCCCACACTGACCAGGCCAGGAAGAGAAGCCACAGACCCCCGAGAAGGCTTACTGGAAATGATGGGACCCTCCTTGCCCCGACCTCTTTCCCACCACGCTTCATTCCTTCCTCCGTTCGTCCTTGTCCTGTTGCCCTCCTCTCTTGCCTTCAGACTGCCATGTGATGTCACCACGTGAGTCTTGACCTGGGACAGACACTGGCCTGACTTCCCTTGGCCAGGACCCCTGGCCCTTCCCCTCTAACCAGCACCATAGCAGGTCCAGCCTGGGGCCCTCGAGAGGTGGCACATCCAGTTGACAGGGGTCAGCTTCCACACTGCCCACCCATGTGGGCTAAGCCGATGCTTTCTCCCAGCACCTGCCCCTAGTCTCTTGTGATGAAAGAGCCTGTGCTGGGACCACATCCAAGTGTTAGGAACTGAGAGGGTCTGACCCCGGCCAAGGCCACCATCTTGCACAACCCCAGTGCCCCGTTCATCTAGAATACAATGTGAGTGGCGCCCCCTGGGTTGTGCAGCATGATGACCACAGGACTCACTGCTGATGCGGCCCATGTGGGGAGGACACAAGAACAGCTGTTGGTTAAGGTGCAGACACTATGTTTGCCCATCACATGTTATTTCTTTTACTCCCCACCACGAGATGGGGATGCAGATATTATTGGACCCATTTTACAGATGAGGAACTGAGGCTAAAGCTTGAACGTAAGTTACCTAAGGTCCCACATCCGGTGATTGGTGGGACTGGGAGTTGAATACCTTTTTCCTGCTCCAAAGTCCTTGATTTAGCTTCTTCCTCCATAATGTGAGATCTGTGGACTCAGTGATCACTAAGGTCCCTTTCAGCTCAGAGGTTCTAGGGCTGCGCTGTCCAATAGGGTGGCCACAAGACACAAGTGACTATTTAAACTTAAATTAAAGTTAAGTAAAATTAAAAACCCAGTTCTTCGGTCACACTGGCCACATTTCAAGCGCTCAATAGCACCAGTGGCTGGTGGCTACCATATTGGACAGTGCAGATATAGAATATTTCCATCCTCCCAGGATGGTTTACTACACAGCACTGGTCTAGGGGGTTAGATGAAGAAGTGCTAAACAGAGGGCCTAAATGCAGAAATGCACCTAGACACTGGCCAGAGCCTGGACACGAAGCAGCAGGCCAAGGCTCAGTTCTTGGGGACTTCACGGAACATGGCTTTCCGCCTTTCCATCCGTTGTTCTTGCCCTGGATGCCCATCTGCATCACCTGCCCGAGCCCCACTCCAGGGGTTCTGACTCCCTGGGTCTGGAGTGGAGCCTGGGCATCTGTATACTGACCACAGTCTCCCCAGGTGATGCCAATAGGCTGCAGCTCTTGATGCTGTCTTGAGGAGCGCTCCCTGACCTGCAGACCCCGGAGGGCCCTAAACCTGCAGCCTCCTGGCAGCACTCCCTCCTTTTTCCTCAGCTCTCCAATGACCTGGACTCCTCTGGCTAGGGAATAACTGTGCAGAATCCCAGAGGCTGCAGGCCTCACTGCTTGGGCTTAACTGCAAAACCCAAACTTAATCCACCCCCATTCAGACAGAACGTCTCATCTGTTCTCTTGAAAGAAAGTTCAGCGTGATTGTTCTCTTTTTAATTTCCTCCTTTTTTGTGTGGTTCTCCGCCAGCAGGCGGGTCAGTGCAATCCCACTTTCAAAGCCTTAAGATGCAATATCCTAAAAGGCACTAGTGCAGGGGTTATAATCCATTTAATGCCTGTCTCTCTGGGCGCATGTATATAAAAAAGGCGTCTCCGTAATAATATGGTGATCCTATTGATAATAATAATGACAGCAGGGGCCAGGCACTCACCATGTGCCCAATGACTAAGATGCATCTCTGTCTGACTCTCTCTCGGTCTCTTCTCTATCCCTTTCTGTTTCCCTCAGCCTTTTCTCTTTGTGTCTCTGTCATTTCCTCCCTCCCATTCGCTCTCTCCTTTGACTGACTATAGTGTAGACCTATTTTTTATTGTTGTTATAATTATTGGATTGAATTTAATGATTATGCCTGACCCTACAAAGCATAGCTATATCTCAGTTGTTGATTTGCATGACCACTGTTATGGATCCCTTTGCCCCCAAACTCTTCAAACTAAAATATTTTCTCCCCGTTTTGTGTTATGGGCTCCTTGAAAACAAACACTATTTTGAAGCCGTGACCACTGCCTCGGGAAGCCTGCTCTGTTGGCGATGATGTTAATCATAGCAACAGTATACCATTCTAGGAGGTATAGGTAGAACACGATGCTGCTGCTTGTGAGAGGCAGTGACTGCAAAGGAAGGGATAACAAAGGTAACTGATGCTCACACTGTGTGTTTCGCCCAGAGCTTCAGAGCCAGCTGGTTCTGATGGAAAGTCCTGCTGGGTTGGAGCATGTTCGCCAGGAATGCATTGTTCCCAGGCTTTCAGCAAAGGCTCGGGCTCAGCACTGAGAGGGCACAGACGAGCATCAACTTGCAGCCAGATAGACCCGAGCTCAAACCCTGCCTCTGCCCCCTACCACTCGTGTGCCTTGAGCAAGTTATTCAGCCCTGCCTCAGTTTACTCATGTGTATCCAATCAGATTGAATGAGAGAATGGATATGTTGCTCTGGCTCAGTTGTAGAGCTTAATAAATGCTCTTATTTGGCTAATATTTATCAAGTGCTTTCTATGTGCCAGGCGTGACACTGATCCCTTTACTTGAGGAAACTAAGGCTGAGAACAGTTGAAGTTCCCCCCAGGATCCCACATAGAAGGGGAGGAGCTGGCATTGACCCACAACCTAACACACCACCCGTTAGTTAGTGCCTGAAGAGTTAAGAGGCAGGGCGTGCTTCAAAGCTGAAATGCTCAAGTCTGTGTTTGTGAGGCTTTGCTCGCATGCTAACATTCCTGGACCCATGGACTCCACCAACCATTCCCAGCCCCTCTGAGGAGATGTGCAGACACTGTTACTCAAGCCAGCCCTTCCTGATGTCACCAGCCCTGCTTCCATGGACCTTCGGGTGGGTAAGAGGAGGGAAAGGAAAGCAGAGGCTGTGGGTGGGAAAGACAGGTGGGTACAGAAGGTCCAGCCAGGCTAATGAGCAGATAAATTACTCAAGTAATCCAATCACTTCCCGGGAGCCACTGAGGTTGAACTAACTGGCAAGTAAAAGCATTGTTGTGGCGCCATCTGCTGGGCAATATGTTCATTGCAATGAATTTTTAGCAAAACGAGGTCTGGTTGTCAGAACTAGGGCTTTTCTGCCCTGGCCGGAGACCTGGGCCAGCAGCATCCTGAGACCTGTGGGAGACAGCTTTTTGGAGCTTTTAGTGATTGTCAGGGTAGTTTTCTTCTAGTGTGAAACAATGGCTTGCCTGAACTAGATTATAAAATCCTGGCACCCCCAACTCTCTCATGAAAAACACAGATTCTGTCTTCCCTGTTGGGACCAGAGAGGGACTTTTCGTTTGTTGTTCTTGGCTTTTTTAGGTGAAGGGAGCATTTTTGTCCCATAAAAATGGACCCCAGCCATCTCCTACAGACACACATACGCCATAAAATACTGTTTGAGCCACTGCAAAATAAAATATTAAATGTTATTTTTCCCCTTTTTAAAACATATATTCAGTGATCTACATGAGAAGCTTGGGGATATAAACAGGAAGGCGAGGGTATAGACATGGCTCATGGGAGGCTGCAGTAATACTGCACCTGGCGGTAGGCTGTCAGCTCCCAGACCTGTGTCTTACATCCTATAAATTCAGTAACAAACATGCCACGAGGATCACACCCAAAGACCATCCCTGCCTTCGAGGGGCTCACCGTCTGTGGAAGAGTCAACAAGTTGGGGTATGGCTGTAACAGGGTACGGGAAGATCCTCTGATCTCACAGAAGGGGCACCTTCTTGCCAGTCCAGGGTGGGAGGAATGTCTGCGGGGGTTTACCATAGAAGGATTTTTTTTCCTTCAGTTTTACTGACTTCACTTGCCAGGTGACCATCAGCCTTGCTCTCTGTCCTCTCTGAGAGCCGTGCGTCATCTGTCAAGGATTTAACAAAATCATAGATGGCTCCCCGAACACCCAACCTGAGAAAACCGTGGTTGTTGTCGAGCATCAAAGCTGTTTAGGACCCTAGGACAGGATCAGTGCTTCCTCTGCCCTCGGAATGACGGAAGTGTCACCAGGCTGAAAGCCACTTGACGTGTGTGTGTTAGTCTGGCTCTTCCCCAAGTAAGACCTTGGCCTCCATGATGTAAGTGAGATTGACAGTGAGATTCTTCGTATTTCTTTCTCTTGCTCCCATTTTTTCCCAAGAAGTTAGTAAAAATAATAATGATAATAATAATCGGGCACTTCTGAAAGCCCATCCTGAAACCCTACCCACCCTGTAGCCCACCTCAAATTACATTCACTCCACAGCAAACATTCATTGATCTCTGGTTCTATACCAGTGACTGTGCCAGGGGCTTGGGATGTCACCATTAACAGGCCGTTAGCTGCCCTCAGTGGCTCGCAGTCTAGTGAGGACACCAGGCAAAATTCGATGTTTGCAGAGAAGTGTAGTATAGCACAAGCATAAAGGAAGCCCAAGACTCCAGCCCAGCTTGGGGGAGGGGGTTCCCACAGACCGTGGCATGCATGAACTGAAAGCACACAGAATCTTATAGAATTGATAAGATGAGGAGAGCTCATCGGCCTCTGAGCTGTGTTACCCTGTGACCGCTACATTGAAAGGCAGTCTGGAGGCCCATCATGCTCTCTTCTTTATTCACAGGGATGGGAGGTAGGTTGTGACCCTGGGTACACAGCTTAGAGGGTTCCATGTTTGTTCTGTAAACCCATCTTCCTCCTAGATTGGCCTCAGGGTCTTGTGGGGGGAAGTAGAAGAGGATTTCTACGACTCTTTCTGACCTGGAACTGGCCTGCACTACCCTCTCCAACAAAGTGTACCAGATGCCCTATATTTGAGGGCTCCTGGGCCCTGGCCTGGCCTCTGATGATGAGGAGGCTGGACCTTGATCCTCAGCTATCATCGTGTCTTTTCTCAGACTAGTTAACCATCCTTTGGCGTAAGGCTATGGGGTGCATTGTCCTCTCCCCAAACTCCAGTTATGAAGCTCAGTGTTGTCACCCAAATATCCTGGTGCTGGTGTTTGCTATTTTTTGTTGGTATTCACAAACACCTTTTTTAAAATCCCATGTATTATGCATTTAGTGTGTGCAGGGCAAGATTAAGTTTCCACATCTCTCAAGAAATGAAGTCGCTTGGCCAAGGTGTTATTGCAGAGGTGGTATTGGAGCCCGGTACAGCTGACTCCTCAGTTCAGCTCCAACCACCTGCTCACAGCTCTCCGAAGATGCTCTCCTTCTGTCTCCTGTTCTTTGCACCTGTGGTGGGAGAGGAAGCAGATTACCAGGATGAGCCCGTTTCTCCCTGGGAGAGAAGGCAGTGGGGCTGTTGGTGTTGAGGACGGCTAGCAGGTGGTGACAGACTGCTCAGGGGCCTGAGAGATCCGTCCTTTGTTTCATGTTGTGGTCACAGATGCTTTCAGAGGCTTTGCCCTTTCCCTCCTCAGCCTATCAATATAAAAAGAATAAAATAAATCACCAATAAAAGATAATTCCTTCATTGAATGACAAAGGAAAAGATTAGTCTCCTATGATGAAATTCTTTCTATATAACATTTGAGCTTCAAATTCTCTATAGATGATATTTGTAACATATGTGTGTGACACAATTCAAACATATTTCCTGTCAGTCATTTGAAACCCCATTTTTACCACTTCTCCTTGGGCTGGAGTTAATTTTCCTTTCTTTAATTCAGACACTAAATAGGAATATGTTGCAATAGTTCTAGGCTTGTGGACTGCCCATACTCGGCTGACATATCTATTGCAGCACTTACGTTGTGCTATAACTTTCTGTTTACACCGCTGGAACTCTCAGGTTTGGAGGTCTGTGAGGGGAAGATGCTTTCATTTTTCATCACAAACAATTGGACCTAAGAGATCTTGGCTGGGAGAAGGGCTGGGTAAGAAGGAGCCATATGAGAACTGGCTCTGTCGGATTCCACTATGTCGCTTATGCTTTCCCGTGGTCCTGGCCAGCTTGGAATGGAACAAACAGGGAACCATGTGTGCCATTAGATAGCATTATGTACTGATTTGCAGCTTTTAAGCCTCAACTCAAGAAAAGCCAATACCATCAAACATGTCTCCTCCACGCTGTCCACTGTCTGCCGAATAGCTGAAGGCATCCATCCCAGTGACTGTGCCTTCTGAGTTCACCCCCTCCCCTCTTTTCTTTCCCCAGCGGTCCCAGTCTGCGTTCTCACTCACCAGAGAAGATGCCCTGAAGACCTCTTCGCTGGAGGCTGCGTCGAGGCAGCCGAGGGACCAGAGCCAGCAGCCAAGGGAGGAGTGGGCTTTGCCCAGCTGGAGGAGCGTGGACAGGCTGGACGAGACAAGTAACTGTTTTAAGCGGCGTCTGGTGGGTCTGTGGGTTTCAAAAGTGCTGTTCGGAGGCCTCTCGGCCATTGCATGGCCCCTCAGCTCTTCCTCCCGTCAGTGTGAGTGGGTGTGTGCCCCTGTGGGGCAGCTGAGCCACCAAGTCACGAGGCCTCTGGCACAGCACGCAATATACAATGTGGTCGTGTTTTCCGCTTGGGCTGTTTTCCTGCTGAGACCTGTGGGACGGTGGCGGGCTCCTGGGCAAGTGTGTTATAGTCACTCAGCTGCACAGCCCCACTTCAGCTGCGGGTTCTATGTGGACTAGGAGCAAGTGTCCCATGTCAGCCAGCAGTGCTACTCTAACCCAGCGGGGCATTTTCATGTTCAAAGGGATGTGAGTCCCAGCACTGGTCTGGTTTTAAGAGTGTCCTTTCTAAAACCTGACACATTAGTTAAGGTAACACTCGCTGCTATAACAAGCAAACCAAACATTTAGGTGTCTTAACGCAATAATTCTCTTTCTCATCACCCAACAGTGCAGTGCACTGTAGTGTCCTGGCTGTGGAGGCCTTCAGCAGCCAGAGGCTCCTTCCACCTGCCTAGAGGGCAGGCGGGCCTCTAGGGCCACTGAGTCTTCCGCTGGGTCATTCGTATTCTGCCAGCAGATGGAGGAAGAGGGAACGGAGAAGGCAGCACACTTGCTTCCTAACCACCTCAGCAGGGAAATGGCACACACACCACTCTCCCGTCCATGGGCAAGAACAAGTCATGTGGCCCCATTTCATTGGAGGGGGCCTGGGAAACGTAGTCCTGGCTGGGCAGATGCAAACCAGCAACACGGCTGCGCCATGAAAGAGCCAAAGCGCACGAGTCTTTGATGGGCAGCTGGCCATCCCGGTCACCCCTGAGGGTGACATTGCTGTCCCCTCTTCATGCTCATGCTCCTGGAATCTCCTACCTCTACATGGGGCAATTGAACTCGCCTCCCTGGAAGATTCCTCAACATCTATGACACACAGTCCTTTATAAAGCTGTCAAGTCATATAATCCCTCACAACGAAGAGGCTCAAATTAGCTGAGTCACTTTCCCAAAGCCACACATCAGAAGACTGTGAGATGCTTGGAACCACATGGGTGATGGCTAAGAGCCGTGAACCCCCCGGTGCTCAGGCCAGGTGGTCTCTTGGGCCCCATAACTGTGGGAGTAAAGATGCTCAGGCCACCCCAGCACAGCTCTGTTCTCTCTTCACCTAAATACACATGCTGTATACTGGAAGCCAGGCACATTTGTCCTCGCAAGAAGAAACCATTGTTATATAAACTCATGTTATATGTCAGATATAGACTCCTTTCCTGAACAACAACAAATTTACAGCAAAATATTCATTTTAGAAAAATCATTTTTAAAGATTGTGCTATCATTTCTATTCTATAGGGGAGAAGAGTTAACTAACAGCTATATAAACAAATTCTATTGCTATCACAATGCAGAGAATCAAAAATCATTAAATATTTTTTAACAGTGATTTTAAGATTTTCAAAAAGAGATCATTTCTATGTTGACCTCTTAGTACCTATCAGTAGAAACTGCAGAGATTCTGTGAGCACATGAAGTTTTCTTTATTTATGTGTATGCTTTTTGTTTTGGTTTTTAAGTTCGTTTTCCTTTCTAGATATGCTTTTCTTTCCCCATGCTGCCCAGCATATCCATATTTGTTCATTTATTCTTATTCTTTCTTTTTCTCTCTATCTCTTACCATGAATTGAAAATTCCCACAAAGAAGGGACTTTCAGATTCCACAAGGCATATAAGAATATCATATAATAGATCTTCAATAAACAATAATAATGACCTTTTAAAATCACTGTACAATGTACAGAGTCTATCTGAGGGGAGTGCTTTATTTACTCCTCCAACAATATTGCTGAGCTCTGTCATTGCCTTGTGTGGCAGATGAGAACCTTGAGGGACAGGGAAGGTGAGAGACTTGTCCAGCATCCCACAGCTAATGTGGTCCTCAAACCCAAACACCATGGCTCCAGGTAGCAGGCTTCTTCAGCTCGTGCATGATGGCAAGTGTCTCCCCACCATAAAAACAAACAACAACAACAAAATAGCATTTCAAAATTCAGACTTACAAACACAAATTTAGAGGATGTTATAAGCTCTTCTAAAAGACATTCCATTTCACAAAATAGTTCTCCACTGAATTATGAGCATTCTAGATAAATCTACAAAGGATTTTCACTTTCAAGACATGATTTTTTACCTAATTTTCTGTAAAAAAAAAAAAAAAGGCACCCATGTATAATTTATCAGTTGTATACATATAAACGTAAAACTTAGTTCAACAGCATCACGCGCACAAAAAGACTTCAAACTCTGCTCTAAAATCCATGCATTTGTCAGGATAGAGATTTTTAAAAATATGTATAAAACACTTGTGTAGAAAACTGGTGGGTTTTCTGAGGAACGCTCAGCTTCAATGTGCTAAAATGTCCAGGCCAACCCCAGAGGTCGTGAAGGATGTCTGATGTGCTTAGCAGGAAGCAGATTATTCCCAGGGCATTGCTCAGTCTCGGCAGAGCAGAAATGTAGAACAGAGGAGGCCCAGAGGTGGAAGTCATCTCAGAAGGTTAATGTCCACTGAGCTATTTTCAGCAGTTCTGTTTATGCCTTAGAGGAAGGGTTGGTTCCAGCGCCTGATAGCCCACAGTTGGGGTCAGTCTTAGGGACACTGTGGGCTGAGTAAACCACAGCAACTCCCCTTTCAATCTTGACAGGGCTTACAGCAGTTAACAGATGTCCTCCAGAACACATTTTCTCTTTATAGACTTTGATTGAGCGTCTGCTGTATGCACAGTGTGTGCTCAGTGTTGGGGAGTAGAGATCAGGGGACAGTCCCCGCTCTTGAGTTGCTCACTGACTGTTGCCTGCTCGATCATGAAAGAGTGAGAATTCGGAGAAAGGAGAAGTTGGAGGGGAGCAGGGTCCCAGAGGGATATTCCCAGTGGACTAAGAGAATGTGCTGTTAGAGCCCAGGCACAGCTTTGAGCAGTTCCGACAATGCAGCTTGACAACCAGGGTTTTCATAGGGTTGGGTATTTAGAGAGCCATCTGTGCTTTTGCTGAGATAAAAGTTGGCCAACTTCTAGCTTCCCCAGAGGAACATGGCAGTGTGGGATTATAAAAGGCAGGAAAAGAGAGGAGCCAGCAATGGGCTGAATCCCAGCCCACCATATAGCAGGTGTGGGAGGCAGGTCCAGGACCACATTTACAACTCAGTCAACCTGGAGCCAGGCACAGAGTGGCGTTACCAGGGGCCTTCCCTCTCTGGCTTGCTCCCATGGCCCCAGGAGAGGGTGCACAAAGTAGGGCTCACAGAGAGCCCCCCATCAACAGCCTATCTTGATCCTACAGCCTGGGGGTACTGTGTTCATTAACAAGTAGTCTTTCCAAACCCAGGATGGGATGCAGAACCAGGGTCTGGGGGTACAGCAGCGAAGAAGACGCTGCTCTGCCCTCAAGGAGCTCACAGTCAGGCGGGGGGCGGGTAGACAACCAAGAAAATAAACTACTGTAGTTTGTGTTAAAAAATGAAAGCCTTTTGGCAAAGCTCAGAGAACAGAGTAGCCAGCTCCTCAAGGAAAGAATGCCAGGGATCTCCACTGAGGAGCAGCGTGTGAGTCGAGTCTCTGAAGATGGTCCAGAGGGCAGACCTAGCAACTAATTGTAATACCCATAGGACACACCTCTCCCCTCAGAGTGAACACACTCCACAGCTGGGGCTGAGTCTGCTTTGCATCGTGTGGGTGTCTCTGTTTGCAGACTCTAATAGGAAGCTCTGAGGACTGTATTTTATTTGGAGGTGAGCCCAGGAAGCACAGAGAGGGGAGTGGGGACATGAGACAAGGAAGGGAAGGCAGGCAATAAACGACTCGTTATCAAGCAGGGTACCACCGTGGGTGACTGGAGCTTGTCCCCACTGGGGAACTCTGAGAGCCCGCATGGAATACTATACGCACCTGCCTAGCAGGCAGGGGAGCAGGGGTACTTATCCACAGCTCGCCCAGTCTGCTCCCAAGAGGCGGTGATTCCAGCCTGCCCTGGGACAGCCAGTGCAGCTCTGGTAACCGGAGCAAGCCTCAGGCAAAGAACTGCAAGTGCTGGCAGTTGGGAGCCCAGAGGGTGTGCAGTGAAGTAGCAAGGGCCAGGGTTATGGGAGGGGCACCCACAGGGTCAGCCACAGGGGAAATCCATATTGTCATTTAGCGGCCATTAATAGCTTCACTGAGCGAGAGCCTGAGCATTTCTGGAGAAACGCAGATGGGCCCTCTAGTCCCTGCCTTCCACACCTTCTGACTAATGATCTTGGGATATGGCATTGGGAGAATGCCAGCAAAATAGAACCCTTTTTTCCCAGAAGACCTACTGTTACCACCATGCCGAGTAGAGCCCATAACATGTAAATGGTGATAACACCCTAGTTAGCCTCTCCTCTGAATGTTTACACAGTCAATGAAAATAGTGTTGCTGTAGTAATGAATAATAACTATAGGATATAAATGTATCTGCTTTCTACATACATATATATGGAGTACGTAGGTGCTGATCCATAGTCAGGTGTTAAATAGTAGTAGTATAATCCAATTCAACAGACGTCAGATAACAATAGCCGAGGGTCCTCAGTGCAGCAGGCACTATGACCAATGCTGTCCATATGTTGTCTCATAATAATCCTCCGACAGCCGGGGAGGGTCACACCGTCCCCATTGGCGGGTCAGGAACCAGGCTGCGAGGTGCTCTCTGACCAAGGTCAGCTGCTAGGAATTGCAGTATGTAACTGGAGCTCAGCCCCGGACCTGCCTGAGTCCAAAGTTCTTGTTCTTTGCCCACACTAAAGCAGCCTCAGTTCTGGGCACGGGGAAAAGAGCTATTAGGAATTTATCTTCTGCTCTGAGCAGGCACATGAAACACACTTCATGAGCATCACCTCATTTAATCCTGACAGCGACCCAGGGAGGTATTAGCCATGCCCTTCGCACCAATGAGAGGACGGAGGCTGCGAGACTCACATAGCTGCTAAATGGGTGAGCAGGCTTTCCACCCAGGCCCTCTGACTTCACAGTCTCTGCTCTTTCTGTTGCTCAAGTGGCTCTGGGACAGAGTGAGCTAGAGAGATGACTGAGATCCAGACCCTGCCACAGGGGCCTGTCATCAGGGAGGAAGGCTCAGTTGTGGCGTGATCAGCCGGAACACAGTTGGATCGTGGAATGAGCCAAACTGTCACACTAGGAGGACTCAGGGAAGGAGGAGGCCACATCTGGGCAGAAAGACGAGAAAGTACTCTAGGAAAAGGGGGGCAGAGGAGATGAGGACCACTGGGGCTCCACTACATGGAGATGGTGGAGGTAGTGGGGAGGGACACTGAAGGTGGAGGGAGCAGTGGGAGGAAGACAGGACACAGCCCCTCAGGCTCCCGGGAGGACTGTGCTTAAAGCCCCACCTCCTGACTTGGAAGAAAGGGAACTCGATGTCCTGCCAGCCTGAGCTGCAGCCAGGCAGTAGAAGTGGGCTGGGTCGCTGAGTGGAAAACACGTTCAACCAGCATCTGAATCCCCTAAGGCTGTGGTTCTGAAACAGTCCTGGCAAGTACAGTGCTCTGTGGACACCGTGAAATACTGATAAATTTAATTTTATTATATGAAGTAGTAATAGTTTAATTGGTAGAAAATTGTGTGTTTGCAGTAGCATCTAGTAGGACACTGCCTCAATGTCCTACCACTGCTGGTGTCTACACACAAGTTGAGGAATGGTCCCCTCCAAAGCCCTGGGGCCCTCCTCACCCATCCCCAGGAAGCCCTGCAAGGTTCCTAATAAAGGAAAACAGCTTCTTTTGGCAACTGCTGTGCCTGGGGCCGCAGGGCTGGGCCTGGTACCCGTAGCTAAAGGATGTCATGTCATTTTACTCCCACTCCCCAGGGACATGGGCAGAAAACATCTTCCTGTTTGCCTTCAGCAAAAACAAAACAAAGCAGCTTTTACTGCCTCCCCCCCACCCCCCGCCCTGGCATGCAGATCAATGCTTGGGGACCCCGCCACCAGTTATCACAGATGCTCTGAGCCCCGTTTAGGCCAGTCAAGACCATGACCCCAAACTGAGACCTGCTCCAGCCTGCCTTTGCACAGTGCCTTACCACCGGCCCAGGGCTTCCATGGCACAGTTGACAACCAAGAGCTGCCTGGGGTCGGGTGGAGATGCACCCATCCTGACTCGGCCAGGCTCTGCGGCTTTGACAAGTCACTTAACTTCGCTCATCTTCGTTCCCTCCTCTGTAAAATGAAATTGGAAATACCAACCTCTTTCTGCCTCAAATCTTTTCCAGAATGAGGCATGTGCCTTGAGTTGAAAATAAACTTACATGCAGAGCAGGAAAAACTCTGTTATTCCTCTACTACTCACATAGAACACATCTGTGACCAGAGGTGTGGGTTTTTCCCCATACCAGCCAATTCTCTGACACTAGCTGGTGTCCTACAATTCAGTTCAGTTCTGACGCTCCCTCGCTGGAGTTAATGTCAGAGCCCACAGTTAAAGGTTCAGTCCCACATGACTCCAGATGCCAGCTCCAAGTCCCCAGTTGATCCCTGTACTTTTGACCAGCTATAAATGGGGTTCCCATGACCTTAGGTTCAATAATTTACTAGAACAGCTCACAGAACTCAGGGAAACTCTTATTATTTTTACTGGTTTATTATGTAATAAAAGATACGATAAAGGGTACAGATGAACAGCCAGATGAAGAGGTACATAGGGCAAGATCCAGAAGGGTTCAGAGCACAGAAGCTTCTGTCCCCGTGGAGTTGGAATGAGCCACTCTCTCAGTGTGTGGACATGTTCACCAACCTGGAAGCTCGCTGAACCCTGTACTTTGGGAATTTTTATGGAGGCTTCACCACATAGGAGTGATCCGTTATTAAGTCATTTCCCAGCCCCTCTCCCCTCTGTGGAGAATAGAGGTAGAGCTGAAAGTTCCAATCTTGTAATCATGGCTTGGTCTTTCTAGTGACCAGCCCACCTGCTGGAGCCCACCACCACCAAGAGTTGCCTCATTACAACAAAGGACACTCCCATCACCCAGGAAATTCCAAGGGATTTAGGATCTCTGTGTCAGGAACTCTAGTCAAAGACCAAATATTAGAAGAAACTGAGGCAGAGACGAGTATGTGTATGTGTGTGTAAACATATGTATCTTATTATTTCACACATGCCATCTCACGAGGCTGTGGTGAGTGAGACCTGTAAAAGGGCCAAGGGCAGGACGTGTTATCCTGTGAGGTAGGCCAGGGCAGATGACAGAGTCATCTCCCATCCGATGAGGGGAAATGAGGATCTAAGAGACAAACCGTGGCCCAAGATCAAAGAGCTAGAACCTGGGGCTGCCAACAGCAGCCCTCTCCTCTCTGCTTCTATACTCAAGCCAGCCTAGGGCAGGAGGGGGCAATTCTGAGGAGACTGAAGTGATCAGCAGACCCAGGTAGACATTAAATAGGAGCCAGATCTCCGACTCTCTCTCCATCTGTGAAGCTCTGTGGCCCTGTGTGGTGTCAGGGGACTTCCGGGGACCTTTAAACTCTGTCCCCCAATTAGATGTGCCCTCCTGGACTTCCTAGAGTCAGCTGCTCCCCAGGACCCCCACAAGCCAGTCATGGGAGGTGACAAATGGTGACAAGGTGACAAACCCCACCTTGCTCTGGGTGGTAACAGCCCCCTCTGGTTTCTCTCTCCCTCCCGCCCACAGACATGGCCCCGGTTTTACAGAGCCCTGACGGGAACTGGGTGGCCCTGAAGGATGATGCCCTGCCCCCCACCCGCCTGCTGACCAGACCTAAGAGTGGCACGTTTCAGGCCCTGGAGGCAGCCTCCAGCGTGGCGTCTGCCTATGATGAGATGGGCTCCGACAGTGAGGAGGACTTTGACTGGAGTGAGGCCTTGAGCACGCTGTGCCCGCAGCCCCGGGGCCTGCCCAGGAACCCCCAGCCCCAGCCCACGCAGGCCCGAGGCTCAGACCAAGGCCCCTCAGCCACCTCCGCCTCCTCTGGGCTCTCCCCCAACCTTGAGGCCATGTGCTCTGACTCAGAGACCTCCTCGGCAAGCTCTTCTCGGGAAGCTGGGCAGCGGGCCAGACTGTCCTGGTTGCAGAGGAAGACCCCCAGGAACCCCGCAGCCGAGAAGATGTACCTACAGGGAGAGCTAGACGTGAACTTCAACCCCCAGACAGCCAGCAGGGAGACCTCGGACAGCAGCGAGCCTGAGGAGGCCCCCCACACTGCAGACCGGCGGGCCAGGAGGTGGAGAAGGGCCCGGCTGGGCTCAGAGGAGCCAAGCAAGGAGTTATCTTCCCCCAACGCCCATCCCTCGGAGCTGGACACCCATCAGGTAATGAAGCTGGGTGCGAGCAAGCACACACACACTTTTCAGTCGGATGTGCCCTCCTCCAAGCAGGAGTGGCATAGAGAGCCCTGGATTTAGCATGCACAGACCCAGATTCTCATCTTGGTTTTGCTGCTAAGTAGCTGAGTGACCTAGTCAGGTCTCATCAACTCTCTGGGGCTCCATGTCATCCTCTCTGGAGATGAGAGCTTAGAGTTCAAAGTGGGTTTGCAAAGTGTGGCCCCCAGACCAGCAGCATCAGCACAACCTGGGAACTTGTTAGAAATGCAGATTCTCAGGCCCTGCCCCAGACCTGCTGAATCAGAATCTCCGGGGGTGGGGCCCAGGCATCTCTGTTGTGACAAGCTCTCTTGGTGATTCTGCTGTGCATTAAAGGTTGAGGGCCACTGGCTTAGGGTTAAGAATATGGGGTCTAGGGTCAGTCTGCCTGAGTTCAAATCCTACTGTGTGACCTTGGGCAAGGCATCTCTCTAGGTCTCAGTTTCCTCATCTGTAAAATGGAACTAATATTAGAACCCACTTCAAAGAATGGTTGTGATGAGTGGATAAGATGATGTTCATAAAGTGCTGAGGTCTGCCCGAGACACAGCCCAGGCCTCAGTAAATGTTATTTCAATATGACAATTCAGGGCACGCTTTACTAACATTCTGTGATTCTTTAGTCCACATGATACCCTTTCTCAGAATCCTCGGTGGCTCTGCCCACACGGTTTCATTCATGAACTTCTTTGACGATGTGATTGAAGCTACAGACTCTCCCTAGAACAATGCACCTCTACACACACACACACACTCACACACACTCACACTCACATACCATTTTACTTACAATCTCAGGTAGTTCTTTGACCTCAAACCAGATTAATATTATATTCTCTAATTACGCCTGCTTGTTCCCAGCTCTACGCCTGTGATCACGCTATGCCCTTGCCCTCTCTCGCCTCTTCCTGGTGAAGTGCTGTGATCACCGTGGACTGAATACCAAACTTTGTGGAACACACTCTGGCCTTCCCATAACAATATTTTCTAAACTCAAAAGTGACAGGTGTAGCCTGGAAAGATTAAATGACCTTATATAAGCAGTAGATTGCAATATTGGAAAACGAGAGTCTTATGGAAGATCTAGTTGCGTTGCCTCTGCCTTCTGTAGGCACATCATCATCACTTGCTCGCAATACTATCAACTTGACTTTTTCGGCTCCTGGAGAAACCACACCCACTTCCTGAATGCCATTGCATCTCCTCTAATACCCAGCTACCATGCACTGCATTCTTAGTTTGGGTTCCACCAAAAGTAAGTCCTGAGTCAAGGATCTGGGTGTAGCTTTATGTGGGAAGAGATCCCAGGAAGCCCAAGAGTGAGACAGGGAAGTGAGAAAGGCCACTTAACGTACAGTGTAGGCACCTGGGGCTCCATCCCACCAGGGACCCTCTGAGAAGCCATGTGGATCACAGCTCAGAATTCTCCTCCAGAAGACAGGGAGCAATTATCCACAGTCTCCATCTCCCAGTGGTAGAGAGTGGTCCCACCTAGCGTGGGCATTAACTCCATACACAGCCAGGTTTGCATGGATGGTGCCTGAGAAGTCCCTCAGATGGACAAGAAGAGGGAGACCCAGGTCTGAAGTGGGAAGCTCTGAGTGGGCCAGAAACTGTCCCCCACAGCTGCAGACAACTCATGTAGGTCCAGGGAGTACAGGCTGGGGCATCACCAGCATCTGCTACAATGACCTTCTATGAATGCAACAGCCAGATCCCTGATCCTGGGGCCCCCTGAAGATAGTTGTGGACTCAGAGGTCCTCGGGTCACAGAATTTGGCATCAGTCATGCCTGGCCTGCTAATGTATTGCCTGGAAAATATCCCTTATTAGGTCTAAGCTCTCATTTTCTCCTCTGTAAAACAAGATCATTACAAATCTGCCTCGTGGGTTGTTGTGATCACAGAGTAGAAATATAAAGTTCTTTTCAACTGTGAATCATTATTATCTAGCTCAAGTAGAGTCTTTTCCAGAGTCTCTGGGTGACTTGCCTCAAGGAATATTCTTGAGGGTTGTCTACGTGATTCACTTGCAAGTATAAAATGCCACGTCTCCACCACAACTTTGTGCCCGAAGCTTCCTAATTATTCTGAGGTGGCTTGAAAGTTGTATTCTGGTGTTAATCTTTGCAAGGCATCCACAGCGAGACGGTAGGGACCAGCAGAAAGGCACTGGAACCAGTGTTGCCTCTGCCTCCCTGGCAGTGTCCTCTCCTCCCCGTTAGGTGGCGATGGCGTTGCATTTTCGGAGACTTCAAAACCTTGGTCCTCTGCATCCTCCCTTCTACTTAGTTTACTATGGCAGTTCTCTTCTCAAAAAAAAAAAAAAAAAATACACATCGCATATATATGTATGTTTTTAACTGTTTGCATACTTTTTATTTAAGTAAATGAACATAATGTAAAAAATATTAAAACATACAAATATAGTCCCCCTTGACCACAACCTTAAATCCCTGTCATCTCCCCGAAAATGACTACAGTTGTATTTGTGCATTCATATACGTATAGTACATTTAAAAACATAGTTCTATAAATGTATCTGTGTTTTAGCAAAATCAGCATCTTACTCTGCATCTTATTCTGCCTCTTTCTTTTAACAGCAAGTGATAGAGATGTCAGCGCATGTCTACATATAGTGCCTGCAAAAGATTGCATTGCTGTGGTCCCCAGGGGGAGCGTGGGAGTGGGAGCAATCTGTCCAGGGTGCAAGCATTAAGGCTGCATTGACTGTAGAGAATTTTAAAACAATAAGTCCAATAAAAATCCATCTTTTTATTATCACCTTGCACCATGCACGGAAAATTCTAAGCAAAGTTAGTGATAAAAGACTTTTCCCTGCTGGGGCAGGCTATTCCCAACATCCCGCCCAACCCCCTTGGTTCACCATTGGTCCATGGTGGGCAGGAATTAACAATCAATAGTTCCCATGATGATGAATATTTAAGACTTTTTCAATGTTTGATGTTATAAACAATACCGCAGAGGATATCATTGTGCAAACCTCTTTATACAAGAAGTAGAATTGCTGACTTGAGATGTATATAGATCTTTAATTTTAATGAATACCTGCCAAATTAAGCTCCCAAAACTTCATAGCAATTTACTCATGGCCACAGCACTATGTTTTCTCGTATTGTCAACAATACTTAGTATTGTCAGTCTGTTAAACCATTGCCAACTGTATGTGAGGAAAAATATATATTTCTTTTTCGTTAACATTTTCATAGTTACTACTGAGGTTGAGCATTTTTTCTTATATTTAAAGCTATTTGCATTTTTTCTTCTGTGAAAGATACATTTATATGTTTCTTCTATTATTTTATTGGACCATTTGTCTTTTTCTTATTGATTTTTAGGAATTAGTCTTATTTTCTAATTATATTGTATATTTTAATTCTTTGATGGTTACACGTTGAAAATATTCTCCCTTTGTCTATCACTTTTGCCTTAACTTTATTTAAGTATATTTTACATGCAAAACGTTTTGTTACTAATAATTTATCAATTATTTTTGTTAATAATAATTTATCAATTATTTTCTGTCTTTTTATTTTGTACTGTGTTTAAGAAGGTTTTAAATCCCTAAGGTTATAAGAATATTTTTCCATTTTTTTCCTAATATTTTTTACTTTCGTATTTTAAGTTTAGCCGTTTAGTCCATCTGTACTTTACTTTTCTGGATGATATGAGGTAAGATCTAGCCTTATTTTTTTCAAATTAAATATTTGTCACCAAATCATTATTAAATAATTCATCCTGTATCTGCTGGCTTCAGCTGCCTCCTTTATATATATTAACCTTCTTTTATTTCCAAGAACTGTTTTTTTTTTTTCACTCTATTTTGTTCCATTGACCCAGAAGTGCCATTTGTGTACAAATAGAACTTTAATTATAATAACTTTATATTTTGATATCTGATAGATGGTATTCCTTTCACTGTTGTTTTTGTTAATGATATTTTTTAAAGTATCTTGACTTTTATCAATCCTTTACTCATATAAATGATTTTTTAAAATCTGCTCTTCAAATTGCAAAAAAAAAAAAATCTTTTAAAATTTTGATTGGATTGCTCCAAATGTATTTATCTATTTGGGAATAATTTATATCTTTATAATATTGAGCCTTCCCATCCAAGGGTGTCATACTTGTCTCTATTTATTTACTTCCAGTAAAGTTTTGTAGATTTTTTTCAAAGCTCTTATACTTTTCTTGTGAAGTAATTTTTAAGTTTGTTATATATTTTGTTCCTATTATGAATGAGATCTTTTTTTATCTACTACATGTTCTAATTGGATTCTGCTGGTGTATTGAACACTATTGATTTTATGTTTATATTTTATAACTTAGCACCCTAATATTTTCTCTTATTAATTCTTATAGTCTTTCAGGTGATTCTCTTAGCTATTCCAGGAAGATAGGCATATTGTCTACAAGTAATGACATTTTTATCTTTCCCTTTCCAGTATTTATACTTATTTCTTTTGCTTGTCTTATTGCACTGGCGACAATCTCTGCTACACTGTGACATGGTAGTGACATCTGGCATCCTGTCTGTCCTGCTGCTGTCCTTAGTCACTTGATTCCAGTGTTTCACTGTTAAGTGTGATGCCTCCTCTAAGTTTAGTAGACATTATCAAAATAAAGAAGGGTCTGTCTGTTCCTAGCTTCCTGAATGACTAAAGTCAGGAATGTGAGTTTTATCAACTACTTCTTGGTATCTATTGAGATGATCATATGCTTTTTCTTCTATAATCTGTTAATGTTGTAAATCACCTTAATAGATTTCTTAAGTCTGAATCATCTTTTCATTTGTGGCATAAATCTTATTGGATTGTGATTCCTTTCTATAAAAACTGGTTTCTATTTGCAAGTTTCCATTTTGATGCTATCTTGTTCAGTTTTGGTATCAGGTTATACTAATGACTTGGCAAAGATTCTCTATTTTTTACTATTTTCTAGAACACTTTATATGACATAATAATTTTCTGAAAGTTTGGAAGAATTCACCTATAAAGCTATTCAGGTCTGCTCCTACTAAAAGACAGACCCGGATAGCTTTAAAGACAAATTTTATATATGAAATATTTTATATATTAACATATGTAGAATACATATATATTAAAAATATACTAGCAAACAAGAAAGTAAAAGGAAGATATTAATTAATATAAAAGCAGAAACAAAAAACCCTTGAGATTAATTAATAAAATGAAAAGCTGGTTCATATATATATATAGTGTATCTAATGAATTTTCCCCCAAAATGCAGTTTTGTTTGCATCCCACAGGCTTTGATATATAGTGCGCCTATTGTCAAACTTTTCTAAGTAAATTATCATTTCCAATGTGATTCTCATTTTAATCAAAATTACGAAGTAATTAAAAGGGTAGGTAACTTTTTGCTTTGTTGTTTTGTTTTGTTTTGCTTTTGTCACTAATTTTTAGTGTTACAGCATTATGAGCAATGAATATGGCTTATGTGATTTTGATATTGGGAATTTGTTGAGATTTCCTTTGTGACCTAATATGTGGCCAATTTTTGTGACTGTTTCATGTGTTTTTGAAAAGAACACATACTCTGTTCATTGAGGACAAGACTGTATGTACATATGTACATTGTTCTGGGCGTTAACAAGACAGACCAGGTCCTGCCTCCTGAAGCTCATGTTCATTTGCCTTCATGTCTGCCACTCTTCATTTCCCTAATTCCGCACCCTTATTTACTGTTATCTTCATCCTTCCGTGGTTTTCTTACTTTCTATTTCTTTAGAGTCTGGCAAGTTGCCCAGAAGGTGCAGCAATGTGTCTCTACCACTTCACTCCCTGCTGGACCCTTCACCTCGCAACCATGATTAGTGGTTAAGCCAGCTGAGAGCAGAAGACCTTTCCCATATTCTCTAACTTCATCCTCAGCCTCAAATCTCCGCTCACATGTAACTTTGCATATGGGATCTCTCTGTGATCTGTTATCATAGACTGCTGGACACGTTCTTCTGTCCTCCAAAACCCAAGTCCCCTGATGCCACAGATGGGATGAAATCTGTGGGTCAGAATCTCTTCCTCCAACACTCTGCAGCCAATATTTCACTCCCTCTTGGCATTTAGTGTTGAATAGCAGCCTGCAGACAACCTAACTTTTCCTTTATGTATAACATTTTTCTCTTCTCTTAGGCATTTGTTTGATCTGTTGTATCTTTAAAAAGCACACATTTTTACAGAATGGTAAGTGTGTACTCAATCCACACTGTTGCACGTAGTATGTGTGCACTCAGGTATTTTTCAATTCACGAGTGTTTTCTTTTGTCTTTTGATTATTCCCTCTTCCAGGCCACCCGTAATTCATGTGCTGAATCTTGATTCTCTGTCTCCTAGGTCTATGATCTCTTATTGCTTTCCCATTTTGATCTTTCCTCAGCCATCTGGGAAACCTTCCAGATTTGTCCTCCACATCGCTCATATGCTTTCCCAAGATTAATTCTGCTGTTACTGTCTTCAAATACAGGTTCTAATCCTGCTGCTGTATTTTCACTCTTTCTGCAATCTTTTGTCTCATAGTTCTCTCCACATTTCATCTCATCCTATAGTCTTTTAGTCTGCGTGCTCATCCCTTATGACTTTCTATGCCTCTTCATTGACACTCTGCATTATTACGCCCTAATGAAAACACAAAATGCTCTCAGACATTGTGTCCTGGCTGTTAGTAAAATTTACATGACATCTTCATGCTAACTTTTGTTTCCTTTGCTCTGCTGTATTTTTCCATAGGTTCCTTGCTAACTTTTTCTGTTAGTCGTTCTTGAATGAGGAAATGCTATCCACACCCTGTTGTTTGCCAATATCTAGCATCCTCCAATCATTTTCCCTCTGCGAGCTTAAGATAGGAGGTTTTTCCTATTCTCATTTTCTTGCTCTATGTTTCTTTAACAGATGTCTAAGAACCGAGCCACAGTACTGAATATGCATATGTTGAATGAATGGATGAATGAATGGAAAACAACAAACCACTGTAGATTTCTACATGGTTTTTGTAGTCTCTGCCCCCAGGGCTTTACATTTCATGACCACAACTCCTAGGATGCAACATGGCGCCATGGCTAGTTCTTCTGTCCACCCACCTGGATGCTTGGGGGAGATCCATTTTCTAAGTGGCCATACAACGTGGCAGGATTAAGGGGGTTGGGAGTAAGGCTTATCTTTGGATGCTTAAAAAGCTCCACCACTGCACTAGAAGGCTCAGATGTTGTGTTTTTGTTTGGCGTTTGTTTCGTTTTGTTTTATGGTGAGCATTTATCTTACATTCTAGACCAGGGTGTGATGTTGGGAGACTATTGGGAGGAGGGTCAACAATTATTCTGTGTACTTAGAAGAAGGAGAGAATGGATGGGTCTCCAAATGCACTTTTTTCCAGTTCATTTCCATCGGCCTTGTACTTAGTGAAAATTTTCCCAAACCATTTACTGGCAACAAGCTGACTTCCATTACTTTTTAGGTATGTAGGTTTTCACCTTTTTCAGTATTTTCCCACACAATTTTGGTGGAAAATTTGGAGAGGTTGTAGAGAGATGTTTGCCAAATACCATTTGAAAATGGAAATCTACTAATTAATTTTTTGTTGATCGCAACTTCAGGATTGCAGGAGGCTGCTATTTTAGTTTCCTCTGACGTTTCATTTTTAGTTGCACTCATTAGTGAAACTTGTTTCCTTGGGTAAATTTGCCCTCTGTCTAGCATGCTAGGTCCTAATTATTCTTAAAAGATGTGTTTAGAATTTTGCCACATTGAGAAGCTACCAATTCTCTATAACTAATAATCTGTAAATATTCCTTTATTTGATGTGTTTATGCCTTGCCACAGAAAGAATTTAAAGTGGTTTACATAAATATAAACATGAGAAAATAAAATAAAAATATAAGGGAAAACCAGGATAGGAAAGATAAAATGAAGCCAGAAGTAATGGTAGTTCACACAATGGATGCGATGAGGTCCTAATCATGGGCTAGAGATACCAAAAATTTGGCTCCGAGCTTTCTAGAAGATAAGAGAAAGAGAATGATGTGAACAGTTTTCTGAGTCATGGAAGCCACGTTAGAACAATAAACCCATTCCTTAAAGGATGCTGCTCCTGGAGCTGAAAACCAAGAGAAATTTATCCTGTGGGTCCTTGTGGAGAGAATGCAGAATATGGCACCCTCCACAATAAACTACTCCAGGTGAACATGCACTTTTTGGAGGCTGCTTCTCACAGTGTCACTCAGTGTGGACCAATACATCACAGCAGTACACAATACATCAGGTCGGGTCTGAGGGGCCAAAATACACTGAGCTCTGTGGGTCTGAGTTGCTACAGGATTAAGTTCGGGGATATGAAGAGGAGCGAGTGGCTGCCTCCCCAAACCCTGGTTCATGAGTGTTGTGCAGCTCCGAATTCAAGGGGGTGCTCTCTGACAAGTGCTTGCAAGACCATGCATGTTGAGGGTAATATGACATCCCCCATCCTGTGAACATTGAGGCACCGACAGATCCACCTACCTCTGAGGTGTGCCAAGAGAATATCCCCAAACAAGCCCATAAATCTACTCAAATTGTATTTGAACTTCCTCCAGTACACAGACCAAAGGGTGATAATTCCCGCGTCCACCTCCCAGTTCTTCACCATTGGTTTTCAAATGAAACCCGTCCTTAAACAAAAAATTAAAGAGAAGACAGTTATATGGTGGAAAGTGGAACTGCTCTAGTTGAGACAAGGCTGTCCTCCCCCCACGCCCCTTGCTGCCTGCTCCACAGCAGCCTGAGCAAGTACAAATAATAATCTGGAAACAGTTTAGAGCAGGGGTGACCAATACCCCCTCAACAGAAGAAAAATTTTAGTCAAGTGTCTGTCAAGTGATTCCTCTTGAGCATGATAATCACGGGGTGTGCCCTCCAGGATAAACTGGTTGCAGAGAACAGGTCTAGAAAACAATCAGGTATTTGCTGAATAACAGTGTTTCTCAAACATTTGTGTGTCATAGGCCCTTTTGAGAACCTGATGAATATGAAGTCTTCTCCTCAGTGAGGGGGGACAAATGTGCATAAACGCAAGCACGCAGTTTTGCATTCAGTGTCAGGGAGTTTTGGGAGCTGGCTTAAAAGCCCTGCTGTGTAGGAATTTTTACCAGGAGTCTGTTGGATATTAAGGATCAGCCACCAAAAATGATGACTTTAGTTTTGTAATAGTTAACTTGTAGCCCTTCTTTGGGGCAGATATTAAATAGCAGGCTACCTATCAGTTAAGGCTTTACCTATTTGTGGCAATCAGACCATGTTAACTCCATGAAGAAGATGTTGAGTTCTCTATTCCATATGGCAGGGACCCGAACCCAGCTCACTCAAAACAGATAGAAAGTCATTAGGAACCAATGAAAAGAAGGGGATCTGGAATACCTCAGTCCCCCTACCCCAGCCCCTGCCTTGAACGTCATCACTTGTTTGTTCTGGAGATTCTCTGCTGATCCAGACCCTCATGCTGGCATTTGAGGTCCAGGTTCAGAATCACCATCAAAATCCAAGGGTCATGTAACTTAGTCTACATCCAATTCCTATCCAGAGTCAAAGAAAAAAACAAAGATGGAACCCACCCTTAATGCTATTTTATTCCTAACATATTCTCCACAAAGTGATAGACCAATTGCAGTCAGCATGAAAATAATTGTGTCTTAAATGCCTGTTCCTCATGTAAATATTGATCTGAGGAGTCCAGACTAGTGATTTTGCAGATATTTTATATGAGATTGCATAATTCTGGGGAACAAGTGGCTCCCCTTTCAACAAATGGCATGGTCTAATTCTGTCAGATAGGAGATTATAAAGAGAAAAAAAAAACAAGGAAGGGCAGAGCCCATCAGTCAGAGGGAATTTTGGTTCCAGGAGAGGGAGATGTGCCCCAAATTAGATTAAGGTTTTATTTGTTTGTTTTTAAATCAATTATATAAGATGAAGAACTCAGAAAACAGCCTGGGATCCATACTAGGACAACTGACCTGTAATTATAAATGCTAAAAATAAGCCTTCTAGATGAAATCCAGGTGCTAAGTTTCCATAACCTCCCTCACCAAATTCATCCCCAGGAGCTGGTCCCCATATCTATCTTCTGTGCAGTTCCACTGGCCAAATTAGGACCTTCCACATGGAGGGGTTCTTCTTGAGGCAGGAAGAAATATATTATAATCTTAAATTCAATCATATTTCAGGTGATGTCTTCCCATTTCTACCATGTTAAGTTGATCAAGGATTTGGTGTGTATTTTTGTGTGTGTGACTGTTCTTATCACACCAGTTAGAAGAAAAAAAAATGCTTTATTCGCCAGGGGACAGCATGTGAATAAAACTAGTTTTAGGTTAATGGCAATACATTGCGAGAGGAGAAACCTCTACCTGAAGGCGCCAGAGACAGGACTTTCCGAGTCCTCAGAAGAAGCAGGTCAGCAGTAGAGTCAGCCAGCCCCAAGGCTCACCCTGCTTTTCTCCAGCTTCAGGACAACTATGCCAAGGGATTTGCAAGTAAAACCACCTACATTTGCCACATACAGTGCCCCTAGGATTAGTTAACCTGTAAGTCGGGGCTTTTCTCTGAAGTTCACTAGAATATCTAAAAGCCAGCTGGAGAAACTCTTGTTCTTAGGTCAGGTTCAGTATCTTTTATCAACAGGTGTGGGGAGAGCCACCAGGACACTAGGATGTGTTCAACGAAGGCTGACGTGTAACATTTGAAAGTAATCCTTTAGCTGGGCTCTTTCTAAAAAGGTGGAGAAAATGCAGAGCCTCCCTTCTCTCCCTCAAAGGACCTGGCAGATGAAAGACAGGCTCTGTGAAAAAGTGTTTCTAGGACTGAGGTTGCTTACTCTAGACTACATTGACATTGCTCCCTGCAAACATGTGGAGAATTTTGATGAGAAAGATGGTGAGGCGGGATAGGAGAAAAATTGCTTTAATTTAAGGCAGGCAGGATTTCAAGGTGCATAAAGATAGCACACTTGGGTAACTGAAGGTGAGAACAGTCCTCTGAGGAAATCTGAGGGTATCCATCTCTAGAAAGCTTCTAGAAAAAGTATCTTTTCACTCATTTAAACTTTGTGAAACAAGAGATTAAATCCTTTGCCTCTCGGCTTCTCTCCCTACTCAGTGGTTCTGCTATCTGTTCTCCTTTTAATGAGCATGGTTTAATTTGGAGCATCTAGTCTTGTATTGGAAGAATGAAAAGAGCTTGGCCTTCAGGGTAAGACCCTCTTCAGCTCAGCCACGCACTAGTCACATGACCTTGGACAGCCTGTTGAACCTCAGTGTCCTCATGGATATAGAGAGAAATACTGGGACACTTGAATGAGATTCTGTGTGTCCAGTGCCCAGGGCAGTACTCGCCCACTCGGAGGCACCCAGCAATGAGAACTCTTCCTTCCCTGACCTCTCACATCCCCCTCACCTCCATTTATTTCTATCTCTGTGTTTCTCAAACTTGAGAATTCACAGATTCCTCAAGGATTTTTCAGAGGACCTCTCGTTTTAGAAAGGCTGCATTGAAATTTAAATACTGTCAATTTAAGAAACTTCTTAGCATCACCGTAAACATAAATGCAAACATAAGAATGGAGATCACATGGCAACACTCCGCTGCAAGGTGGTTGCCCCGGTAAGCCAGAATATGCTTTTTTTCAGGTGATCAATGAAATGAAAACCAAAATTTAAAGATTATTATAAAAAACTTGCAGACCACTAAGAATATATTTGCAGACTCTTGTTTAAGAAAGTGTGCTAGCTGATCTTAGTGAGTATTCCATCACTAGGTGTTTAAAAATACACATTCTTATTTAGCCAGGGTCTCCAAGTTCCACACAGTACATTTAAATGTGCAAGGAAAATGCTTGTTCTTCTGTAACTGCCTTAAACTTCCGTATCAGCCTGTCCACTCTGAATAGCCAGGAATGTAAACTAGCTGATCCAAGAAACACTTAGCCTTTTGTGATTTAAACAATTTTCTTTCCATTTAGAACTGTTTTTCTAAATATATAATCAGTCGTCCAACTCCTCCACTCTCTCCACCTTCGCCATCTTGGGGAGTAGATGAGGAACTTCTAGTGTCCACATGGCTGCAAGGACATCTTAGAGCTGAGCAGTGTCCTCTGGGTCCTGGCAGGTCTCCCCAGTGACGGGGCCCCTGTTCATGGAGTCATTTCCCACCCCACATGCACCTCCTACCAGTGTCTGGGGCCTGAGCACCTGTGGTCTGTTCCCTGTGTACTCAGTCAGAACCCAGTGTCTCTTCCTCTGGCTCCACGTTGGCTGTCACTTTCATCAGCTCCCTGGCACCAGCTGTCCAGCCCCAGGCCAGCTACTTCATTGCCCCCAAAGGGAGCCCCTGGTAAGCTCACCTTCCAGCACCTTCAGTGCTCTTCCATGGGCCCACTTCTGGATGCCCTCTGTGTCACACAGGACCCTGGGGAGATCTGGAGCCCCCTCAGGCCTCCCTCTGAAACCTTTCATCGGGGCCCGATTGGACTCTGATAGAGCTGCCCCGTATTATTGGGGGCTAAAGGGTCAGAGGCCACAGGCAGTCTGTGAGGCTCCCTATCCCTGGGTCTCAATGGAGGAACAAGCTAAATCCAGCTTTTGAACGAGGAGTTTTAGTCTCTAGAAATCCTTTCTCTCCACAAAATCTGACTTTCTAGACTATTACCACGCTAAAGAGGTCATAGAGTGAGCTGATCAGTGCTCTTTGGGTTCCGATCTATACTCTTCTTCCCTAGGGCAGAGTGCTCATGCTCAGCTTGAGAAAATGAAGATGCAACGGAATGCAATTTTAGTGGGAACTGAAAAACATTACTTCCTCTTTTCAAAATACTTGTCCTTAAGGCAGTGGACAGTGTCCAGTGGGCAGGCAATTCCGATTTTCAACAGATTACTTAAAATGTTTTATGCCCAGATACACATATTGCTAGTAGTTATCCAGCTTGCCCATAAGGAATTCCATTCTATGGTTTTTTTTTTTCAAGTCACAAAAGTTTCTCAGAATTCTCCACTGACTTCATAATCTTCTCAGTAGTCTGTTTGAGTCACTGTCCAACACACTGGGTGTGTTTGGTGTTCGGGTGAAGTTGTTTTAATATCCAAGGTCCTGTTGAAGTAGGAGAGCATATTCTTCAGGCTGGAGATTCAGCAGCATCCTCATCTTCTCTAAATGCTGAGTCCAGGTTCCCGACAGGCTCTGAACACCAACCTCCCTTCTCCCCCTTCCTCTGATTTCAACTGGAATTTTCCCATTCCCTATCCAAGTAACATGTGCCTATCTACTGTTGTCTTACTAGGAAGTAGCAATGTTTCTTAGCCTTTTCGGGGCATGGAGCCCCTGTGAAAATCTGATGAAAGTCAGTAACCCTCTCCCTAGAAAAGTGTGCATGTAAACCAAAATTTGCAAACAATATCATGGGTCTACAGAGGCCCATCCACAGATTGTGTGTTAGCTAAGACCCTAACTTAGCATTTATTTTTCCTGCTGTCATGGAGACTGACATTAAAATCAGGACATGGGGAAAATGTATAAGTTTATAGTACAGGCAGGGATTGCTTAACCCTTTGCAGACTGAACACACATACCTATTTTTCTTTGGCGATGTAAATATTTGTTAATCTGCTTGATAAATATTACATGGCCAAATATTACCAAGTTATATTTGAAGCTCTGGTGGCTTTTGATAATGATACCTCCATCCATGTTCATGATGTCATATCTCCTAGGTGTCAGATCCCTGTGCATATGATTACAGAGTCTTTGTTGAACTCTAGGACCATCATTTAGCATTAATACAATCCTCAATGCTCAAATATAACTTGAGGCATATCCTGATAATCTTTAGGATTCCATTCCTTAAGATTCTGCTCAGGTATCACCTATTCCAATTTCCCTTCCCTGACAGCCTCCACTTCAACCAACTAGGTTGAGGGCTCCTCCTCTGAGTCTCATCACACCCTCACATGTGTGTACGTTGTACCCCAGTGTGGTACAGCTATCTGGTTATACGTTCCTCTCTTCACCACACCATGAATGCTGCCAGAGCAGGCATGATGTCACTCTCACCTCCGAGCTCCAGTGGCCAGCACAGGGCCCAGCCCATAGTAGGTATTCAATACATGTTTGCTGAATGTAGACTGAATCACCACTGACTAATTCTTCATAAGCTCTCACGTGATAAAGAAATAGACAAGCCAAAGCTAAAGAAAAGGGAACTGCAGGGGCCAGCCCCGTGGCTTAGCGGTTAAGTGCGCGTGCTCCGCTACTGGGGGCCCGGGTTCGGATCCCGGGCGCGCACCGATGCACCGCTTGTCCAGCCATGCTGAGGCAGCGTCCCACATACAGCAACTAGAGGGATGTGCAACTATGACATACAACTATCTACTAGGGCTTTGGGGAGAAAAGGGGGAAAATAAAGGAGGAAGATTGGCAATAGATGTTAGCTCAGGGCTGGTCTTCCTCAGCAAAAAGAGGAGGATTGGCATGGATGTTAGCTCAGGGCTGATCTTCCTCACATAAATAAATAAATAAATAAGAAGAGGGAACTGCAGTTGAGATGAATTGATAATTCAGTGTGTTAAATCTGTTGAGTGAGATGCTAAGAGAAAGTTACCAGGTGTGAGTTTGTAGCCAGCTGACTTCCTGGCTAATGCAGTGCATACCACAACAATAGCAGCAAAACTTCTTGATAGATAAAGCTCACTTCCTTAGGCTGATGCTTAGCCCTCTGCAGTCTGACCCAGGCCTGTTTTCTCCATCCTTTCAAGCTCCCCACTTTTTCCACTTCTAAGCCTCATTCGCCTAACTATGCCAAGGAGTTTCATGCACCCCAGGTCTTATTGGTCCTGCTGCTTCCTCATCAAGAATGCCTGACCTCATGTCTACATATTAAAATTTTCCTCATCTTCGAAGAATCTGCTAAGAGGCCATTCTTCCTGTATCCCTAGACAAAGGAATTCCTCCATCTCAAGGACATTGGGAGCACTAGTGACATCTCCTGCGGCCCTCATCATTGATTCTTGCTCAGAACCAGAAAAGATAGTTATTCCCAATGGACCCTTTTTCTTTTATTAATCCAGTGATGTTTTTTTTCATTTCTAACATCTGTTTCCTTCTAATCACCTTTATATAGACAGCTGTCTTTAGCATTTGTCCAATTAAAAACTGTATCAAGCAAATTTGATCATATCAAAGCGCAAACATCATAAAGAATGAAAGAATCTGTCGCACATCTTTTTAGCAGAGCAAGATGGTCCAGATTCTTGTTGCAAAATGTTGTGTGATGAAGCCCTTCCTGTTAAATAACTAACTGAATGAAAACACCATATTTTCCTTTGTCCTTATAAATACATTGTTTACTCATCAATTCTTGAGTTTGAGAAAATTCATCTAGGACACTATCATCTAAAGACCCTTAGTCTGAGATTTTACTTATACAATCAATTTCACCATCATTGTTAGTCTAGAAAGCTGCTCTCCTTCTCTTTGAGTTCATTGTCTGAGTCATCTAATAATTGTGAATTGTTGTTCTCTGTCAGTTTTCTTCTCTTTGCCATTATGAAAAATTTTGAATTCTCAACTGTGTGCAATGAAAGCTAAAAGCAGATTCAAAATGATTATGACTTATTTCACTATTGAATCATCCTTCTAGGCAATTCCATCCTTCTCTTTTATTATTTAAGTGTCTTTTAGCATAAGTGGGAATAATTGATGAGTAATGATGAAAAATAATTCTCAAGATGATGAAATTGCAAAATATTTCAAAAGAAAGGAAAAATAAGATCACAGAGATCCCGTGATGTATCTTAGATTTATAAAAGGGTCCAATGAACCCATATAGTAATTGAAAAATAGAATGAGTTTTATTTTATTTAAAAAATGAGTGAATTTTCTCTTTGTTCCTTGGAAGCCCTTCAAGAAAGAATAAAATCCATGAAATATCAAGCCTTATAAATAGAACAACTCAAAGAGGAAACTCAAAAACTAAAATTGGGTCTAATGGACCATGATGGTATGCCAAGATTCCATACACATCCATCCAACTTAAGGCCAAGAAGAGTGAGAATTCCAATCTCCATGTCTTCCTGGAGTTCCCCAGGCCTGGTCAGGGCTCTACTCATAGAAGGAGCTTAGGAGATATTCACCAAATGGATAGTAGGAGCCGGAGATGTAATTATTAAGCTGGAACTGTAATTATCAAGGGAATGTCACATGGTATTCCTTACATATGTGCAAGGATCTTGCACCATCTCAAAATCTTTGCACTTTGCCTAGAATACTGTTCTTCCCTCTCTCCCTTTTAGCCAGGTAACTGCAACACTGAATCTCAACTCGAACATCACTTCCACAAGGAAGCTTTCCCTAACTCCCAGCCCCTCCCATCAAGTGCCCCTTAATGAGCTGTCAGAGCCTCCCTCTATCCCTGCTTCTCTGCGCTTACCACCGTGACAGTTAGTGTGTAAGGTTTTAGTATGTCTCCTCCACTAGGAGGCCAGCCAGGGCTGCCGACCAGATTTGCCCAGCCTTGCATCATCAGCACCAGCACAGTGCTGCACGTGCTGGGCACTCGTCAGTATTTTGTGAATGAAAAACACTGAAGGAATTCAAACACTTTTCTAAGTACAGATGCTCACCTCCCTGAACCTTTAACAAAGAGTTAAGATGCATGTGTTTGAGAAAATAAAAGTAAAAAGTCAAAGCCCGTTTGTAGAGAAAGCAGATCAGGTAAGAGAGCTTTATTTTCCTGGACAATCTTTTACCGGGGTGGGGGGGGGGACGTTATGGGGAAGAATAAGCAACACGACTAGAGCAGAGGAGTCCTCAGCTCATGGTTCTGGCTTTCATGTAGGTGTCAGGCGATTTATCAGAGACTGACGTCAGCAGTGAGGCTCAGCACCCCCGGACCGGCGCAGACACCACGGAGGAGAAACTGAGAAACAGGTTGTACGAGTTAGCAGTGAAAATGAGTGAGAAGGAGACTTCGTCAGGGGAGGATCAGGAGTCCGAGCCCAAGACAGAGTCAGAGAACCAGAAGGAAAGTCTGTCTTCTGAAGACAACAACCAGAGTGTGCAGGAAGAGCTGAAGAAGGTAAGGGCCCTGAACCACCTGCAGACAGCTCGGTTCCTGCAGCTGGGGTGTGGGGAAAGGTTCTATATTTGCCCAGAGAGGTACTGGGCCCCCAAAGGGCTCTCTGTGAAATGCCCATCCCTGTGCACTTGGGAGAGCCCAAGAAAACCCTTCTTGATTAGTGCTGAGAAGTTTAATCAGGAACCCAGCACCACGTGTCCTGTGAAGTCTCCCAAGACCTCTTGTCTCCTTCTACTAACTGTCCTTCATCAAGACAGCCCTTCTGTTTCGAGTCTGTAATTTAGTGCCCATGATCTCTCTCCTTGGTAAAGAGTAGTGTTATTTCGCGTCCCCCTCCCTGAGGAATTTGCCTGTGGGCTGAGATCACGTAGCCATCCCTCTTTTAGTCAATGATGAAGCTTCACTCCATAGTATAAAGTCTTTGTGTTAAAAGTGGCCTTCTGGACTATTTATCTCTGCAGTTTTCAGATTTTTTGTTTGTTTATCTTAGCCTCAGAATCCTTTTTCAAACAAGCCTTACATGGAATCCCAGTGTTTTAAACAGATAAAAGCACAGCTACCCTTAGGGTCCCCAAAGCCCCAGCCACTTCTCTTCAGTCCCGTGCCCCACCTCCCCTCCTCCTAAGCCAGCCCCTGAGTTCCAAGGGACATTGTTTGAAAACCGCAGAAGACAGACCCAACCCCTGCAGAAAGGGATCCCAGACTCCCCACCTCCCAGTCAGTGCTCTGCCCACCATCCTCCAGCGTGTCTTCAGCTTTCCAAGCACATTCATGCTAGACTTGGCCACTTTAGAGTCAGGAGATCCCTGCTGCCTCCAGTGGAAGGGGAAAAAGCTAACATTTGTTGAGTGTCTCCTATGTGCCTGGTGCTCTGCATGTTAGTTCATTTAATAACCCTTTGAGGTAGATGCAGCCCCTTTTTGCAGTTGAGGAAACTGAGGCTGAGTCATGAAGCAACTTACCCAAGGACCACAGCTAGTAAGTTTCAGAGCAAGTTCACAAACCTACTTGGCCTCAAATCGCAGGCTCCTTCCTTTACAACAAGCTGCCTCTTTTGTAACTCTGATAAGATCTTGTCTGGTAACATCTAGATTTCTTTGCCCTTGTGATCAGTTCTTCCCCTATTCTGAGAGTATGCTACATAAGCTAACAAGTTGCTGATAATCCATGTGTATGAGTGAAAGAGCCCCCTTCACCTGCTCAGCAGCCAGCCTGGGTACGATAGAGGAGCCAGGCCAACGTGGGGATGACCACAGGTGGTCAAGAACAGACCCGGGGGGAGTGGGGACTGTCCTCCATGGCTGAGGCCCTGAACTTTCAACACCTCAGATTCTACCTTTCATTCATTCCATTCCCATCCTACCCTCCATAACCATCGAGTTCTCACTCATCAATCTGCCAGGTCCTCTGCCTGTGGACAGTGTACACACCTTTCCCCTGGCATGTCTGTGGGTTGGGGAGTGGAGCTTGGCCTTCACAGGCAGCCCCTCCCTGGGATGTGGGCTCCAACCCATTGTTTCCTCAATGGTGATGGCTCTGATCCTCTCTGTTACTTGAACCAATGCCCCATTACAGTCACATTTGTCTGCTAGAGCTGAGAGCCAAATGGTAACTGAAGAATATCACATTATTTCTTACAATGGCTCTGCGTCCTACTGGCTTTGCTGCCTGATGATCTGAAGGCTCCAAAAACTCATGCTGTACCAGTGGCATGCCAGACCACGATGAGTCATGCACTCCCACCCCTCATGAGCCTGCAGGCCTCGCCTCTGGAGGCGCAGCCACCAATCTGCGCTGTGCTCTCCTGGGCAGAATGTGAACAGGGAAAGGAGGATCCACTGGGAGAAATTCCTAGGCACTTGGCTAAGCCCCCATCCTGCCTCGTGCTCTTGCTGAGTGGGAAATTAGGAGAGTTGCTTTTATTCCGACTCTCAAATGTGTCCGTTTCTCAAAGTTTAAGTCTTTCCCCTAGCCTACTATGAATCAACAAATTAAATATCAATCAGATATCACTTGCTGTATGTAAAAAACCATACAGCAAACAAAAAAGGTAATTAATATATTTTTCTGTATCAGGCATGGGCTACTATATGGAGTTAAAGGAAAGCAGAAATACAGGTTTACGTATTGAATATTATTTAGAAGCAGAAAAGTATAGAGATTGGCTTTCGGATTGGACTGAATTTGAAACACAATCATGCAATTTGCAAACTTAGGACTTTGGGTAATGTCTTACCTCACCGCTGCTACTTACAGCAAGCCAATGTCATTTCTTGCCTAGTTACTATCCCCCGCCTCCTAACTGTTCTCCCTGTCCCTCCAGGCCTTTCTTGGCCCCTCAGTTCTTTCTCCACTTGGGCAGCTGGAGCTGCCCTGCAGTTCCTGAACTTGCTCCCAGCATGTGGACAAGCCCGCATCTGTCTTGTTTTTAATTTGATCCCTAGGACCCAGTCTAGGTCTTCATTGTTGATTGGATAAACACATCTTGGCCTCATCTGTAAAATGGGGATAATCATACCCTGTTATAGAGTTGTGAGGACTGAATTATGCAGCATAGGGTTAGCAGGAGCCCCACAACTATTAATTATTGTATCACCTTTAACAACCTCAAGGAAAATAAAGTTCACTGTCATGAAATAACATCCATCTGCTAGTACTGGAGGAACAGCTTACTGCCTGTTTCCAGTTAACACTTGCAGTGTCAAGCCGTAGGTCTGTAACCACGTTTGATGCTTCGTCATGCTATGCAGAATGTAATGGGAAAAATGCTGCATTGGAACCTCCCAGGTTCCCATGTTCAGGATCAGAATAACTGTGACTTCCTCTGTGATCCAACTACAACTAGTTTGTACAGCACGCACACATACACACACACACCATGGTTGAGAGTGGATTTGGGCTCATTAACTCTTCTGGAAGCTGTCAATGCTCACTCTTATCTCTTTACCATGGTAATGCACACTGGTCCAAAGTCCAACTGCCTGAGGGCTCCTGAGGCAGCAGGAGCTCCTCTTCCTATGCAGAAGGCAGGCTGGAAGTGAGAGAAATAACACTGCCCCGCAGCAGCCCTAACCCGTGACTGATGGGAAGAGTGTAAATACTCCAGCTCCTTTGCCCCATTGGGGTGGTGACTCTGGAGCATGAGCTACACACTGACTCTTCAAGTTCCCCAGCAGATTGAGCTCTAGGCACCCACAGTGATGGACAGCTTGCTAAGGTAGTCTTCACTGACTCTCTTCCCTTCCCTACCTAACTTCCCTGACTTCTCTACCGCTATTTCCTGGGATCGCCTCCCAAATAAACTACATGCACTCAAATACTTGTCTCAGGGTCTGCTTCTGGGGGAAACCAGACTAAGACATCAGCCAAACAGGAGAAAATGTCGAGTCCCCAGTTCACAAATACTTACCTCAGGGTTGTGACTAAGCAGTGAGGGAATCCAGACGCCTAATTGGTGCTAAGTGCTTTTGCCATACCAAGAGGAGCTTTCCCTTACACAGACAGAGAGCTTTATGCAGACTTCACTGTCCATCCTGCTTCCACTACTGGCCCCGCTCTCTGGGAGTCAAAGCAGAGGAATGTGCATATTCCCACAGACATAGTGACATCAGTGACAGTTCAGTGTCCTTATTATGACAACTAGGAGGAAATGGGGAATCGGGGCTTCAGACTCCTGTCCAGCAACAGAAGAGCCATTTTAGAAACATGCTTTCTTGATAGGAGTCTGCCCTTTGCTGTAGGCAGATTTGGCCCTACAGTTGGCTCACTTTGGCTAGGTGTTAGGGGCCCAATGATGATTCACGGTTGATCACTGCCATCTGAATTTTAACGAGCTGAAGAATGAGCTTGTAGAGCTTGGGGCCAGCCCAGAAACCTCCTGGGAACTGGATTCCCAGAGGTCATGTTTTTCTTTAAGTCAGCTTGGTTCCATCAATCCTCAGTGGTGAGCCTTCCAAACCATGGAGTCCTCAGAGGCCAGGAATGAGCACTTGCTTCTCCTCTCCCACTGGGCAGTGGCCATACCAATGGTTCTGGAAGAATGTCCTGACTGAAATGGTTCTTAGAACCATTGCGTCTAGATATGCAGGTGCTGCTTTCCTGAAAGAGGGATGCAAAGAGAGGCCGCGAACTCCTGGCCTGGGTTTAGAGACTACATTCAAGAGCTGATTCTCCCACAAACCCCCTAATCTTTCCAGGCTTGGAGTGTGATCCCCAAGGTCCCTTCTGGCTCCAAAACCCCATGGTTCTAGATGGATTTAATCCATGGTTGATGGATTAAATAGGTTTTTGTTTCCTGACCCATAAGTGTCATTTGTGACACTGTTTATATGACAAAAGATGTCCTATGTGACATCTTAGTGAATTCTTACATTAAGTCAAATTTGTACATCCAGTGTCCTAAAAGCATTTTTATTTAAAGTGTCTTTGTTTATTAATTATTATCACAAGTAGCTGAATCATTGTGCTTTATTTTCACAAGGGAGTTACAGACCAACAGATATCTTCCATGTTTATAGTTTCATGGAATCATTCTCATCAAAGTACTGAGACTTCTCTAAACTAATAAATGTCTTTCTCCTCAAACAAGAGACTAATTTGTGCATCTTCTCATGGCTGCTTCCCATTTACTAACATCAAGCCACATGGAACCACAATTCTGGTCAATGGTCAAGGAGACAGATTCACTGGCTGTTGTCTGAGAAAACCCAGAGCCTTGGGTTTCTGAAGTTTAATGTGCTTGTGAAAAATTGTTGGTGATATCACAGTGTAAACATAAAATGAAGTGTTGTTGTCCACATGTGTCTCACCCTTGTGAAATAACTCACCATTCACATGAGGATTCAGTGTCTTTCATCCCAGGTAGCATTTTATTTGAGAAGAGTGTCTTCATCTTCAGTTGGTGCTAAAGTGAATATAGCGTTAGATACTGACTTACAAGCTGCACTGATCTCGTCAGGCCTTATGCCTGTTGAGGAATTAACACCTCTTTTCTAACTTTCTATTTAACTGCTGCCCTAGGGAAAAAGAGAAGCATTAGCTGTCCACTTAGAGCTACAGCTCTTATCCACAGTGCTTGAACAGGTGAGGAGGTTTCATGTCACTTATGTTGTCATTGGCATCACTCATTCCCACGACTGTGTCCTGTGTGGGGTTGGGGGAGGGACATGCCAGGCTAGGAAGACAGAGTTCCAGGTGCTCTCCTGGATCACTGGGACTTCAGCAGAACATCTTCCTCTCTAGGCAGAAGATGAACTGAGCACTAAAGAAAGATTGTCCAGAACTCCAGTGGGAAGATTCCTTAAAGCCTCTGTGAAATGCAGCTGTTATCTGAAAGGCTAGGGAAAACAGATGTTGCCTCAGCCACAGCAGGAGAATGAGACATAGGACAGATGTGGTTTGAAGGGAGAAAGGCAGAGTTGCTCTAGCAGGTTGTTAGTTGAAAAGTCTAGAAAAGAAGGCATTGGTTCAGAGCTTTTGCCCCACAAAAGCCCAAAAGTAAGATGCCCTGAGGAGATGGGATCACGGGAGGTAACAGGGGAGAGAAGGCATAGAAGACACTGTTTCTGCAGCTCTGCAGAATAAGCAGGATTGTGCTCTTGGAAAACATTTTTGGGTAGAGGGAATATAAAAACAGAAGAAAGAAAGAAATATATACCAGTCTCACCTACAAACCAAATACCAAAATCCCAAATAAAATGCTAACAAACTAAATTTTACAATATTAAGAAAATCACATGCCACAACTAATATATTTATTCTCAGATTGCAAAAATGAAGTTAATAGCAGGGAACCTCTTTGCTGTAATAAATCATTTAGTAAGTACTACTTTTTAAAAGCACATGATAATCTCAACTGATGCCAAAATGGCCTTTGGAAACATTCAACACATGTTAGAATTAAAAAATAAAAACTCTCAATGGAATAGAAAGATAATTTTGATGAAGAATATCCATATCAAAGCACCACAGTGAAACCCTGGAGAGTTTTTTCCTGGATGTAACTCATTGGAAATATCAAAAACATCTTGAACATTGTAATATTTTACTATTTATCAAATAAATACATCACAAGGAGTTATGAATATAAATGCTTTTACATAAATGTGTATTTTTTTAATTAAAATAGCATGTACATACATTTTAAAAATAATAAATATGTGTGGCTTTAAGGTTTATTTTAAATTATGGGCTAATAATTTGTTATTTGTAATAATTTTTAAAATATTGATTATTTCCAAAGAAGTAAATGAGCAAAACTGGCTCCAGAAGAGTTTTAAAACCTGAACAGACCATGGAAGAAATTGGCAAAGTGGTCAAAGAATTTTCCCTTAGAAAGAAGCTAGTCCCAGTATCTTTGCCAATAAAGTCCATCAAATGTTCGTTGTACTAATTACTCCTGTACTATTTAAACTGTTCGTGAGCATTAAAAAACTGAAAGTATCCAAGTTCGTTTTATTTATTTAAAACCTTGGCCTGAATCTGACCCAAAAATCACACACCACCAAAAATTTACATACTATAAACATTCAAAAAGTCTCAATATGTTAGCAAACTGTTTCCAACTACTATATATTAAAATAATAATTTACAATGGTCAAGTAGGATTTGGTCTAGGAATGTAATAATGTCAATTTTTAGGAAGCCTATTAACATTTTTCATTATAGTTACAGGTTAAAAGTGGGAAAACATGATTATTTTATTAAGTTCCTAGATTGATATTTGACATATAGTAGGAAGTTCATAAATATTGAATGAAGAATGAATTCCAAAACAACAGCTGATAAAGTTAAGCAACCATTTCTAATAAAATAGGAAGATAAAAACTCAGTAGCAATGGCTGCTAGCCTTTTGAAATTTACAGACCTCTTTAGGAATTTGAGGAAAGCTGTGAACCCTCTCTCATAAAAATGTAAAGAATGAAAATGATTTGGACAGAATTGGAGAGTTCACAGACCCCATTGAAGCCCATCCGTAGACTCTAAGTTTAGAAATTCCCATTAATGACAGGAAGAAGTCAAAGATGGCTTCTATTACCTTTATTATTCAACATTGTTCTGAAATTCTCACCAATATGGTAAGACTAGAAATAAAAGTTACTGGTATTGGATATCAGAAAACTAAATTATGATGATAAATTACTGGTTTTCAGACTTCTGAATTAAAATAATAAAATCAATGGAAAAGATTATTGGAAATAATGAGTTTGGCAGGGAGGCCTATCATAAAAGAATAATACATAAGCAAAGATTTCCTGTATACCAGCAATAACCTCTCAGAAAATGTAAAGGGAAATCCTAATTACAATAGCAATGAAAGTATATGCGATGCTGAACATGCACTTAGCATGCAACCCAGCAATCCCAAGGTATTTACCCAAGAGAAGTGAAGACCTAAGTCCACATTAAAAAAGTGGACTTTGAGGCCAGCCCAGTGGTGTAGTGGTTAAGTTCGCGCACTCGTCTTTGGCAGCCCAGGGTTCGCAGGTTCGGATCCTGGGCACAGACCTATGCACCGCTTATTGAGCCATGCTGTGGTGACGTCCCATATAAAGTAGAGGAATATGGGCGTGGATGTTAGCCCAGGGCCAATCTTCCTTAGCAAAAAAGAGAAGGATTGGCAACGGATGTTAGCTCAGGGCTAATCTCCCTCACCAAAAAAAAAAAAAAAATGGATTGGGAATGTTTTTAACGGCTCTGTTCATAATCATCAAAAACTGGAAACAACCCACATGTCCATCAGCTGGTGAACGGAAAGTCTGTGATACAGCTATACAATGGAATACTACTCAGTGATGAAAAGGAACAAAGCACTTTTACATGTAGCAGCATAGATGAATCTCAAAAGCATTATGCTGAGTGGAGAAAAGACAGACTCAAGTATCCACAGAAGGTCTGAGAAAGCCTCAGAATCCCTAGCAGGGCTGAGAGAAGGTATTTGTCTCCCAAAGTCAGTCAGTAAAGACTGGAGGAGGTGACTGCTACTTCAAATGCAAAGACAGTAGTAGATTGAAGACTTGAAACCATAAAACTCCTAGAAGAAAACATAGGGGAAAAGCTCCTTGACATTGGTCTCAGCAATAATTTTCTGGATGTGACAACAAAAGCATAAGCAACAAAAGCAAAAGTAAAAATAGAAAAACAAGTGGGACTACATCAAACTAAAAGCTTCTGCCACAGCAAAAGAAACAAACAGTAAAATGAAAAGGCAGCCTACAGAATAGGAGAAAATATTTGCAAACTATATATGTGATAAGAGGTTAACATCCAAAATATATAAGGAATTCATACAACTCAATAGCAAAAAAGCAAACAATCCAATTTAAAAATGGGCAGAGGACCTGAATAGACATTTTTCCAAAGAAGACATACAAACAGCCAACAAGTACATGAAAAGGTACCCAATATCACTTATCATCAGGGAAATGCAAATCAAAACCACAATGAGATATCACCTCACACTTGATAAAATGGCTGTTATCAAAAAGACAAGAGATAACAAATATTGGTGAGGGTGTGGAGACAAGGGAACCCTTGTGCATAGTTGGTGGGAATGTAAATTAGTGCAGCCACTATGGAAAACAGTGTGAATGTTCCTCAAAAAAATTAAAATAGAACTACCTTATGATCCAGTAATTCCAATTCTGAGTATACAGTCATGTGTCACTTAACAATGAGGATGCGTTCTGAGAAATATATCGTTAGGCAATTTTGTTGTCGTGCAAATATCGTAGAGTGGCTTACACCAACTTAGATAGGATAGCCTATTACACACCTAGGCTATATGGTACTAATCTTATGGGACCACCGTTGTATATGAGGTCCGTTGTTGACTGAAACGTCATTATATGGTACATGACTATATAGCCAAAGGAAATGAAACCAGGATCTCAAAAAGGTATCTGCACTCCCATGTTCATTGCAGCATTATGCACAGTAGCCAAGGTATGGAAACAACCTAAGTGTCCATCAGTGGATGAATGGATAAAGAAAATGTGGTGTATATCTATATATATATATACAGTGGAATATTCTTCAGCCGTGAGAAAGAGGAAATCCTGCCATTTGTGACAACATAGATAGACCGCAAGGGCGTTAGGCTAAGTGAAATAAGTCAGACAAAGACAAATACTATATGATCTCACTTACATGTAGAATCTAAAAAAACCAAACTTATAGAAACAGAGAGTAGAATCGTGGTTGCCAGAGCTGGAGGGGGAAATGGGGAGATGTTGGTCAAAGGATACAAGCTTTCAGTTAAAAGATAAATAAGTTCTGGGGATCTAGTGTACAGCATGGTGTCTGTAGTTAATAATACTGCATTATATACTTGAAAGTTGCTAAGAGAGTAGATCTTAAATGTTCTCATCACAAAAAAAAGGTAATTATGTGAGGTGATGGAGGTGTTAACTAGCCCTATTATGGTGATCATTTCACAATATATAAATATATCAAATCATCACATCGTACACCTTAAACTTACACAATGTTATATGTCAGTTATATCTTAATAAAGCAGGGGGGAAAAAAGACTTGTTGATTTAAAAAACCTGAAAATTAAAAGGCAAACAATAATTGGGAGGTCATATTGCTTAAATATACAATGGACAAAGAATTAATATCTTCATAATGCCAATAGATAAAAGGACAATGTACATAAGCAAGTAATCCACAAAAAAACAAAAAAAACAAAGAAAGAATATAAATGGCCAATAAGCAAGTGAAAAAAAAATTCAATTTCAGTTGTATTTCACCTGTATTCAATACAGCACCTAGCCCAGAACTTGGCATGTGGTTTGCACATTCACTTTTTCCGTTCAATAAATGCAGATCGCAGCACTGGAGAAACAGCCATGAACAGGGCAAAGTTCATCGTTTGTTAGGACAAGCAAAAAAAATGCCAACTGCTGTCATGAAATGCCACTTTGCCTAACAAATTGAATGATTAAGGAGAACAATAATAATGTTGCTAAGAATTCAGGGAAACAGGGAGTGTAATGCACACAAAATAGTGGGAGCACATATGAGCACACTGGTAACTTGGTAACTCAGGGCAATCCAAGTGTGAATACCCTTTGATCCAGCAATTGTTCTTTCAGTCGTATACACGAGGAAAAACTGGACAAGCAGCCAAGGGTATATCACAATGCAGTTCATCAAGTGTTGTGTTTTTGTTGTAGAGAAACATTGGAAACAACCTAAATGTCTGACAGTAAGGAATTCGGGGAAATGGAGGGGATGAGGTCCAGAGAATAGATGGGGCATCAGCATTGGAATAGCAAAGACAGATTGGTCCAGATACAAGAGAGTGGGTAAATTAGATGTCAGGAGGTTGAAAAGATTTTGTTTTATGTTCTATGTTTCTGTTCCCCCACCACTAGCTCTCTGAATTAGAAGGCAAATTTGTCTTCTGAAAGCGAGAGGAGAGTGAAATTGGAGTTTCAGGATTGTGGAGAGGGTTGGAAATAGCTATTGTGTAGAACAGGAGAGAAAACAATGTGAAGAAATAGAAAGAATCCCCAGGCAGCAGTGAAGGCCTGGATTAGGTCAGAGATCATGAACATTTACCTGAGATATAAAGAGCCTGTAAAAGAATATAGCAACCTTGAACATAAATAAATGCAGAATAAAAGTCCATTCTATTCAAAGAAAAATTCTACTAGTGGCAGGTCTATTCATAAATCCACATTGTTCAGCATAATTACACAGTACAGCTCAAGGGGTTCTGGGATTTACAATAGAACTCCCCATTTCAGGGGTTTCTAATTTAGCCATTAATTTGCCATGGACTAAAATTTGCAGATGAATCTCAAACCAGATTGGAAGGTGAGGGGATAACATGGAAATTAATTCCATCCATAGTAGGAGCAAAAAATGTGAAGTTAAAACCTAACAAGAAAACTGCACATCTCCAAAAAACCTAGCAGTTTGCTGGTAGGAAAGACAGTGTAAAGATGAATTCTTCCAAAATTAGAGTATAAGTTTAATATAATTCAAATCAAAATTTGAACCAGACATTTTGTAACTTTTCAAAAGGCTTCAAAAAATCATCTGATAGAAAAAAGTCAAGAATAGTTTAGAAATGTTTAGAAAAAATAAAAGAGGAATGAAGAGAACCTATCTATTAAGATATTACATTTTGTTTTAAAGGCACAGTAATTAAATTTATGAGATATTGATACAAGATTACAATGAAATAGTCCAGAAGTACAGCCTAGAATATATTAAAATTTAACTCACGATTTATCTCATGATTCCCTCCCACCTCTCACCCCTGGTTGGGAAGAGATCACTTCTTAATAAGTGGTATTGGGACAAATGTTCACTAGGTATTTTGGGGAAGGGGGAATGTGGTGAGAGGGGAAGGTCCTTAATTTTCATTCCAGTGAAGGAATGAATGGATTTTCCTGGTTTGCAGGCCCAGCAATGCATACAGGAGACAATCAAGACAGACATGCCAACTTCCCTTGTGAGACGTGGTGGCACAAGCTCTGGAGGTTGAATGTCTGTTCACTCACCATTTATTCAACAAATATTTTTTGTACTTCTAGACAATTGTTAAACTATTCTAAGAGCTGCAGTACAGTAGAGATAAAAGGGGCAAGTTCCCTGCCCTCATGGAATTTACCTTTTATTGGAGGAGTCAGCTGATAAATACCAAACACGTACAGGGGAAGATGTCAAATAGTGACAAGTGCTAAGAAGAAGATTAAGCAGGGCAGTGCTGGGAGGGAGTTGGGAGGAGGTTGAGTCCTGAGTGGTGTAGTCCTTTCTGACCAAGTGTCTTTTGGACTGAGACCTGAAAGATAGAAGGAAGAAGTCAGGCAAAGATTGAAAGAATGGGCTTACCAGGCAGAGGAACATATGGAGACCTTAAGGTGGAAATGACCATGCCAAGTTCAGGAACAGAATAAAGAGCCAGGGTGGCTGGAGCAACATGGCCAAGGGGAGAGTGATAGGAGAAGTGAGAGGCCAGGAGTCAGAGCAAGCAGGGCCATGTGGACCATGCAGAGAACTTGGGCTTTTATTCTGGGCGAGATGGCAAGCACCTGGAAAGGTTTCAGCAGAAAAGTAACAAGGAGGACCTTATGTTTATCAAGATCACCCTGGCTGCCATGTGCCACCTCCTTTCCAAGTGAACGGGGAAGGTGGTTTCATGTCTCATCAGGCTTCTTCAGGGCTGAACACATGCCCTGGTGGCGTCCTGGTTACCACCAATGGTGCAGAAATGTTTCCAATGGGTATCAGGAACTATTTTTCTGAGGATGAGCAAGGATGCAAGTATGAAAAAACAGAAAAGATTGATGACCATGCTCACCTCCTCTACCAGGGAAGGAAGTCCTGCCTGCTCTACACCTGCCAGGGCAGGTTTGGTCAAAGGTAATAGCCCCAGCATTCCCCTCCCTTCTCACCCTGGCCAGGTCCTGAAGTGGCCTTGCTCAGATGGCCTACATTGAACAACAGGGACTCCACCCAGGAAGGGAATGCAAATGACCTCAGGAAAACATACAGACCAGTGGGTTTAATTCTGGAACTAAATTACAAATAGCACGTTTTAAAAAATTCATTTTTATAATCACCGTCAAAAAAAGAAACTCTTATTTCTTTCATAAAAGGCCATGACCATCAAAAACTAGATGATTTAAGAACCCAAACATTCCTAGAGGTCAGTTCTCTAATGTCTGTTATGTTTCGTTGTTTCGGTTTATTACATATGCTGATTTATTAGGTTCATGCTCAGTTTCTTTCCACAGTTCTGTGCCACCCTCTTTCATCAAGTCACTCTTCAGGGACATGAGTCTGTTCATGGAGAATGTATTTTGACGGATCGTAGAGGCATAGCCAGAGCGCCTTCTGTTTCATGAGAACTGAAACATTTGCATTGAATTTTTCTAGCAGATTTCTGTCAACTATTTAGGAGGACATATGGAGTTTCTTTTCTTACCTTTGAAAAGGGAAAAAATACATGAAATCAGAGCATTTGGACAAATTTCCTTACTTGCTCTGGTGGTTTAATAGAAGCATTTCATAAAGCCAAGACAGCATCTGTAATATGGGACAGAAAAGTAATGAGTGGACTGTAAAGTCTGGATCACATTTAGAGCAGATTTTCTTACGGACCACATTCTTTTGCACTCTGATTATCTTTGGCAGCTCAATCTCTAGTAGACTCAGTAAGGCTCAGAACAGGAGCTTGTCACTCGGGAGATCTCACGCTCTATCGTGTGGCTCGGTAGTTGGTGTACCAAATCAATACGCTCATTCTGATTGATGTCAGTTGGTAGAGGCTGCAAAAGGACCTGAGGGCTCCCTGTATTAGGCCCTTCTCTTGCTGATCTATTGTTCACCAATCTGATTATTCATTCCTATTCTGTTCCGTCATCACTTCCTACAGTCCATTGGGTCTGGGAATTATGGGCATGGAAGAGGTGGTGTGACAGGTGGGAAGGAGCGTGGGCTTTGGAGACCAAAGTCTCTGGGCTCAAATCCCAGTTCTGTATCTTCTTCACTGAGCCATGGTTTCTGCATTTCTAAAGATGGGATTAAAACATCAACCATGTCAGGTTGTTAACGATGGTTAAATGAAACAGTGAGAAGCCTGGAGTCATACCCAGTGCGGGATGGATCCACATTAACTCTGAGCTGGCTTCCTTCTTCCTTCTTCTCTTCCCTCCTAAAGGAGTCTCTCAGGAGCAGCATTCGGCAGGGGAGAAGGTGTGGCCCCATATGTATTTTATGCAACTTGAACAGCTGAAAGGCTTTTCCACTCTGCCTGGAATTCCTCCTTGAGAGCCACCCCTTTGTGTTCAAACATGTCTTCAGAAGACTCCTGTTACAGTTCTTTCTGTTACTTGGGATGTCCACTGTCCCCACTAGCCCCCTAAGGAACATTCATTCATCAAAGGCTGAAAGGAGGACTGGAGGGCCCCACATTTTTACCATTTTCTCATTTTTACTAAAGCCAACTCTGAAGGTAGTGTCCCCTCAAACCCACTCAGGAAACTTGACATAAAAAATAATGGATTCAAAATAAAGACTAAACAAATGACGTGGAGGTTATTCCATTTTGGCACTTGGTAATCACTCAGTCTCTTGGGTTGTGAGAAAAGGAGCTTTGAAATATTATATTTTTCCTTATTTCAAAAGTTAACGAACTCTTGTTTCTCTCCTGGTGTTTAAATCTCCCTTAATGGTCTCGCTTTCTTCTAGATCACTCAGCTGGAAAGCACAACAGTGTCTTGCCATCTCCCTCTTCTTCACCTCACAGCCACAGCATTCTCTCATTTCTCTTTCCAGAATGTTGCACCTTCTGTCCTTTTATTCCCACTGCAGCCGCCCCGCCTCAGGCCCTTGTGACCTTTGATTCAAGCTGCAGTAATAGTTTCCCCTGCTTTTCTCTGCCTCTGATTCTCCCCAGCCCTAAACCTGTCCCTCCTACAGCAGTCAGAGTCGCCTTTCTAGAGCATAAGCCTCTCATGCCGGCGTGTTAAGAACCTGGGCTTTGGAATCAGGCAGACCTGGGTGCAAATCCCAGCTCCTTCAGGGCCAATCACATCACCTCTGTAAGCCTCAGTTCCTCGTCTGTAAGACAGAGTGGTCACAGTACTGCATCTTAGTGAGCTCACGAGGGTCAAATGAGGCAAGACACATAAAGTGCTTATCCCAGAGCCTGGCACCTCGTAAGCGCTCGGTAAATGACAGCTCTTGATAACCACAGCAAGAACCTGCAGTGGCACCTGACTGCCAGCAGTACAAACCTCAAACTCTTGAGCTTGGCATTCAGGGCACTGTAAGACCCAGACCTGCCTCCCTTTTCCCATTTGTCATCCTCTGCACGCCCTGGGCTGCAGTGCCATTCCCTGTGCATGCTGTGCCATCACACCTTCAAAGCCAGTGTCCTTACATCCTTCCGCCAGAAGTACCCGTCTCATCTTCTCTATTTCTCAGCATCTTTCTGTGCCTCCAGACTCACCCCAAAGTCCCCTCTGCAGGACCATAGCCTGTTGCTCACAGTGCGGAGTAGGACCTGTATTATGCTACCTGCTGTCGGTCTTCCTGTCCGTCTCCCCTCTCTTCTCTCTGAGGACAGGGACTGTGGCTTACTCACTTCTGCATCCTCTGCAGGGCCCAGTGCTGTGCCTGACATAGCGTAGATGCTTCCTGAAGGCTTGAATTAAATTAGTGATGGTGGGAAATAGTAGATGATGTTTGAGGGCCTGGTTTGTTCAGTTTCCCAGCTAGGCAGTGACATACCTTGTTTTTATTGCATATCTGTACATATGGTTCAGTCTGCTCCCAGTGAAAGGGAAATACAGGGTCCTGTGTGTGTTAGTGTGTGTGTGTGTGTTTGTGTCTGTGTCAGTGTCAAGTTGTTTACTGTCATTTCTTAGGACAGAACGTTCTGTATTCTGATATCATGTCCTCCTTTTTTGGTGTTAAGTGATCCCTTCTTTATGAAATTATGGTGGTGGTAGGCAAAAGTAGATCATAGTGGCTTTTTTTTCCTGTAATATTCTTACTTGGCAAGTAAGAAAAAAACTGGAAAACAAAGAGCAGCAAAGGTGAACATTTTTTGGTGAAAAGCATTATTCAAAACACCAAGTAGGCAAGGAAAGATGTTTTAAGAGCACAGTACATAATGAAAGGCATCTAAGCCGCCAACAATGTGCCTGCCTAGAGCCAGTAGAGCAAGTGAGAGGGGTTTGAGGAGGGGCCCACGGCTCTGGGCCCAGACACTGCGTGGACACTTGACACATGCTGTCTAATTTAATCTTCTCAAATACCCCTTGAGCTAGGTGGTGTTATCTCCATTTCACAGCTGAGGCTCAGAGAGGTTGAGTTATTTACCCAAAGTCACACAGACAGTGCATCCTGAATTTCCCAAGCCTCATGGTCTGGTGTGTGCAATGAGGTGGTCACATTAGCATCAGTCCCCAGTAGGAAGCCATAAGACCACAGCACCCACCTGTGTTGTCTCCCTCCATTATTTGGGGGAATCGAGGGGAGGGTTCTCCCAGGTGTTCATGAACAGCCCTCTCATAGGGCTGCTCAGGCCCTCACTGATGTCTGGGGAGGACCTCAGTCCCCCAGAGGACAGGCCTCACCAGGCCGCTGCTGCCCAGGTGCCCTCTCACAGAGGGGCTCCGGATCAGCCAGACCAGGGCCCATTTATGACTCTCCTGTGCCCAGGCACTTTTGCCTTCATGGGACCCTCCGTCCATTAAAAAAACATTTAAAAATCATATTTTACAACTGTTGGTATAAAGATTACTATATTAATATTACGTATTAAAACATCTTCCTGGACCTAAGAGTTCTTTTTTTCCTTCTGATTTTAAAAGAACTTAAAACATTTTCATGGGCCCCTAAAAGAATAATGGGCCCTAGGCTCCGTGCCTGCTGTGCCCAAGGGCAAGGAGGCCCTTTGCAAGACCCTGCCGAAGTGGCTGTCCCCTCACCACTGCACCTCCCTGTTTCCTGGGTTGACCCATGGACCTCAAAGCACTTGCTTGCTTCTGTATCTCACAAAAACCCCCGTGTCAGTGTCCCTTCGGCTTCGAGCTGTTTAGCCTTTTTGCTCTTGTTTAGGTGTCAGAACAATCCCCGAGGTGGAGCCAGGAAGATCTCTCTTCTGCTCCAGATACCTGTGCACATCATTAATCCTCAAAGCTTTTCCCCCACATTGTGTTAGATTATATCATATCAAGTCACATAAATAGATACCCCAGGCCTCTGTCACAGCCCCAGTTCATCACACACAGCCAGACACTGAATCTGTTTTGGCTCAGCTGAGTCAGACAGACACACGTGCATGCACATGCCCAGGGGTAGAGCTGGGGCTGGAATCAGCCCTCTGTCATTCCACAGTGTTCTCTTTCTATTAAGCCAGGCATCTAATGAGCCCCTGCTGCTCACATGTTCACAAGCTTGAGATATTCTGGTAAGGAGCATTCCTGTTTATTCCAGTTTGAAATGAGTTTACATTTCTTTGTCTAACACAAAGGTTTGAAATGAATGATAGCACTGGAAAAATCTCAGGAAAATTTGCAAGCATTGCTAATAAGCAGATCTATCTAGTGTTTAGGATGAAAAAATTTTCTTCTTTAGAATTCTGTAGACTCAGAATCTCCCTTTGGCAGCACCTTGCATTCTGCATGTCTTTGGAAAACAATTTATAAGGAAGAGTAAATAGAGGGAGAATTGGTTTCTGGCAACATGTTTTATATGAAGAGAAAGTACATGGGGACAGGATGGAGAGATTGCTAAGGCTCAAGTTTTGGGTCCATTGAAATGGCCACTGTGGCAGGGCCCCAACCTCAGAGTGGTTCATAACCTTCTTAAAGGTCTGCATGGGTGCTATTGTTGGTTATAGTCAGGTAGGAAGAATAAGTCTTTGTTAAGATTGCTTATTTGTCTGCCTCGCTGATAAGCGATCAAGAAAACACTGGAGTGTATCTCATCACCTTCTGTACCCCGAGGGGTGGACTGTTTGTTTCAGCCTCCGTGGTTGTGGAGTTGACATTATGGATTTGATGTTGACATGGGGTGTGACCCAGACTGAACCCTGGAAGTGGACACTTTTGCTCTGAGCGGTGACCATCAGTGGTCGGGAGACCGAGGAGTGTGAGTGCGTCAGAGCAAACAGATGCCATGGTGGATCAACAACTCAGAGTACGCGCTCCACCTGTGGGAAGTGATATTGGCATACGCCGGGCATTTTAAAAGGGAATCGTGCATGTATCCGGCACTTAATAGAATTTTTTGTTTAATTTGTATTTCTTTGATCTCTAGAAGGTTGAATTTGGTTCCTACATGGGTTCACGGGCCATTTTCATTCCATCATCTCTGGGGCCCTTGGCCACAAATGTCTTTGAGGCCAACCTTGTTCGGCAATAGCCCCTAGTCTGTCAGCTGATTTTCTCCACACTTTCACCTCTCCCTTATTTGATACCATGAAACTGTCACATTTGATCCATCTTATCATTAATGTCTGGAGTACCGTCAGCTCCCGTGATAGAGAGCTCTCTCTGGGCTCTCGAATTGTGCTTTGTTTGTGCCATTCAGCTCGTCTCTCTGGGCTGTAAGCAATAAAGCAGAAAGGATCCTTTAGCTTTTCATTTCTCCCACACACGGGGCTCCCTGCCAGCACCCCTGAATCCCCACCAGCTTTTCATCTGAACAAAACCCTGTCCAGTGCTAAATATAGTTTTATTTAACATAATTGTAGAAGGTGCTTTCTACTTTCAAATCTAGACTGGGTAGGGAACAGGACATTTACATAACAAGTCAGTGTTAGCCCTGTAACTAATCTCCTCTCTTCTTTGGGCCCATGAGTAAACTCAGGAACAGGGAGGTGAGGTGCCCCAGCTAATTAAATCCCAGTTATCTGAACTTCAACTAGGTGCTCCATCCACTCCCACCCCCACGGCAAACACTCACACTTGTGTAACAGACAAGGGACACTTGATTCTCTGCAGGTGGGGTTGCTTCCCTACAAGTAAGTGCTTGTGGATTCCAGTTTCTGTTTTCCCATCCAAAGCAAAACTGGATCACCAAACAAACAGAGAGATCTTGTCCAGTTTTCACAAATGTTTTTTTAGTCACTTCCCTCGGCTGGAGGCTAGTTCTCCTCTGCAGTGTTCTAGGGTTTTAACCAGACCACAGATCTTCCAAGTGAAGCTATGGCACTCTCATCAGACTAGCTGTTGGGGACTCCTCACTCTGACTTAATGGCAAATGCAAATGCCTTTAGGGGCCAGGAATATATGTCACCATGTCAAGTCACTGGGGTAGGACTAAAGACCTGCCATGAGGGCAGGGACTTCATCCATTGTCCGCTGATTTATCCCAGTGCCTGGAGCAGAGCCTGCACACCATAGGCCCCCCAATAAAATATGTAGAATGAATGATGGGGACTGCAGAGAACTGGGAAGTGCATATCTCACAGAAGCCATTCTTGTCAAAAAGGCACGCCTCTCGGCAATATTTGGCATCCAGCTTGCAACTCCTATGATTGAATAAAGAAGGCTATTTATGGATGGAATGGAACGATGACTGCCAAGCAACATTGATGTCCAACTTATCACTTTGATATTACATGTTTAATTGGAGTCAGGATGCAGATAACTCTTTCTGGTTAAACACCTCTTAAGTCCTTGTCATTAATAACCTTGGCCCTTCAATGACCCTGGAATAATTGGAGATTTGTGTAAATTTTCATACTTTCCCTTCTATCATGCTGTGATCCTTTTTTTCTGAATCCCTTAGTCATATGTCTTTCTTTTCAAAAGATGTACAGACACACCTTTTCTACTAAATAAGGGGCAAACTTTCTAAATACAAGCTTTATTTACTAAAAGAAGGGTCACAAATTGGCTTTCCTACATGTAGCGTTGCCTTTTCTAAAATGGATTTAAGCAAACAGTGGCAGCTGTTTCGTGCCAAAATCATTTTGAGCCCAATTCATCTCCGAAATCTGCCACATCAAGTTACAGGGTCCTGATGGTGGGGAACAGCCTCTGCAAGTTTTTCCTACGGTGAAGAGTTGGTCCTGGCTGCTCCCTTGGATGCTGCCCTTATTCTGGTGGGTTTGTGTCACCATCTCTCCATCCCATTCTGACACTCGAGACCCAATTTTTTTGGTTAGTAGCAAAGTCCCTTAAACCAAAAGGAGTGTAACTATTGGATCAGTCCCACAGCTGCTGTGGAATAGACAGGCTGGAGAGGAGCCCTCTGAGCACAGGTACCCTAACCCTAGGATGGATTGACAGGTATGAGACCATGTGCATCAGCATGGAAGCCCAGAGCCAGCTTCTACACTGTGGAGTCAGCCACTGACTTGTCACTTAGACACTTTGATTCCCTAATGAAGCAGGAGGGCCATCGAAAACATTCTCTAATGAAACAAAACCTGCAGTAGAATCTACTTGGAGGAACAAACTTTGCAAAATCAAGCCATAGCTATCATTAGTATGTGGGCCAGGAAATAGGAGTCAGATAGGTACCGTAGAGGGTACCAAAGGCATTAAAATTCCAGATTTTCTCAAAACATTTTACTGGTAAACACACACACACAGGCCTGCAGGCAATATTTGACTTCCAGTTTACAAACCCTGTGATGGGATAAATAAAATCAATAATAGATGGAAACCATTCCTGCCAAGCAACATTGATCTCCAGCTTACTGCTTTATGCTATATGTTCAGATGAACGCAAAGATGCAGATAATTCTTTGTGCATGAAGTACCTCTACTCCATTAATGACCTTGGCCCACATCTAGACTGATTGTAATTTTGAGCCATGAATGTAAAAAGTAGAAGCAAGATGTGTCAGTTAGTAATATATTCAGCCACAAAAAACAGAAAACCTGGCCAACAGTGGCTTCAATGGAAGGGGGTTATTTTTCTCATGTAACAAGTTGTTCACAGGCAGGTAGTGATTCACAGTGGTCCAGCTGATCCAGTGCTGTCTGGGCCCAGGCTCTTTCAGTCTTTCTGATCCACCTCACTCAGCATTTTGGTATTCCTCCTCACCCTTGTTATAACTGCACATCTATGATCAAGGCAGAAAGAAGTGAGGAAGGAGAGCATCAGCTGCATCTGTTTACCTGATAAGGAAAACAAAAGCTCATCTAGAAACCTCCTCAGCAGGCTTTTCCTTCAGGCTCACTGGTCAGAATTATGTCACATGACCACCACTAGCTGCAAGGGAGTCTGAGAAATGGAGTATTTTGTTTGTTTGTTTCAGCCTCCTTGGTGGAGGAGAGTAGGGAGGAATGGGCTTGAGAATAGGTGTATGAGCTAACACACAGTGGCAACCAAGACACTGCAGAGAAACTCTTTTCCAATACTCTCATTGTACAGATGACAAAACGGAGTTCTAGAAAGGGGAAGTAACTCAGTCAAGGTCCCATAATTAGATGAAGTTAGAGCCTTATCTATAGCCCCAGTTTCCTAATTCCCAGTCCAGAAGGCTACCCACTGGACCACACCATGGGTGTGGTTTGACAGAGTCTGTGACTGAAGCTCTGTTGAGGAAGTAGAATATCATCCAAAAAATGAGGTAATGGATATAAAACTGTCAGCAGTGGGGGCCAGCTCGGTGGCATAGTGGTTGAGTTTGCACGCCCGGGGTTCGCAGGTTCAGATCCCAGGCGCAGACCCATGCACCGCTCATCAAGCCACGCTGTGGTGGCGTCCCATATAAAGTAGAGGAAGATGGACACAGATGTTAGCCCAGGGCCAATCTTCCTCAGCAAAAAAGAGGAGGATTGGCAATAAATGTTAGCTGTTAGCTCAGGACAGATCTTCCTCACACTAAAAAAGAAAAACACTGTCAGCAGTGGGCAGAGGATGTAATAGCTTCCACTTGAGCTCTCCTTTCTCCCTCCCTAAGAATCTGAAATAATTCAGTGGGAGTCACAGAAGCCAGGCCAAGTCAAATCAGGCCTCCTCTAGGTTCCCTCCTGCTGTGTAGACTTTTTAGCTTCACGTTCCTTTGGCACATTGATGTTTGTGTGTGTTATAGCAGAATCAGTGTCATGATGAGCACCATGATAATGTAGAATTTCCATGTCATTGTTAATGTGCTGTTCTTGTCTTCTGTCCCCTTCTGTTATTGGACCAAACAGAAGTATTCTGCTGTTTCTCTCTGCAACATCTCCACAGAAGTCCTGAAAGTTATCAACGCCACAGAGGAGTTGATAGCAGAGTCTGCAGGGCCCTGGGAGTTCCCACCTGTCCCTCCTGACAGAGAGAAGGGGACATTTCCTCTTGGGACAGACCAAGTGAGACTGGATGAGCAGCTGACTTCCCTGGAAGAAAACGTAAGACAGTGTGGCTGTGCCATGTCAGGGCAAACGTGTGTGAAGAAGAAGCTGATGAAGTTGTAACTCATCACAAAGAGTGCAAGGACACATACACATCACCACCACCACGACCATAGTAAATATATTCTCAGGAAGGTTCTTAGGCTGGGTTCCCCAGAAGCAGACCCTGAGACGAGGCTTTGCATACAAGTGATCTGTTAGGGAAGTGCTCCCAGGGGAGGCTGGTAAAGGAGTGGGGAAAGAAAGGGAGAGAGAAGAAGCCAAGCAAAGGTATGATCTTAGACAAAGAGTAGCTTTGACCTGATCCTGCAGGGAGCTCTGGGGTATAAGTTGCATCTCAGAGTTGTCCTGACCTAAGGCAAAGGAACTGGCCCTTCCCTTAGCCAGCAGGCTCTTCAGTCTCTGCATGTAGGCAGATTGTCAACAGTAGCCCAAAGGTAGTCTTACATGTAGATTTGAGTTGTTGGGAATAAAAGCACACTGAAGCTCGAGGGGTGGGGAGGGGAGTACACAGAAACTATAAAAGGGATCTGTGGGGATCCGGGTGGAGCACTGCCAGTGCCGCCACGGGAAATGAGGGTGGTTGCCAACAGACCTTAGTTACTGCGACTGGTCTGCCCTGCTTCACAGATATGTCTGCTGGTAATGGATTTTTCTATCCTTCTGACTTATGAGGAAAGAAAGAATGTAATAGATTCTTACATATAAATATCCACAGTCATTGTTGAGTATTTCAATAAATGTCTGATGATAATTTTCTAGCGCTGTAGACCAAGGGTGATACAGAGAGATTTGGACATTAGCCACTGAGGCCATCGTCACCATCACCAGCTGGCATAGTCCTGCCCACGATACTGATATCAGATCAAGTCAGGTGATTCCCTCTTTCCAGACTCAGCAGAATCAACCCTGATTTTGGGGTGCTCTAATGAATGCTGTTCTCAGAAATCAGGAATTGTTATTAGAGGTAATTTTTGCTAAAAGTTGAAACAACAACAAATCAAAATGACTCAAGGTAAAAAAAAAAATGCCGGTATTTGTTTCACCTTAAAAGTTGAAGACTCTCTCCCTTTGGATTCCCATAAAACCTTAGCATATGTCTATCTGGCCACTCATCTCACTTTGCTGCCCTTTCTGTTAACATGTCTATCTCCCATTAGATTGGCACCATTGACGTTTTGGATTAGATAATTCTCTGCTGTAGGGGGCTGTCCTGTATGTTGTAGGATGTTGAGCAGCATCCCTCGTCTCTACCCACCAGATGCCAGTAGCAGCACCCTCCTAGTTGTGACAATCAAAAATGACAATCAAAAATGTCTCCAGACATTGTCAGATGTTGGGGGAGGGGGCAATGAAAGGAGGCAGGGGCACAATCACCCCCAGGTTGGGAACCAGGTATATAAATTCCTGCAGAACAGGGCCTGCTGTCTTTCATGTCTATAGCCCTGGCCCTTGACCCAGAGCCTGACACAGAGGAGTTGCCCAACAAATGTTTATCTGATGTCTGATTACATCGCATGAATGAAGTTCTTTTTTAAAAGGAGAAATGTCTTACTTCTCAAGTGCAAGTCTTTGTTGTTTAAGTATGTCTATAACACAGTTCTTTCAGTGCTGATAGTCCTAAAATGGCCCTAATTGTGGACACAGAACTGAAAAGGTTAAAAAAGACATAGTTCACCCAGGAAGGGATGTGGTTTTTTACAAAATATTGTATCAAAAACACTTATAATGCATGAAATACCCAGATTTAAATGATAGTGCCAGTCCCCATGGCAGACTTAAAGCAAACACAGTATGCCTTTTTTGTCCTCCAAGGAGCATGTTGAAAAATACAATAGCTTTGTTGCAGTTTTCATTTTGTAAGATCCTTTTATTATACATTGTTTCTTTTCTTGGGTTCGTTAACACTTTCAGTTCGAAACACATCCACTCACCCGCTGATTTAAGGTGTCAGAAACCCCAGCAAGGATACGTGCTGAGAGGCCGGGCTTTGTCATTTGCTGTCCCCTGCCCAGCGCCTCTAAGATGCCTCTCCTGTCCCCAGAGTTAGCTGCCTTCCTCCTCCTTCCTTTCCTCCCATCCAGCTTTTCAAATTTCGCCTCAGAAGAAATTCCATCTATGTTCCTTCGACTTCTATGGGTGTTTGAGTCAGAGAGGGGATGACTCGGCTTTATCTCTTTAGCTCACCAGATCACAGAGCCACGGGCAGGTTGCTACGCTCTGCAGTTTCCAGGATGGAATTCAGTTGAGCAGCGGGAGAAGGGCAGGGCTGGTTCTTAACACTGGCCTCTGGGTGCAGCTGATTTAATTAAACCATGATTTTTGTCTGTCTGTGTTCTAAAGACTGCCCCTTTGTTCCACTGCTATCTTTCTCTTTTGTGCTGAGGAACCCGGGGACCGTCAGAAATAGAAATGGCGACACTGATTCTCGCCTTCTGAACGTTGGCTACTGCAGACCAGGACTCCAAGATGAAAGAGAACATTTGCTTGAGAATATTTCACCTTTAAAAATATTTCTGAAGGCCTCAGAGCTACATAAGACAAAACAAAAAATGTCACATTCGTATGTCAAACCTCCTGTTTTCATAAATTGCCTTGTTAATCCACTTAATTAGGGTAGGGCATGGGGATTTTAGAATTCCCTTAGTCTCTCACTTGCTGCCTGGCCACAGCACTGTGAAATCAGCTCTTGTCTCTCCTAAAGGCAGGAGGAACCTCGGGTCAATCCCAGCCTCCCCTGCGCACATAGTGGGGGCTCAGTTCCTCAGACTAAAAGCCTGGGTCTCTTGCATTTGAAGCTCTTGCTGAGAGCTGTGAAGCATAGGGTTCTATTGTACCTGTAGGAATTGGGCTGGGAGAGGAGAGTTTCAGGAAGGGACTATTAACTGAGGTGTGGGCAAGGTTAAGGGATACTGTAGTGCTCAGAGAGTAGCAGTAGGAGGAAGAGGTCACCAGTCCTGGGCACTGTAGTCCAGGGAGAACTGGAGCCTAGAAAATCACCCCCTAATGGGAGCTGTCACCATGGAGCCAAAGCAGGCAGACTGCAGGGGAAGAAAGACTCTAACTTCTTTCTTCTCCTGCTGGTGTCTCCCATTGGCCAAACCTATCCTGGCCAGCGAGGGAGTCTTGGTGAAGAAACTCATACAGGTCAGCCTCACAGAAAACAAAGCAGGGCAGAGGAGAGTGGAAAAAGGATCTAGGGATCAACAGAGAACAACTAGCATAACCATTCTCAGACCTGTGGTGTGATTATTAGAGACCTACAGGGGCCACCCTGTGAATTTATGCAGGGTTGTGAGTGGGAGGTATGAGTCAGCTCCCTCCCCCTCCCACCCCCATCTGAGGACCTTCCTCATTCTCATCTTGGCTAACCTAGGGTACCCCGTAATTCACAGCCACAGAGGGAGTAGAAGGACAGTCCTAACTTGCCTTTTATCTTGGCCCTATAATTCTCAGCAACACGAAATACACTGCCCATGTAATGTACAACCAGTGGCAACAGACACAGTGGGACTGCCCCACGGGAACCCAGCTTTGTCACAGAATCCAGGATCAGGCAGAGGATGTTGTCCTCCTTCTCAAAGCTCTTTCTCATACAACCGCCACAGCACAGGAGAGGATGTGGCACTAGAACTTGTGGAGGTGGTCATGGCTGTTCAGGTGGTGAAAAGAAATACTATCAGTTACTGTCTAACCTTAGCCCTCTAAAGTGTATTTCATGGAAGCCAAGTCCAGCAAGATGCTCTAAGATCAAATAAGTTTGAGAAACCTGTATACTCTTTCTAGGAAAATTGAGATACATATCAGCACATTAAAAACTCTGAGACATCCTGAGGTAAAAAAATCTGTTTAATGCTCTTTATCCTGGGGGCTTTAACCACAAAGTCCTTCCTTAATGAAACATGTATCCTCTTCCCTTAAAACTACTTTGAGAAAGGCTTGTTAAACCAGGAGCCCGTCAATGGGATCCTTGGCATCAGTGACTAGAGTTTGAAGACGACATAGATTACTTTAACTTTTGTTATTTCAGCCAAGCAAGAGAACCAATATCATGTCCATCTATAACCACAATAACTCTAGTACCTTTATGTCAAAGCTGGAAATGCAAGTCCTCATAACATTCCAACCGAGATTAAGTGTCACAACATCATAGGGCAGGGTGGATAAAGCCAGGGATCCAGCATCAGCCTTCCAGAGCTCAAATCCGGGCTCCACCACTTCCCAGCTGGAGAAATCACTGAACCTCCAGGACATAATGTTCTCATCTTTAACATAGTGGTTAAAGATGGTACCTACCTCAAGGGTTGCCATGAGCATTAAATAAGATAAGTCACATAAAATCCTTGGCTCAGTGCCTGGCTCAGTAAATATGTGTCGTCATCATCATCCCCATGATCCCTGTCATCGTCATCCTCCAGTCCTTCAGGCGCCATCTCCTTGGCTGTAAGTTCCTGTTCAGCCAGTGTCAGTGCCAAACCACTGAACTTCCCCTTCCTTCTGGCGCCAGGAAAGCAGTCTTTTAGGGAACACGAAGTAAAAGATGAACATTCTGGCCTCACTGAAGGCTTGCAGCTATTTCATATTGCTTTGTCTTGGCAGAGAAAACAAGGAACATTAGCAGGTGACCACGTTGAAGGTAAAACAGCAAAGCCGATGGGATGTGATGTGATGACCCTCGAGTTTTGTGTATTTCTGATAAAATCAAGGTTCAGAAACCAAAGTTAAGTCAAGTTATGTTTAACCATTGCCACACTTAAATTATTCATTTCATTTAAGTAATAATTCCAAATTTTGTTTCATTGTGCAAAACTGTAAGTGTATATTTTAAATTATCTTATCAAAATAAGTTCGCCTCTTTTGGGTGTGAGTAGCAAAAGTCTAATATCCAAACTCAAAACTGCCCTGGCCATCTCTGTCCCCTCTCCCCCTCCCCACTCCCTCCTCCTCTTCCTCCTCCGCCTCCTCCTTCTTTACTTTCTCTCACTCTTTTTCTCTCCCCAATTTTTCTTCCTCTCTCAAGAGAAGTTTTTCGACCTTAAAACTTTTAAGACAAATTTTTAAAAATTTCTCCACTCAGATTGCTTTGAAATATTCATCATTTCCTTCATATGACAAACAAGAAGTGTTTTTTGTTTTGACGACAAAGAATAAATGGCTATATTGAACTGTGAGGATCTTTTAGAAACAGAAGTTCTCTAATACTTGCATATGATAAAGAAAGAAAAAACTAAGGTCTTATCTGAACTATGGCAGTTCCCGCAGACATTGGATTCATGGCCCCCTGTATGACTGACGAATCACCTACCAGAACATCCACTGTGTCAGTCACTGCTGGAAGCTCGTACAGCCCAGCTAGTCGGGCCAGGTGATGCACAAATTTGCTCTCAGCATACCTACACCTGCCTTTGCTCCACTTTGAAATGTTTTGTAAAATTGCCAGTGTTAATGCAGATGCATGAACCATGCCAAGGAATTGACAGAGTAGGAGCGTCTCAGGGTTCTTTCCCCTCCTTACCCACATTCAGCATCGCTCAGTGCAAAAGATGTGCATGACTTGTGTGCACAAGCTCTTGGCTTGTCCTAACTCCCTTATATATTTTAACTAAACTTAAAGGAACTGTTAAAGGATTGGCGGTGCATTTCATTCAAATATATCCTAAATTGCTGCGATTATGTGTTTAGAGCTTTATACACATTGATTAAACCTCCTGAACCTCTCTGTAAGTAATTACCTTCTTTAGATACATCTCGTTCCTTGTGCTGTTGGTTGTTTCAGCACACTATTAATTAGGCTGAAGAAGCATTTGTTTCATTCACCCTGACTGGCATCCTTTAGTCTGAATTATTCTAACTATTTTACTTTCTGTTTGCTCATTTTTTATGGGAATCACCTTATAAACTCAAAACTCAAAATGTCTTTTCCATTTTTTCCTCAAATTGCTCTCTTTATCTGATTTTGTCTTTAATTTTCAATAGCTCCCAAAAAACCATCTTAATTGACTGATAAATAGATTTGACATGCTTCTCTTAACATCACACTATTTTTCTAAGAAATAAAGTATTTTCCTACTACAAATCTCAGGCTCATTTTAATTCCCTTAACCTGTTTGAAGCAAGCTGAAGGTAATTAATTAAAGATAATTCACTCAAAATTTGTAATTGTTTTAAGTTAATTTCACCTCTATCATGTTTCCTGAATTTTCCCAATTACTAAATGCCAACCAAAAACTTTTATGGAAAAACGACATCATGAGTTTTTCTCTTTGTTTCTTCTACCTTGGTATGATGGTTGATATAGTCACTAGACAAATTTGGAGTGTATGTAGCTGATGTCATGTATTTTGTACTATCTTATCATATTTTCAAAACTTACAAATTGCTTTTATTTGCAGGAAAGTTGTGGGGGAGGGAAGATGTGGTTGACAGTGAGGGAGTGGTAAGACCTCATGCTACCATTTGAGTGAGAAGAATGTTTATAATGGGGGCATTCCCTATCTTTCTCCCCCTAGTGTTGAGCCTACTTCCCTCTCACTCTCCTGAATTACAGGGGTCCCCCAAGAGGGTCCCACCAGTCTTGTGTCCTCAGACCTGAGCTCAAAGGCTATGCCTTCACTACAGGTGTACCTGGCGGCAGGCACCGTGTATGGACTTGAAGGCCAACTGAATGAGCTGGAGGATGCCGCCCGCTGCATCCACAGTGGCACTGATGAGACCGAACTGGCAGATCTGGAGGACCAGGTGGCCACAGCTGCAGCCCAGGTCCACCATGCCGAGCTCCAGGTAAGAACTCTCCTCTCTGCCCAGATCGAGGACTACCGGGCAAAAGGAAAGGGCACCCCATCTTCCAAAAGAATTGTTTCAAAGCCTTTGTATCTATCAGTTCCTGCCATCTCCCATGCACTTGCATGATTACAGTCCTTTCAGGATTTAATTCCACTGAATCTTCCCTTTTTAAAGTGCAGCCATCTTCTCCCCAAATTATAGTCTTGATAATATATCAGACTTCTCTTTAAAACCTACGCCACTTTCCTCTTGGACAAATCTCTGACCCATAGGTAGGTCTCCTTGCTATACAGGTTCCCATTCCACCCCAAGACCACCCTTCCCTAACCTTTATCACACTGCTGATTACTTACTTAATGCCACTTTTCCCCACTAGAGACTAAAAGCTCCATGAGGAAAGGACTATAGCTGTCTAGCTTAACACAGCAACTCCAGGGCCTAGCACAATACCTGACACAGATTTGGCACTCAATAAAAAGAGGATGAACAAATGAATGAAATTGGAAGTGTGGATTTCTCAGACCAATAATTTGCATGATTTTGATATGCTGTTTCAGAACAGATCACTATATTATCTATAACTTTGTGAAGATGCCTGTTGTTTGCAATTTTCATGGATATCACCTTGGCCTTTCACTCTGGATCAGAGGTGACCATGGACTAAGCCACTGATTTTCAAACTGGGGTCCATGGACATACACATAGGGACCCATGAGAAACGCTGGTCTCTGCAGCATACTCTCAGTATAGACTCGTGGTTAACTGATATTTCTATAGACCCTGCATCTTAAACTGTATCCTTGGGAGAACTGGGTCAATAGAAACCACCTCTGGATAGAGAAGATGACAATCTTGCGTGGTAATTATTTTAAAAATAAAAAATTTTATTTTGAAGCATCAAAACTCACAACAACCGCTGACATCCTTAAATGCTCTTGAGAATGCCAGAGCACTGAGTCTCCTCTCTGTGGATGGGTTATTGCTGCATACTAGGAATGGTCTCATCACAGATGGCCCTGTTGACTATTATAAGCAAGAGTAGCTGAAGAGCAACTGTCCTCAAATAAAAATCGTTTTCCATAAATGCCACCTAAAGTTTAATTAATTTATATTCAAAGTGATGTGAAGTAGAATCAATCATTCATTTTCTGGGGGTACATTTTGCAGCAAATACTTCTTGAATGGTTTAGCCAGAAGTAATATTATTTACAAGTGTTTGGGAGGGTTTTATTGGATAATTAGTTATTCCTGCTTGCAAATTTTTCTGGGCTTAATTTATTGGGGCCATGTTTTATTGCATAAAATCCTGGAGTCCATAATGTCCATTTTCCAGGTGTTTGAATGTGCCTATTAACTTATTATTCATTTTTAAATATTACAGTAATGTTATCAATAACACTTAATATTCAGTGAGCCTTACTTTGTGACAGGAATTGTGCTCAACGCTTGATCTCACTGTTGTATTTAATCCTTTCAGCAACCCCATGAGGTGGCTACTGGTGTTATTCTCCTTTTATGTCTGGAGAAACAGGCTCAGAAAGGTTAAACCACTTGCCTAAGATCAAGTGCCTAGAAAGTGATGAGGCCAGGATTTTGATTCAAGTTTTTCTGACCTCATAGCCCACATTCTTCACCAGTGTGTGCTATGTGGTTTCCTGAGAAACGTGTTGGTTTTGCCGTCAGGCATGTATCCACTTATATAAAAATTGTTAATTTGCAAAGGAGATTGTCAACCCTGCCTTCAGCTTTATGGATCTTTTCAACGTGGGAACCTTCATTAGCATAGAGACTCTCCCCGTACTGCCCGTTGCTGCCAGAGAATGAAGCCTCAGACTGCCTGTTGTCTGTTCTCATGCAAAGCTGAGTCTCAGAGAAGATGTCACAGAGGGTGCCCTGCAGGATGGTAGGAGGGGTTCCACTGAGGAAGGTAGATGTGCTAAATTGTGTTCTTGGATTAGGTCACATTCTAGGGACGCTATCACCTTGGAGTTTACCTTTGGGACAGGATTGCCTAGTGCTGAAGGAGATTGCAGGACGATCCATGGAGAACATGGAAGCTAAGGGTGCTGTCCAGTGCGTCATGCAAGGCCATCCCTGTGGGCCTTCCTGGGGAAGGTCTCTCTTAACTCTTAGTATCAGGAAAAGTCGTTCTTTTGAGTACTGGGTCTTTATCTTGTGGACATAGAGTTCTATACTAATCTCTTTGCTTTGGCTTCCAGGAAACTCAGAGCTGAATTGGTCATTCCCTTCTAGCAAGTGTAAGAGTCATTGGGTTGCAGTCTTAGTAGTTAATTGGAACATGATTAAATAGATAGATAACAAAATGGAGGCAAAATCAGCCCTCAGTAGTCTCCTTTCCTCTTTCTTTGTCCTTTGCCCTATGGACTAAAACTTGAAAAATTAACCCCTTCTTATTCCAGAGTCTGGCAGTCAGCAAATCAGGAGGTCAATAGCTTGCTCTCCCATTGCCCTGTCTTTCAGGGCACTCCGAGCAAGGCCCTCCATCAAAACTGCTTCCGGGAAAGAATGTGAGGATCTAATCCACAATGACTGATAAAAGTGTAGCCATCAACCTTTCACAAAGCCTTGTGCAATTTATTGATCTGTAAACCAAAGGAATGCAGCTCTCAGCGTGAATTTGAGGAGTGAGAACAAAAAGGCACCTGGGAGCCAGGGAGGGGCAGGGGCTGCACAGTGGCCATTCTGGGGACTGGTGGCTAGGCAGCTTAACTTGCATTCCTTCACCAGCTGCCAGTCTTGGCCTTCACCTACCTCCTCCTCCTTTTCTGAGCAAGACTGCCACTCCTTGGGGACAGGGGAAGCGCCTCCCATATGTGCTGACCTCTCAGCCCTTCTCTCTACAGTTCCAATAGTAGGTATCCCGATCAGCTTTGTCCAAAGGAGCCCTCAGTAAATGACGGCAGAAATAGAATTTGTCTTGAGTAGCACAAAATAGTTGAGGGATAGAGGAGGCAATGGAGACCTTGGAGTGGAGCGCACACATGTTGGCTTCTGGGCCTACTTTCAGGTTTCTTGTTTGATGCCCCAGCAACATTCAGGTTGTGCCATCTTGGCAGGACAGCTGCAATCCCTGCCTCCTCTGTCAACTCTGCTAGCCTTCTCCTGCCTCTTCCAGCGTCCCCCATGCCAGGCCTTGCCAAGTCCTCTTAGAATGTGGCAGTGTGGCAAGAGTGTGAGCATTGGCATTAATCCTGAGCTCTGCCCCAGACCAGCTGTGAAATGTTGGGTATATTACTTATCCCTCTGAGCCAGTTTCCTCATCTGTAAAACACAGAGAATGGTACCTATGTCATAGGATTAGGAATGAGTTCATGAATGAAACATGAATAAGTTCATGTATTTAAAGCACTTAGCATGGTGATGGCACATAGTAATGTCCTTCTCTGAGAGCAGGGACTGTGTCTTCTTCATCCCTGGGGACATGGATGGACCAGTGTTCTATCTGGGCACTGAGTGGGCTCTTGCTCTCTATATCTGCCTTAAGACTCTGTTGGAAGGAAATCTGAACTCTCTCTGACCTTCCGATGTTATAGTCAAGGAAACTGATGCCTAGAGAGAAGAGGGAATTTCTTAAGGCCATTTGGCCTCTTACTGGAAGAAATGGACTTGAACCAGGAGCTGCTAGGCCTCCCTCCTGAGATCTGGTGCTGTGGTTTTGGTTCATGGAGTCATGGAAGAAGAAAACAGGACTATAAATCATGCTTGCCTTTCAATGCTCACATCAAGTGTTGCCTCTTATGGAAGCCTTCCCTGACCACCTGCCTCCCGGCCCCATGCTGAGCCAGGCATCCCTGGGCCAGGATTCCTTCCCATCATGCCCTGGGTTCCCATTTATCCCTAGGAGTACTCTGTCAGGGGTGTTGATATGCTCTAGAGCTACCGAACTAGATGTTTAAATTTACGAAGAAAGACCTGTGTTTTATTTTCTCACTATAGCACTAAATAGAGAAGAGCTTGGTAGAAGTTGAATGAACGAATGAATGGGCATACATCAAAGCAGATTTGTTCTTTATAGGTTCATAAAACTTTCAGCAAAGATTCTCCCCTCCTGTGTTCTCTCCCTGCTGATTCTGTCTTTCCGTTACATTAAGATTTCTGATATCGAGAGCCGGATTTCAGCCCTGACCATTGCAGGATTAAACATTGCGCCGTGTGTGCGCCTCACAAGAAAACGAGATCAGAAGCAGAGGAACCAGGTGTGTTTGTCTCTCACTCCCTCTGTTGGAATATTGCACGACCTGGAAAATTTAGAAGATAAAATGTCTTTGGCTTTGCAAAAGTGTATTGATTGCTCTGTTCTGTTTGTAGGTACAAACCATAGACACATCAAGGCAGCAGAGGAGGAAACTGCCTGCTCCACCAGTGAAAGGTATGCTGAAATTAAAACCACAAAGCTGTCAAAGAATGAAGCCTGACTCATTTACTTTGAGTAACTCAGAGATCTGAGTTTGAGGGCCAGATCTAAGGGGGAGTTCTCACCCAGAATTGGTCTTGTGGAGAGTCTGTCTTGACTTGGATGCACCCAAGAAGCAGACTCTGGGACAAGGATGTGATTTGGGAGGTGATTCCAAGAAACACTGGGAGTGGAAGAGAGAAGTGATTCAGGGAAAGAAATCAAGTCAATACAGTGTACTTTAATTAGTAGTTTACCTCTTTGGGCAAATGAGGCTAAATCCTTTTGGGGACTTCTGGGAGACAGTATTGACTGTACCTCGGAGTTTCCTGCTCAAAGAGTAGGAGGATGAGGTGTTTCCACTCTCATCAATCATTGCCTGAAGGTTATTCCTGGGGAGCATTAAATCCCTGGCGCTTCTGACCTGCCACATGCATGGACCAAGAGAGAGTGATGGTGTGATGGTGCTTGCAGTAGAATCCTGTCAGAATGTGCTGGAATGGTGACTGTCAGGGAGATGTGAGCAGGGCACCAAAAGCATCTAACACAGTGCCCAACCTAGAAGGTATTCCAGCGACACCGGCATTACCCTAATCCACTGGACATTTTCAACAATTTCTCTGGATTTAGGAGCCACATAATGATGATGCCAAACTAGAAATTTAGGTCTACAGATTAGAAGAGTAGAAAGTCAGATATGTTTGAGTCTTGGTTCCACCATTCATTGTTCAACAAACATTTATTGAATGCCTACTTTATATTCCACAAAACCCTATACAATTAAAATTTATTACAGATCCACCATCCCTTATTTGAAACCCTTGGGCCAATATGTTTCAGAATTTCTTGGACATTAGAAAGGTAATATGGTACATGTACTATATGTTCATAACAGCTCCCTACCCATGCTGTCTGGGGCAGCATCTGATAAGCACATTCATATCTTTGCAGCAGAGCATGAGAATGTTCATACTCAGTGAGATGGACAAGGACTTTAAATGGCTGCATTTCATTCAAGTCAGGTTTTGCCGTTTGACAGTTTTGGCTCCAAAGTTATAAAGATTTGCAGTTTTAAGATCCTTTTATATTTCAGAATTGCTAATAAGAATTTATGGAGTGTATTGGATTATCTCCAAGCTACCTTCTCCCATAAAGCGATTAATGATGCCTTGATTTATTTGGTCCGTCATAAAAATAAACACAAAATAAGATCCCACAATCATACCTTTGGACCAGAATGAGATGCCAAGTCTAGAATAAAAACCTGGGTAATCCAGACACCTGGTCTTTCTTAACAATTGCTCCATCTTCTGGGTAACACTTATTCTCATTTGTTTCCCTTTAGCTGAAAAAATTGAGGCATCTTCAGTGAACGCCGTTAAAACATTTAACCGCAACTTCATTCTCCAAGGCTCCTCAACAAACAGGACTAAAGAAAGGAAAAACACCACCAAGGATTTGATGGTAAATGTCATCTCTGTTTTAATGCCCATCACTTTCACTGTTGATGGTACCTCCATTCTGTACCCCTTCTTTCTGTAGCTCCCCGATCAGAGCCACAAGAAGCATCATTCCTGCATGGTCTCATGGTCTTTTGGTTGGGCAGTGGGGGTCTTTGTATAGCTAACCTCTTTGATACGTGGATACATCCTCTCAACTATATCTCCAGCTCCTTGTAGGAACCAGGTTTGATATAAGACAGATAAAAATATGTACACAGGAATGTAAGTTCTGGTTGAGGTGTAAGAGTTTTTATTCTGGTTTTGATCCATATTCACTCTTTCTTAATTTTCTTGTTAGCCATTAGTTACTTGTTGTGTTCCTGAAAAAAGTCAGCAGCTGCCCGTAAATGTAGCAAAGGAAGAGACAGTAGATAATCTGTACAATCCTGGAGGTCATATAGAGAGAGCTAACGGATGATTTGTCTAAACACCAACATATGCTTCAGAATTTTGGCAAATACTTGATGCTGCTTATATGGGAGATGATGATCCAGCCAAACTGCTTCTGTGATACCATTATGCTGAGGGCAGACAATGCCTGGGGTGACAAGATTGAAGCAAGGGCAAATTTATTCTGTTGCCTTTTATGCATCGCCCTTTGCTCCCTTCCTCTTCCTCCTCCTCATTGTCCCTGTGTCATGAGCACAGAAGCACCAGGTAATGATATAATGGTGGGTATGTCCTTTTGAATTACAGATTACTACATCTCTTAGGCACCATATGGCAATAATGCTGCCCACTGCCTTTCCTTCATTGGTCAGCCATTACCTCTGACCTTTCAAAGTCCAGTTACCTTGCTTCTGGCCATTACTTCAAAGAGCTAAAAAGATGATTATCACTAAAAGGGCAGACCACTAGAGCCAGGGAAGAAATCTGTTATAAATAAGATAGTTAAAAATAAATTACCTTTCACAGAGATAGAACATACATCTGTGGGCAGCATTATTTAATATAAATTAATTTAAATTAATATAAAATTAATTTATAGTTTAATCCAATTCTCATAAAAATCTTAGTGGGATTTTCTTTTGAACTAAAGTTTGTATAAGAATAAATCAGAAAGAAAAGACAAAAGCATGTTGCAAAATTAAAGTGATTTCCCTGTGAGATTTTAAAACCAATTAAAAGCTTTAAAGAAATTGATGATTAATGGAATAGAAGAGAAAGCTTAGAAATAGATACAGCCATATATGAGAAAGTGTTATATGATTTTTAAGACAGCATTAGGAACTAGTAGAGAAGGTATAGCTTATTAAAAAAATTTAAAAATAATTTTAAAAAACTGCGCTTGAGAAATTGGCCATGGGGATGGTAGTGGGAAGAGAATCAAATTAAATAATCGCCTTATTCCACATATCAAAATAAATTTCAGATGGACTAAGAAGTACATGTAAAAAAATGCACCACTTTTTAAATATTGTGAAATGCTTAACTGGTCAATGAGCACAAATACCTTTTATGATGTAAAAAAGCACTAAACATTGTTTTTATTTTTTATTTTATTTTATTTTATTTTTTTATAATTTTTATTTATTCTTTTTTCCCCCAAAGCCCCAGTAGATAGTTGTATGTCATAGTTGCACATTCTTCTAGTTGCTGTATGTGGGACGCGGCCTCAGCATGGCCAGAGAAGCAGTGCGTCGGTGCGCACCCAGGATCCGAATGCGGGCCGCCAGCATCGGAGCACACGCACTTAACCGCTAAGCCACGGGGCCGGCCCTAAACATTGTTTTTAATCCTCCCTCCTCACTTTTGCCAAGTGGCTGATGACAGTGTGCTCATTGTCTTGCCTCAGGAGCCCACCCTGGAGTCTGCTGGGATGTATTAGCACCATGAAACTCCACTGCCAGTGACCCACTGCCTCCGGCCGTACACGACAGTGCCTTGACCCAACAGCCATCGAACACTGTATGGATTTCCACCTGAGGAGAGGGCCTGGGAGACCACAGTGCACCATTGCACAGGGCTGTCCTGATACCTCACCCAGAAAGCAGTCCCAGACTTCAGCATTGTGGTCTTGTCCACCCTCTGCCTTAGGCTCCCGGGGAATCTAAGACAGAAAACCAAGACGCTGGCTTCCAACAGCAGAGCTCCATGTTCAAAAGATGCATCTTTTCCCTGTTTGCTTTGCTACTGTGTGTTGTCTTTAAGATCTTTTTTTTTTATCCCTTTGATTCAACCAGAATTACATGTCAATTATTTGTCCAAAGGAAAATTGTTGGGAAGAGGGGATGGTGGAGGGAAGGGAGATGGGTATTATCATTCAATTGATCATCAATTCTTATCAATCTCCCACAAGCATCTTTGTCTTACAAATGCTAAGGAAAAAAGTGAAAATTCCCCTGTAGTGAGCACTAGGGACTGTCAAATATGGGGAGTGCTCATCCATCAAGGATGCAGGCCTCCCTTCAGCCGCCTTCTTCTTGCTAAGCTCCCAGTTCACTGCACTACTAGTCATTCCCAGTGCTTTGCAATCAAAAGCCAAGAAAGGAAAGCTTGGATTCACCCATGCCACACCCAGGTCTGTCTGAAACAATGTCTCACTAAGAACTTAGGGCTCTTCCTTGGACTTATGAGAGCTCCCCCACTCCGAAGGGGAGAGGGGCTTGAGAAAGTCCACCATCAGCTTAACTTTAGGGCACTGTCCACAATCAACATGACACGGTTTAGCAATGATTGCATCTGAATGTGGTTAGGTAACTGGATTACTGTAGAATACAGCCACATGAGAAAATATTGTCCTCCAAAATTGATTTCCCAATAAATATTCAGAAAAAGTAGTAAAATGACCTTAAAGATAAAAATGGTTAAGGAATAGCCTTAGAAAACTTAGAGGTATGAAAAAAGCAAGGATAAACTGTGAACTTAATGGACACAAGAGTTGACACCAACTCTACATTTGTGTTCTCAAAAACAAGACTATTTAGAGTGTGTTTATAAAAGCAAGTGGAACTGGAATTTCACTCAATTAATTGAACATTAGCAACCTTTTTTTAATTTGCTCCTGATTATTCTGAATCTGAGGAACAAGGCAAAGATGGGAGGCAAGGGACTAGTGTGACTGATGTTTAGTAAGTGACCGCTCTGAAGGAGGCAGTATTCTTCTCATTTGAATCCTTATAGCAACCCTATTCAGTAGGTATCCCCATTTTTCAGATTTGGAAACTGAGGGCCAGAGAGATTAATTTGCCAAAGTCACATCTGTAAGCTAAGTGTAACTGGAATGCCTCACAAAAGCCTCACTCTGTTGTTTTCAGCTTCTACGTTCTTTTGCTGCTATGCACATTTTCAGACCTGATTTGCTACTGAAATGTGTATAATGACCCATTCCTGATGGGGGTCTACCCACCTTCCAATAATACTCTTTGCTGATGCTGTGTATGTGCTATCCAACAGAAATGACTCCTTTGAAATAAAGTAAATCTTTGGCTTTTTGTTCTGTTGGTGTGATTCAAAGCAAACAAATACAAATTTTAAAAACACAACAAAAAAAGGTTTGAGTTCCAAATAGAACGTTTTTCTAAGAGGCATGAAAAGCAACTATTGTTGTGTTACAGTGTTAAAATATTCAGTTTTGTTTGACAAAAATGTGTACTGTGTAAGCCTTGCAAAAAAACAAAAAAAGAAGAAGAAGCCTGCTCTATGGCATTTGAATTTTTATAAAGGTTTCCTTGTGCCAAATAAGTGCAAAGATTTAATTTACTATTAAAAATCATTAGCATATGTTATAGTTCCAGAAGATTTATTTTGTCATCAAGTGATTTTGATCTTCAGTGTCAATATTTATATTTAGATTAATTTTTATAAATGAAAATATTTTAATGGTTTAAGAAAATGAGGACAATGAGACCATATCTTTGATGACTTCTGAAAGTTATGCTTGCCTTCATGTTATATGCACATTGCCAAGAATCACTGTCAAGAGAAATGATGAAGAAGTAAAAGTCATTTATGAAAATAACGTTTGTGGGTGTGTGGGTTTTCTTTGGTTAGGGGAGACTGGGAGTGAAGAGGGGATAGGGAAATAAGTCAATGTCTAGTCATGGGAGGGGCCAAGATTCAAAGCTACTGTTGCCCCACGCCTCATGGTCCTTGCAGTTACACACTCATCTCTCCATTGCTTGTTCTCCTGAGAACAGAATTTCCTAGTGACCACCTCTACTGAGTGGTCCCTCAGGTAAGACCAGCAGTTCTCAAAGCAGGGGGCAGGAGTGGGCAGTGTGATTTTTGTACCTCAGGAAACATTTTTCGTTATCACAACGTGGGGTGTTGGGAGCAGGATGTATGCTACTGGCATAGAGTGGATAGCGGCCAGGGATGCTGCTAAACATCCTACAGTGCACAGGGCAGCCCCCCACAACAAAGAATTATCCAACTGAAAATGTCAATAGCGCCAAGGTTGAGAACCCAGGTTAGACCCTGGAGGTAAGCCTGAACTTCAGTTGAGAGCCCCTGCCGGTCTCGGTGGGGAATGTGTAGCTGAGTATGAAGCGGGACGGTGATTCTCCCTGAGCCTTGCACAGGCTCAGTGCAGCTGTTGCTCCTTGAGGCCGGCCTGCCCAGAACACTGAAGCCAGGGATGGCCCCTGCCGTCCCCAAATAGGAATAGGAACCCTCCTCTAACTTGAAATGAATGAGTGAATGAAAATACTCATTGACGCCAAGAGCTTTCTCTGCCTGATGGCCTATCACAGTAGTACTCAAACTTGAGTGGGCATCAGAATCACCTGTTAATGCACAGATTGTGGGGCTTGTTAAAACACAGATTCATGAGATAAATCTCATCATTCCCAGTCCTCAATTTCCCTTTCTGTACACTACCATTAATGTGTCTGGCACAATAATGTTTATGAAACATTAATAACAAACAAGCTAACATTTAGGTTGACGGGGCATTTCAGGTAGGGTAGAGGGGAGAACATCAGTAGATCCATCGGAAATCCTCTCCAGGCAGCATTTCCTGGCCAGAATTCCTGATTGCTCCATCCTCCCACCCCACACCCCCATCCCTATAGGATAGCAAGACATGTAAGGCAGTGAAGAGGGTCTGGTCACACTCAAGTTACAGGAGCATTCAGCCTCTCTAACCCAGAAGCCCAAAAGCATGTGTTGAGCAACCAACCTGCATCAATAATCTGAGTAGTCAAGAAAATCAATTTGAGTCAACAAGTTGAGTATCAAGAGTGACAGGCAGCTATGCTCAGAAAATTTACAGCTCCTCTTGCTTCTGGGGTGAATTGGAACAGTGTAAAGATATTTTCCCCTAAGAAATAAGTGATTTGCCATGACAAAAAAAAAGAAAATGTGACCCAATATTCAAAGCATTTGAAGGCTACCAGAAACACAGGCTCCACTCTTAGACTTTCCCTTTACCAGCTCTGTGGCCTGTCACTTCATCTGTAAAGTGGAGTTACAAATAGCTTCCTTGTGATGTTGTTAAAAGATTAAATGAAATAACATGTGAGAAAACACTCAGCAGAATGCTTGGTAGCTATAGGTACTCAATTCTTATTTCCTCCTTTTTCTCTTAGAATAAGAAAATCATTCAAATATCAGCACTATGACTTATTTTGCAAAATGCTGTGCCTCCATTTTTCTATTCATAGTAGAAAAGATCGTTGTTTTGCAACTATTCACTCCCTTTACCCTCCAACTTTGGGAGGAGCACACCACCCTGACTCCTTGACGTTGGGCTTGGCCAGGTGACTTGCCTCATGGTTGGTAGAGGGTACTTCTCTTAGTTCGTTCTGGTTGCTGTAACAACATACCAGAGACTGGTAGTTTATAAACAACAGAAATTTATTTCTCACAGTTCTGGAGGCTGGAAGTCCAAGATCAGGGTGCCAACACAGTTGGGTTCTAGTGAAAGCTGTTGCAGACTCCCAACTTCTTGCTGTGTCCCCACATAGTAGAAAGGGGCTAGGGATCTCTCTGGAGCCTCTTTTAAAAAGGCACTAACGGCAAACATGAGCGAGGACCCTCACAACCTAATCACCTCCCAAAGACCTCTCCTCCTCATACCATCATCTTAGGGGTTAGGTTTCAACATAGAATTTTGGGGGGTCATAAACAATCAGACCATAGCATTCTCCAACTATTGGTTTGGGCTTGGCCATATGACTTGCTTTGGCTAATGAGATGTTAACGGAAGAGTTACATAAGGGGATTGAAATATGTTTTTGGAGTTGGGTTTGTCCACTTACATTTTGCCATTGACTATGAAAACATGCCACAGGCAGCCCACTGGTATGAGGAAGTGACCCAGACCCAAGCTGCAGCTCATAGTCAAGCTCAGCTGAACCCAGCCAAAATCAGCAGAGCCAGCCCAGCCAACATGTAGACATGAGCAAGAATAAATCATTGCTCTTTAAACCATTGAGTTTTGGGGTGGTTTATTATGCAGCAATATCTAACTGATACACTACCTGAAAAACTAGTTTTGTCACCTTAGATTAATCCTTGTGTTAGGGCTAGAATAAAGATGAGTGAATGTCAATACAAAGTTGCATGCCAATATAAAGGATGTATAAGCAAACTATTGAGCTACTTGTTTTGACATTTCACAACTTACATATGAATTTTCAGTTACATTTTTGGGAGGGTCTCTCTACCTCTCTCTACTTGTGTGTGTGTGTGTGAGGAAGATTGGGCCTGAGCTAACATCTGTTGCCAATCTTCCCGTTTTTGCTTGAGGAAGATTAGCCCTGAGCTAACATCTGTGCCCATCTTCTTCTACTTTATATGTGGGATGCCGCCACAGCATGGCTTGGTGAGCAGTGTGTAGGTCTGCACCTGGGATCCGGGCCTGCAAACCTTGGGCCACTGAAGCGGAGCACGAACTTAACCACTACGCCACCCGGCCAGCCCCATCTCTGTCTCTTTCTCTTAATGTGTGTGTATTGATCGTTCACAAAGGGTCCTCTATTCGTTGAAATTTTTTATAAAACATTAAAGCACAGGAAACATTTGGCATGTTCCTTTAAAAATAACTTCTCACACAACAGCCGCTCTATTTTCTCCCAGGGGAAGCATTTCCCATACAAAATTTGCATTTTACAGAACAGTTGGTTGCGTGAGCCTTCTGTCTCTGCAATTGAGTTATAATTATGATAAAGTGCAGGTAAATGAAGTTGCATTTTAAAGACCTTTCAAGGGGCTGGAAAACTTTAATATCCACTTCAAACATTGGAAACCTCAAAGAAGTTATTCAGAAGGATCCAGTTTGGTAGAATCAAATCCTAAAATATAGAAAAGCATGTTTTACATCAAAGTGATCATGTTTGATAAAGATGAAAGATCTAAGGCAGTGCTTCTCAAACTTTAATATGCAAACAAATTCTGATTCAGCAGGTCTGGGGTGGGACCCACGATGCTGCAGTTCTAACAAGCTCCCAAGTGATGCCAATGCTGCTGGCCACACTTTGAGTAGCAAGAGTCCCTCAGAGGGTCCCCTGCAGGGTTGAGGCCCAGTTACCCACAGTGGTAACCTGTTCATTGATGCCTCTTTTGTGACTTTTCCTCCCTTCAGTCTCTCATGTTCCCCCACCTGCAGCATGTATCCTGGAGTCACTTCTCAAATGAACTACTCAACACAGAGTCTCATATGGGGAAAACCTAAACTAAGACATTCTCTGTACTGCATATATATGTTTGCACCTCTTTCTCCTGCACTGACCTGAAAGTTTCTTGAGGAATTGGGTTCCATTCACTCCACACAGAACTTAACACAGAGCAGGTGCTTGAAACAAATTTGGTTCACCTAGGGTGGCCGTGGTGGTCCTAGCTTTAGGCTGTGGTCACCCCATGCCCATGTGACTAAACTGAAGATCATGTACTACAGGGAGCAATCCCTCTCATACCCATCCTGGCCTTGCAGGTGAGAATCCTCCCAACACTGAAGTGTATAGGAGGAATATCCACACCAAGATGGAGGAGCAGAAGGCTCCCCCAAACCTCTACTTCACCCTCAAACCTCTTCTAGAGATGGGGGCAACCCCACATGGCAATGAATGGTCCAGGTACCTGCTGCCCAGGGTCCCAAAGCACAAGCCCCTGTATCCACAAATGCTCACGACCTGTGGGCCCCAACGAGACAATAGCAACTTAGGCTTAGTTTAACCAGGCCTCTTACTACACTATCTCTAGGCTGAGGAAGAGTTAATCCAGAGTTCTTGGATGCCATCACCCCTTCCTGCTATCATTGATAAGGCAGGGAAGACTTTGAGATGCTTACTCTGTGCATTGACTTCTTCAAACATGGCGCATGTGCCCAGCCATGGCCCATTTTTTTCTGAGTGGATCCCTCTCCTTCTTCCTTTGCCCATAAAAGCCAGAACTTGAGGAACTCAAAAGTTAGAGCAGTAGTTTCCAAAGTGGGGTAGAGACTACGTGTGGGGCATAAAAGATAGTCAATTGGGGGCAGATGAAAGAAAATATTAGACTTTCTTTTTACACTTATTTTTTATCTGGAAGTAAACTTTACCAATATTAAATATATGGATAAATGAGAGTACATGTAAATAATTTATAAATGAATATACATATTTTGAGGGTGCACTGTCAAACAGTTTTTACTGATGGGATGTGTGGCCAAAAAGTTCGGAGACCACTTACTAGTTAGAAAAACCTAGTAAGCTTCTGATGCCTCAAATTTCCCCTCCAACTAGTCCCCACCCCACCTCTGTCAGGGACAGTGCTAACTCTCAAGACCTGACTTAAAGCTTTAAGGGCAGCTGAAAAAAGAGAGGAGGTGGGGAGGTAATCCAGAGAGCCCCAATCTATGGGTTAGGTCCTGGGATGAGTGTGGTTCCATCCCTTTAGGAAAAAGTTTTCTGCTGGTCTTGTCTGCATTCCTTGCTCTCCTCCCCAGCCCAGGGAGGGAATGTCCACTTACTATCCACCATCTTACCTGAAGTTCTGAAGTTCAGGTTATTATGGCCCAGAAACAACCCAAGGGGCTGCCTTGAGGTGTGAGTGAGAATTTCCAATCAAGTTTCCTTGTGGCTCTTTGAAGTGGACGGGGGTTAAATCTCTCTGCTGGTAGAGGTAAGAGCCATATAGCATTATGAGGTGGGCGAACCAGGTAACAATCTCCTCCTCTATCCAGCTCTGCCTCCTTTCGTATTCATAGCACTCAAAGCCAGCAAGCCAGCCAGGGGCAGCAGTTTACAAGCCCAGCAACCTGAGAACCTCTGGGAAGACTACTGTGCAGAAAAAGTGCACAGCACATGCCCCACATCTGTCAACTCTTAAGTTCTTCCAAGAGTCCAGGAGAGTCTGTACTCTGCTGTAATCAGAGCCATTTGGGGAGTATGCCTTTGGCACCTCCCAGACAGCCTCACCACGTGTGCCAAGTTCTCAGCTTTGTACTTGCTCAGGGAGGTTTGAGGAGAGACAGGACTGAGAGCCTGGTGGCCTCAAGACTGTGAGAGCCACCTTCTTCTCTATGTGCTGTGTGTATCAAATAACAAGAAGCAATGCTGGCCTGGAGCCATGAAGTACCACAACCATGAAGAGTTAGGTGGTGAGGTGACAGGATGAAAAGGCATGTCATTGCTGTCCTCACTCCCTGAGCAATACGGTAATTACTTAATTGAAGATGAAAGGGCTATTTGCAGGCAGCGGTGACAGTGTTTTCTATTGCACTTCTATCTTCAACATACCCTTTCCTCTTTCCTGGTAACGACAATAGTTTGCACTTTCGAGCCTGTCCTTTCTGATTTATTCTTCTCTACGATTCCATTCATTTCATGACAAACCTACTGGAAAGTCAGAAAAAGATTTTCATCTTTGAGGAAGGCCAGTCTTTAAAAGGGAAAGGCCAGACAAGTATTCTTTGCCCTGATAAACGTAGACCATGTGTCGTGAATACTCTACTGAGGACAGACTCTGAATGAGCATTTCTACCCCATTTGTAATCTGGGTCTCTGTAGAACCACCCTGGTAATGAATGGGTTGCTGTCCTCAGTCTGGCAGAATTGAAATTCTTCTTTGTCTTTAAATGACACTGTTATTGTCTTCTCTGTGTCCAGTAGCAATTCTTCCTAATGACCCTGGGCTGTTGAAATGCTGACTGTCTGAGATTCAACAGCTCTGCTGATGTCACTTGTCCAGATGTCGGCTTGGTGCCCATTGATTGTTGAACTGTCTAATGATAAAGGAGTAAGTCACCTCTTCTGGACTTGAAGAAGTTTGGATTCTGCTCTCTTGCCCTCCACTTTGTCTTTGATTGCAGATGAAAATGGATGTCTTGGCTACCGCTAAAAGGACAGATATAAATGTGGTTGGAAAGCCTGCTCCAGGCATTTTCAGAGCTGGGCTGTAACCGTGTAGGAATTCTGGACCACAGCTCCTTGCAGGGCCCCATTTACCGTCTGTGGGTCAAAAACCATGAAAGCTACGACTTTTCTCAACTCTACATCTTCCCACATTATATTCAGTCCCCTGGAATGCCTTCCTCTGACTTTGAAAATCTCTACCCATCCTTTAAGAAGTCTCAGCTCAAATGACACCTCCTCTCTGATGGTCCCAACCGCTCCCCAGCACAGGGGAATTCTAGTGTAACCCAGATAATTAGAGATGGAAGTAGGTTCCATGCCACTCAAAATCCAGGTTCAAATCCACACTGATTCAAACCCCTAATTCTATGTTCTGTAGAGCTCAAAGCCTTTCCCAAAAGCTTATGAATTTGTGCTTGTGGAGATTAACGGTTTCTGTTCTTTGCTTCCTATTGCAGCCTCTGTTTTGCACTATATCAATCCAGACAGAAAACTCAACCCTTTCACCGTTTTCACTTGAAACAACAACAAAAGAACAATCAACCACCTCTGATAGTTGACCTCACTGAAGGGCTAATGGGCAGGCAGCAGCTGGCAGAAGTTGCACTTTGGGAAGGGTGAGCCGGGGGGGGAGGGGTGTACATAGCATATTATCTAATAGCTGAAAATCCAATTTAGACATTCCTGCTCCTCAAAAGTCCTCTTTCTAACCAATAGTGGGCTCCCCACACAGCACCAGTCTTCTGCTGTGCCCTCCCTCCTCCCCTCTGACCTACAGCATTGTTTGGCCAACTCCATGGGCCTCTCTGATGCCTTAGCCCCACTGACAACTCAAGGCATAGGTGTCCCACTTCCTGCCCCAAGTACTTACCTAGAGATAGTTCTTCACCTGTGCAGAGTGCTAGGACTCACTTTTAAGATATTATTTTCCACCTAGTTACATGATTCACTCCTTCATCTGTATAAGGAGCATTTTGCATGTTCCCCCAATTGCTAGTCCATTTATCATTTATGTACATGTCTGGATTGATATGGTGCATTTTGTCTTTCATCCACGATTAATGGTAAGACACTGAAAAGTTCTAGAAAGGAAGTGACCTGATGAGATTTGTGTGTTTATTTTTTAATCACTTGGCATTTGTAGTATAAGGAGTACATTGCAGCAAGGCAAAGAGATTGTGAGTAGACTAATTAGGAGACTTCCAATGGAGTCCAGGAGGAAATCAAGACAGCTTAGATTAAGGCAGTGAGGAAGGAAAATTTTGATAGATCCAGAAGACATTTTGGAGGCAAAATGCAATTTGGAAAGTGGTTGAATATAGATAGTGAAAAAGATTGAGGTGTGAAGGATGCCCTCAGACCTCCGGCTGGAACAATAGGGGAAACATTGGTCCTATTCACTGAGCTGGGGGATGGTGAAGGAAGACAAATTTGCTTTTGGATACATTCAACTTGAGATGTCTGCCAAGTGGAGAGGTCTAGGAGGTAGGTAGATCTACATTTGTAGACATCAGGGCTGGAGTTAGAGGTCTGAGAGTTGTTGGGACATGGATGAGATCACTGAGGGAACTTGTAAAATAAGATAAGGACCAAGGGCCCTGGACCTGTGGAAAGCACTGTATCAGCAGAGGAAGAGCATTCAGAAAGGTAGTAGGAAAATCAGAAGAGAATAATGTCTCAGGAAACAAGGAAGTTTAAGAAGGAAAAAGTGAGTGAGTGGCTACTGAGCAGTCAAGTAGTACGAAGACTGGAAGACATGTTACCGAGCAAGGGCTCCCTGCCCAAAGCACACAGAAGCCAATACTCTGGCATCAGCTTTTGAGAAAGTAAAGAGCTTTATTGCAAGGTTGACCAACAAGGAGACAGGAGGCAAAACTCTCAAATCTGTCTCTCTGATCCAAGGTTTAGGGCAAAATTTAAGGAGTTGGGGGCTACTAAGCTGTAGCTGGGCCCATGTAAGCTGACTGGCTAGACTCAAATCAGTCCATATATGGTAATCAAGCTACTTGGGCTGCTAGAAGCCAGAGTTTCCTTATTAAAAGCTGGGGTTATCCTGGGGCTCTGGATTCCTGCCTGGCAGGTGTGCAGTGCTGTCTCTGTTACTGAGCAAGGTTTGATTAATTTACAACCTCTTTTAAGAAAGCAAAACTAGTTTAAGCTGGTCTATGTTTTATGTGCTGTTTCAGACATCAGGGCTCTGACTGCATGACTGGATTCCATCAACCAATACAGAAACGGAAGAACAAGATTGAGCATATTCTAGATATAAACATCAATTTTTGGTCACATTGAGTTTAAGGTGCTTCTGGAACATCTTGATAGAGACATCCACGTGCAGTAAACATACATTTACTCACTGAATTCAGTACCATGTGCTTAGGCATGGTCCCTGGCACTGGATAGATGGAAAGAAAAAGATATAATCCTATCCTCTGGAAGCTGGCAGTCTAGGAAGGGAGATTAGACACAGAATTAACAATGTTGGCATGTCATTTAAAGGAGGATACACAGTCAGGACTGGGTAGAGTTATATTGCCCAGAGACAGGTTCGGGGGGTCAAAAAATCTGTATTGAATATCTCAAATCCATGTCTCTGTCTTGTCCTGCTTTCTTCCATGTTCTCTCACAACTCCTTTGTAGTGACTTTTCGTTCCTTTATTTTGCCTGAATGATGTATTTGGAGTTTGGAAAATCTGTTCCTGCTGTGAAAAATCTTGTATTCTCTTTGATTTTGAGAATCTATATTATACCTTGAGGTTCTTAACTGTGTGGAGGGAAGGGAGAGTCAGAATCCCCTGGGGTGCTTTTTAAGAATACATGGCTGGCCCAGTGGCGTAAGGGTTAAGTTCGTGCACTCCGCTTCGGTGGCCTGGGGTTCACGGGTTCGGATCCTGGGCATGGACTTATACACTGCTTATCAAGCAATGCTGTGGCGGCATCCGATATCCAAAATACAGGAAGATTGGCACAGATGTTAGCTCAGGGACAATCTTCCTCAAGCAAAAAGAGGAAGATTGGCAACAGATGTTAGCTCAAGGCCAAACTTCCCCACCAAAAAAAAAAAAAAAAAAAAAGAATACACATGACAGCCCCCCTTCCCCTTCCAAAATCTGAATATTTCACACAAACCTATTCCTTAATCACCTCCCCACCAAGGCTCAAGGCAATAGTGAGGCTGAAAGTAGGCGTTCATGAGTTGGAGACAGACTTAGAGACCAAGTAGAAAGAGTGGAGAAAAAGGAATAAGGGGGTGGAAAGGCCGCCAGGTTTCCTGCCAGGGCTGCTGGGTCAGTGGCAGCTCCATTAGCTGAAACAATGGAATAGATATAGGAAACAGTAGTACTTTCTTTTGCTCAGAAGTTTGCTCAAATTTTTGCTTTAAATGATATTGCAATTTTCACACTTTTTAATTAGCTACCCTGGAAAACACCTAAAATTATCATTCTGAGTAACTAAAAGAGGTCATTCATGGACTGGTTATACCATTTCCACCACAATTTGTAACAGTAGCACCTCAGCTGTACAACATGGTGACTGAGTTTATGGCTAACAATTTATAATATTTTCACAACATCCTAGGTCATGCATGAAGATAAATCTCATTCCATCTGTTTTTTTTTTTTTTTTCTGCTAATGGGTCAGTGATGTCCCCACAGCTAATTATAGCAATTACATAGAAAATAATGTATTTACTTTGAAAAGCCAGATTTGCTTTTTGTGTTTGGGTAGTTTTGACAGATGCACAACTGTTTCTAAGAGAGTGAAGATCTTCACTCTTTTTCATCTGTAAGAAAAAGCCACATGGAATCCCTTTCTGCAGTTACTGAAAAAAATGCTAGGGAGGATATTGTCTGTTATATTGCCTGGGGTCTTTTATCTATTTTGGAATTATACTCCAAGAAGGAATGACATTGCCCTCCAAATTCATTGCTCTTACTGACAGTTCCGCAAATTCTCATGTTTCTGTTAAGGACTAGTATTGTTAAAGAGAACCAATATTCAAAGGGAATTAAGGTGATCTGAACTGAAGAGTAGATTTCCTTTTATTTAATCTGTTTTCTCACCTTCTTTCCATGTCCTGCCGTTTCTCAAGGCCAAATGGCTTTATTTACATAATTGTCCCCCTTTGTTTCCCTTCTCAAAGATGTTTTTGAGGCAGAATAACTTCCTCTCTATCTTTACTCTTCTTTAGCTCAAGGAAAGGTTCTAATGCATTTCCTTTTTGCTGGTAGCTTATTGCAACCAGTGTTACCCAAATGGAAATGATCTGAGACCCTCACTGGTCACACGAATATTTGGAAATAGCTACCTCCTCTACTTCAGCTCTATCCCCCTCATCCTGACACCATGATGCCACTGAATGCAACTGTGAGGTTTCCAGGCCACTGGGCTCAACTGTCCTCTGCTGGTGACTACCACTCCTAATCCAGCTTCCAGGATGCACTTCCTTTTCTCTGCATCCAAGACACCACCATCTCCTGATTTTCCTCCTATCTTAAGAATCACACTGGCATAGTTTGAACAGAGAAGGAGCCAGCAAAGGAGTTGGAAATAGTGTGACCAATGATATGGAAGAAAACCAATAGAGGGTGATGTCATAGAAACCAAGAGAAGGAAGAAGTAGTTCACTTCGTCAAATACCATGGAGAGGGTGAAGTAAAATAAAAACAGTGAAATGGCATTGGAATGGCAATATGGAGGTCAAGCAAACTGGGGCAAAATCGTCTCAGTGCAGCGATGAACATGGAGGCCTGTTTGGAAGGGTTGAGGAGAGATGGGTCTTAAGCAAGTGGAGAGAGTAACTATAGAAAGTCAAGGGAGGGTTTTGTTTCTGACTTTTTAAGATGGAAGATTCTAAAGAATATTTGCATCCTGGTGGAACTAATACTATTACATTATAAATGCAAGAGAGAGACAGGGATACTTTCAGGAACAACGTCCTTCAGAGGAAAAAAGAAAATAGGGATACTTCATCCATTCTAACAAGTGGCAAAGCAGAGAGCAGAGGTACAAATGCAAGGCGATTTGGAATTTGGTGTCCAGATGATTTCTGTTCCCACCTGATTACTTCAATTTTCTCAGTAAAGTATGAGCAAGGTCATCAGCTGAGAATGAACATAGGGGAAGGAGTTGGATTTTGAGAAGAGAGAAGATGTATGAAATCATCATTGCAGAGAGTGAGAAAAAGAACATCTAAAAAAGTGCAGTGAGAAGTGTAGTGCTGACTGCCCATTTGAGATTTGTGGTCCAGAACTTAAAATGAGGCTTGTTAATGAAAATAGAAGTATTGCGTGTAAAGCACTTAGATCTCACCTGGTACAAACTGCACACTCAGTGAATGCAAGCTATTACTATTTTGCCACATGAATATTTCTTTATTGTTTGCTTAAATGAGATACAATCTTGTCAAAAAAAAGAAGCTGAGTTTTTGGTGAGGTTGTTTTACCAGCACTGTAAATCCATTAAATACAGAAAATGTTTCCAATAAAGTAAGATGATTAAATTTAAAAGTCTTGAAGCTGTAGGCCCAACGACCTAAGAAACTGACAAAACATGAAGAGCATATCAATTAAATAAGACTCTATGAGGACATGGTGCCACAGGCTTGCATCTCAATGTGGCTGATACCAGAGCTTTGTGCAGCCCTGTAATGTAGGGCATGGTTGGTCTGGGATTACATGTCATGGTGGGCAGACTGTGATATGGGTATATTGCATATAAAAAAAATAACTGGTGGCTCAGTTAAGAGTAATAGAATCAATTAAGCAGCTCTTATATTAAGGTGAGCTAAGAAAAGAATTCAGGAAGCTGTTACTACCTTGAAAATATCAGCATAAAACTTTGAGACTTGGAAAGGTCACTGCTCTGCCCTTGAAATAACAAGTAACAACCTTCTGTGTCATCCCACTTCCAGAAGTTGTATGAGATATAATATGCAGCCTTAACTCCCACCCTGTGGTCCTTGGCCTTTCCTTCATTGGAGAAAAAAAGGAGTGGGGGAGAGGGCGGTATCCTTGGAGAACAGAACTAGGTGATCAATGAAAATCAATTCTTTTTCATCTTACTGAGATGACCAAGAGCTGTGTGCTTTAATATGTCAATGTGTTGGGAAGAGAGGGATCAGTCTCTTCACAATGTGATGGTGCATCACATGCAATGAAATGATACTACATGGCTTTCCAAATGTATATTATCAGTACCCCTTTCCAAAGAGCTTCTTAGAAGTTAGCGTACTTATGACTATGATGTCTATCTTTCCTTCTCCTGTTGTCAAGGGGTCTCATCTCCTCCATCTGAGAGATGTAAGGTCTCCATCTCCTCTACTCAAGTGTCACCAAGCCTCCGTTCCCCTTCTGAGTACCCCAAGGACCCTCCAACCTTACTGACCAAAAGGCAGCTCTCAGGAGTGGTCTTAGTTGTATTTGTCTTATAAAAGCCTGTCATTTTGATGGGTTAAGGACTTGGGGTATGGAGGGTTCCTCAGCCCCTGGCTGGTGAACACTTCTCTCTGTTCTTGCAAAATCCTATATTTAAATCCATATATGTTAAATTCTGAATCTTTTACTACAATTATAATAATATACTTATTTATGATTGATTACCCTGGCATTTCTGGGTTAATAATATTCTTTTTGATACAATGCTGACTTTATTTGCTAGTAATTTATTTAATATAACAACAGTGAGGAGGAAGTCAAGATGGCGGCGTAGGCAGACTCTGAACTCACCTCCTCCCACGGACACAGCCAATTTACAACTACTCGTGGAAAAATTACCCCTGAGACAGAACTGAAAACTGGATAAGAGGAACTCCTGCAACAACAGACAATCCTAACTGAGGTAGAAGAGGAAGAAACTCCCTTCTGGAGAGTAAAAATGCTGCCTTCACAAGCCACGAACTTCACGGCCACCCGGGAGCAGCCCAAAGGTACGCAGCCCTCCCTGGAGGAGCGGGGCCCTGAGCTGGGGAGCGCCCCTGCTGTGGGCATTTTGTGGACCCAGCACAATCGAGATCTGACTTTGCCTGCTACTAAAACGTTGGGGAATACCCCCAGAAAAGCTGGTTCACAAAGAAATTAAAACCGGCTCTTAAAGGGCACACGCACAAACTCACCCATTTCAGAAAGCAACCTAAAATCACCAGAAAGAAAGGTGCACAGTGCTTTGGTGAAAAGAGACTCATCTGATAAGCCTTGAGTGCATCTCCGTGAGAGGTGAGACCTCTCCAGGGACTGGACAGTGGCGGCAGCCATTGTTGTGGTCTGGTGTGGGCGTGCTGACACAGACGCCATTGGAGTTCTCCCTGAGGCCTGCTAGCCCAGGGTCTGCCCCACCCGCTAGAGCACCGATTTAATCCAGCTCAGCCAGGGCAGGCAGCCCACCCTAGAGACTGGCCCCACCCAACAACAAGCCCTCAGGCAACTTGTGGGTCTGCATAGATTGGTGACTGGATTCTCTGCAGCCTGGCAACTGAGCCGACTTCAGTGGGGCAGGGCGTGCACAAGGAGCGGGTGGAGAGTGTGGGGCGGTGGTGGAGTGTGTGGGGCTCCCACCGTGGAGAGACTGGGTCAGCTTCAGGAGGTCGGGGCGCGCACATGGGGCAGGACTGTGTTGACTATGTGTGTGGACCTGTGGGTGGTGGGGCTTGTCAGCTGCAGAAGACTTGTGCTTCTCAAAGACCCACATAGGGGGTTTGCTCCACCTTCCAAAGCCTGAAACAATTGGGTGCCCCCGTGCCTGAGGCCAGCCGCACCCAGCTGCAATCCTCAGAGAGCTGACAAGAGACCTAACAGATGGAGGCTCATAGCAATTGTAAGCCCCTGAGCCTAACAACCTGCCACACTGGAGGCCTACTCACTTAAAAGAAATACTGCAACACAAATGTGGTATTAGAACTTGCAGCCAACTGTGCTGGGGCTCCCCACACCTGATAAAGAGACTGAAGGGCCCACAACAACTACAAGCAGCTGAGAATTACAACAGCTGGCCAGGAGCATAACTCGGCCTCCCTGGGCACCTACAGGGAGAGCAAACAGGCCACAACAGAAGGACACACGTAGCCCACATAGGGGTCACTCCTGGAACATTGAGAACTGAGGGAAGCACACTGCAGGCCTCCTAAGGCATCACTTACATAAGGTCACCTATCCAAGAGCAGGAGACGTAGCTGACCTACCTAATACGTAGACACAAGCACAGGGAAAGAGGCAAAATGAGGAGGCAAAGGAATACATTCCAAGTAAGGGAACAGGACAAAACCCCAGAAAAGGAACTAAGTGAAACAGAAATGAGCAACCTACCCGACAGAGAGTTCAAACAAAGAGTGTTAAGGATGCTTACTGATCTGGGGAGAAGAATAGATGAACTCAGTGAGAATGTCAACAAAGAAATGGAAGATATAAAAAAGAACCAATCAGAAATGAAGAATACAATACTGGAAATGAAAAATTCACTAGAGGGACTCAAAAGCAGAGTAGAGGATACAGAAGAACGGATCTGTGAGCTGGATGAAAGGCTAGAAGAAATTACCCAAGGTGAACAGGTAAAAGAGAAAAGAATTAAAAAGAGTGAGGACAGTCTAAGGGACCTCTGGGACAACATCAAGTGCACTAACATCCGTGTTATAGATGTCCCGGAAGGAGAAGAGTGAGACAAAGGGGCAGAGAATCTACTTCAAGAAATAATAGATGAAAACTTCCCTAACCTAAGGAAGGAAACAGACATCCAGGTACAGGAAGCACAGAGAGCCGCAAACAAGATAAACCCAAAGAGGCCCACACCAAGACACATCATAATCAAAATGTCCAGAATTAAAGATAAAGAGAGAATCCTAAAAGCCGTAAGAGAATGTCAAGTTACATACAAAGGAAACCCCATAAGGCTATCAGCTGACTTCTCAGCAGAAACCTTACAGGCTAGAAGAGAATGGCATGATATATTTAAAGTGCTAAAAGGAAAAAACTTACAGCCAAGAATACTCTACCCAGCAAGGTTGTCATTCAAAACGGAAGGAGAGATCAAAAATTTCCCAGGCAAGCAAAAATTAAAGGAGTTTGTCACCAAGAAACCAGTGCTACAAGAAATGTTAAAGGGACTGATTTAAGGGGAAAAGAGAAGACCACAAATACGAAAAATTATCTATTTCCATGATAAGAGGGCAATGGATACAAATGCACAAAAAAGAGGTTAGATATAATATCAAAAACATAAAAGGAGGGAGGAGGGGAGTTAAAGAATAGAGCTTTCAGACAGGGGTCAAACTAAAGAGACCATCAATTCTGTATAGAAGAAGAAAGGAACAGAGAAGGACTACTAAAACATTGAGAAAAAAAAGTTAAAAAATACCAGTAAGTACATACTTATCAATAGCTACTTTAAACGTCAATGGATTAAATCTCCAAGTAAAAGGCATAGGGTGGCTGATTGGATAAAAAAACAAGACCCATATATATGCTGCATACAAGAGACACACTTCAACCTAAAGACACTCACACACTGAAAGTGAAGGCATGGAAAAAGATACTCCATGCAAATGGCAATGAAAAGAAAGCTGGAGTAGCAGTACTCATATCAGACAAAATAGACTTTAAAACATAAACTGTAAAAAGAGACAAAGAAGGGCATTACATAATGATCAAGGGAACAATCGAACAAGAGGATATAACACTTGTAAATATCTACGCACCCAATGTAGGTGCACCTAAATATATAAAGCAATTATTAACAGACATAAAAACAGAAATAGACAGTAACACAATAATAGTAGGGGACTTTAACACTCCACTTACACCAAGGGATAGATCATCCAAACGGGAGATCAATAAGGAAACATTGGCCTTAAATGATACACTAGAACAGATGGACCTAGTAGATATATACAGAGCATTCCATCCAAAAACCGAACAATACACTTTCTTTTCAAATGCACATGGAACATTCTCCAGGATTGACCACATATTAGGCCACAAAACAATTCTCCATAAATTTAAGAAGATTGAAATAATACCAAGCATCATTTCTGACCACAACTGTATGAAACTAGAAATCAACCATAGGAAGAAAATCAGAAAAGTCACAAATATGTGGAGATTAAACAAAATGCTACTGAACAACGACTGGGTTAACGAAGAAATCAAAGAAGAAATCAAAAAATACCTGGAGACAAATGAAAATGAAAATACGACATGCCAGAATTTATGGGATACAGCAAAAGCGGTTCTAAAAGGGAAGTTTATAGCAATACAGGCCTATCTCAACAAACAAGAAAAATCTCAAATAAACAATCTAACAATGCACCTAAAGGAACTGGAAAAAGAAGAACAAACAAAGCCCAAAATCAGTAGAAGAAGGGAAATAATAAAAATCAGAGCAGAAATAAATGAAATAGAGACCAAAAAAACAATAGAAAAAATTAATAAAACCAAGAGCTGGTTCTTTGAAAAGATAAACAAAATTGACAAACCTTTAGCTAGACTCACCAAGAAAAAAAGAGAGAAGGCACAAATAAGTAAAATCAGAAATGAAAGAGGAGAAATTACAACAGACACCTCAGAAATGCAAAAGATTATAAGAGAATACTATGAAAAGCTATATGCCAACGAATTCGACCATCTGGAAGAAATGGATAAATTCTTAGAATCATACAACCTTCCAAAACTGGATCAAGAAGAAGTAGAGAATTTGAATAGACCAATCACCAGTAAGGAGATCGAAACAGTAATCAAAAACCTGCCCAAAAATAAAAGTCCAGGACCACACGGCTTCCCTGGTGAATTCTACCAAACATTCAAAGAAGACTTAATACCTATCCTTCTCAAACTCTTCCAAAAAATTGAGGGGGGGGGGAAGCTCCCTAACTCATTCTACGAAGCCAACATTACCCTGATACCAAAACCAGACAAGGACAACACAAAAAAAGAAAATTACAGGCCAATATCACTGATGAACATTGATGCAAAAATCCTCAACAAAATACTAGCAAATCGCATACAACAATACGTTAAAAAGATTATACACCATGATCAAGTGAGATTTATTCCAGGTATGCAGGGATGGTTTAACATTCGCAAATCAATCAACGTGAAACACCATATTAATAAAATGAAGAATAAAAATCACATGATCATCTCAATAGATGCAGAGAAAGCATTTGACAAGATACAGCATCCATTTATGGTAAAAACTCTGAATAAAATGAGCATAGAAGGAAAGTACCTCAACATAACAAAGGCCTTATATGACAAACCCACAGCTAATATCATCCTCAATGGTGAAAAACTGAAAGCTATCCCTCTAAGAACAGGAACCAAACAAGGATGCCCACTGTCACCACTCCTATTTAACATAGTACTGGAAGTCCTAGCCAAAGCAATCAGGCAGAAAGAAAGAAAAGGGATCCAAATTGGAAAGGAAGAAGTGAAACTGCCACTATTTGCAGATGACATGATTTTATATATAGAAAACCCTAAAGAATCCACCAGAAAACTTTTAGAAGTAATAAACGAATATGGTAAAGTTGCAGGATACAAAATCAACATGCAAAAATCAGTTGCATTTCTATACACTAACAATGAAGTAGCAGAAAGAGAAATTAAGAATACCATCCCATTTACAATTGCAACAAAAAGAATAAAATACCTAGGAATAAACTTAACCAAAGAGGTGAAAGAGCTGTACACGGAAAACTATAAAACATTGCTGAAAGAAATTGAAGAAGACACAAAGAAATGGAAAGATATTCCGTGCTCTTGGATTGGAAGAATTAACATAGTTAAGATGTCCATACTTCCTAAAGCCATCTATAGATTCAATGCAATCCCTATCAAAGTTCCAACAACATTTTTCACAGAAATAGAATAAAGAATCCTAAAATTTGTATGGAACAACAAAAGACCCCGAATAGCTAAAGGAATCCTGAGAAAAAAGAACAAAGTTGGAGGTATCACACTCCCTGATTTCAAAATGTACTACAAAGCTATAGTAACCAAAACAGCATGGTACTGGCACAAAAACAGACACACAGATCAACGGAATAGAATTGAAAGCCCAGAAATAAACCCACACATCTATGGACAGCTAATCTTTGACAAAGGAGCCAAGAACATACAATGGAGAAAAGAAAGTCTCTTCAACAAATGGTGTTGGGAAAACTGGATAGCCACATGCAAAAAAATGAAAGTAGACCATTATCTTACACCATACACAAAAATTAACTCCAAATGGATTAAAGACTTGAATGTAAGACCTGAAACTATGAAACTTCTAGAAGAAAACATACGCAGTACGCTCTTCGACATCGGTCTTAGCAACATATTTTCAAGCACCATGTCTGACCGGGCAAGAGAAACAATAGAAAAAATAAACAAATGGGACTACATCAAACTAAAAAGCTTCTGCACAGCAAAGGAAACCATCAACAAAACGAAAAGACAACCTAACAATTGGGAGAAGATATTTGCAAACCATACATCTGATAAGGGCTTAATCTCCAAAATATATAAAGAACTTATGCATCTCAACAACAAAAAATCTACCAACCCAATTAAAAATTGGGCAAAAGACCTGAACAGACATTTCTCCAAAGAAGATATACAGATGGCCAACAGACACATGAAAAGATGTTCAAAATCATTAACTATCAGGGAAATGCAAATCAAAACTACAATGAGATATCACCTCATGCCCATCAGAATGGCTATAATTAACAAGATAGGAAACAACGTGTTGGAGAGGATGTGGAGAGAAGGGAACTCTCATACACTGCTGGTGGGAGTGCAAACTGGTGCAGCCACTATGGAAAACAGTATGGAGACTCCTCAAAAAATCAAGGGTAGAACTACCATATGGTCCAGCTATTCCGCTGCTGGGTATTTATCCAAAGAACTTGAAAACGCCAATGCGTAAAGATACACGCACCCCTGTGTTCATTGCAGCGTTATTCACAATAGCCAAGACTTGGAAGCAACCTAAGTGCCCATCAAGGGACAAATGGATAAAGAAGCTGTGGTATATATACACAATGGAATACTACTCAGCCATAAGAAACAATGAAATCCAGCCATTTGTGACAACATGGATGGACATTGAGGGTATTATGCAAAGTGAAATAAGTCAGAGGGAGAAGGTCAAATACCGTATGATTTCCTTCATTAAGTAGTAGATAATAACAACAATAAACAAACACATAGAGACAGAGATTGGATTGGTGGTTACCAGAGGGGAAGGGGGGAGGGAGGAGGGTGAAAGGGATAATTCGGCACATGTGTGTGGTGATGGGTTGTAGTTAGTATTTGGGTGGTGAACATGATGTAATCTATGCAGAAATAGAAATATAATGATGTACACCTGAAACTTATACAATGTTATAAACCAATGTTACTGTAATAAACAAAAAATTTAAAAAAAAACAACAACAGTGAATAAGAAAAACTGGTTTTTACGTTTTTGGTATACTTTCTTTTTATATCAGTTTTATTGAGATATAATTCACATACTACACAATTCAGCCATTTAAAGTATAGAATTCAATGATTTTTAGTGTATTTATAGAGTTGTGTAATCATCACCACAATCAATTTGAGAACATTCTCATCACCCAAAAAAAGAAACCACATACTCATTAGAAGCAATGACCTATTTCCCCTCAAACGCACCACCAACCACTAATCTACTTTCTCTCTCTTCTGGGCAGTTCACATAAATGGAACCATACCATATGGTCTTTTGTGACTGGCTTCTTTCACTTAGCATGTTTTCAAAGTTCATCCATGTTATAGCACATATCATTTCTTTTATGACTGAATATTATTCCATTGTATGGATATAACAAAGGTTGTTTACTCATTCATCAGTTGATGGACATTTGGGTGGTTTCCTCTTTTTGCCTATTATGAATAATGCTGTTATGAACATTCTTGTACAAGTTTTTGTGAGCATATAGGTTTTCATTTCTCTTGGGTATATACCTTGGAGTGGAATAGGTGGGTCATGTAATCTATGTTTAACTTCTCAAGGAGCTATCAGACTGTTTTCTAAAAGGATTGCAGCATTTTACATTCCAAGCAGTGTATGAAAATTCCAATTTCTCCACATCCTCATCAACACTTATTACTGTCTGTCTTTTTGATTGTAGCCATCTTAGTGGGTATAAAGTGGTATCTCATTGTGATTTTGATTTGCATTTCCCTGATCACTAATGATGTTGAGCATCTTTTCATGTACTTACTGGCCATTTGTGTATCTTCTTTGGAGAAATATCTATTCAAATCATTTCCCACTTTTTAATAGTGTTATTTATTTTTTATTATTGAATTGCAAGAGTTCTTTATGTATTCTGGATCCAACTCTCTTATCGGATATATAATTTACAAATATTTTATCCCATTTTGTGGGTTATTGCTTCTCTTTCTTGATGGTGTCCTTTCAAGCACAAAAGTTTTTAATTTTGATGAAGTCCAACTTATCCATTTTTTTTCTTGTTATTTGTGCTTTTGATATCATACCTAAGAAATCATTGCCTAATCCAAGGCCATGAAGATTTACACCTATGTTTTCTTATAAGCATTTTGTAGTTTTAGCTCTTACATTTAGATCTATGGTGCACTCGAGTTAATTTTTGTGTATGGTGTGAGTTAGCATCCAACTTTATTCTTTTGCGTGTGAATTCCATGCAATTGTCCCACACTATGGGTGGAAAAGACTATTCTTTGCCCCATTGAATTGTCTTGTCACTGTCATCAAAAAATCAATTGACCATAAATGTAAGGGTTTATTTCTGGCCTCTCAGTTCTATTCCATTGATCTAGATGTCTGTCCTTATGCCAGTCCCAAACTGTTGACTTCTATAGCTTTGTAGTAAGTTTTAAAATCTGGAGTGCAAGTCTTTGCTATTCTTTTTCAAGATTGTTTTAGCTATTCTGTGTATCTTACAATTCCTTATGAATTTTAGGATCAGCTTCTCAATCTCTGCAAAGAAGCCAGCTGGGATTTTGATGGATGTTGTGTTGAATTGTAGCTCAATTTGGGGAACATTATTATCTTAACAATATTGTCTTTTTTTTTTTTTTTTGGTGAGCAAGATTGGCCCTGAGCTAATATCTGTTGCCAATCCTCTTCTTTTTGCTTGGGGAAGATTGTCGCTGAGCTAACATCTGTGCCAATCTTCCTCTATTTTTTTGTTTGTGGGATACCGCCACAGCATGGCTTGGTCAGTGGTGTGTAGGTCCATGCCCGGGATCTGAACCTGCCAAACCTGGGCCGCTGAAGCAGAGCACGTGAACTTAATCACCAGACCACTGGGCCAGCCCCAATATTAAGTCTTTTGATCCATGAACATGAGACATCTTTCCATTTATTTAGTTGAATTTCTTTCAAGAATGTTACGTAGTTTTAAGAGTATACGTTTTGCACTTTGTTAAATTTATTGCTAAGTAGTTGATTATTTTTGATGCTATTATACACTATTTCTTTTACATCATCTTTGCTTTTAGAATTATAAAATAAGTTGAGAAGTGGGGGCTGGCCTGGTGGTGCAGCAGTTAAGTGCGCACGCTCCATTTCGGTGGCCCGGGGTTCGAAGTTTCTGATCCCTGGCACGCACCGACGCACCGCTTGTCAAGCCATGGTGTGGCGGCATCCCATATAAAGTGGAGGAAGATGGGCACGGATGTTAGCCCAGGGCCAATCTTCCTTAGCAAAAAAGAGGAGGATTGGCATTGGATGTTAGCTCAGGGCCGATCTTCCTCACAAAAAACAAATAAATAAATAAGTTGGGAAGCTTCCATCTTTTTCTATGCTTTGGAACATTTTATGTAACATGGAACTTTTGATGTTTGATGAACTTGACTGTAAATCTATTTGGGCCAGTTTCCTTTTTCAAGAAAGGATATTTTTTTACCATCTTCTTGTAAATAAATTATAAGAATTTATGGAAAATCATCCTTTGCATCCAGATTTTCAAATTTATTCCTATAAGGACAAGTAAAGAATTCTCAGGGCTGGCCCAGTGGCACAAGCAGTTAAGTGCGTGCGCTCTGCTGCGGCGGCCTGGGGTTTGCCAGTTGGATCCCAGGCATGCACCAACACACCACTTGGCAAGCCATGCTGTGGTGGCGTCCCATATAAAGTGGAAGAAGATGGGCACAGATGTTAGCCCAGGGCCAGTCTTCCTCAGCAAAAAGAGGAGGCTTGGCAGATGTTAGCTCAGGGCCGATCTTCCTCACAAAAAAAAAAAAAAGAATCTCATATTTTTTAAAAAGTCATCTGTCTCTATAGTTATGTCTCTTCCTTATTATCAAGGTTATCTTTATAAGCCTTCTCCCTTTTTCTTGATCACAATTGCCAAAGTTTTGTCTATTTTAACACTCTTTTAAAAGAACAAAATTTGGTTTCTTACTTATCAGTAAATTATATTGATCACTACTCATTTTTCCTAACTTACTAACTTTTGCTTTTCTCTTTATTATTTTTTTCCCATATTTTTGGATTTATTTTGTTGTTCCTTTTCTAACTTTTGAGTTGAAAATATAGTCCATTTATTTTCTGTATTTTCTCATAAGCACAAGTAATGCTACAAATTTTCCCCTAAGACTGCTTTGGCTACATTCCCTAAGTTTAGATGTATATTTCTTTCTTTTTAAAATTAATTTCTTAATAATTTATAATTTCAATTTTGATTTCCTACCTAATCCAAGAATTAATTACAAGCACATACTTTTTTAAATTTCCAAGTAAATTGTTTGTTTTGGCTACCTTCTTTCGTTAATAACTAATTTATTGAATTTTGATCAGAGAATTTGTCCTATATAATTTCTACATTTTAAATTTTGTGGAGATTCTCTTTATGAAATAACATATAACATGTCATGGGTATTTGAAAACAATTAGTATGCTTTGCATTGGGTACAAAGTTTTACATATGTCTATTGGGCCAAACATGTTAATTGCATTATTAAAAATACCTATTCTTTGCTTAACTTTTGTTTACTTTACACATCTATTTCTAAAACAGATGTTACCGTATCCCATTATGACAGCAAATTGTCAATTTTTCCATATTTTTCTTTTCCTTTTTGCTTTATGTGCATTTTGCCAAGTTTTTAGGAATATAAAAGTTCATGACTCATATTCTTGGCTTAATATAACTTTGATCTATATGAACTATTCTTCTTTGTCCTGTTTCATGTGATTCTTCTTGAATTCATTTTTCCTGATAATAATATTGTTACCCCCTACTTTTCAACTAGCAGTTGCTTGTGATAACTTCTTCAATCTCTCATTGTCATTTGACCTTAAATGTGTCATAAATAGCAGCTAGATGAGGTTTTGCAACCACTTTTAATTGAAACCAAAGAGGTTGCCTTTTAATAGAAAAATAGTCACACTTTTTGTGATTACTGATAATTATGTACTTTTTACTTCTTTATTATGATTTAATGTTTTTAATTTACTGTATGATTTCTTGCTGCTCTTTTATCCCTTTTCCTGCCTTTTGTTGGATTGAAAAATGCATGAAATTTCTATTCTTCTAGAAATTACCCATAAAACATTTCAACCTCATTACATACCAATATGATTTAGATATAAATACAATTTTTACTGATTTCTTTATACACCTGTATTTCTTTTATCTTATGTCTTTCTCTTCCTTGGGTTTTTAATTTTTATGGAGTGTGTCATCAATATTGTCTGCGAGAGTAAACTTTCTGAGCTCTTGAATGTTTTGAAAATGCCTTTATTTTGCCTTCCTTCTTGCATATTATTTTGCCTAAATATAGAATTTCAGATTCAAAATCTCAGAATTTTAAAGATATCCCATGGTCTTCAAGAACCCAGTGGTGCCAGTGTTTAAGCATGCAGTTTCCTCTGTCAGTTGATTTCCATCTGTTTTTTCCTTTAGGAGGAAGGAAATGTCTGATCCATTGATGTTACATCCTTATTGTCCAGTGCTGGATTTATTCTTCCCAAAAATATATCTTTTCTGACATTTTTAGGAACTTTTTGATGGCGAAGATGCTGAGTTAGCCATCTTGAGACAACGACTATTCTCTTCTCTTTAAGGATAGTGTAAACCTTGATTATCATTGTTACTTTGAATGACCTGTCATTCAAGTTCCCACTCTAGGTATGTAGGTTTCTGAGGGCAAGATTTTACTTTTAGCCTATGCAAACACTCATAATAATGAATTTTGCTCTAACAGAATTCTATTATTTTCAATGATAAATAAAAGAATTAAATCCTTCTTACCTTATGTTTCAAGCATTTTATTTGTATTACACATTGCTAATATAAGAATTAAGTGCTCATGATAATAAGTCGAGATTTTTACTGACTTTTTCTAACTGACCTAGACACTACAGAGTGTCCAAAAGGTCTAGAAACATAAATAGTGTATTTATTGCACTTTTTCTTGTTTTTTTTGGTGAGGAAGATTTACCCTGAGCTAACATCCACTGGCAATTGTCCTCTTTTTTTTTTTTTTTTGCTTGAGGAAGACTAGCTCTGAGCTAACATCTGTGCCAATCTGCCTCTACTTTGTATATGGGATGCCTCCACAGCATGGCTGATGAGTGGAGTAGGTCCACACCCAGGATCTGAACCCCCAAACCTGGGCCACCGAAGAGGATCGTGTGGAACTTTAACCACTCAGCCACAAGGCGGGCCCCCTATTACACTTTTTCAGAATAAAAAATAGATTGGACTTATTGCTTTAAGTCTAGAGGTAGTTCACCTGAAAAGTTTTCTGGAAGTTGAAGAAAATCATAAGAATATATTATTTGAAAATGTAATTAATATACTTCTAAAAATGAGTTTATCCTTATGCTTCTTGGCTTGTCAGACACCCTGTAAATTATGTCTACTGTTTGCTCCAGCTCTGTGAATCATTTAGGTATATTTATCCACTTTCTGTCACTCAGAGAGTGTGAGAGTGTTTGAGTAGGAGACATTATGAGATTTGGAATCAGACGCCCTGGATCCAAATCTCAGCCGAAGCACTAACTATAAGTTGTGTGAGCCTGAACAAGAGTCTTAACTCCTCTTAGCCTTACCTTCCTTCTACATAAAATTAAGATAATAACAACACCTACTTTATTTACCTTTTATATATATAAACACTCTGGTTTGACTGTTTTTAGCCAGAATGCTTGTATGTGTAGATAACACCACCAGAGTTGTAAGTATCAGAAGTTGAAATATACGTCTACCACAGGGAACAAGGCTTGTTTCTGTTTGGGAGCCGTCACATTGCCAAGTCAACCAACACATCTTAATTTCTAACTGGAGCCAAATTTATTTCTTAATCTTAAATCTGGAGAGGCCGTTATTTATATTTGGAAAAAGGCAACTCATTTTTAGGACAACAATCTGCAGGTCACTTAGCCTCTCCACTTCACATATGGCTCTTATTAAGCTGAAAGTCTGGAATATCAGTCATCATAAACAAAGGAAAAGGTAGGAGAGACTCCAAGGAAACACTTCCCCAGAGGTATCAAATACTGTGAATACAATAAAACCAAAGTAGCAAAAAGATTTTTGTTTTTTACAGCATTTTACTATTTCAAAAGGGCTTTACATAAATTATTTGATTTGATTTTCCTAGTAGGTAGTTCTGGCAAATATTCTTTTTTTCATAATTTACAGATGAAACTGAGGTTCAGAGAGATGATGTTACATCCCTGAAGTCATACACCTGGTAGCCAGTGCCAGTCCTTGGGCCTTTGGTTATTAACACAGATCTGCTCTGATAGAAGCTCTCATAATGGACCTCCATTACCAACTCTCCAAACTAACCGACATCTTCCTTCCGTAGAACATCACCCACACGGAATGCTGCTGCCTGGTTTGCCCCTTGCACCACTATTGTCTCCACGACGTGAAACACACGCTTACCAGGAGTCAGGTGTGTTTGCTCCCAAATCTGTTTATGCTGGTTTTACGTTATTCTAATTATCTAATTCAAATATAATGAAACTGATTAAATGAGTCCAAAAAGAAAGACAGTTGTCATTTCTAGGATAAATAAATTAACTACTTTGGAAAAACTAGATAAAAGTGAATTGCTAAGGAGAATTATAGTCAAGTAAGGTGCAAATGAGACAAATATTGGCGGGGAATAGTCATAAAAATCTAGATGGATTTTTACACTGATTGCTTGAAAAAAATCTATGTTCTTATTTTACTTTAAATAAACAAAAACAAGACACAAACAAATGTATTATAGGTACAATTTATGACACCAGAGAAGTCCAATTAGTAAGCCAATAATCAAAAAAAGGCCTTAGCCCAACATCAAAATATTGTCATATTATATATTTTAATAAAATACAAAACATAATTACCTATCGTTGTTATGAATGTTTGTATTAACTGACTTTTTGGATTAGTTACCCTACTAACAGTTCAATAATACATGATAAAAGAGTGTCTATTGAACTACAGGTTCCAGATTCCTCCCCACAAATCATCAAGTCCCCAGAATCCATGGGTTCTGGTTGGTGGAGAGAGAACCTTGTTCAAGAATCTGCTTTGCCACAGCTTAAAGCAAAATAGAATGTAAAACATTGTTGCTATTTGGTATTGGTGCTACTATTTGGTTTTGGAGACTCCAGCACAGAAAGGTCTCTATTCTGTGATGGGCAGTGGGATGAGGGAGGCAGTTAAATCGCTCTGCAGGGTAAAGTACCAGAAAATTTTCATCTCCCCCTAGTGAATGGTTTTGTTTCCCAAAAAACAGGGAGAGGAGGAGGGGCCAGCAACAGGGCAGCAGGAGGGGTCTCAGGAGAAAGAGGCAATGATGCCTAACGCTGAACTTGAAGTTGATCCCTAGTTTGTGCTGTAGCCTTTTAAGTTATCTCCATTTTTTCCATAAATGTGCTACACACTATAACCCCGTGTTAGTAGTGTTTGCGGGAATAAGGGAGGAGGAGGGATGATTATTTTTGGGTCAAAGAATTCAACCAGTGTAAGAATTTAAAGTAGGAGATGACCAGAAGAATGCAGGCCTCTTGGGAATCCTTGGAAATCACAGGCAGGGCACAGGACAGCCCAGAGTTACGTGAGATGAGACTTGAATCAGTTTATTAACAAAAAGAAAAGGTAATCCCAGAAGACACAGTACTTGGATATGTCTACACGTTTATGGAAATTATGAAGAACAGACTTTCCCTGTTTGGCAAAAGGCAAATTGGGACAGAGTGTACAAAAAAACATTTGCATTGTGTCTACCTTAGAATTAAAGCAAAGTTTCCAAATTTCGTTCTGCAAGGCCTTAACTGTGCTGGAAGTGTTTATTTGTAAAAATACTGTGGTAAAAGGAAGAGCTTAGAAGTCTGTGGACATGTGAATTTAAAGATTATATCCTCTCCAGTTAGGTATTGTTTTTATTCGAGAGATCTGAAAATTGAGTTTCATAATTGTTACTCAGTATAAATCTGTGATAAGTTAATATTGAAATTCCACTGAGGAAAAAGATGCAAAATGCTTTTGTATTTAGGTTCCTTTGGTTATGTGCTCTGATTTTTCATAACTTTATTTAAATCTTTTCTTCCTCCCTTCCTTCCTTCCTTCTCTGCCTCATTCCAGAATGGTTGTAAGTACACTTACAAAGACAGGGAGAAGGGAAAACTGGACACTTACAAACAGGTTTATAAGATTAAAAAGAGAACAGTTTCCCTGGAGTAACACAACTGTTCTTGCTTCTAAAACCAGTTAGGCATTTCTCTGAGGATTCTTATAAACAGACACTGTGATATAAAAAACACATCCTTGACAACATTCTACACGACAGACAACAGTGAGCGCCCTTTGTGCTGTTTCCTTCCCTGTCTCTCAGCACAGGATGATGACATTACTCCACAACACAGTTCAGCAAGACCAGTTCTCAAGATGGTGGGAGCTGGCAGGAGCTAATTAAAATGAAATACACATTCTCAGTTTCTCTGCTGACCTGATTTGATGCAAGATTGGACTCTGGAATATCTAGAGCAATACCCTCGATACCGTTTCAATCAAACTATGGACAAATATTGGGCAGCAATGAACACATTGCTGGAAAAATGAACACATTGCTGGAAAAATGAACACTGTGGGCTCAAATGCCTGCCCTAAAAGTGCATAGTGACTAAATCCAGGAAGGCCCCTGCTGTCGGGCATTCACCTTTTAGTTGCTGGTTCAAGCAGTGGTCTGAGATGTCCAAAAGAAGGAGCCAGGGGTTGGGCAGGCTGGGCAGCAGCTATTTGCCAACCAGCATGAAAGTATTTCAATAATTTACCAACTTGTATGGATACAGTGATGTATACCAGCTGGATGTCAACCCTCCAACATTTACAACCAAATTACAAAAAGCCAAAGAATGTTTATTTGATTTAAGACTTTTTACACTTGAGATTCAGGAAACTCTATTTCTAGTTTCATGGTGACAGTCCAGGTGCAGTGTTTACAAGGCAGACAATAAACAATGCTAAATTTGATCAACTCTTCCCTTTAAAACTCCCGTAGGACACTGTCTGTCATCGTTGTTTATTGCAAAGATGTGATGAGCCCAAGACAGTTAATGGACATCTGTCCTGCCACATGGCCTCTGAAGTTTGAGGAGACACAACGTACTGTCAGTTTGTTTCCAGTGTGTCCTCCTACAACCCACATTGAGCTGGCCCAACTCTGCGGATCATGGTTAGGATAGAAAGCATAAGCCAAGCCACAGACAATGGCAACATGGGGCACTAGGAAAGCACATGGCCAGCTTCTCAGAGTCCTGGGGTTTCCATTCAGGCAACAGTGTTCTCAGGCTAGGGGTAGGTTCAGCTTCATTTAATTGAAAAGCCAAAATAGCAGAGGCTTAAACACGTGGGGTTTCTACTGTCACATAACAAGTCCAGAGACAGGCAGTCCATGGCCCCAGGCTCCCTCTATCATTGTGCCTCACCAGCTGCAGCACATCCACATGGCAAGGTCACCTCATCATCCAAGATGGCTGTTGGACTTCCAGCATTATGTCTGCATTCCCGGCAGCAGCAAGGAAGAAGAAAGAAGAGCAAAACAGGCACTTTTCCAAACTGAGTCAGCTTCCTTTAAGCGATTTTTTGGAAAACCCACTCAATACTTCTGCCTACATCTCATTGGCCACGTCTAGCAAGGAAAGCTGTGAAATGTAGTATAGTCTTCTAGTTGGGCACATTGCAACCCAGAATAAAATTGGGATGCTATTTTACTAAGAAAGAAGGGGAGAATGGACATTAGGTAGCAACCAGCAATCTCTGCCACAAATTCCAGTGAACAAAACAGCAAAACAACAAGAATGGCAACTACATGATTTATTATGTACACCAGACTAACCCAAGTCAGAAGATGAACCCAAAATTCTGCAGCACCAGCTGCTCTTAGCCAAAAGTTTTAACTTTTTAATACAATTTAACTTTTTAATACAAAGCAAATTTTTTCCTTCACAACTTTACCCGTTGACTTGACACTAACTCTTCCCAAAACGTCCCCTAAGGTGGAACAATCTAGGTGACATTTGGCTCCACCTCTTTTTAATATTTTTTTAATTCGTTGATTGTTTTTCTCATCATAATTCCATTAACATAAGGAGCGAGTCCCACTGCCTGGGCAATCAGAAGTGAAGTATCTACAGATCAGCCTTGACTAATTTTTTTCTAAAGATAAGCTGTTGATGTAGATTTTTTTTCTTAAGTGAAGACAGAAATCTGAATTTTCATATGAAATATGACAGCTAATTTACCTTTTTAAAAACAATGGGTGGGCCTCTATTTGACCAAGACCTAAACTCTACTTGGGTCAGTGTCCACTGTGTCTTGGATTTCCTCACTTTTGTTGTCATAAGGATGCAATTCTTTCCACAGAACATCCTGCCTGCCTTGTTCTCCCTTTGCTTATTTTCTTTCCCCTTCCTTCCTTCCTTTCATGTATCTATCCATCTGCCTATCTTTACTAAAGTAACTAATTTCCCTTCAGATCTTGATACCCTTTCCTCCTCCTACAGATTCCTTTTTTGAAATCCTCCTCTGATCAGTACTTCTCTCTCAACATCTAGTTTTAATATCCAACTATAGATTCTCTTTCAAAATCAGTCCTACATTTTAAAATCCATCCCATTTCTTCCCCCGACTCCCTGACTCTCAGGAAGCTCTGAGCTCAAGAAAATGCATGAAAGCATCTATTATGCCTTCTCTAAATCTATAGCAAGAGGCTACAAACCAAGTGCCACTAGCAGTTACTCACTCAGGTGGTATTGCAGGTAACTGATGATGGCAACGGCAATGGACACTCAGCCTCCACGTTAAAGAGACAATAGGAAATAGTAGGTATTGGTGACATAGTCAAGAACCCATCCCTCTTCCAAAGTAGAGCAAATGCTAGTGGCTTTTCTGAATTTTTTTTTAAAGATAAGCTAGAAACTCACCTTCTTAAGAAAATAAATAAATCTAAATTTTCATATAAAATATGACAGCTAATTTACCTTTTTAAAAATAATGGGTGGGTCTATATTTTCAACCTTTGACCTTCAGCACATATTGAATTACTCCCTAATTGATTCAAACATATGTATCTTGTCACAACACCTGGAAGAATGCTAAGCACATTGTCGGCCTGCTTCTCTGGTTGAATAAGCACAAATATATAGAAACGGATTTGTCACAGGGAATTGGCTTATGCAGTTACGAGGGCTGGTTAAGCAGCTTCTGTAAGGCGGTATCTCTGATGCAGAGTCCACAGGGAAGGATGTCAGAAAGGGAAAGTCAGGAAGAGGAGATCCAAGCAAGCTGGAACCCTACAAGCGTGAGATGGAAACCCATGAGAATGGACTGAAACCTATGTCCTTTCTTGAAATTTGGTGCAAGGGTATCTTGCAGAAGCTGAGGTTCTTTTTCACGGAGCTAAAAACACAGACCTGGCTCATGAGTAAGAAAAACTGAAGGAGAATCCAGGGAAGGTAGAGTAATTGCAGGCCCAGATGCTGCTTTATTCCATCAAGGTGAGTCAGCTACGAAAGTGCTTCTTTCCTTCTTCCTCCCAAATCTCACAAGAATAGCCCTCGGGTCCCACCCAGTATGGAGTTAGGTGTATCAATCTGAGTCCTTTGAGAAGCAGACATCAAGACGGGATTAGATGAGCAAGAGGTTTACTGGGGTTAACACATGTGAGGGAAAGAGGATGAAGCCAGAGGAGGTGACGCTGTGACAGAGAGAAGAGAGAATTGAAGAGGAAGAGTCTTAGACTTCAGCACAAGCCTAAGAAAGTTCAGCCAGGCCAATGCAGAGTCTTGAGGAAAGTCGCCCATCAGAGGAGTCCCAGATCTCTCCAGAACAGGCCTGCATTAGGATCCTTGTCACACTCAGTCATTGGCTGAGAGCAGCCAGTGGAAAGCGCGGCCTCAGCGGGATGCAATGTTGAATTCAGTGTGCTGCAGCCAGGGCTCTTGGTCAATTATGCTCACTGAAGCAGGAAATCTGAGTGGCGCATTGTCATATGCCCCACAGTGGGCAACCTATGGATGGATGAGGACCCAAGGTTCTAACCAGAGAGCATGTCTCCATGACTAGCAGACATAAGAAATGCCTGCATAAAACTCACCATTGTCTTCATGGTGGGCACGCTGCTAGGGATGCTGTCCACTACATCACAGTGTCCCCTTTGTGAGGGTCCAGGAAAAACATCTGCTGTGGCTCAGGGTCAGGCAAAGTCATTCCTGCTGCACAACTGGTATGTTTTCACCCTGTAGACATATGGATTTTCTAGCCGGTTTTCTCTTTGCCTTAACCATTAGGAAGTTAAGAACTGGGTTTGGGTCTACCTCTAGCTTTGGGGGCTTTTATTTTTCAACTGTTGTACTTGAAATTTACCTTCTCCAATTCCTTTAGCCACTACTACTGTTCTCTGCAAGTGACCTAAACTCCTTTGTGAAACAAGGCAGGAAATAATCACCTTAAATGAGGCTGGTGCCATTTAGAACTAATAATACTAGATTTTAAATGCTTTAGGTTATTTCTTTTACGATAACTTTACATATAGGTCAAATTCTTTCACTCTAAACCAGGGCTATATAATAGAAATAGTATGCAAGTCACATGCAATTTTAAATTTTTTAGCAGCCACATGTAAAAAAGTAAAAAGAAATTGAGACAATTTTAGTCTTTGAAAGGCCAGTGTATACTTTGTACTTTTGCACATCTCACTTTGGACCAGCTACACTGAAAGTGCTCAATAGCCACATGTGGCTAGTGGTTCCTATATTGGACAGTGCAGGTCTAAACACAAAGGCTATGAATGACTAGAAAGTCAGAAGAATTTTAAAGATAATAATTACAATTGTATCTAACATAGTTGGCTTTGATTGAAGATTTCTGAGCCCCTGGGTGTTTCTGATGCAAACACTAGGTCTAAGAAAGGATGAGTTCTCCTGACAAGGGTAATGACCATGAAAACCCTAAGATTTCTGGATTTTTTTTTTAACTTCTCTATGTTTGTTATTTTTTTCTTCACTGGCCCACCCTTAGCTCCTTCTGAGAAACAACGTAATATAAAATGGCTATGGACATCTAGTAAGAAAGCAAGAAAACAGAAATAGAGATGCATTTTGTTTATTCTGCACTTCATCTAGAGTAGTATCAAAAATTACTTTAAAGCATGCTTATAAAGTTATAAGACCAAAGAACAGCAACCATTGTGGCTGTAATCAACAAATGAACCACAAAAAAATTTTTGATTCTCCTTGTTTAGGAATCAGATCTAAAACTTTACACCTTAGTTTGGATAAGAAAGGTGTTATTCATTTAAATCAGGACTAGAAGATCAAAACTGTAGTTAGATTCCTGAAAGTTAAGAACTTGATTTTTTTAGGCAAATTATTTGACCTATGAAAGCCTCCATTTCTACATCTGTTAAATAGAGTAATAACTACATCATAGAACGGTTACAAAGATTAATAATATTGTGTGTAAGCCTTATAACAGGCAAGTAGTAAGCACTCAATAAATGGTACCTATCATCACTGTTAATCACAAATTATTAAATCCAGGTATTCTTAACCTGGGGTCTGCAGATCCTTGGTTCATGGATAAAACTGCAGGATTGGGGGAATTCCTAAAATTGGATGGGGAAAAAAGATTACATCCCCATTTCCTCTAACCTCTAAGCAAAATTTAGCGTCTCCTCCATTATAAATGCTGGCATTATCACAGTAGTATTAGGATCTGTCACTTTGCACCATGGATAGAAGCCATGGATATTTTCATATTACATTTCTGGTGTTACAGACATCTCAAAATATCTTTTATCACCTTTTTGAAATTCTGGTAGTTATTAGATCTACTGCTAGATCTTGTTAATTAATGCATTAGTAAAGAAGCAATACTATGTTATCAATGTATTGTTTTTAATTTTAATATGATTGGTTTCTTTTGTAATCTTACATGTTTTATTTTTTGCACTTAAAGTATTATTCTGAGAAGGGGTCCATAGGCTTCACAAGACTGCCTTGGCACCAATAAAAAGGTTAAGAATCCCTAAATTTTACTCTATCTCTGCTTCCAGAAAGCCAACCAAGCTTGACAAGTGAGCACCTGTTTGGGTGAGCCCATTCCCGAAGTCTCAGGTTTGTTTTTCTGTGTGTAGCTTGACAGAAAGATTACAGTTCTGGTACCTGAGTGTATATCAATTAACCTATTCGCTAAGCTCACCTTCCACTTATAACTGACGCCTATTCTGTTCAAAGTTCTGTGTTCAAGTTGACAGGCTGGTTTTCTGGTATGTTCCGTTGACACACACCTGGCCCCACTGGACGCCAGGCCGCTGGGGAAGCTGGGCAGTGGTTCTGAAGCGTGGTTCCAGACCAGCAGCATCTGCATCTCCTGGCAGCTTGTGAGATTTGCAAATTCTCCGGTCATAGCCCAGACCTCCTGAAACAAACTCTGGGGTCTATCAAGCTGTGTTTTATGCAGTCCTCCGGGAGATGCACGCCGGAATTTGAGAACCACCGCGCTTGGGAATCGAAGGGGGACCCAACCCTTGGCAAGAGGCGCCCACCTCGAACATTGGTGGAAACTAACATGGCTCCTGCAACGGAGCGGGGTTCAGGGGGGACTGGAATTTCGATGCAGAAAGTGCTGCGGGACGGCCGACGAGTCGAAAGCCAGGGCTAGGGGGCTTGTTTTGCTCCTGCACCCCGATTTCACTTACATTACCCCGAGCCCCGAGGGTGACTGATGGAGATTATCCCCCCAGCACCGACTCCTCGGCGCCGCCACCGTAGGTGAGTGAAGGGGAGTCAAGGGAGAGCCCGCGAGCGCACAGAGCAGACAGCCCTAGACCTGTGGCCTCTGGCCGGACGGACCTCAGCTCCCTGGACCCTTCCCAGCCCGGCTGTCCGGCGCTGGAGGGCGCACTCCCTGCTGGGAATTGAGGTCGCGGAAGCCCGCCAGCCCCCGGCTTTCCGGGCAATGTCGCCTCGGGAAAACTACAAGTCCCAGGTTGCCTGGCGCGGGAGGGTCACGTGGGAGGGGCGGCGGGCGCGGCTAAATAGTCTCCGTCGGCCATTTTGTGGGAGAAGCTGCAGCGCCGCCTCTTGTTTCGCGTCCTCGCATCCGTCGCCGCCGCCTCTTCCTCCGCCTCCTCCTTCGCCTCTTCCTGCCTCCTCCCGGCTTCCGCCGCCGCCGCCGCTCCAGCCGAATCCCAACCCCCGGGCGAAGCGTTGCCTTATTTATTTCCGTTTTCTCGCCACTACAGCCTCCTGACACTGTGATCCGGGCGGGCCCCGCAGGAATTTTATCCCCTCTCCGGCCTCACACTAGTATCGCATGTCCACTATCCAGAACCTCCAATCTTTCGGTAAGATCCGATCGCCGCTGCCCCTCCCTTCCCCCGCGCATCGGCCGGCTGCCCGCCCTCGCCGGCCGCCCGCCCCGACCACCGCCCCGACGGGCCCCCTTCTGCCCTCCCCGCACCCCGAGTGGGGCTTTGTCTCGTTGCCCAGAAAATGGCGACTGGCCCCCTGGCGACCCCCTCCCCGAAGACGGCCGCAGACCCCGGCCCCTCCTCTCGGAGCCCAGGCCGCCCCTGCCCGGACTTTGACCCGGCCCCCGCCTCGCTTCTGCCCCTTGACACCCCTGCGCCCCCGTTGCCGGACCTGCCCTGCTGCTCCGAGGGGCCGTCGGGCTGGGGGGGTCGGAGATCGGCATCCATTAGTAGTCGAAGCTGTTTTTAAGCAGCTCGGGGGGGAATTAAGTGAAAGAAGCGGATACAGGCCTCTGATCTGTCACAGGGCAGCCGGCCGGTGTTCTCTGCTTGCGTGGTAATTTGTGAAATTACGCCTCTTGATAGATACGGATGGATAGATTTGTTTTTACTTTTTGCAAGGCCAGGTTGCGGTTAAGTGATTGGGGTGGGCACATTTGAATGTTGTTGTCATCAGAATGTAATCGAGATGACGCACATTTTTATAGGTGGCTATAAAATTAAGGTTCTAAAATCTTTTATTAGAGAGGTATGTTCGACGGTAATAATATCTACCTATAACAACGTTTTTCTGCTCAAATATCAATGGACATACTTGCTTAAATTTTTCTCTTTTTGTGAGAGTACCTTGGAGGTTTTATCAGTACCCTACCCCCACCCCATCCTCAAAAGAAGCAGAGGCACTAGAACCTTCTTAGCTGACTGTCTAGATTGTAGTTTATCGTCTATCTGGAAATTATTTACTAAAAGATATTTTCCTGCTTTGAAATTTTTTGTATCCCTTTGCAGACCCCTTTGCTGATGCAACTAAGGGTGACGACTTACTCCCGGCAGGGACTGAGGATTACATTCATATAAGAATCCAGCAACGGAACGGCAGAAAGACGCTGACTACTGTTCAGGGCATTGCTGATGATTATGACAAAAAGAAACTTGTGAAGGCTTTCAAAAAGGTAAAGGTGTTAGAAAGAAGAGATTAAAATATAGTTATTGATGCACATCTCTGAATAGGATTGTGGTTTACGCCTTTGCTTGACTGTATCAGTGTGGGTGAAAATGATTGGACCCAAGAAGGCTGTGTCCATTCTCTTAATTAACACCCAGGTATTTATGGCTGGTTTCCCATCTGAAAATAAGATTTACATGGCTTTCAAACAAAATGTGAAATATTTAGTACCTGATGTTCCAAATAAAATCATTTCCTTTATATGACTTGCTGATTCATTTTTAAATTAATTTGAGAGTGTTGGGGGTTACAGGAGACAAAACCTGCTTCTTAAATGTAATCAGGGCTACTGAAATAGTTAATTTTAGTCTTATGGTGAAAGTAGAGCCTCATTGCATTTGCCTCAGTTATGTTGAACATTTATATACTTCTCTAGAAATTTGCCTGTAATGGTACTGTGATTGAACATCCCGAGTACGGAGAGGTTATTCAGCTTCAAGGTGACCAGAGAAAAAACATTTGCCAGTTTCTCTTGGAGGTGAGTGATTAAGTTGCTCCTAAAATTGTATTTACCAGCACTGTGAATTATTTCCTACTTAGTAAAAAATCATCTGAATGAAGTAAATTAGTTGAGTGAAATACCAAGTTGGTACTTAATTTTGAAGGGAGTAGGACCTTTATCCGGTTTGTTTTGTCGTTAGAATGACCTGATCATCCTGTATCTACAAAGAGTGTTTTCTCATATGTCAAGGTGTTCAAATGTGTGTTAAATTTTTTGTTATTAACAGTTAATGCCACAAATAATAGTGTTGCAACAAGCTATTAACAATGATTCTTTTTAGTAACTACTCCATGTTTTCTTAGGGATGACTTTATATACTCCTTAGAGTGATTCTGCTAAATTAAATTTTATTTTGCAGGTTGGCATTGTGAAGGAGGAACAGCTTAAGGTTCATGGATTCTAAAATGAACCTAAATACGTGGAGAATTTCTTGAATATTTTTGTTCTCTAAACGCAGTTTGGCTGCCTTGTGAAATGATTCTCTGCAGTAAATGGACTTTTCATTTATTTAATCATTCAAACTTCCATTCACATCTGCATGATTCCAGAAGACATGGGGTATGTAGGCTAGTAACACATAAGAAAATTGCAGTAAGATGGTAACACAACCCCGTATTCATCTTAACATGTTTCCAATGGAAAATATTTTGTTTTGAGTGTTAATTTGTTTATAGTTCAGTTTATTACTTTTCACTTGATTAAATGTATTTTGTTGTATTAAACCATGTACGTTGCAGCTTAACAATAAAAAAAAATCTGTGAATCCGTTTGTGAGCCATTAGGTTCCCAAATCTAAGCAAGTAAGATAACACATGTATTTTGTCTTCATAATTGGAGTTCTCATTCTGCAAGTATTCTTTCTAATTACCTTCAGCTGCTGTTAAACCCAAAGCTAGAGGAGAACCTTTGTTAATATGTAGCTTGTGTTCTTCATTTACTGACTTAAAAATAAGAATAGAAACAAGAGTATAAACTCAACCAGAGCCAAGAATTTGTCAGAATGTAGTGTTAAGTATTAGCACATTGAATTCTTTTATATGTTTTTATTGGTTATGTTACTGGGCTGCCAGCATAAGTCTGTCCCTAAGTGCCAGATAATACAGTAGGCTCCTGACATAAAATAAATTTAGTCACAGACACTGCCCTGCAAGTGTGGGTGGATGGTAGCACTGTCTTATAGATAGAAGATAGTGGGTTCAGGTTAACTTCACTAGAGTGCCAGAAAGTGACAGAGTTAGGGTGCCAGCCCAGGGCTTCCAGCCAGAAAAGCCATGTTCTGTCACATCATGGTTTTGGTGTGTGTTCCACTAAAGGAATTGAAAGCCACAAGTGATAATGCATGGGGGTTGGGGGTGGTATGAGAAATAATATGATTTGCAGTTCTTATGAGATTTCTGCAGTTAATTTTGAGTTCCAGACTTCTGCTTTTTATTGAGTAATTATTCAGTTATACCAGCCATGTCATTAAAACCATTTAGCCAAGACAAATGCACCTACAGGTGCACACTTTAAGTTAATGCAGTGAGGTAATGATGAGGGGAGACATGTCTCACTTGAGTCACTACATTCTGTACCAGGTAAACCCTTGCCCCTATTTTGACGATAGTGCTTTTGGAAAAACAAAATCAGCCCCCACCGAGTTTACCTCTGAAAGACACTTAAGTAACAAGTTTTGTTATTTTCTCACCCCATCCTAACTCCAATCAAGAAAGACTGGGACTGGGGCCGGCCCCATGGCTTGGCGGTTAAGTGGTGCGCTCCGCTACTGGTGGCCCCGGTTCGGATCCCGAGTGCGCACCAACGTACTGCTCCGGCCATGCTGAGGCTGCGTCCCACGTACAGCAACTAGAAGGATGTGCAACTATGACGTACAACTATCTGCCGGGGCTTTGGGGAAAAAGAGGAGGATTGGTGATAGAGGTTAGCTCAGAGCCAGTCTTCCTCAGCAAGAAGAGGAGGATTGGCATGGATGTTAGCTCAGGGCTGATCTTCCTCATAAAAGAAAAAAAAAAAAAAGATTGGGACTGTTAAGTGAGTACACCAGAATATAGTGCCAAATTTGGTAAGGTCATTTCTGAAAAACATCAATATAATTTGACCAAGAAGATCAAGAGGTTTGGGAGAATTTTCCAACTTATTGGGAAATCCTCACTTTTCTCTCTGTAATGTTTTGTCATGATTCTGCCTCTTGTTGAGAGATACTGTGCGAACAGTTTATGAAAGTGATGAAGAAACTGACATTAACATGCGCATTCAAGTGTTGCCTCATCATCTACTGAGAACCAAGCTAATGCCCAGAAAAGAATTGTCTATTAAGAGAGATTGAACAAAGAAGGTAGAGGGGCAAGGGAAGCTTCATAGATGGGGGAAAAAAGGCCCTTCATCTTGGCACCCACAGATAAGCTCTCAGTCACTGCATCATGTCAGGCTGCTCCCACTGGATGAGACCAAAAGCCTTGAGCAAAACTCGATTTTGTGAGGAGCTCCTTTTCTGATCCTCCCTTCAGCCTGTGAGCCCCAGCCATCGGATTGGACTTGTCAACTGTAGGGCAGGCTCCATCCTTAGAGTAAGAAGAGAGCGTGTACCCTTTCCTTCTTTCTTGTCTTTGAGCAATGCAGTGGAAATGACATAATTAAGAATATCTACAGATTTCTTCAATTTTACTGAAATTGGTCAAAGGATCGAGTTGGAACATCACCCTCATGCGGGAAAGCTATCTGACTGGGAGCTTTGGAGGTGCCTGAGAGCGTGGGAGCAGGGCTAACTGCTCTTGTCTGCTTCCATGTCAAAAAGGGACTATGCGGTGTTGTGTACTTGAGGCAGGAAAATAAATTATGTCTTACAAATGCAACAAAAACTAGCTGAACTGAGCCTCCCATGTGGTAAGGTTTTGATGTATCGTTTCTTTAGTGGTCTGTACTTCCAGGGTGCAAAATGAAAAATGTCAAGTAGAGGACAAGTAGATTTGGCCCTGAACCTCTAGACTTGGCAAAGGACTTGGTGAAGCTGTTAGGACATTGATTGACCTTTGGTTGAGGCACAACCTGGAGTCAAGTGCTACTCGTAATGATGTCCTCTGCCCTTCGGTCTTGGCCCATGTGAGGCTGAGGAAAGCCTGAGGAAGCAGCCTGCTGTACCTGCTTAGGAACTTAAGTAATAGCAACTGTCTTCTGAACCATCCTAGAAAGGAGGCAGCTCTGATCATATGGAAGGAACAGTTCTAGTCCCAGTCGGGGTGGCGGTTAACCAAAGTAACTTGAGAAGTACAGAATGGTAACAGACCTGTGTGCTACCTGTCACCAGCCGGGCTCCAGCTAAAGAAATGGGTAGTTACAGCTCAGGAAACATCAACCTCATTAGATTGCCCATGCAGACGTGTTCCTTTGGGCCTGTGCGGATTCTCTGTACCAAGCCAGAATTCCATGTGGGGAGGAAACAAGGGAGGCATCGCCCTGCCGTAACTAAACCCAAGGGAATCCTCATTTGTGGCAGACTGCAACCAGCTACCCCCACTTGACAGCCAGGTGACATTGCGCTGGTCTAGGATCAAGGGGCCAGGTGAATCAGCTACAATTAAGCAGGAGCAAAGCCATGTAAAGGGCCTTCAGTATTGACAGCCTCTTTCATGTGGCTGTGCAGGCATTTAACTTCTTTTTTATCTGGATAATGGAAGCTTGGAAAAAGAAGAGTCATGAGAGGAATGGCTGTATATCTTCACTCCTGGAAAACCATTCAGAGTAGAATTCGTACCAGTAGAGGAGGGAATGCCAAAATGTCCTCAGATGTTCCTAATCCAGGCATTATCGTGTTAGATGATAGGCCTGTGGGGAGTCTCTGACCTATACGGAGAACTGAAACGGCAATTTAAACTCAGCATTGGCTGTGAGGATGCCAGTGTGGGTCAGGTGGCTCCCCAGGTAGTTCATCAGTTGGATTTTGAACCAGCAGGGGCAACAGTAGATCTGCCATGGTCTGTGGCTGTGCTCCCAGTGAACTGAGGGCACGGTCTGAATCTTGGTGGCCCCTTCATCTCAAAGTAGTGAACAACCTACAGACATTTTTCCATGCAAAAAGCAGTTACATAGAGATAGGCGCCATTCATTCAAGGCACAAGAGGGGACTAAAGTTCAAAGCCAAAATCCCCTACAGGGCATCTAAGTGATCTGGCCCCCAAGCTGGATTTCAGCTACAGCCCTCTGCTCTAGCCTAGGAGTTATGAAGGGCCTGCCCAAAAGGAGGCTGGCTGTAACCCCCAGGTTTTTCTCCCTGTGTCTTTCACCCATGTGCCCAGGCCCCACCTCCTGAGTCCATTGGGCAAGGAATAACATACAGTCTGGAGAGTGGAGATGGAATCAGAAACTACCTCAATCTGTGTCAAGCATGACAAATTCTGTGGGGAAGATGTCAAGGATTGGGAAAGAGGTATAATCCTTTGAAGTAGGAGAAAGGCCCATCCACTCCCTGGTCACAAATGTTCACTCTGAGTGCTTCATTGCCATTGACTTGTTAAAAACTCAGGAAACATTAGCCTGATATTCAGATTAGACTACAGGAACCATTAGCAATCTTGGTAGACCAAGGTTGTTGAACTGAAACAGCATAGGGTACCCAAGGAGTGACTGACTATTAAAGAAGGAAGGATGGGGAGGGGGAGTTGGAGGGAATGAATGGGGCAAGTATGTAGTCCTTTCACTCCCCCTTGTGGCCACTTAAAACGCTTGATAGTTGGCAGTTCACAGTAAATTATGGGAGGTTTCAGTTGTTGCAGGCATCATTAAGGCACCAGCTGACGGGTTTCCTTTTGTCATCCCTCAAATGTTATGCAGAAATTGATCTAGCCAGTCCTTTAGTATTGCAATCCACAAAAATCTACTGCAATTTGCTTTTACCTGGGAGAGACAAGAAAACGCTTTTACGGTCTTGCCCTGGGGATGCATGTAGCCACCTCACCTGCTATCTCCCACAATGTTATTAGAAGGAATTTAATTCAAAAGTAAACAGAGACATCTGTTTATGGCCTCCAGAAAATGGGTGATTAAGCTAAAGAACAATTGAGACTCCTCCTAAATTGTCACCTGTTGAACACAATCTGGGGTTTTACACATACACGTACACGCAACCTAAATATATTGTGTTCTTAATTTAAATCTCTGTCTTAGACAATACACAGGTTAGTGTGCCTTTTTGTCTACTGGAGGCACACCCACGTAGAGGGTCACTTGTCTGGGAAAAGTCGTGACTGGATTCCTTAAAAGCCCACAATACATGATGCCATTCCATTAGGCCTGAAGAACCCAGAACAGGACTCACTTGGAAGACCAGTCGTTAGTAATATACTCACTTGGAGAGCCTCTGGAAGCTCTCACCTTCACAAGAAGGGGCGGCCTCATGAGAGCCCAGTGGTAACCTGGGAATCGCAGTTCAGAAATTTGATTCTACATGAGCCGACGTCAGCATCACGAGTGAGCGCCTGACCAGGGAATCCCCCCAGAGAGGTATTGGGAGCTATTACTTCAGAAAATTTACTATCTCAAACAACAGGTCCTTTGATCCTTTCCACATTTTAACCAAGCATTGTCCTTCATTTTCTAGCTTCCCTGGCAATAAAAGTAAAAATGACTAACCTCTTTTCAACATTTGTAACCTAGAGCTCTGAGTGCTGTTCATGTACCAGCATGTAATTCACACAGACTCCATGACACAGCATAGACGCCCAGGCCCATCATCATCATTACCTCCTTGCAAATACTCTCGTCTCCTTTGATCCTCTCTCCTTCCCTTGTCCTCATTTGTCAAGACCTAACCCTTGTTAAACTCAACCACTGACTCCATACCTGCACAGAACAGCTGACGGTGGCTAGAGGAAAATAATGGTTTTTCTCCCTTTCCCTTCACCCCCATCATCCATCTTGCACAGCTGAAGGCTTTGCCTCATCCATCACTGAGATATTTCAAGCTCCCTCACTTTTCCACCTCCAGATCTTCCCATCTAAGGCAATGCGTGCATGCTCTCCGTCTTCTTTCCTGTTTGTAATGGATGAAGGGTACTTGCTCCCATCAAAACCATCCCCTCCCTTTGTGTCCTGGGTACTGTACCCTCTTCTCCATGAATTACCACTGTAATTACCCTCTTTTTTCTGAATCTTCAATTTCTTCCTCTCTATTGGATTCTTTTCATCACATAGAAATATCCTCTAATATCTCCCATCTTTCAGACAGAAGAAAAGAAAACTTCTCTTGATCTCGTATCCCCTTAAGCTAACTAAACAGCCTGCTTAACATCCATTTGGATGTATAACAAGCATCTCAAAATTAACGTGACTGAAGTAGAAACATTGACTCCATCCTCCACCCCACCTCTACCTCCATCTAGCCTCTTTTCCCAGTCTGCCTCATCTAAGTAGATCACACCGCCATCCACAAATAGCTCAAGCCCCAAATTTTATCATCTTTGAATCTTGCCTTTATTGTGTATACTCCCATCCAATGTATTCAGGTCTTATTGTTTCTATTTGCAAAATATGTCTATATCCATCCTTCCCTCCCCACCCCCGCATCTCCTGACTAGTCCATCCCGGTTCAAGCCATCATTGTCTTTCCCTGGACTATTGCGGTAGCCCCCAAACTGGTCTTCTTGTATCCATTGACCACACAGAAGCCTGAGGATTCTTTATAAAATTCAAATGAGATTATGTCAGTTCTCTGCACAAAATCTTCTAAAGGCTTCCCGCTGCGCTTAATATTAATTCCAGACGTATTACAGTGGCTTACAGGATCCCAGGCCTGTTCCCTGCCTGCCTTCTGCTCTTGCTGTCTACCCCTTGACTCCTCACTATGATTCCAGACACGCTGGTCTCCTACCTTAGTGCATCTGCACTCTGTGTTCACTTTGCCCGGGATGCCCTGCCCACTCTCCATCTCCCTTCTTGTCACTCAGTTTCAGCTCAAACCTCAAGGAGGCCATCCCTGACCACCAAGTCTAAATAGGCCCCCACCATCCATTGCTAACAAAGCAGCTTGTATTTTATTTTCTTCATAATACTTATCTTTATCCACAAATATCTTGTTCATTATTCATTTTTGCTGGTTTACTTTCCATCTCCCCACCACTAATATGTAAGGTACGCGAGAGACACTTGTAGAAGAGGCTGTCAGCGCCTCCCCCATATCCCCTCGGCACTCACCATTCCCCTGCATGTTCACTGGATGCTCCAACTGCGAGCATCTGTGACCTTTGCTTGAGGGCTTTCTCTGGCCACAGGAGCATACTGGGCCTACACAGGGCAGGATGGAAGTACCAGGGGAGTTAACACCTGCCCCCCACTCTCTTCCAGAGGAGCCCTCAACCAATGACTGATGGAAGTTGGCATATAAGTATCCCAGATCCCTTACTCTCAGGTGGGAAAACTTGGGAGCATGTTCTATACTGGCTTCCAGAATTCCCCAGCAAGCTTAGACATTAGTTGCCCATAATGATAATCTGTCAATAAAGTGCCCTTTATTGGCTTCCTTCCATTTCCTGTCTCATTTCCCCATACCTCTACCAGTGCTTTCCGAGATCACCTCTCAAATAAACCACTTGCACTTATATCCTTACCACAGACTTCTGGGGAACCCAACCAAGGACACTTCTGTATCTCTCACCCCCAGTGCTTAGAACAGGGTCTGGAACACAGTGGATGCTCAATAAAGATCTGTTGAACAGATGACTAAATTTCCCTTCCTCTGACTTCCACTCAACCTTTGGGAAATTCTAATATAATTATCATATAATGTAGCTGTGGATCATTCTCAATTTTGAAGGCATTTGGTACCTGTGCATCCCTGAAATGAAAAATGGCTAAGATTTTTGTCATAGGATTGTTTGAACACTATTATTTCTGGCAAACCATCTCCTTACCCCTTCTCTCTTCCATGCTATCTCCCCCAGAATGTGGGAAGAGGAAAGAAATTCAGTTCCAGGAGAAAGAAAGCTGGCAGAATGCCCAGCAGAGGCGTATCCTACCACGGCCTTGGAAAGACCTGGGTTCTAGGCCCCTTTGCCATTTGTCGACGTTATCCTAGTGCCCTAGCCTGCCCAGATGCTGGGTGAGACTTAGTTATCTTCCTATCACAATCCTTCTATGTTGCAATGGACATCTATTGGGGAAAAGATTGGATTATTTAGTTGAAGATGTTGGGAAATTTGGCTAAATGAAGAAAAAATTTGGTCCCTAGTTCATACCATAAACAATGGTGAATTGCAAATGAATTAAAGACCTAATTGTGAAAGGCAAAAATATAAAGGTAATCAAAGAAATCTAGTAGGATATATTGTGACTTTGAGATGGAAAAGGAGTTTTTTTAATTGTAGTAAAATATACCTAAGATAAAATTTACCATCCTAACCATTTCTAAGTGTACAGTTCAGTGGCATTAACACTTCACATTATTGTGCTACCGTCACCACCACCCATCCACAGAATGCTTTTCGTCTTGCAAAACTGAAACTCTGTACCCATTAAACGATAACTCCCAATTCCTCCCTCCCCTCACCCCTGGTAATCACCATTTTACTTTCTATCTCCATGAATTTGACTATTCTAAGTACCCTATATAAGAGGAATCAGATAGTATTTTTCCTTTTGTGATTGACTTATTTTACCTGGCGTAATGTCCTTAGGGTTCATTCATGTTGTAGCATGTGTCAGAATTTCTTTCCTTTTTAAACCCGAATAACAAATATTCCATTGTATGTACAGTCTACATTTTGTTTATCCATTCATCCATTGATGGACACTTGGGTTTCTTCCACCTTCTGGCTATTGTGAACAACGCTGCTCTGAATATGGGGAAAAGGAATTTTTTAACAGGACCCCAAAACACAAACTATGAGGCGACAAATTAATGATTTGGACTCCATTAAAATTAAAGACTTCTTGGTGATGGATGTTAACTAGACTTGTTGGGGTGATCATTTTACAATATATACAAATATTGAATCATTTTGTTGTACACCTGAAACTAATATAATGTTATATGTCAATTATATCTAAAAAAAATTTTTTAAAGACTTCTGTTCTATTGAAAACACACTAGAAAGTTAACAGACAATGAGAAAAGATATTACAATGCCTAAAGCCTATAAAAGATTTAGAGCTAGTTTCTAGACTATAAAAGGAACTCTTGCAAATCGGCAAGAAAAGCCGTTGCTACGTGAGAATGACTTTTTTTCCCACAAGACTCATTGGAGAAAACCCTCCAAAAAGGTTTTCTCCACCTTTTTCCTAAATGTTCAATAGCCTCCATCTTTAAAAATTAATTGATTTGGCAAAATTTTTAAATTTCTGTTTTGCAAAAGCCAAATAAAATAAAATCTAAAACAATAAACAAAGTTTAGAGACAAAAACAAGGTGATACACGTTATTATCAACGTGTATCAGAGTTATTACCCTTTTTTGCAAATCAATTTTTGAAAAATATGTACATATCATATCTTTCAAAAAAGAAATTAGCCTTTAGCTATACTTTGAGGGAAGACAGTTTCACATTTTGAGCTATTAGAACTGCAGATCATTAAGTGAAAGATTAAACTATTTTATTATTATCTCTGTAATGTTTGGTTTTTGCAGATCTTTTGGGAAACTCAGAAAATCCAGAAAAGCTCAAAGAAAAAATAAAAGTTGCCTGTTATTCCACTATGCAGGGAAACACTGTTATCATTTTAGTATATAACCTGATCGCTTTTTTTCTTGATATAATGATTTTTATAATGAAGGTAGGATTAGTTTGTCCATTATCTTTCATAAGCCATTTTGTGGGTTTTTCTCTCTCAGTAACTATTTCCCACATCATTAATTATTCTTCCTCCAGTGGTTGATAGCCCTTGTTCCCTCGGACCTTGCTTCCAGACTGAGGTGTGGAAATTCGGGGTGTGGAAGCCAAACTTCGGAGCCAGGCAGACTTGGGTTTGAATCCCAGGTGTTCCTCAGAACTGTGGGACCTAGTACAAGTCACTGAGCCTCTCAGAGGTTCAACTGGGCATACTAGTCCCTCTCTCCCAGGGTGGGGCGAGAAGCTAAGGGATCTCATTCACGTAGGGTACAAAGTCAACCACCCTCCCGTCTCCCCTGCCTTCCTTCTGAGTGTCATTGGTTGCGGCTGGGAGAGCAGGTTAGCAAACAGTGGTCAGGAAGGGCCAAAGTGGCATTGTTTTGGCCAAGACCCGCACGACAGGAGCCCTCACTCTTTCAAGGGTCGGGAGGAGCATCAGGGAATGCAGAACAGAAAGAGCTCAAAAGAAGTCAGAAAAGCTGTTCTAAAAGGGTGAGCCCGTTGGGACTGGCAGGAGTAGGAAGAAGGAGGGGTCCCACCAGGAGAGAGGGTGGGGGCAGCCTGGAGCCTGCCAGGATTTTCCCTGCCCCTTTAGCAGCAGCAAACAGGAGTTGGCCACATTCTCTGGGCCAGGCAGTGAGCTAGAAGATCATGCGGCGAATGTGACCGTGTCCTTGCCTCCGCATCCGAAACACACAGTCTGGCTGGGCTGGAAGACCAGTGGAAGAGGCAAGTTTCTTTAAAAGGTTTTTAACTATCACACTAAAGAGTATGAGTGTGTCCATGTTTTGTAGCCTTAGGCAGGGCCCGGCAGTTTAGGCTCCAGGAACCCATCTGTGTAAATCCTTGAACAGGCTTATCCTTGAACAGGAAGGTATTCAATTTGAGTGGCATGGAGAATTGCTCAGGAATGGAATCAGTGAAAAACAGGCTCAGAAAAGAGGGAGAAACACATTGGGTCCCAAAGAAACATCGTGGCAAGGTATAGAGTTCCTCCCCAGCCCACTGATTCCTACCCTACAGAAACTTCTTTCACTCCCCCAGCCACCGAGCCTCACAGAAAAGCGCTGGGCTGATCATGTTCCTTCACACCCACATTCATCCAGGCCCCTGCCACATTGTCTATTTTTAACAGTTTTATTGAGATATAATTTACATACCATAAAATTCAACCATATAAAGTGTCGAAACCAGTGGGGTTTCGGTACATTCACAAATTTCTGCAACCATCACCATAATCAATTTTAGAACATTTTCATTATGCCCAAAAGAAACTCCCTATCCATTAGCAGTCATTCCCCATTTGTATGTTTTCCTTTGGAGTGTTTTTAGTTTTTCGGTCCATTTTTAGTTAATTTTTGTGTACTGGTGTAAGGTAGGGATCTAAACTCATTCTTCTACATATGAATATCCAGTTGTTTCAGCATCATTTGTTGAAGGGATTTTTCTTTCCCCCACTGAATAGTCTTTGCACCCTTGTTGAAAATCAATTGCCATAAGTGAGAGTTTATTTCTGGACTCTCAATTCTATTCCACTGACCTATATATCTATCCTTATGCCAAAACCACACTGTCTTAATTACTGTAGCTTTACGGTAAGTTTCAAAATCAGGAAGTGTGAGTCCTCCAAATTTGTTCTTCTTTTTCAAGATTGTTTGGCTATTCAAGGTCCCTTAAATTTCAACTAGTTATGAAGTGTCACTGTGCCTCCCATATGGGATGCTCTGTCCTATGCACAGGTCTCTCTCAGGGACATTGTAGGGAGAGCTTGATTCCAGGGCGACTGAATGCCCTAACCATCTTCCTGGCTCATAGCCTCCCAGTCTCATCTTTATAATGAAGGGTAGCAGAATATGCCATCCTAAAATATGCTACTTTGTTGTTTTTTATTTATTTATTATTTTTGTGTGTGTGTGAGGAAGATCAGCCCTGAGCTAACATCCATGCTAATCCTCCTCTTTTTTTTTGCTGAGGAAGACCGGCTCTGAGCTAACATCTATTGCCAATCCTCCTCCTTTTTTTTCCCCCAAAGCCCCAGAAGATAGTTGTATGTCATAGCTGCACATCCTTCTAGTTGCTGTATGTGGGACACGGCCTCAGCATGGCCGGAGAAGCGGTGCGTCGGTGGGCGCCCGGGATCCGAACCTGGGCCGCCAGTAGTGGAGTGCGAGCACTTAACTGCTAAGCCACGGGGCCGGCCCCTAAAATATGCTACTTTGGCATAAGGATTATTTCGAGCTAAAGGCAATTGAGAAGAAGCAGATACAAGAAAAGCTCTCTGCCCTCCTCCTGTTGCCTAAAAGCAGGCATAAATTTGTAATGGTGCCCCCCATCCCCTCTCTACCAGGAAGGACAGAAGTTAAGTTAATTACAAGAGGCAACTCTAGACCCTTAGCCTGGAGACTGGACCAGAGGAGTCTACATAACCTTACCAACAAGCCCTTTGCTTATTGGTTTCCACATATATTTGCCTTCCCACAATTTGCTGCCCCTAGAAGCTCAAGGTCCTCTTCCTTTTCCTTGTCACTTTTCTAAAAAATTATTGTTCTTTGCTAAGTTGCTACATGGGCCCAAGTTCAACCATCCCTTTGAGTTACTCATCACTGAGCACTCCCAAGTGTATGCGAGATGCACATGTTAATAAACTTTGGTTCTCTCATTAGTCTGTCTTTCATCAGTCTAATTTACGCACCCCCAGTGGAGAACCTAGGAGAGTAGAAGAAAACGTTAAGTTTTTCCTTCCCTGCAACATCAATACCTTCAACTATGTAACCCGGCACTGCCACTCACTGGGCTTCTGAAAGCCCAGCCTGGGCGGAGCCAGAAGCCTCATCCCCAAATGCCTGAGGGCAGAGCAGCTCCAGGATAAACCCCAGTAAACTGTGTGTCACAGAGATTCTCATAGTGATTAGTTTTCCCTCTGCTAGGAAAAAGAGAGAATTTATTTTGAAAATGTTGTTTTCTTTTGCTTGTTTTCCTTGCCAGCAGTCTCCAAATCTAAGTTCCTTGATGGTAATTTAGTGTGGGGGTTGGCAAATTTTTCTGTAAATATTGATAGTAAATATTTTAGGCTCGCAGGCTATATCGACTACTCAACTCTGCTATCGAAGCAGGAAAGCTGCCCCAGATTATGGTCAAAGAATGGCTGTGGCTGTGTTTCCATAAAACTTTCTTATGGACGTTAAAATTTCAATTTCATTTTTTTCATACTTTTCACATGTCACAAAATACTACTCTTCTTTTGGCTTTATCATCAACCATTTAGAAATGGAAAAATCATTCTTTCTTAACTTACTGGTCATGGAAAAACAACCGACAGGCTGGGTTTGGCCCGAGGTCCGTAGTTTGTGGATCCTAATCTAATGTGACACCGTGTTGACTGAAATGAAAAGTCCAGGTGCTATTAGTGAAGGAATTTATTCAATAATCAGCATGAGGAGTTTGAACCCCAGGAAAACAGTTCAGCAGAGCACTCTGGTGCCACTGCTCCGAGACTGTGAGTGTAAGCGCAGCTTACATCTCTTTCACAAACGGTGCACGTGCAGGGAAGAGGAAAAGGAAAAAAAAACTTACAACTAGAGTTCATATATGTTAAAAAAAAAAAGGGGGATAGAGTCCATCTGGGCTTTTCTCTAGATTATACATTGAAGGTAACATAAGCAAGAATGTCTTGTTTATATATCAAAGAAGTTCAGAGATGCTGACGTTATCCGTGTGTGGAGAAAGGCAAGGACCAGGGACGTTAATTATTCCCTCAATCTCCAACAAATGCAGCTGGGAAATGTGGGAGCAAGTTACTCCTTTATCTTGTCCAGCTGGCATCTTCAGTCATGAGGTGTGGGGTTGCAAGGTCATTTTGACACAGGCTGAAGATGGCCTGCAAGGCTGCTTCACGGTACAGCATGGATTTTTATTGTACCGATTTAAAAGCCTATGCAGTTTGCTTGCTAGATTTGCCTGTTAGACCAGGGAGAGCGGTCCCAAAAATCTATCCACAAGAGGAATCCTGATGCTTAAGGAAATCACACTGAACCAAGAAACTTTGGTTAGCAGCTCATTCTGACTAAAACGGCATTTGCAGAACCACAGTTCTCCCTAAGGTGCAGCAGGTTTTTACCTGAAGCCCCTAAAAGTAAAAAGTCGTAGCCCAGTAACAATGGATGAAAGCCTATTTAAAGAAGTGTTTCCAAAACAGGCAGGAGAGGGAGACCTGGGTAAGAAGCCACTTGGCTCCCAAGGCCTTGGGGATTTCCCCACACATAGTCAGGGCCGTGTTAGTGCCTACGTCTAAGACTAAATTTGCATCCATGGATTCACCCAGAGTCACAGAGCACATCCCCGCTCAATTTGGAGAGGGAAAGGAAAAAATAAACAGCGTGTAGAGCTGCCTTTTTGGCACAGGCAATGTTGATGTCACTAAGACTTTTTGTCAAAGGCCTAGATTCTGTCCTGGCCCTGCTGTCAACTTGCTCTGCGACCAGGAGAGGCTCGACAGCCCGAGTGCCCAGCCAAAATCCTGGCACTACCTCCTTCTGGCTATGCGATGTTCGGTTGTTACTCTATGTCCCAAATCTCCATTTCCTAATCTATAAAATGGAGATGATGATGATAACCTCAGGGACTCATTGTGGGTATGACTTGCACAGTACTTGGCACATGGTAAGCATTTAAAAAATGTCAGCTTTCATTATTATCTATCAAATGAGACAATGTTGGTCATCGTAACTGTATGGAAACCAATAAGGTACATGATGTGAAAATGTAGAAGAGTGAGGTCTAAAGCAGAATTTCAGTGGTCTCTTTACAAGCAAGGCCTGCAGAGTCCTGGGGACTGAATAAATGGATGAGGTCTGGGGCAGGGCTCAGAAGCCTGGTTTATGGTCACCTTAGAGACCAAAGTGAGCTTTGACCTTGAGCTGGCTAATCTCTGTAGCGTTGTAGTTATGGCTCCTCTTTTATTCTTATTTGCACCTTTCGTCTTTTTTTCTTGATCAATATTGCCAGAGGCTTATCAGTTTTTCATTATTTTTAAAAAACCAACTTCTTTGGCTTTCTTGACCCTCCCTATTACAAGTTTATTTTCTGTTTCATTAATATCTGCCTTTATCTTTATTATTTTCTTCCTTCTACTTTCTTTGTTCTTTTTTTGGTTCTATCTTTTTTTTTAACTTCTAAAGTTAGATGCTTAGCTCATTAACTTTTATCTTCTCTTCTTTTTGACTATAAGCATTTAAGGATGTAAATTTCCCTTGTGCAGCCCAGAGGTTTTGATGTTTAGAATTTTCATTATCATTCACTGAGAAATGTTTTCTAGTTTCTGTTAAATGTGCTGAAATGTTTTCTAGTTTCCGTTAAATGTGGTGATCTCCACTCCTTGGGGAGCTCTGTGGTCTACCTGCCCTGCCCAAATCTGCAGACATAGGCACCTGCTCACAGCATCCTCCTCAACCTGGTTCATCTTCCCTGCTTGGGTCAAACTCTCTTCAAATATTGTATTTGGAAATATCAGGTGTTAACTTATTTCCTTGAAGATAGCACTTTTTCACTTTCTCATTCTCTTTGTTACAATGTGGCCAGGATGTCTTTACTCTGCCTTATTTAACCACAAATCCCCCGGTGTATTTTGTAATTTGACTAGTTGAAAAAAAAAAAAAAAAAAAATCATAGATGCAGTACCCACATATGGGCAATAGATGGTGGTATTTACCCAATTAAGGCCGGCCCTTGATGATTGCTTATAGTACTTAATCTAATTTCTGTCGCTTGCATTTGAGTTTGTTTTAGAGAAAAGACCCAAAAGTCAGAAGAGATAGAGAGGTTATATGATACTGGCTAAACTCTCATATGCTCCAGGCACTCAAGAAAAAAATGTAACAAATAAAAACTTTGGTTTAAAATGTGCAGAGAAACGTCCCTCTGGTGACTTCTTGTTCCAGAAGTCCAGGAGAGGAAGAACATTTGCTTCCTGGTGTCCTGACGTCCAAGTGAGCTGCTCAGCCAGTCCCTGGAGATGGTTCCCTTGGTGCAGTCACCTGGCTGACTTGTTTTGGATTGCAAATGAGCAGTCCTCCCAAAATACACTTTCGAGGGTTAAAAAGGTTAGATTGTCTTTAGTTGGGGACAATTTCCCACCAGAGTGAAATTGGATGTGCAAGTGACGGTATCTGAGGAAGGGCATCTGCCTTTGAATGATTAGACCTTTCCAAGGTATGAATACCCCCATGTTTGCGTTCTCTCTCTCTCTCTCTCTGTCACATGACCTCTGCTGGAACCACAGCCTCCTGAGTGCTGCTTGAGTTTAATGCAATTAAGAATCACCTGGTGTCCCACTTCTGGATATGTATGCAAAGGAAATGAAATCACTCTCTTAAAGAGATATCTGCACCCCCATATTCACTGGAGCATTATGCACAATAGCCAAGATATGGAAAAAACCTAAGTGTCCATCAATGGATGAATGGATAAAGAAAATGTGATATATATATACAATGGAATATTATTCAGCTATAAGAAGGAAATCCTGCCATTTGTGACAACATGGATGGACTTTGAAGACATTATGTTAAATGGTATAAGTCAGATAGAGAAAGAAAAATACAGTATGATCCCACTTATATGTGGAATCTGAAAAAGCTGAATTTATAGAACCAGGAAGAATGGTGGTTGCCGGGGCTGAGGGGTAAGGGAAATGGGGAGATGCTGGTCAAAGGGTACAAACTTCCAGTTATAAGATGAATAAGTTCTGGGAATCTAAGGTACAGCATGGTGACTGTAGTTAACAATGCTGTGCTGTATACTTGAAGGTTGCTGTGAGAGCAGAGCTTTAACATTTTCACCTCCACGACAACAAAATGGTAATTATGTGAGGTGAAAGATGTGCTAACCAACCTGACTGTGGTAAACATTTCATAACACATATGTGTATCAAATCATTAAGTTGTACACTTTAAACGGACACAATGTTATATGTCAATTACATCTCAGAAAAGCTGGGAGGAAAAGAATCACCAAGTGATTTCATTAAAATGCAGATGTTGACTCAGGAGGTTCTGCATTTCTAACAAGCTCCCAAGTGATGCGGGTCTGCCAGCCACCCTTTGAGTGGCAAGGGTTCATGGCAGTGGTATAATGACAGGAGTCAGTGTGGCGGCTTCAGGGAAGCTCCAGGATTTAGCATCAGAAGCTCTGCATTCAAATCCAGGCTCCACCACCTTCCAGCTGTGTGAACTGGTCAAGCCAGCTAACCTCTGACAGCCTCAGTTTCCTCAGCAGTAACTTAGGGATAATTACTGTTAGTGACATAACGGCTACTATCGGGGAGAAATGAAGTGATGTGAGTATGGCACCAAACTCAATGCCTGGCCATAGAAGAGGTCATGCTTTTAGGAAATGTAAGACTTATGCATAAGACCATAATGTGAATACTGATGTAGAACACCCTGGGCCACTTATAGTTTGTCATGGAAATGACCTATGGAATCATTTTCCAAACCCACCTGATCATTTGAACGACCTGGGACACAGTGAAAAATGCAAACTCTTGAGACCCATCATCTCCCAGATCCTGAGTCAGAATCTCTGAGGAGGAGAGGGACTTACGTTTTAACAAGTGCTCAGCAGGATTCTTGAGATGAGGCAAATTTGAAACATTAGCATACAGAATATAAAAATATGAAAAAACCTGCCTCTACTCTAGGAACTAGGGAAATATACCCTCCATCTGCCTGAAATGGCAGCATTTTTCTATGGGCTTTCAGAAAGATGGGGTCAAAAGAAGCTAAGAAAGACAGCCCCTACCCTCTAGTGAAAGACAGATGAGGAAGGGAGTGGAGGAGACCCGTCACCAGACAGCCCACAAACGCCTTAACTCGGAGGGACGGGAGCAGGCCTGGGACAGGCCTCCAGGCTTCCATCCGAGGACCAGTGCACTCCCGTGCTCTCCCAGAAGGCAGGGCTTCCTGCTTGGCTGCAGGGAGACCACTGCACCCCATTCCTTTCTGGGGGCTGCTGCTTCTCCCAGGAGGATGAGCAGAGGGAGGCAAATCAGGAACACGGAGATATTACAATGTTGTGCAGGACATTTTATCATTATCATATCAAAATTTAATATAAGAATTCCTTTCCCCCGTAGCAATTCCACTTCTTGGAATTTATGCCACGGAGAGAACCAGACAATGGGACAAAGCTGAATGCATTCAGATGTTCAACGCACCATTGTTTGTAAAACTGAAAAGTTTGAAACCATCAACAGGAGTCTGAATTGTTAAATACATTCGAACCAAGGAGAATTTAGGCAGGCCAAGAGTGGGAGGCGGCAAGCTTCAGAAAGAGGGCTCAGCAGACACCGAGTGCTCCCGTGAGTGAGTGGCTGACCAGCGTGATGAGAGCACAGGGCGCCAGGGGAGTGAGGTTGGAGAGGTGGGCAGATCAGACAGGGCCTCGCAGACCACAGCGAGAAGCATGAATGTCATTCTGAGGCACTGCTGTATTTTAAGCAGGGGAGCAGCCTGAGCCGTTTATCGTAAGAAGCTGACGGTGGCTGCTCTGCAGAGAGGAACGTGGGGGAAGCAGGAGTGGAGCTGAGGAGGTCCACTTGAGGCTACTCCAATGGTCCAGGTAGGAGATGGTGGCAAAGAGGCAGGGAAGTGGGTGCATTAGAGACTTGTTTGGGGGATGTAACTAACAGGACTTGCCGTTGTCTCGGATGTAAGTGGCAAGGAAAAGATGACTCCCGGGATCCAATCTTTAGAAACTGATGAGAAATCTTGAGAAACTCAGTGTCTGGAAGTGACATTACTGAAACGAGGAAGGCCGGGGTATAGGCACAGGATTGAGGAATGGAAACGAGAATTCAGTTTGAATATGTTATGGTTTTAGAAGGCTTAAAGACATCCAATTGGAGATGTAAGCGGGTAGTTGGATTTATAAGTCTGGAGCTCAGAGAAGACATAAATTCAGGGGCATTAGCCTATGAATATGTTTAAAGCCATGGAATGAATGAGATTTTTAGAGAGAGAATGTATAGAAAAGCAAGCCCAGAAGAATCCAGAGGGGACACCAAAAATGCTAGTTTCAAAGAAGTATATGTAGTGTGACATCATTTTGTTTAAAACTTAAAAAATTAAAATTATATCTTAGTATATACACAGAAAAAATCTGCATGAATGTTGACCAGATTGTTCATAGTGATTATCTCTGGATGGTTGGTTGGGGGGCCTTTCACTTTCTCCATTATATGTTTCTGTTGCATTTGAATTTTTATAAAGAGCATTTTTATAACTTTTGTACTGAGAGAAAAATAATAAATAGAGTTGTTTTAAATGATAGCGCCCATTATTGGTGAGGATGCTGTGAAGCGGGCACATGTGTCCTCTTTGGAGAAAGTGTAAATTGGTACAACTTTCTGGAATGAAACTTGAATGAATTTCATTTGAATGAAATTACATGTCAAGGGCCTTAAAATATTCAGATCTTTCCACTTGCAGGTACTTTTCTTACAGAAATCATCAGAGGTGGGTGGTAGGAACCATGGAAACGTTTTGATAATTTTAAGATGATGATTTGGCCATGAGCCCATGAGTCCCATAAATGCCCCAAATTTGGCTGGGTCTAGCCATCCCTTATCCCCATAAGCCCACTGAGCGAGCTGTGTAGACAAGGAACGAGGAACACGCAGGGCCCTAAATTACCGCTTGATCACTCTCCACTGTGCCTGCACCTCCCCCTGTAGATCTCCAGGGAGCCTGGCTCTTTGTCCATGGCCCCAGGGAAGTTTCCTTCTCTCAACTCCAGCTTCTGGAGGGACCTGTGAGATGGAGAGATGGCCAAGTCCACCCTGAGAAGACAAGCTTTCCCTGCATGGTTGAGAGAATATCAGAGAGAGGGGACATGCTCGAAGTCACCAACTTTCAACAGGTTTGGTACCATGGAATGTCACCCTCCACCCCAACCACCAAGAAACGCTTATTATTAGACTATAGCAGAGGCTGACTCACCCTGATTCAAACACACTTGAAGCTTCAGGGCGCTCACCCATCCAGGCCTCCTCCAGGTCCCTGAGCCTAGATTTGTGTTCATACGTTTTATTTTTCTTTTCTTAAAGAGTGTCTCTAAAATTGCATAAGCATCAGGTCCCTCCCTGCAGACTGGGGATGTTCCTGCTTTTGGAAATTTGAGCTGGGAAATGGGGAAATAATCAAACGGTTAGTGGCAGACACTGCAGCTTTCTGAAAGGAGGGACGTGAGAGGCTCTGAGGAGAGCAGGAGCAGTGGGCAAGCCGGAGATTTGTCTAAGCTGGAATTATGAGACATCAGTAAGCAGGGAGGGTGAAAATGAGGGTGAAGATGCCTCCTGGGGCTGTGCCAAGGAGCAAACGAGTAAATGAGATGATGTGTATAAAGGTCTGAGCGTGTGCTCAGCACAGTGAGTACTTGCTAAACTTTATTATTATTATGATTATCATCGTTGATGTTACCATGAAGATCTGCAGACTCCATTTGCTGAGGTCCCTGGGGCTGCTGTGAGTCCAGTTTCAGTCACTCTACAGCCCAAAGGTCCAGGGCCAGTGTGTGATGAGGCTGGCACCTGAACCTAGAGCGTGGATTTTCTGATCTTCCAGTGATTTCTCTGATCACTGGAAGCTTGGCACTGGATGGAAAAGCTGGCTTATCAGTTCCAGTTAAAACTATGGAATAGTTTTCTCTGTTCTCTAATTAATTTTCCAGGAAATGAGGGTTGAGGTAGGTGAAGGGAGAGGTGCATGTTCACTGATGATGGAATCAAGGTGATCTGGAAGAGGATGTCTCTCTGACGCAGAGGCTTTCCATGGAGCTCATGTTTGGAGTCTTGTTGGGGAGGATGGGGGTAGAGGGAAAGAGGAGGTGGAGAGGGGACACTGAGTTCTGCTGCCCTTTAGCCCAGCGGTTTGGACAGTCATCCCTGTGGCATCTTTTTGCTTGGCTTCCACGTACTGGTGGAGGTAACTTCCCTGTTTTCTTAAGTTTGTTTACTAAGTAAGTTCCTGTTGGTCCTTTTGGTAATTCTGTCTCGCACTGCAAATAATTCAGTTGGCTTTCGGCAGTTTGTGAGAGTGTGGGCAGCACAAACCAGTTCCCCTGGGCCTGGATCTGCTCTGGGAGAGTTCGAAGCTGCAGAACTGAGTATACCCCCGAGGTTGTGGGTGGAAGCTGAAGGAATTGCCCCCCACCCCCATGCCCACACGCACAGCTGGAAGGCCATTTGGCAAAAATGCTCATTGACACCCATGAGAGTCAGGTCTAGCCCCAAGAAACCTTTTCCATCTGATATTTCAAAGATGGCTGCTTGAGGGCCCAGGATGGGGAGTCTGGAAGTCAGCGCACCCAATCTAATTATAAGCCTGAGAAACCACTCTGCATTTGCTACCCCAGACTCCCCACACTGGCTGTCTGTGTTTTTACCACCATATTCCTCAAGTTCTTTTTATCCCCTTTGCAAGAGAGAAAGAAAGGTGTCCCACAGAACAGCCGGAGGACACACGAGACTGGGAGGGAGGTCCCACGTCACTGGGAGTGCTTGTACTGCCCTTTTGGACCCTCACCTACACTAAATACCCAAGAGGAAGCAGGCCTCTCCATCTTCAGTGGAGTCTCACCTTTAAGTAAACTTGAATTCACTCACGCCTTGTCCCTGCGGTCCCATGCTGCTGGGAATCAGCATCACGGTGACCTGGACTCAGGCCAGGGCCTCTCAGAACACCCAGAGGCATCACTGAGAAAAAATAGATTTTCCTGGCCATTAAATCCAATGCTCCACTCAGGAAGCCAATGAGAGGACTCCCAAAGGATGCTCGGAGCTTCCTAGGGTAGGGAAGAGATACTTTCAGTAAATGCGCCCACCCCAACACACACACACACTTGAACAAATTGGGATTATGCAATTACCCATTTAAATTCTTCTTGTTTCCAATGGAAGTCATCAGGATGAGGATGAGGAAAGCAAGAGCTTCCAACCACTCACACGTACGAAGTGCTAACTTGATGCCAGGCACTGTGGGGAAATGAGATGAGATCAGCTGTCAGCAGACACTGCCAGTGCCCCATCCACTGTGCAACTGGAGATCACCTACATTTCCTACACTAGGCTTCCTACCCTAGACCCCTGCCTCTCTCTGACTGAGGGTCTCCTCTGGCTGTGGAGCAAGGGGCATGTGAACAGGACAGTCTTGAATTGCTACTGAGTAATGCTCCGAGGAGGGGATCCAATGAGGTACAGAAGCTGGTGGATAAATACCCCAGTTTCCTCACCTCTTGTTCTACTTAGTCTCTCAGAGGATCCCCAGCAAGAAGGAGCCCCAGCTCCCTGCCCTGGCCTCCTGCTCATTAATTCACCCTGTAGTGGGATTCTTTCTTTTCTGACTAACTGCTCCCCTCCCTCACCAGGCTTTTTGGAATCACTTTTCAAATACACTACTTACACCAAATCCTAGTCTCAACTCTGCCTGTGGAGGAACTCAAACTAAGCCTCAATTTTACTCTTAACTTCAGTAATGATGACATTTCCAAGTTAGATTTACTAAAAGTGACCAGCTCAAACTCAGGTATCTACAGGCCAAAGCCAATGAGTGGAGAAGCCAAGAGGAGCCCGAGGGGTCCTGGAGAGCCTGTGTCCTCTCTCGGAGGTAGCTCTACTCTACTCAAAAGACTGTTGCCACGCAATAAGGTGAGCCCAGTATTGCTTGATCTTCTAATTTTTAAAGAGAAGCTGAAATTCTGCATTTTTATATGTTAGAGTCAATTCAAAAATTTAAAACAGTATGAAGCCAAGAGAAACCTATTTGTGGACTAGAGCCCACCCACAGTCCCCCAGTTTGTGACCTCTGGTTCCACTGGATTTGTCAGTCAGGCACTGGTGACCTTTTCCAAGGCAGTTTAAATTGAGTGGTGAGGCCAGAGGCATATTTTGAAGAGTTGAGAAAAGAATTGGAGGTGAGAAAACAGAAAAAGGCAGTGTTGATGGTTCTTTCCAGAACAGAGAGAGAGCAGTAGTTCTTGAGGTCAAAGAAGTGTTTTAGTTTTTACAGTTTGGGCACTTGAGAATGTTTGCACACAGAAAGGAAAGATTTAGTAACAAAGAAGAGCAAGGTAGGGTGAACAATTGGGCAAAATCCCTCAAATGAAGGTGAGAATGGATGCAAGAGTGCCAGCTGTGGGGTTGGCCTTCAACACGAAAAAGCCCATCATTCTCTGAGATAGGGGTGGCAGGAGTGGGGGGACTGTGATACGATACACCCTAGAGTAAAGACATTCTGAAGTACCCAAGGCACAGTGACTCATTGCTTTACAAATAACATTTATTAGATATTTTTATGATCTAAATACGAAACTGATAACATACTTACTGTGGAAATGTTGGAAATGCAGAAAAGCATAAAGAAGACAATAAAAATTTCCCACTATCCCACAACCTAGAGATAATTATTGTTAATATTTTGCATCTATACCTTTTTCCTTCAAACTGGAATTATACTGTATATCTTGTTTTTCAATCTGATTTTTTTTTTTACTTCACAGCATATCATGAACATTTTCCCATACCATTAGATATTCTTTTGAGATACGGCTAGTTATAGTCAAGTTGTATTTTCCATGGATGCTGGCACCAGCATATATGGCATCCCACATGCTTTTCCTACAGTGTGACATTGACGTGCCTCCATCAAGAGGCGGGGTCTTTGTTTCCTCCCTTTGAACTTGGCCAGACTTTCGTAACTGCCACAATAAATAGGATGTGGCATAGTTGATGCTGTGTGACTTTCATGTCTAAGTCATAAAAGGCAGTATGGCTTCTGCCTGGCTCTCTTTCTTTCTTTTCAGCCTTGGAATCAAGCCACCATATCATGAGGAAGTCCAAGCTACATGGAAAGGCCGCGTGTGAATGTTCCAGCTGCCATACCCAGTTGGGCCTCTAGCTGATTATGTGTCGCCAATATGTGAGCAAAGAAGCCTTTAGATGATTCCAGCCTTTAAGTTCTCCAGCTGAGGCTCCAGACATCATGGAGCAGAGATAAGCCATCTCTACTCTGTCCTGTCTGAATTCCTGACCACAGAAACCATGGGAGATAATAAATGATACTGTTAGATGACTAAAACAGTATTGCATTGCATGAATATATAATTCCTCTTTCTTGAGCCTTAGGTCATCTCCAATTCTTCTTTATTATAGGTAACGCTTAAATGAGCCTCCATATAGCTAATTCTTTGCCTAATTAATCATCTATTTCCTAAGAATGAATTTATAGAAGTGCAGTAACTAGGTCAAAGGCTATGATCATTTTAACAGCTTTGGAAACACACCGCTAAGTTGCTTTCTGGAATGATTGAGTCAATTTACTTTCCTGACAATAGTGTATGAGAGTATGTGAAAGCATCAGTGAGTTATTCTTAGTCACCACCCTCCAGCAACTTCACATTTCTTTTCCTCAAACTGTCATCCCCACCTCTGTTGGTCACTTTTTGAGGTATATAATTCTGGAGTTCAGCAACAGATTAGAGAATGCCATGTTGGGACTTGCTCAAGGCAAGGAGTGGATGGGAACTGCTGACGGTGGGGCCATGGGACCCAGCTATTTTGCTCAAAACGGGGGGTCCTGGGCAGGCTCCCTAGGTTGACCACACCACAGACCAGAGGATCCTCCTGCCCTGATTGGGTGGAGCCTGGGACAGCAGGCAATATGTCTGCCCCTGCCCTGCTCCTCAATGGAGTTCATAATAGAGGCAGGAATATCCTTTCCTGTTACTTTGTTGTTGTTGAGATGAAATTTACATAACATAAAATTAACCATTTTAAAGTGATAAATTCAGTAGCACTTAGTAAAATTCACAACGTTGTGCAATGACCACCTCTATCTAGTTCCAAAACATTTTCATTGTCCCAAAAGGAAACCCCATTCCCACTAAGCAATTTTCCTCATGCCCCTCCCCCCAGTCCCTGGCAACCACCAATTTGTTTTCTGTCTCTATAGATTTTTCTTTCTGAGTATTCCATGTAAATAGAATCATGCAGTGTGTGACCTTTTGTGTCTGACTTCTTTCACTTAGCGTAATGTTTTTGAGGTCCATCCACATTGTAGCATGTATCAGTACTTCATTCCTTTTTATAGCTGAATAATATTCCATTGTATGGCTATACCACAATTTGTTTATCCTTTCACAGATATTTGGGTTGTTTCTTTCTTGTTCTTTTTTACCAAGATATGTGTGTTGGAACTTGCCCCATGAATATAGTCATTCCTTATCACTTCTCTGGCTGAATTCTTCACAGGTTCTTTGACTCAATTATAGAGGAGTATTCATCACTCTATAACTCACCTCTAAAAACCACTTAATTCCTTATTGAAGCCCTCCTTTAACCTGACTTAGAATCAATTTCTCCCATTTACTTTCAAATCAAAACAAAAATCTTTCCACAGAGTCTATCAGGCAACTCAAATATTTTTTTTGATAGAATAGGCTTTAAAAGAAGGTATTCAAATAGAGTTGAAGCAAGCCATAGTGTTCTAGCAGGTATTTCTGATTTAGCTGGAGAAGTTGGGCCAAATAAATGTTTACTGGACTCTCCTTTGTCCTTCCACATGATTTGACAAATTAAGCACTCAACTAAAAAGGGAAAAGAAACCAGTCATTTGAGTGTCAGAGCAAAGATGCCAAAGAAAGAATCAGTGGCACTGTCTCTACCCAGTCTGTTTTCCCACCGAAGCTGCAATGCTGGACTCTCGTTGTGATGTGAGATGGACATGGTGCACAGTGGATGTGACTTTGATTACCCTTCTTGTATAGAGCTAACCTGCTGCTGCCCCATTCTTCATGTTCAGTTGTTGGATCCATGTGGGAACTCAAGGAGGCCATGACTGACACATCAGAATTAAGAGCTTTTGGCTAATTCATTTATTCCCTCTGAAGATCTACTCTAACGGAGGGATAGATGTACTGGGCTCCACTGGGTTATCTTACTCAGAAAAAGTTCATAAAAACATTTTTATGGCCAAATATTACTGACTAGTTCTAGGTTTTGTTGTTAATGGTTGAATATCAACTGTCAACATCTTGATCTATTGAAGAATTTAAACCCAAATCTATCTAAACAATATGGCTCCTACTCCTTCTCCACATTAAATACTAGGAAAGTTGCTGTAAGATTCTGTTCAATATTTCCTGGTCCCAGGGGTCAAGTAGAGTATTCTGATCCAGACGAGGGTTTTCAGGTACTGATCAAAGATACAGAGATCAGCAGATAAGATGCCTGAGGACATATACCACCCCTGGATGAGCATCTCTCAATTGGCAATAAAAATCAGACGGTTTCATAGGTAAGCTATCTTCTCTCATCCCCTGCTGTTTGGGATATAGGATATTATAGGAGTGAGGCCAGGTTGAAAACGAAGATATTTTGCCATATAAGTAGAAGCATATATTAGTAGTCCAGACTGTTTTGGTCATATGTGCCAGAAACACAGCACTAATTAACTTAAGCATAAGAAGACAATTTATTGGTTCATTAAACTAAAGATTCATGGTTATAGCGTTCTTCAATCACAGCTGAATCTAGGAGCTCAAACTGTGTCATCCATTCTAGCTTCCTCAGTATTCTCTTCACTGTTAGGCAGTGGCTGGGGTGAAGTCAGCTCCATCTGAACCAAAGATGGACTGGAGTAATTCCCCAGAATAAAAGTGCCAATTTCAAGGTAGACAAGAATAAAAGACTACACAAGAGGTCATAAAAGTGACCTTCATGAATCTTGCCTTGAGGTATCACATTGCCTGATTCCCTGATGCCTCTTGAGCATCTACAATGGGCGAAGCATTGTACTAAGTGCTAGGAATACACTGATGAGCAAAAAAGACATTCTCTTTGCCTTTATACAGTTTGCATTTTAAAGTCAATATGCTTTTTTACAGCTCCAGCCAGATTAGTCCCTGTCTTCTTCATGAATCGCCACACAATAGCTGATGGGAGAAGTGTCATAGGCCAGAGCCTGAGACAAGGATTGAGTACATATGATTTATGGAGGGAGTGTTCTTAGGAGAAAGATGAGGGAAGGAAACAGGATGGAGTAGGGGGAGGAGATAAGAAAGAAAGGAGTCTCAGCTGGAGTCAGCTTCAGCCTGATCCCATGGGAAGCTCTGGAGCTTGAAGTGAACTATAGAGTTGGCCACAGCTTGAGGCAAGGGGGACAGTCTTTTGTACCCCCCTGTCAGTCACTCCTTGGCTGTTGGTTGTCCTGGGTGGGCTGGGGGTGTAATATTCCAGGCCAGATGGCTCCTGTCCTTCCAGAGCAACTCTCTGAAGGGGGCAGCTGTGAGTCAATAGCCACCAACACTCCCAGCTGCTGGGGTTGGGTCCGCTGGCCAGGTGAAGGCATCTGGGTGGGACAGTGGCAGTGTCCATACAGAGAGGACTGTTGATTATATTTTCCATTGTGTAATGTGTAATGCCTATCTATGTATTGGAGAGTAGCTTTTATTCAATTAGTTACTCAGTTATTCAATTAGTTAAGTGATATGACCAAAGAGCAAAATGATAGTAATAATAATAAGGGGAGATGAATTAAAACTCCCTTTGAACCTTTCTTAGGACCTTGATGTTTCTTTTAGGGAAAATAATAATAACAGTAAAATTAAGACAGTACTGTAAGCTGAGTTTTTCTCAAAAATGCCCAGGGTATTGAGGGAATTTAAGAGAATGAAGTTGAATAATGTAAATTGTTCTTGGCAGCTGGAGAGTGCCAAACCTACCAGGAAATCTTTGCTTCCTAAAAATGGAAACACTGACTCATATAGTCAGGACAATTACAGCCATTAATCATTTGTAACTGAAAACTTGTAACAGAACAAAATGGGAGTTGAAAACTCCAAATCTAATTTGTTGGTAATGGACAAAAGATGATGTCTGTTGGGACATCTACTGCAGATAAACAATGAACAGTATTGGTCAAAATCTTATGCTTTCTTCAATTTAAAATGACTTTGCTCATTAGGAATTGCAGCTTCATTAACTGCAAAATCTTTACAGGCATTGAGGAGATGTAGAACCATCAATTACTTGCTTAGAAAGAGAACTCGAAGCCCTGGGAGCCCAGAGTCAGCAGTCATACTGTGGTCAGGGCTGGGGATTGGAGGCCTGAACCCACTGTGAGAAATGGCCCAGCTAGGTTTTTTGTCTTGAGTAACTGAAATGAACACACACCCCACTCCCCCTACACACACAGAGCTTACTGTCTATATTAACGTGACTTTACCATTCCATTGTATTCATCAGTGTAACTTCGTCATGCCAGGAGACTCCTGCCCAGGAAAGTAACTTGAAAGTTCATTACATGAACCTCCTGAAAGATACACCAATGCTTATTATAAGAAGCATCAACAGACAGCTTACTCCCTAAGATTCTTTGAATTCCTCACCTCAAAATCATCGCCTTGCTCTTTCCACCTATTCTAAACCAATATGTCATGATCTTCACCCAATCCTAATCAAGCATCTCAGTGAAAGACCCCCTTTAAATAAAACTTCCAATTCTCAATAAAATCCAGCTTTGCTTTTGCCCCTTGAAGACACAGCCACAGCTCTGTTGTGGTGGTGTTCTCCCTTACCACAGTGGGCAATCAACTTAGCATTGTCTTATCAATAGGTTGTGTTACTAATATTTAGGGCGCTTGTATTTGACAGTGTTTAATAGCTGCAGCTTTTCTCTGGTACAAATTTTAGTGCTTGCTTCTTTCATCCTCAATCGCTTACTCCAGGGCCATTTCTTAAGTCCCTGTCTTTAACATCATGTTGTTTTTCCATCAAACTCTAAGCTCCCTCAAAGAAAACAACAGGGATATGAATAAATTTTAAGAATAGGTAGAAAAATTACATAAGTGAACTCTTTATGCACTTAACATTAAAGCTTTGAAATATGTAAAACAAAAATGATAGAAATGCAAAGATAAATGGACAAATCCACAATCTTTATGACAAAATTAAAAATATCAGAAATTCACAGAGTAGCTACAAATTGATAAGAATATAGAATATTTGAATAACAATTAACAGTATACATTAAATGTTATACCCTCAAAACAAATAATGTATTTCCTCTCGTTGATTCAGTTTCTACACTTAGCCTCCATGACCCCATTCTCTCAGTTTTCCTTCCACTTCAGTGATGCCTCTTTCTCAATCCTTTGCTTGTTCCTCTCATTCTTCCAGACTTAACATGTGTGTGTCTCATGGTTTAGTCCTTGAGCTCTTCTCCCTTCTATCTACACTCACTCCGTTGGTGACTTCATCTAGTCTCTTGGCTATAAATACCAACTACCTACTGACAGCTCCTAAATTTATATCTCCATTCCAAACCTCTCTTGTCAGCCCAATTTCATGGAACCAATTGTCTACTCAACACATCTCAAATTTACCATTTTTGAAATTGAATTCCAGATCTTCACCACCCAACTTGATCCATCTGCAACCTTCCCCATTTCAGTGTATGGCAACTCTAGAAAGTTACAGAAGCCAAAACCTTGGCATGATCCTGGACTCCTCTCTTTGATTCTCCATCGCTAACCTATCAGGAAATCTAGTTGGCTCTACCTTCAAAATATATCCCAAATCCAATCCCTCATCTCCACCTCTACTGCTGCCACCCTGATCCAAGCCACCATCATCTCTCACCTGAACAATGGCAATAAACTCCTAGCCATCTCCTTGCCTCTACTCTTGTCCCCCTACAGTCAATTCTTCACAAAGGCATCAGTGTGAGCCCTTAAAACCTAAGTGAAGTCATGACATTCCTCATTATCCTGGAGAATGTTCCATGTGCACTTGAAAGAATGTGTATTCTGCTGGTTTTGGTTGGAATGTTCTGTATATATCTATTAACTCCATCTGGTCTAATGTGTCATTTAAGGCCAATGTTTCCTTATTGATTTTCTATCTGGTTCATGGACAGTGAGCACTTTGTTACTGATCTGAGATACAGTGTGCCCCACAGTAAACAATTAGGCAAAGAGCCCAAGCCTGGAGACCTAACTGGAGACCACACTGGCTATGAGCACTGGTCCATCTCTGTGTACCTTGGTTATGTGGTCCATGTGTCTCCAAGAGCAGGACTTGCTCTTGAGTGGGACTTGAATATCTGATGCTCAGCATGTTCTCTTTCATTTTACTTTACTGAATATACTTTTTATTTTATTTACTTATTTTTAAAATTATTTTATTGAGATCATATTGGCTTATAACATTGTGTAAACTTCAGGTGTACATTATTATATTTCAATTCTGTATAGTCTGCATTGTGTTCACCACCAATAGTCTACTTTTTATCTATCACCATAACTATGTGCTCCTTTACCCCTTCGCCCTCCCTTCCTTCCCCTCTGGTAACCACCAATCTGTTCTCCTTATCTGTGTATTTGTTTGTTTATCTTTCACATATGAGTCAAATCATATGGTATTTGTCTTTCTCTGTCTGACTTATTTCACTTAGCATAATACCCTCAAGGTCCAACCATCTTGTCACAAATGGCACAGTTTTGTGTTTTTTTATGGCTGAGTAGCGTTTCATTGTACATACATATATACCACATCTTCTTTATCCATTCATCCATTGGTGGGCACTTGGGTTGCTTCCATGTCTTGGCTATTGTGAATAATGCTGCAATGAACATAAGGGTGGAGATATCTTTTTGAATTATTGACTTCATGTTATTTGGATAAATACTCAGTGGTGGAATAGCTGGATCATACGGTATTTCTATTTTTAATTTTTTGATAACTCTGCACACTGTTTTCCATAGTGATTGCACAAGTTTGCATTCCGACCAGCAGTGTATGAGGGCACCCTTTTCTCCACATCCTCCCCAACACTTGTTATTTCTTATCTTGTTAATTATAGCCATTCTCACTGGTGTAAGGTGATATCTCATTGTAGTTTTGATTTGCATTTCCCTAATAATTAATGATGTTGAACATCTTTTCATGTGTTTGTTGGCCATCTGTATATCTTCTTTGGAAAAATGTCTGTTCATATCCTCTGCCCATTTTTTGATTGGGTTGTTTATTTTGTTGTTGTTGAGTTGTATGGGTTATTTATACATTTTGAAAATTAACCCCTTGTTGGATATATGATTTGCAAATATTTTCTTCCAGTTGATGGGTTGTCTTTTCATTTTGTTGATGGTTTCCTTTGCTGTGCAGAAGCTTTCTAGTCTCATGTAGTCCCATTGTTTATTTTTTCTTTTGTTTCTCTTGCCTGAGTAGACATGGTATTCAAAAAGATATTGCTAAGACCAATGTCAAAGAGCATATTGCCTGTTTTCTTCTAGGAGTTTTATGGTTTCAGGTCTCACATTCAAGTCTTTAATGCATTTTGAGTTAACTTTTGTGTATGGTATAAGATAATGGTCTACTTTCATTCTTTTCCACATGGCCGTCCAGTTTTCCCAACACCATTTATGGAAGAGACGCCTTTCTCCATTGTATGTTCTTGTCTCCTTTGTCAAATTTTAGCTGTTCATAGATGTGTGGTTTTATTTCTGGGCACTCATTTCTGTTCCATTGATCTGTGTGTCTGTTTTTCTGCCAGTACCATGCTGTTTTTATTACTGTAGCTTCATGGTATATTTTGAATTCAGAAAGTATGATACCCCCAACTTTGTTTTTTTTTCTCAGGGTTGTTTTGGGTATTCAGGTCTTTTGTTGTTTCATATAAATTTTAAGATTCTTTATTCTATTTCTGTGAAGAATGTAATTGGGATTATGATTTGGATTGCATTGAATCTGTAGATTGCTTTGGGTAATATGGACATTTTAACTATGTTTGTTCTTCTGATCTGTGAGCATGGAATATCTTTCCACTTCCTTATGTCTTCTTTCTATTTCTTTCAACAATGCCTTATAATTTTCAGTGTATAGGTCTTTCACCTCCTTGGTTCAATTTATTCCTAGGTATTTTATTCCTTTTGTTGCAATTATAAATGGGATTGTATTCTTGACTGAGTATACTTTTTAAACTGAAGTGTAACATACATTCAGGAAGATGTACAAATCATAATTGAATAGCTCTATTATGGACTGAATTATGTCTCCCCTCCAAAAAAAATGTTTATACATTGAAGCTCTAACATGTAAAAATTTTCATATGTTGAAGTCACTGTATTTGGACATATGGCCTCTGAGGAGATGATAAAGGTTAAATGAAGTCATAAGGGTGGGGCCCTAATCCTATAGGGATGGTGCTCTCATAAGAAGGGGAAGAGGCACCAGAGTGCTCTCTCTTTCTTTCTTTCTGCCATGTGAGGACACAGAGAGAATGTAGCCATCTACAAGCCAAGAAGAGGGCCCTTAAATTGGCTGGCACCTTGGTCTTGGACTTCCTAGACTCCAGAACTGTGAGAAAAGAAATTTTGTTGTTTAAGCCACCCAGTCTGTGTTATTTTGTTATGGCAACCTAAGCTGACTAATAGAAGCTCAATGGATTTTCACAAAGTGAACACACCCATGTAACCACCGTTAGGGTCGAGATAGAAAATTATCAGCATCCCAGAAGCCCTCATCATTTCCCCTCCCGATCCCCTCCTTCCCAAAGTTAGCCAATATATTAACTTCTAATACCATAGACCTGGGTTTGGCCAGAGGCTGGAGTTGGGAGGGAGAAAAGAGAGTCAAGTTAGAACATTTTTCCTCTCTCTCTCTCTCTGCAGGCTGTGTCTGCCTGTGTCTCTCATTGTCAAATCAGAGCTTCTCTCAAGGCAGACCATCCATGACTCTCTCCTTCCAGGTTTTTATCACTGCTCCCACCCTTCATTCATTTATGTCTAGGAGGGACAATGCCCCCATTACTAGCCCTTTGCATTTCACTATACACTGACCACACCTTTCTAAAGCGTCTTTTGTTAAACTCCTCTCAAATTATCCAATTTGAGTGTGCCAACTGTTTCCTGACTGTAGCAACACCCCAAAAATTAAAAAATAATTAAAATTTTAAAGTATTTTGGCAAGCTTCATCAAGAAAAAAGAGAAAGCACACACACAAACACATTAGGATCAGTAAAAGAGAAACAATTGAAAATAAGGAAGAGTTTTTCAAAGGATAAATCAATTATGTGAAACTTTATACGAATAAATTTGGAAAACTAGATAAAATGAATAATTTTCTAGAGCAATATAGATGATAAAAATTTCTTTAATTAAAAGAAAACAACCAGAAAAGAAAAGTAAAAGATCTACTCTAAACAAGGCACTTGGGGCTAAATGATTAAATAGGAAAAGAGAATTTCCATGTTAGATAAATTGTTCTACAGCATAGAAAAAGATGGACATCTCTCCAACTCATTTATTATCCTGGCATAATTCTTATACCAAAATTAGTGAAGTAGAAGAAAGTGATTGGTCAATTCTACTTAGGAATATGGATGAAAAACTATCCGAATAAAATACTAACAAATTGAGTCCAGCAGTGGATTAAAAGAATAATATATTGTGGATTTATTCCAGAAATGGAAAGATGATTCAACATAAAGATATCTATTACTATAATTTAGTACAGCAAGGGATTAAAGGGAAAAAAAGGTATCATTATCTCACTAGACGCCAGAAACTCATTTGACAAAATTCAACACCCATTTCTACATTAATTTTTTAAAAAAACATCTCCCAGCAAAACAGAAATTAAAGGAAACTCTCTTAACTTGATGATGGGTATCTTCCAGAGCTGCAAGAAGAGGAGAAGGAATTAGCCATGGTATAGACCTCAAAGAAGCAGGGCTTTTGTTTTTTGTTTTTAAATTTTAAGTTAATTCATTTATTAGTAGATAATGTTTCATGCTTCAAAATTCAAACTACGTAAAAGAGTATAGAGCTAAAGCCTCTCTCCCAGCCCATCCTCCAGCCACCCACCTGCCCTCTCCAGACACAGTGTTATTACCTTCTTGGTTATCCTTCCAGAGCTAGTCTGTGCCTTTGTAAGCAAATCCACAAATATTTTTTACAGAATGGTAGTAAACACTGGTTCTTCTTCTTAGCAATATACTGTTCTATATCAGTATGTACAGAGCTTCTTCTTTCTTTTTCCTGGCTAAAAAAATCACATTGGATAAATCTATCATGAATTTGTTCAACCAGCACTCTGCTGAGAGATAGTTAGGTTCTATCAAACTTTTGCTATGACAAACAATGCTGCAGTTAGTAAGCTTTACATGTACGCCATTTTGCACACTTGTCAATGTATATGTAGGACTGTATAGTAAAGAATTTGGCTTTGCCCAAAGTGATGGTCTGGCTTTTGCCTTCAGCTTCTAGAAAATAATCTATGTCATACTTGATAGGAGTGTCTTTGTTCAAGGTGGAGGCTGGCCACACCAAAAGTCTTAGGGTAGGAGCTGGCCATTCTAGAAAGACCAACTATGTGACTTAAGATTGAGGTTTTGGGTCACACGGTATCAGTCAACCTGGAGACTGAGTTCAACCACATAATCGATCATTCAATCATGCCTATGTAACAGAGCCCCAATAAAAACTTGGGACACTGAGGCTTGGGTAATTTTCCCTAGTTGATGTTACTCAATGCTTATTGTCACGCAGCAATGCTGGGAGAGTAGTGTGTCCTGACTCCATGGAGAGAGGACAATGGAAGCTCATGTTTGTAACCCTGCAGGGCTCTGCCCTATGCTTCTCTCTTTTTTTTTTTTTTTGGCTCATATTAATCTGTATCCTTTCCCTGTAATTAACTGTAACTGTGAGTATAACTGCTTTCAGTGAGTTCTGTGAGTCCTTCTAGTGAATTATCAAGCCCACGGGTGGCTTGAGGAACCCCTGAACTTGCAGTTGGTGTCAGAAGTCGTCTTGTGTGGAGACTGTATCCTCTAACCTTGTAGTTGGCCCTGAACTCCTCACAAGGATAAAACCCTGGAAGTAGAATTTCTGGGTCAGATATGTGCTTTTACATATATGGTAAAGATTAACAAAATGCCCTCCATAGAGCTTCCCCCAAATTATGTTCCCACCAAGAACAGAGCATAGACTTTTACCAGAGGGTGGGGTAAAAAATAATAACCACTTCCCCACCCTAAATTGTGAGAGAATAAAAATCTATTTGTGGGAGCCACCCTTGGTAGACACCAGGGGGTTTAAAGGCAAGGATTCTGGGCAAAATGTTCCCAGAAGTGATTGAGGCAGGAGACATACACAGGACTTGAAGAGTGGTGGCTGCATCAAGGACAAAGAAGGACAGAACCTGACAAAGCAAAGGGGCAATAGAGTGGCCATCTTCAGAACAGGGTATTCATGCTCCTGGGTGGTACCAAGGGACTTCTGAGAGCAGATAGGATTCCAGATCCTCAACTTCCTTATGTACTCCTTTCTAAAATGAATTTGAGAAGAAACTTGCATTCTTCCATTTCTCCTCCTCCCGTTGTATCAAGAAAAGCCTCACTTCTCCCACATCCCGAATCTTTCAAAGGAAGTTGTCCTAAGACACAAACACCTCTGAGGCACCCCAAAACTGGACAAGTAAAGAATGCATTGCTCCTGAAGGAGACTTTGGCCCACCTTTGCTGTACAGTGATGTGGTTGTAAAGGAGCAAGTATAGCACATTTATTTGAATTTAAAAACACAGCCAGGCTTCTTCTGAGAAAAACTAAGCCTGATTTGGTGGATGGATTTGACCATGAGGATTGGCATTGCTGATTAGATTCTACGGCAATTTCCACAAATTGAATAAACTAAATCTGCAACTACAATATCTTGACAAAAAATACATATATAAGGCTCATATATAATATGTGTACATTGGAGATTCTATCCTTTGCAGTTACTTAATCTTAAGATGAAAAAAAAGTAGATGTTAACTTAAAAATGTGTGAAGGGTACATAGTTTTACAATATTCTTTAAACACACAAGCTTGAAGAAAACTGCAGTAGAAGTCTGGGGAGGTGGGTATCGTTAAAGAAAAATAGAGATTTTAATGATCTCTTGGGGGAGGGAGGTGGACGCTGGGCTGGAGGGCTTGATTCATCTGCATGGGAGATGGTGGAACCAGAAACCTTGGACTCCACAGCTATTGGGGATGGAAGGAGGGAGGGTTAATGGCAGACATGAGGAATCTTCATGTTATTTTTTTGAAATCTCACTTGCCTCTCGAGCATGTCTTTTTTCTATCTTTCCTTTTCTTTCTCTTTGTGTCTCTACCCACCCACCTTTTCCTTCTCTGTTTATTTCTCTCAGAACCCTGTCCTCCCACTTCGGGTGTCTTCATCTTCATCCCTGCAGCTGAATTAGCATCAATAATGAATGAATGAATTTGTTCTACTATTAATTCATGTTTTAACGTTTCAAGTTCCTAATCTTATGCCTAAAAACTGTGTGAGATGTATTTTATGTCTCTCTCTTTCAAGAAGTGTGATTCAGCTACCATTTACTTCTGAAAGATGCCTGCTTGCTTTATTCCCTGCGGGTCAGAAGCTATTGACAAGACAGAAGAGAGCTTCCAGTACCTGTCTTAAGCATATCAAACTGTACACTTTTCCCTCAAGGGCAATGCTTTCCATTCTCTTAGAAATCCATGAACACAGCGGTTCCTGGGGAGTTCCTCCTCAGTGCACAGCAAGCTTCAGGCCTCCCATCCTTCTTTCCACATACCTCCCCGTTTTTTCTCCATCTGGGCTGTGGATGTCACTAGGGATTTTTTATTTTATTTCTGGTTGTAGCACTTTCTGATTTCTTCCCTCACAGTTTCTGTGGTCCGTTCATCGCTTCCTGAGGCTCTTACTGCCATGGTCTCCCCCAAACTTGCCTACTCGCACAGACCATGTGGTTGACCTAGAGGGCCAAGGAGGTTCCTGACCCCGGGGGCAGCTCTCTTCTCCTTGGCAGAGCTGTTCAATGAGTTCATTCTGTGAAAAGTCAAGGAACCCATTCAGTCACGTTTCCAGAACCATACTATGAAAAGAGTTGCAGAATGTCATTTTCTACAGTTCTTTTACACCTTGAATAACCTTTTGCGTGGACCTAACCAGGTTGGAAGCTGGTTTTCATCTCAGCTCTGCAAATACCTGTGAGATTCTGGGCCAGTTGCTTAATTTCACTAGGCCCCAGCTTGAAAGATAACTTCTAAGGGAGCTTCTAGCTCCAAAATTTATGATTTCATCAAGTCCCGTGGTTAGCTGGCATCGCAAAAAATAAAGAGCATCTTGCCAGTGAGCCCCTGTCAGCCTGACTCCTCTTTTCTATAGTTCCTGAACATAGCCCAGCATTGACACATGGTAGACAGTCAATAAAATTCGATGTTTGAATGAATGAATAAATGAATACAAGGCAGATTTTAACAGACTATCTGGAGCCTGCTTTGTCATGAATGTGGCAAATGACGTGATGATCATGGAGTTATAAGGACTGGGCTTCTCTCACCTCCTCTACAATTAAACAGGGGAGCTTTTGAGATATTGTTCCTCTGCCTCATCCCATCCCCACCCTAGACTCGTCCACCTGCTGGATATCATGCTTGGGAATGAATCCTTAGAGCCCTGGGGAAACGTGTTTAACAAGAACTGGATGAAACACATCCTGTTTAATAAATAACAACTTAGGCTGCCCCAAAATTGTGTCTTGTCTTTACTAATATCTGTAATTGACTCTTAAGTAAACCAGCAGCCAAACTCACCATTAGCTCCGGAAGAGAGACCTATTGCCAAGTGTAAGGACAGAACATTTGGTTGAAGTCAGCATCCTCTCATTCTAAAAGTGGCAACAAATACAAGAAAATTAAAATCTGAGTTTCATGCCTCTGAGAAAGAAAGTGAAGTTGTAGTTATTGTAAATGTGTTAATGTTCAATTTAATGACATGATTATTTTTCCCAGAAAAACTGTCGTTAGAGCAAAAGTGTGAATTACTACTGATGGTGTCAAGGAATTATGATATCCTATTAATTTTCTGCAAAAGTCACTTCACTGCATTGAGATTAAATTTATTTTATTGGACCATGAGAATTACCTACCGCAGCCAATTTTCTTTTTGGCTTAACTCATTTTAAACTAGTATTCGTTTTAATAAAAAGAATATAAGCAAATTATCTTTGGAGCAATACACACACACAAAAATATTGGTTGCCTTTGCAGAGGGGAGCTAGATGGGAAGGGGCAAGGAAGAAAGTAGACTTTTTACTGTACCATTTGAATTTTGAAACATGTGAAAATACTTTCTATTATAAAAAATTAATAATAAAATAACACAGGCACATAATTTAAAAATCAATAGTATTAAAAAGCAGTTCTCTGCCCTACCTCTTGCCTCCTCCCACCCCCACCCATCCTTCTTCAGAAGCATCTACTTTCAACTCTTTCAGCTACTTCTTCTCATACTTAGCCTCACATTTCTAAGTAGAATGTTCTTATTGCTACTACTAGATTTATCAATTTTAGAGAGTGTCTGTTAATTTCCAATTATGGTCTTTGAGAGTTTAATTCTCTTACATACCATGACCACTTGCTTTCCCTTCTTCATCTTCACAGAACAGTTATATAATAGTTTTTTGATTTGACAAACAGCCAACGTAAGTATTGTTCACTGGGGAGCCAAGCAGTTGTATCATTTGCTTCCTTTTTCTTACAGTTTTCTATTTTCCTCAGTTTTTATTTGCTAAATTTTCTGTGATATTTTTTCAAGTGATCCAATACATCTGTTACACGTCTAGTAATAATTTTTCTAAATGTCCAAACACATCAAATTTCCCCCAGAATTTTTTTATTCCGCCTGTCCTGAGATTATCAATGCTGGTCATCGGCGGCAGCGTCCAAGGTGATTCACTCCCTTCCTAAGACCCTCCTTTGTTCACATTAACTTTCACCAGGACTCAGTTACCAAGTCCCACTTGGAAAAAGGTAAATTAAATTCTGTTTCCTCAAGGGACATGCCCGCCTCTCCAGGGGCTGCCAAAACACTCTGAATGTTCTCCCCTGGAACTCCCTCTCCTGCTTCACAAAGTAGATGGGGCTCAAGTTGTAAATACCCTTTATTCACTCAGAACACATTTAAGGTAACAAGCTGACTTCTTCAGTAGCAAATATTTGTTTATGTGCCCAGTATCACCATGTGTGCAAAGTATCAGACATGTTCCCTAATGTCAAAGATTTTGGGGCCGGCCCAGTGGCTTAGCGGTTAAGTGCGCACGCTCCGCTACTGGCGGCCTGGGTTCGGTTCCCAGGCGCGCACCGACGCACTGCTTCTCCAGCCATGCTGAGGCCGTGTCCCACATACAGCAACTAGAAGGATGTGCGTCTATGACATACAACTGTCTACTGGGGCTTTGGGGCGCAAAAAAAAGGAGGAGGATTGGCAATAGATGTTAGCTCAAAAAAAAAAAAAAAAGATTTTGCACTCAGGCTCAAACAGAACTAACCTCCACTCCCTTGGCCCATCATATTTTTTTTCTAATATCAGAAGAGCAAGGTAAGCTCACAACTTCAAAATAAAAACTAACTCAAGGGGACCAGCTGGTGGTGCAGCGGTTAAGTTTGCACATTCCACTTCGGCGGCCTGGGGTTCGTGGTTCAGATCCTGGGCGCTGGCCTACTCAAGCCATGCTGAGGCGGTGTCCCATATAGAAGAGCTACAGCTCTACAACTATGATACACAACTATGTACTGGGGCTTTGGGGAGAAAAAAAAGAAGAAAAAAAAAGGAAGATTGGCAACAGATGTTAGCGCAGGGCCAATCTTCCTCAAAAAAAAAAACCTAACAAAAAAAAGAAGAGCTAAAATATATTCACTTCTTTAGTCCTACTGCCTGTCTTCTTTGATTCTCATTATCCGTGGTCTGATTGATTTTGGTACGGAGTTCATGCTAATATCTGCAGCTGTCAGTATAATTACCGATGTCATCTTAACTGTGATGGTATTAGAACTTGACATTTCTATATTTAAAAACAACGTAATGCCTCACAATTAAAACTAAAATTTTTAAAAGTTAAAAGTATAGCCTAGCAGACTACACATTATATCTTCTGATTTTGCTCTGGAATAATTTTTAAATTACATATTGAAAGGCTGCATTTAACTCTCTCCTCTTCTCTAAAAAGAACAATAGGAGACAGGAATTTAAAAATGGAAGAACATGAGAAAGACCTTGAAGATGAAATGTAGTTCATCCACCTCTGAATTTTGTCTCCTTAGTGTCATCAGCTGGTCTTCAGGGTGGGACCCCAAAGAATCTAGGAGTTCTATCTCATCAACATGTAACATAACCAGCATCCCTGATTGTATCCAAACCCATCTGAGCTATTTTAAGACCTTGATAGGTCTTGAACATTCTTACTTTTGAAAGCACCACCTATATTCTTATCAAATCCTTTAAAATGCACCCATATCATAAATATTTATTGAATACCTACATTGTCCTAGGCGTTGTTTTAGGAACTTGGCATATATTAGTGAACAAAACCAAGATCCCTACCTTTGTGGACCCTTTATCCTATTTAATTTATATACAACTAAGGAAGAGCTGGGTTGAATTGAGTTGAGTATAATTGAATGGTTGGCCTGTACCATCAAGTAGATACTTGTATTAGTTGGGTTAGGCTAGTCTACGCCGGGGTAACAAATAATCCCCAAAATCTCAGTGGCTTAACATAACACAGCTGATTTCTGACTTATTACATGTCCACTGTAGATTGGAGATGTTCTGCTCCTTATAGTCACTTGGGAACCAAGACTTCAGTAGGCGTCACCAGCTTGTAGCTGCACCAGTGAGAACATATGACTTCCTCAGTCTCCATAACTGGGAAGGAATAAGCTGGAGAGTCATGCACTGGCTCATAAATGCTTCACACCGGAAGGGACAAAAGACACTTCCAGTCATACCCAGTGGCCAAAACCAGCCACAAGACTCTGCCTAACTGTAAGGGAATTAGGAAATGCAGTGGAGCCCAGGGCTATTTACGAACAGTAAATACCCCTGCCCCAAAACTTATTTAATATTTACTGATTTGATTTTGCAGTTTTCCTTTTATATTTTAGAGCCAATAAACGTTTCCTCAAGCTTCAGACATTTGCATGAAGAGCCACAGACGCTGAGCACAGCTCTATAATTGTAATAGTTTGCGTTCACTGGAAGCTCGCTATGTGCCAGGCACTGCTTTAGGAGCTTCATATGTGTACATAACTGTCTGGCTCATTCACCACAACCCTATGACTTAGGTACTCTGCCTGTCCCCATTCTACAGCTGAGGAAGTGGAGGCACAGAACAGGTGAGTCACCTGCCAGAAGTCACACAACTAGTAAATGGCAATACCTGAATTTGTACCACCTCATCACACCGCCTTGAAGACATGAAGGATAAGCCAGCCTGTGGGACACGCAGTGTTTATCTTTTCTGCCTGCACCAACACTTATGGTAACACTAATGAAAGAGGAGAGAAAAGAAAGGGGAAAAGCAAGACTCCTCCTGCCCAATTCACGACCAGTAGCAAGTGGTTCTCATTTTCTTTCGGGTGTGTTTCTACCCAGCACAGTGCTATAAAGAGACAGGAAAAAAGAAAAAAGAAAAAAATCTCGTCCTTTAAAAGCTTGAGATTTCAATATCCACTACAGTCTACCTTCTGATCAAATGGGATAAAGCACTTTCTCAACCAGTGCTGTCCCAATGGAGTTAATTTTGTTCCAAATGAACATCTAATGTGATTGAGGAACAGAAGTTATTAAGCAAACAGGTGATGTTCACCAAGGCAATGATTTTCATTATTGTGCCCCAAACAAATGTAAATGTAGCCAATTCACTCGAGATGTTGCCTTACCCCATGGCTAGCAATTAGAGATCTATAGAACATCTGTGACTCAGCACACCCATTCACAGTGCACGTTGTTTCTTTCTGGCTTTGTATTCAAAGTGTCATCAAGAAGGGCCAACAAGACTCAGCAGCACACAGCAGGCACTAGCACGCACACGCCCGTTACCTGGAGTAAGAAGCCACACTGGAGAGCACATACTGTGCCATTACATTTATGCCAAGTTCAAGAACAGGCAAAACTTATTCATGGTGACAGACACCAGAATAGTGATTACATCTGGGAAGAGATACGAGGAAACATTCTGGAGTGATGGAAATGTTCTATATCTTGAACTAGGTGATATTTATACATTAAAAATTCATCAAACTAAGCACTTAAGATTTGTACATTTTACTATATGCAAAGCACACTTCATAAATTTACTTTACTCCCCTTCCTCACTAGAAATCACTAATCAGGTAGTATATGATTCTACCATAATGGGGTCAAACAAACCAAGAGTTACCTTTACCACACATTAGCTGGGTGAGCTTGTCCAAGTCACTTAATCTCTCTAAGCCCCAACTCCCACATCCATAATAAAATGGGCTAGTCACTGTGCCTGCCTTCAGCTGTTCCTACCTGCACCCCCTTATCCCTAGACACAAAAAATTCTATGCTATATTCATGAATTCATACATATATATTTTATGCAATAACCCGGTAGCCCATCAGTACTAGAGATAGAATCATTAGCATGCAACAACTGGTTCACAGTTCCTAAGGCAGGAAGAACTCAGTGTTCAAACAGTCCCGGCAATGAGTGGGGAGGGGCTCAAGGAGGTGCACACCTGGAACCTCAAGCTTGGAAGTTGATCCTGTAGAAATTATGGCAACAAAAAGGCAAGAAGTGAGGAGTGAGGGGGACCCTGCTGCTCTGGAAGCCTGTGTGCCTAGCCAGGCCCAAGCCACTGTGTTTGACTGTATAGGTTGCACACTGCACAACTCCAGAGTTGTAGTCCACGTGAATGGCACCACTTGCAGTTGAATTGTGCAGGATCACTGTGAGAGGCACCATCGGAAGGCTGAGATCTCACCTGCTGAACGTTCCACCTTCTCCAGAAGGAGAACCTCTCGGGTCAGGATTTCACCTTAGCTGCATCAGCCCTTCACCTGGTGAGTTCTCAAAGAAGCAAAACCCATCACCGCCATGAGATCTTGTTCCATCCCTATCTGAGTGCCCCGTTCCGTTCAACTCGACCCAGTAATGTGCCAGGAAAACTTACACCCAGTGGTGCCCCTGGACACTCAGAGTGGTGGAGGTGTGAAACCCTGCAATTGTACTTGGGGAGTGGGGACCCCTGAGCTGAGTTGTGTTAGTGACACACACATCCATTGTATCTGCTGACAGTAGTAGCACTATTAATTCTGATAAAACCCCTAACCATGGCTTATTTGGCGCTTTGATATAGCAAAATACTATGAGGGTGCCCAGATACGGCAGGGACACAGGACAAGGACTTGTCACACCAGAACGCATCAATATCTGCATTCTTAAAATTTGTAAAACCTCAAGAAAACTAAATCGTTTATGCAAACTTTTATAAAATGTACTTATCCCCTCACTACCCAAGGAAGTATAAGCTGAAAGAGATGTTTAAAAACGGTGAACCAAAATTAAAAAACAAAACAAAACAAAACTATTTTCTCCAAAAGGGCAGTACTGAGTTGTGTTGTCTCACCTTAAAGTTACAGCAAAGAGGGCACGTCCAATGGCTTACAGCCCTCCCGGGAGGACACTCTGATCTTCGGGGAGTCCAAGGCGGGGTGGGAGAGCCAGGCCTTGAGGGGCTAGGAGCAGGGATGCTTGCTTTTTTCCTTAAAATCTTTTTCTTCCTTATAGAAACACGTTAATTTTAGAAAGAGAGAAAATAATGATTGCCTCACTATAAGAAATGAATTCAATGGGACAGTTCATCTATTTCTCTCACTCTCTTATTTTTCCTTTTCTTTTTTATTGTTTTATAAAAGTCTTAGTGAAATTGCTATTGAATTTGATTGTTTAGGCAATTCTTAAAAATTGCCCAAAAGAGATTGCTTAAATTTTCATAAACATCCACACGGATTCTGGATACACCCCAGGAAAACTAGACTTATAGCTTCTCAGAACTATGTGGATGTGAGGGAAGTCTGCTCAGGGTGAGAATTCTTACTTGACAAGTTCTGCCTTTGTATTTCCCAAATTGTGTGTGTTAGAGTATATTCGTGTATGTATTGTGTGGTTACTGTTATTGGGGGAATATTTCATGAAACCGGGTGAGTCTACAACTCTGAATGGAACTGTTATCACCGCAATTGTTAAAGCACCTTTCAGTTCCCTGGAAAAATTCACTTACCAGATAATAAATGACATTCCAAATGTAATAACACTGAAGCCAATGTTCACTGGGCCCTTCTTATGTGTCAAGACTTGAGTTAAGCACTTTACGTTATTTGGTTATTTCATCCTCAAAAAATTCTATTAGTTGTACATAATCCTCAAAAACATTATTTTTTATAAACACTATGAGTTATATAATCCTCAGAAAATCTTTTTGTAAAAAGGGTAATTTATAAGGAACTTGTAACAAAACCAAAGCAAAAGGGGGTAAATAATGTACTCAAGGTCACCCTGTAGGTAAGGAATGCAGTGTTTCACAGACAGGCAGCCCATCCTCAGAGCATGGCTCTGACCCCCTACGTTAGCTAGACTGCTTCACCTGCTCCATCACGAAGTCAATCATAACGGCAGTTTTTATCTGAGGCTCTCACAACAGGTGACTGGACATTTAGGCAGGGATTCAGCTGAGTTCAAATCAATAAACACGGTGTCCACTATGCTCTGAACTATGGACTGGAGCTAAGGGGCTCTCAAGGAGTCTAACGGAGAGGAAAGAATACATTGATCACTATAACATTTGGTAGCATCAGTTAAGTAACAGAAGAGAACAAAAAACAGAGTTAGATCTCTGTCAACATGGCAGACTGAGCAGATGTAGGCAGTTGTCTTTTCCAGACAAGCTCATAGAAATGCTACATAATGATACAAACAAATTCTTAATACACAGATGAAATCAAAATAAGTAAGGGAATAGTGCCATAAACCAAAGGGGAAGGTGCCATGAACAAAGAGAGAACTTGAGGCCAGAGGGATCAGTATAAGCTAAAAACCACTCTAGCCCAAGAAAATGTCAGACCCAAATACAGACTTCTGAGGCTGGAGGATGGCATTACAAGAGACGTGATGGCAAGCTAACTGGATGAGCCCCCTGCACAAAGCCCAGATCCTCTAAGAATTGCCACATACTTAATAAAGGCTCTTGAAAAATTACATCCACTAGCCTGGAAAGCAGCCAAGAAACTTATTTCTGAGACCATGCCCAATCTTAACATCTCTAAAAATAGGGCAACCAGACATTGTACACCTCATGATGTGGTATAGTAAGTAGCTGGTGCACATAACCACCTATGAGGCATTCTTGCCAAAAACAATTGACCCTGAATCCAACCAAGCTTCTACAACAAACTATCATTTTACAGGGTAATGACACTACAAGAAAATAATCAGCCAACCGGAATGTGGGAAAGTCTTGACCAATGGCCCCATTTGCCCAGCAAATCAAAGAGGTGGGAGGAAAAAAAAAAAAGAACAAGAGTGGACTATAATAGAATAAAAAAGACTTAAGAGATATAACAATTAAATGCAATATATGGACGTGGTTTAGATTCTGATTCAAATAAACAAACCATAGAAAGGCACCTAGTATATGATACTATGACTATTAATTCTGCTATGTGGAAGGAAATGGGAGTTTTTTAATGTCCCTATCAGTTTACCACTGAAATGACATGTCTGATACTTGCTTTAAAATACTGCAGAAAAAATGTTGACTGAGGGAGTACAGAAGAAACAAGACTGGCATAGTGTCAATTATTGAAGCTAGATTATAGGAGTTCACTACACTATTTTCTTTATTTTTGTATATTGTTAAAATTTCCATAATAAAAAAATTTTAAAAAGAAGCAATGGAGAGCAAAGAAATTGGTAAATGTAATAACTAAATGTAAAGATAAATCACTAAATATCTTGTACGGAAGAATTCCAAATAATTTATGTAGATAACCTGCCCTCAAAGAGGTGGAATATAACTCCCCACCCTTTTAAGTATGGGATGCTCATAATGACTCCTTTCTTAAGAGTACAGAATGGAAAAGGAGAAAAGGAGAATAACATTGCAGTGGATAAACCAAATGAACGCTACTTCAGCCAGTTGATCAAGGTCAACATCATCAGTGTATCAAATCATGTTGATAGTGTGTACTCTTGATACGATGTGATGAAAAGGGCACTTCACCTCTGCAGTCTTCATCCCTAAAATGCATAACCCCTGCCCTACCATGAGAAAAACATCTGACAAGCCCAAATTGAAGGACAGTTTACAAAATACTTGACCAGTATTTCTCAAACTTGTTAAGATCATCAAAAATAAGGAAAATCCGAGAAACTCACAGTCTAGAGGAGCCTAAAGAGACATGATGACCAAGTGTAACGTGGATTCTGGATGGGATCCTGGGACATAAAAAGGACATTGGGTAAAAACTAAGTAAATATAAATAAATATTGAATTCATAATAATGTATCAATATTAATTTATTAATTGTGATAACTGTATCATAGTAATGTTAGGAAAACTGGGCACAGGGTATACTCAGAAACCCTCTGAGATATTCTAGCAACTTTTTTGTAAAACTAAAACTATTCTAAAATGAAAATTTTATTGAAAAAATAAATGACTACTTCTGAGGAAGTAAAAAAATACAAAAGTAAAGTTAAAGTAACAGCAATAATGACTCCAGGTCACTTACATCAAAATCACTGGGGGTGGATGTCAGGCATAGTTATTTTTTTAAACTGCCTGAGAAAGAGAGAGACAGAGACAGAGAGAGAGACACAAGGACACAGAGAGAGAGAGATACATATATAGACGTTATGGACTGAATTGTGTCCCCTCAAAATTTATATGTTGAAGCTCTTACATCTCTCTCTCTCACTCTCTCTCTTTCTCTGCATGCACACAGAGGAAAGGCCATGAGAGGACACAGCACGAAGGTGACTGTCTGCAAGCCAGGAAGAGAGATCTCACCAGAAACCAACCCTGACAGCACCTTGATCTGGGACTTCTGGCCTCTGGAACTGTGAGAAAATGAATTCCTGTTGTTTAAGCCAATCTGTGGTATTTTGTCATGGCAGCCCAAGCAGACTAATACAGTAGATACATGGCACACAGGAGAGGGGATCAGAGCGATTGCATTCTACAGATTGTGCATTGTTTGGGAGTAAAATAAAGATATTCATTATCTTCATCAAGCACACATTTTATATCTTTGTTATATCAAGCATACATGTCAAAGAGAAAAGAGTAACTAAAAGAAAAAAAAACCTGTTTTCCTCTACTCTCAACACTTCTGACACCAAACGTGTGAGAGGTTTTCCCCACACTAATTCTCCAACTCTCCAGACGCTAAGTGGGTGTCCTAGAATTCAGTTATAACACTAAATACCTGGAGTTAGTGCAGACCCCACAGGTTAAGGGCTCATTCCCACAAGACTGCCCCCACTTCAGATGCCAATCACAGGTCTCAAGTTGTCACTGTACTTCTAACCTACGTGACTACAAATTGGGGGTTCCCACAACCCCCTCCTCAGGTTCAATAATTTGCTATAACTGCTCACAGAACTCAGGGAAACACGTTTATCAATTTATTATATAGGATACAATAAAGGATACAGATGGATAGCCAGTTGAAAGGGTACCTAGGGTGAGGTCCAGAAGAGCTCCAAGTGCAGTGGAGTTTGGGTAAGCCACCTTCCCAGCACGTGGATGTGTTTAGCAACCCAGAAACTCTCTGAACCTCATAGTCTAGGGATTTTTATGGAGGTTTCCTCACATAGGCATGATTGATTATTAACTCTATCTCCAGCTCCTCTCACGTCCCAGCAGGATGGGGGGTGGGGATAAAAGTTCCAAGTTTCTAATCATACTTGGTCTTTCTGGTGACCAGCACTATCCAGGAGCCCACCAAGAGTTACCTCATTAGAACAAAAGATGCTCCTATCACCCAGGAAATTCCAAGGGACTTAGGAGCTCTGTGTAGGAGGCTCCTGTTATCCCCATCACTCAAGAAATTACAACAGTTTTTAGGAGCTCTGAGTAAGGAACCAGAGCAGATACCAAATATATATTTCTTATTATGTCACAGTAAGCAATAAAAGAATAAAAATATAATGTATACCTTCAAAACTGGTGAATGGAAAACAAGGGAATAAAGAAAACTCAATAAATTCTAATGGAAGCCAGGAAAAAAGGTAAAAAGAAGCAAAGACAAAGAGATAAAGCATAGTAAATAAAAATCTCTAAATAAGATGGCAGAAAAAGCATTGAAAATATATCAGTAATCACAAATGCACCTTAAAAATGGAAAGGTTTTAAAAGGAACACAAAATCTAGTTACACAACAAGGTTGAAATAAAAGGATGGAAAAATATCTGTCAAGTGGATCAGTCTGTTTCCCAGCAGAATCCAGACCAAAGAGTTCAAAAGACTTTAGGGACAACCCACAGAGGGAAATAGGATTCAGGAAATAAAACAGAGATGAGAAACAGAGAGAAGCTGCTGCCACTCTCAGCTGGAAGTGACAAGGGGAAGAACAATTTTTCCAGGACTCAGAGGATGCTGGAGCCATGGAGGAGGGATCTCTCCAGGCCCTACAGTCATAGAAGGACATGGTGTCTGCCAGATAATGCAGCTTAGACTGAGAGGAGGGGAAGAGAAATACTTGACTTCTCTCTTCCCCACTATTACATCTCTTGCCTCCCTTCACAACCTAACTGCAAGGCAGCTGGCAAGGGAGCTTGAGTGAAGCAGTTTGTGGGTCAGAGCAGGGAAGAGAAGGGTGGAGAATTTCTGGTGGGCAAAGGGCATGGCAGTATTCATGCCTGATAAAGAGGACTACAAGATGAAAAGCATTGTTAGGAATAAAGAGGAGTTTTGCTCAATGATAAAAGGAACAATTCATTTGAAAGCTATAACAATCCTGGACCTATATGAATCTAACAACATAGCCTTCTCAGTATATAAAGAAAACACCACAGGGGTTCTGAGCAGACAACAACAAATATACTATCGTAGTGGGAGGTTTTAACATATCTCTCCCAGAAAGTGATGTATCCAACGGACAAGAACTTTCTAAGTCTATAGGAAAACTGAACAACACAATATGCTTTATATAATGGACATATATAGAATTCTACTCCCAATAATTTAAAACATATAGTGTTACTGAAAACCATACAAATGTACTTCAGGTGGTTAATGGACAAACTGTAGTATATCCATACAAGGAAACACTATTCAGCAATAAAAAGGAATGAATTATTGATACATGCCCACAACACAGATGAATTTCAAACACATTATTGCTGAATAAAGAACCCAGACTCAAAAGGTCACATATTATATTACTCCACTTATATGATATTCTGGAGGAGGCAAAACTACAGAAACAGACTAGTGATTGCCAGGGTCTGAGCAACAGAGGATGATAGAACTGATCTGGTTCTATTGTGGTGGTGGTTACTTGACTCTATGCGTCTGCTAAAACTCATAGAACTGTACATCAAAACCAGGAATTGTACTGCATGCAAACAAATTTTTTAATTAAATTTTAAAAGCATAGACTATTCAAGCTCAATAAAATATCTACAAATTTGACCAAGTACATGGCCACAAAGGAAATCTTGACTTAGCAGAGATCAATATCATACACACCAAATTTTCTAACTACAGTGCAATAAAAACCTAAATTAGTTATAAAAATTTAGCTCCCAAATTCATACTTTTGGAAACCAAGAAAATAAGTGGGTCAAAGAATATCATAATAGAAATAAATAAAAATAAGTGGGTCAAAGAATATCATAATAGAAATCACAAAATATTTAGAGCTAAATAACAAAATTTTTAAATATGAAAAATTGTGGAACATAGCTAAAGTGGCATTTGGAGTAAAGAGTATAGTTTTAGATACATATATAGAAGACAGTAATTTGCTAAAATAATAAGCTAACCATTTTGCTCAAGAAGTTAGAAAAAGGACAAAGAAAACCAAAGTAGAAATAAGGAAATATAATTGCAAACAAAGGCGCATTGCAGAGAGGACTATTAATAAAATGACAATAGAATTGTGGCTGAGTCAGACAACAAAACTATGAAAAAAATGCAAAATCCAATCAGGCGGAAAACAGATAAATTGAAGCCAGTCAAGTGAAGAAGGAAATTAGACATATTCCAACCAGGACGTAGAATTTCGTTCCCCCAAATCAGGTGATAAAAAATGGAGATTATAACTAAAATTGGTGCCCAGGGAACATGTGAAGAACTTGTTTATAAATCTTGACCCCCCTGAAAGGCTTCAGCTGGGCCCACCCATGCCCGCCGGGTCCCTGGCATGGACAAGGCCCAATTCTAAGAAAGGGCTTAGTGTGCACCAATCTGTGACTCAGGTAGAATTGGCCTAGATGGGAAGTTCTCAGGACCCCAAAGAGCTTTTATTTTCATGGGTTGTAGCTACCAATACTTAATGCATTTGAATTTAAAACTGAGAATTAAAGAAAACTTTATTCATTTAAAGATAACAATAATAAATCCAATACACCATTGTTTGCAAACAATGCAAAAATGAGAACAATCCAAATATCCACAAATACAGAAATGCATAAGTGAACCATAGTCTATTTCTACGATAGAATACTATACAGCTTGTTTTTAACTAAATCTATAGATAATAACATGGGTAAATGTCAGGGAAAAAAACACACTTGAATGAAAAATGCAAGTGGCAAAAGAACTGAATATACAATACCATTTATGTAAATTTTTTAAAAGGCAGGTAAAAATAAATTGGTAGAAATGATCTTTCGATGCCAGCCTGAATTTGAACTTATTTCAGTGGGCATTCAGGCTTGAATGAATGAGTCATCAAAAGACTCTGAGCAGAAAACCCACACCTCTGCTATAAGATCAGTCTAGCAGGTTCTTAACCTGGGGTCCACAGACCGAAACCAGGGGGCTTGTGTCCTTGCATGGAGGAAAAATACATCTTTATTTTCAGGAAACGGAATGTTTCCTCCAATTTTGAGCGTAGTCAACAAAGCATAATGGTATTGGCAGGACCTGTGACTTTGTCACCAATAGAAATCACAGATATTTCCATATCGCATTGTGGTAGATGACTTTAAATATCCCTTACACTCACCACACTTTGAAATTAGGCTTCAGATCTGCTGCTGGATCTCATTACTTAACGAGTTAATAAAGAAGCCCATATATGTTTCATCACAGATTTGATTTTTAAAACATTTTGAAAATGCATTTCAATATAAATGTTTCCTTTGTAATTCTATGTGTTTCATCTTATACATGTAAAAAAATGATTCTGAGAATGTCTATCAGTCTCACCAGACTGCCAAAGGGGTCCATGGCACAAAAAATGCGAAAACTATGTAAGATGGCTACTAGTGGGGAGGTGGGGGCAGATCTCTGCAGGCTGCTGCAGCGGTCTGATCCAGGGACAGCAGGGCCCGGTGGACGGTGTGAAGGACAGGGGTGAAGCTCAGTCCAACGAGTGTCTGACTCATTTCCTGCCCAACCCAGCACCTAGAACTTAGCACAATGCCCGGAACATAGAGGCCGCCAAGTCAAATTGTCAAATGAATGGAAAACGGAACTGGGGTGGGAGGCAATTGTGAAGTGGAATATGCTGGGTCTGTCCAGGAAGTGGGCTTTTGAGGCTAGAAAGAAGGAAGGGTCAAAGGGAGTAGAAGCTGTTGCATCAAACCCGGCTGCACTCCAGGGAGGTCTGGCACTAGAGCAGGTGTAGGAGGATAGAGACTAGCAGGGAACCTACCGAAGGCGAAGGGCTCGTTCCTCTTCTGAGGCTCCAGACAGTCTGGAATCACACATTGCTCTTAGCTTTTAATTTCGCTTATCTTGTTTCATATTTACCTTTTCTCCTTTATACATGGGACTCTTGAGCCACTGTGACAAAGCACATTTGTGAGTCTTCCTGAAGCCCAACAAAAGCAGATTGGAGTGAGGCTTTTCCTAGCCCAGAACTTGCATTGCAAGTGACAGCTAGCCCTATGTGACAGTACCCAGGCAAGACCTGGATTTGGAGCCAGAACTGTAGAATTAAAGGAAAGGCAATAGGGTTTTGTAATGGTTAATTTTATGTGTCAATTTGACTGGATCATCAAATGCCCAGCTATCTGGTCAAACAGATACTGGCAGAGTAAGGAGAATTCACTCTCTGCCTGACTGTCTTCAAGTTGGGACACTGATCTTCTTCTATCTTCAGCCTTGGACTCAGATTGAAACTTATACCATCAGCTCTCCCGGTTCTCATGCCTTCAGACTCAGACTGGAATTACACCATTAGCTCTCCTGAGTTTCCAGCTTGTGAACTGCAGATCCTGAGATGAGCCAATTCCTTATAATAAATCTCTTTATATATATATATATATATAAATATATATATATAAATATATCCTATTCATTCTGTTTCTCTGAAGAACCCAAACTAATACAGATTTTTAGAAATATCAGATGAAAATGGTCTTTGTCTGCAACTCTCCACCTACAAAAATGTTACAAAACCGTAAATTCAGAGAAAAATTATTTGTTCCTTGTGCTTTATTACACTTGTTAATCAACTAAAGAACATCAAGAAAAATGAGGTAATGAACTTTAGTAGAACTTAAGTTGGGCTGAAATGGTAGAGGTGAGGACTGCTTTGCTGGGGAGCAGGAGTTGGGGTTGTCTGGGGCACGTGCTTGCATACACACACACCTGCTCCCCTTCCTCCTCATCCACTCTTCATGACCTCTGGCAATTTGACTTCCACCCCAAGGCTGTACCCTTAGACCTTTACTCTTAGTCACTTCTAGTGTCTCCCAAAACTCTAACATCTGTAGCCTTGAGTTTTCAAAAATAATGGAATCATAGACAATCTGATTCCACCCAATGCCTTTATTTCACAGATGAAAAAACTCAGGATCCTAGAAGTCTAGAGATGTGTCCAGGGTCATGTATTTCCTGGTAATTAGTGGAGTTGAGACTAGAAGCCAGGTTTCCTAAATACCAGTCTAGCATTATCTTGGATAACCTGGTTGTCCCTCTGGTCTATATTCTAGTTAGCTATGAACCCTCTCCAATTAGATATCCTCTATTCAATTCAGATGCTATTAGCCTCAACATACAGTCAGAGACAGAAGTCACTTGTAAAAATGTTGAGCCTTAAATGGAAAACTGAGAGAAACTATTTATTATATGAGATAGTCAAAGGATTAATATCCTTAATCTGTAAAAGAGCATGCTGCTCATTCAACACATATTTATTGAGTGTTTACTAGGTACTCAACAGAGCTCAACATTCAGAATACAATGGTGAGTAACAATAGCATGGTATCTACTTGCATGGAGTTTACTGTCTATTGGGCAGTAATCAGACTAATCAGAAATTACTGTTGGGAAAGGCAATCATGTGCAGCTTCTTGCCTTCTACATAGAAGGGCAGCCCTGGACCTGGAACATTTCCTTACAAAACGATAAAAAGCCCTCACGGCCTGTATTGGCCATATCCTTCCGCTCTGGAATATCTTTCCCTGTTTGGGTTTGATGTGTACCTCTTTGTTCTGCTTAAGCACATGAGTCAATGGCCCTCAGCCATGCCCTCAGCTTTCTGTATTTCAGACCCCATGGGGAGGAGTCGGGGTCCTTCTTCACATGAGGGGTACATCTGCTGTGGGGCAAGACCCAGTGGCCATGGGAGACGGATACTCACTATTGAAGCTGATCTTGCTCTGTTTCTTCTCTATGTGAGGAAAGTGCTGTTCCTTCTAGTGCCTATGCGAGTCATCTCTTTCTTGGCGACCCTGACACCTGAAAACCATGCAGTGGGTTGACATCCTGGGACTGCTCCTCCTCGTAGTAGGCGACAGGTGTCACTCACTTGATAGTTTGGCTCAGCAAGAAGAATCGCCAACAAAGCACACAACGGCATGGTGGAGATGCAAGCATTCATCAGTTCAGTCATCTTAGGATAGCATGGCTCCCCCAGGGGTGACAGGCTAACTGAGGTGCTGCCCTTCCTCTGGCCACATGGAGATAAGCGGGATGTAGACAATCTCCCTGTCAATAGGCATGAGCTGGAGCAACGCATGAGGATGGAGATGTGAGAGGAGGGCCCAAAAAGAGTAAGGAAACTATACCCTGGCTCCTTGCCACTCTCACTTTCCCACACCAACTGCCAGCTCCACGGTATCCCAGGAGTGATGGTTAATTTTATGTGTCAATTTTGACTGGATCATGAGATGCCCAGATACTTGGTTAAACATTATTTCTGGATGTGCCTGTGAGGGTGTTTCTGGAAGAGATTAGCATTTGAATCAGTAAAGTGAGTAAAGCAGATTACCCTCCCCAATGTGAGTGGGTATCACCCAATTCATTGAGGGCCTGACTAGAGTAAAAAGTGGAGGAAGGGAGGACTCGCTCTCTCTGCCTGACTACTTGAGCTGGGACATTGATCTTCTGCTGTTCTTGGACAGGGACATACACCATCAGTGCTCCTTGTTCTCAGGCCTTCAGACTCAGACTGGAATTACGACCACCAGCTCTCTGGTTCTCAGGCCTTCAGACTGGGACTAGAACTTACACTATTGGTTCTCTTGGTTCTCAGGCCTTTGAACTCAGACTTGAACTACATCACTGGCTTTCCTGAGTCTCCAGCTTGTAGATTGCAGGTTATGGAACTTCTCAGCCTCCATAATTGCGTGGGTCAACTCCTTTGAATGAATGAATGAGCACATCGTATTGGTTCTGTTTCTCTGGAGAACCCTAATACACCAGGTGTCACAGATGACATCCAAGGGAGGTCGGGGACCCTAGTCAGGGAGCTCCGCCCGATCTGGGTCCCTTACAGGCCTCAAGTAAGACCTGTTTTCACTCTGTAAAACCATTGAAGGCGTTGCTGAAAACGAAACTGTTAGTCTTTCTCTGAGAGTGAAATACAAAAACTGAAAGACATGGGCAGAAGCCAGGGAATCCCATGCTGTTGGTTAGTGTACCTGTTTGGTGAGGGAGCATTGCAAACCCAAATATCTTGGTCTGAATGGCACAGTCTGAAGAAGCTAACCACTGACCTCTGCTGCGGTGCATTTTTGCCACATCGAACAGCACAACCAACAAGACAGAGACCAAGAAAAACCCATGCTGATCTCGATCTGGGTGGCAGGAAACATGAAGGCAGGGTTTCCTACTGTGGAGACTTCCCTAAAAGTAAGACCCCCTGGAAACCTGTCCACGAGGCCATAAGTGCCCTGCATGTGCAGGCAATAGACACTTGGTTATATGGTCCTGCTCCTGGACAGGATGTGGACAACATAGTCCTGTCCTCAACAGCTTTAGAGGTTCTCATAAGACCAGGGCTTCCTTAGTGGAAGGCCCCTCATCCCTCCTACTACCTTCAAGAATGATGGTAGAAGAGGCAGTGCAGAAACTCCACTACAACGTCCCATTTTGCTGTGGAAACAGCCAGATGATTTCAGCCACCGAGCAGGCCCAGATGACTGAAGCCCAGTAACAGGAAGCTACGCCCAAAAGGCCAAAAAGGGAACTCGAAGATGCTGGAGGGAATAGGAAGGAGGGGGCAGGGCTGAACTGCAGAGCAAGGTGGCTCTGGCTATTGAAATGGGGAATAGAGAAAACAGAAACCGATGAGTCCCCAGAAGATCTCCGCCAACGGTGTAAGGGGGAATGGGGTCCCTCTAAGTTAAAAGTTGAGGCTCTGGTTAGAGCCATAAAAGAGCAAGAGGAGGAGAACCCACAGGACTAGAAAGATCTCCTGTCCCACAGAGCAGCCCTCTGAGTCCCTGAAACAGTTTGGGGAAGGAGGCACACAAGAGGGGCCAAGGATCCCTGCACCCTGCCCAGGGCAGTGGAGAAGACAGTTCTGACTGTGAGCATGATGAGTCAGATAGGGAGAATGACCCTCCTTGGTGTATCCTGACCTTACGCCCTTCAAGATAAACTATCAGGCATGGGGCCAGCCTCTGGTTTGGACCAGCAGTCCTGTGCTCCTAGGAGAGGAAAAGGGGAAAAAGTGGGGGTTCGGATTTTTATAGGGCTCTTGGATACTGGTGCCCAAATGATAATGATCCCAGTCCCCCTAAGTTGGCGACCTTAGGGGGCTTCAGGAATGACACTGTGACCCATGGCAGGCAGGTGCTCATGTATTTACCGGTGGAGTCCCTTGGGCTATTTCAGGTGCTGATGATCATGGTTCCCACTGCTGAGTGTATTGTAAGTATTGACATTGTGGCTGCTTGTAACACAGAACATCATCCACACCTCAGGGGGTATGCTTTTCACAACAAAGGATTCAAGCCATACAGTGGGGTGCATTCACTCCTGCCCACCACTTAAGTTACCCAGCCTGGACAGGTTATTCAACAAAAGCAGTACTGCATACTGGGCAGAGGAAAAGACATTACCTGTTGATACAGGACTTGCTGCAGGCAGGAGCATTAGGCATCACCCTGTCCCAGTTAAACAGCCCAGTCTGGACCATAAAAAAGGCCTCAGGAGCTTGGAGGCTAACAGTGGACTACTGCAGATTGAATGCCAAGGTGCCACCCTTGGCCCCTGTGGTACCCAACATCATTGCCATCACCAAGGGAGTGGCACCCACACAGGAGACTGATACTCTGTTATGGATATGGCTAATGTCTTCTCCTCAATCCCTTTGTGGTTTGAAGATGAGGACCAATTTGTGTTCACATGGAACGACCTGCAGTATACTTTCACTGTACTTCTACAGGGAAACTTCAATTCCCTTGCAATATGCCACCAGTGATAGGTCTAGATCTGCAACAAGCCCAATTACCCCCAGAAGTACGTATCATCCTCTATATTGAAGACATCCTCATTGCCAGCATGACTAAGAAACAAATTAACCAGCCCCTATATAAGGTTGTAGATACTATGACACACAGGATTGGCTGTCAACTCTGATGAGATCCAGGGACCTGCTCAAAAGTGCAGTTCCTGGGAGCCACCTGGCCTGGTAATCAGAGGAGTATTCCAGATGAAGCTAAACAGAAACTGCTGTTCTGGGCAGTCCCCACCAACAAGAAAGAAGCTCCACAGCTGGTAGGCCTGCTTGGCTATTGAAAACAACATGTACCACACCTGGATATTCTTTTGTCCCTTTTAGTCAAGGTTACCCACAAGGCAGCCATCTTTGGATAGGGCCCCCAACAAGAGCAGACTCTAGAAGCCATGCAACATGCATTGGCATGGGCCCTGTCATTGGGACCAATGGAGCTTGCTATCCCTATGGAGCTACACGTTTTGACAACTTATCCATAAGGATTGGAGCCTGTGGCTACAAGAGACTGCTACTGGGGTGCATAGACCCCTTGGGTTTTGGAAACATATGTTACCAGAGATGACTGTGAAATACACCCCATTCAAATGGCAACTCCTAGCCTGCTATTGGGCCCTAATGGAAACAGAATGTCTGACCACTGAAGTGCCATATGTGATCTTAAAACCTGGGTGCCTATCCTCATATGGGTACTTACTGATCCTGCTAATAAAAGAGGATAGGCGGGCCGGCCCCGTGGCTTAGCGGTTAAGTGCGCGCGCTCCGCTACTAGCGGCCGGGGTTCGAATCCCGGGCGCACACCGACACACCGTTTCTCCGGTCATGCTGAGGCCGCGTCCCACATACAGCAACTAGAAGGATGTGCAACTATGACATACAACTATCTACTGGGGCTTTGGGGGAAAAAAAAAAGGAGGAGGGGAGGAAGATGGGCACAGATGTTAGCCCAGGGCCGTCTTCCTCAGCAAAAAAAGAGGAGGATTGGCGGATGTTAGCACAGGGCTGATCTCCTCACAAAAAAAAAAAAAAAAAAAAAAAAAGGAGGAGGATTGGCAATAGATGTTAGCTCAGAGCCGGTCTTCCTCAGCAAAAAGAGGAGGATTAGCACAGATGTTAGCTCAGGGCTGATGTTCCTCACAAAAAAAAAAAAAAAAAAGAGGATAGGCTTAGCAAAACTCCACCATTAAATGGAAATGTTACATCCAAGATCGAGCCATAGTGGGATTCCAGGGGGTCAGGTGACTCCACGAAATAGCTGCTTCACTGGAGGGGGCTGAACAGCCTGTAGGGAACACTCCTGTCCCTCCCTTAGCTAAGTGCAGGCCTTGGTTCAAAGATGTTCCAGCTGATGGTATGGCTTGGTTCACAGACAGATTTGTGAAACTCAAAGCTGACGGAGCCCAATAGACCTCTGTGGCCATCTGCTCTAAAGGTGGCCATTTTTTGACTAAGACCAGGTGAGGATGCTCTGCCTAATGAGCTGAACTCCATGCAATAGCGATGGCTGTGCAGGCCACTCCAACAGCACCTCCCTGCTACATATTTATAGATTCATGGGCTGATGCAAATCGGCTAGCCATATGGTCCCGTGACTGGCAGATTAAGGATTAGATTATTAAGGGCTCCCCTGTGTGGGATCAGGGACTGTGGCAGCAGCTTGTGGATTAGACAAGAGACCTATTTGTCACTCTTGCTGACACCCATAGCAAAGGACCATTCAAAAGAAACAAGAATGGAACTTGCAATCTGACTTAGCATGGGCTCAACAAATCACCATGGCTGTCTGTTGGGTCCACCACAGAATGGGACATGGAAATCCAACTCACATGCAAGACTGGGCCAAGGAAAGAGGCCAAGGAAAGAAAAAATGACAGCCAAAGAGACAACACAATCACCTGACTCCTGCCAGCAAGCCCAGGCCTTGCAACATGGCAAACGGCCACATCAACAGGGGTATCGGCCCCACGTGAGTGTGGCAAATTGATCACTTTGGACCACTAGTCCCCAGTCATGGGTTCCTGTGGTGCCTCACCACCATGGATCCATATTCCACATATGGGACCACCATTCCAACATGTCATGTAGATATGAGAACCACCACCGTGGCTTTAGAAAAACTCCTTTGCCATGTGTTTGGATATCCAGCAGGATTTCAACCCAATCAAGGCACTGATCTTACTGCACAAGCTGCCCGGCAATGGGCACACTCCCATGGCATAGGATGGACTTCTCCTGCTCCCTGTCACCCCCAGATGAATGGGGTGATAGAATGATGGAGTGGGTGGCTTGATCAACAAAACACATAGGCCATCAAGATGGACAACTTACCGCGTGGCACCCCCACCCATCAAAAGCCATTTGAACATTAAACGCTGCAATCCAGTGGAAGGGAAACATGGCACTGCAACCCTGTTGGGAAATACTGAGCTTGGGGTGGGTGAGGACCAGGCAGTTGCCTGATTAGACTATGCCTGAGAAATCCCAATCTAAGTGCACCCAACCATTTGTTTTCTTCTTACTTCCCACTGGAATGCACTCCCTGGGAGTGGTTTGCGGTCTAGACGACAGTGGTGTCACCAGTAGTGCCTCCAGATTCAAACCTGGAGGCAATGCTATCTTCAAGTACCTCCCCTCTGTTTGCCCCTGGGACTCTGATCCCTCGATACAGGTGGGTAGTATTACAGGATATGACAAATTTGTTCAGAATGTGCCCTCTCTTCCTGAGTTGGATGTCAGAGGCTGAAAGTTTCGGCTCAACAACAGGGGCAACAAATCTCTGCAGAAGTTGTAGCCTCGGTCCTGGGACAGACAGCCTGGGTAGCTGTACCTGAGCAATCTTCACCTTCATCACTGGACAAGAGAATCTCTGGCCTCAGGAAGTTCCTGGAGGGGGAGGGGGACAGGAATATTAATCTTTCCTTTTCTCATTCCTACAGATGCCTCTTCTATGCCTGACACAATACCTGATAAGAATCACCATGGCAGCAGCTAGAGGTGGCAAGCTCTAACGATGCTGGATTGCAACCCCAAACTGAACTCCCTCTTATCCCATACTCCCATTGTAATGGCCTGGTGGGCACACAACAACTTGGACCTTCCCCAAGCCTTCCAAAACCAACAAGACTCACTAACCTCTCTAGCCAAGGTGATGATGGACACCAGAACAGGCATTGATTACCTGCTGGTGGAACAGAGTGGTGTTTGTATTGTTGCCAGCACCTCTTCCTGTGTATATATCAATGATTCAGGGAAAGTAGAAACTGAGCTGAAGAAGATTTATGCTCAGGCAGGATGGTCATGAACAATATACCTGCAGGCCCCCTAGACTCATTTTTTGACCTCATCAATTGGCTTAATCCAGGCACTTGGGGTTCCTGGTTGAGGACCATCCACCTGGGAGGTCTGATAATCTTCCTGGGTCTGGTTCTCCTGGCGACCCTGGTAAGGTGCTGCCTCAAAATGACAGGGAGTCTCTGCAAACAAACCGCATCCATACGGGTTGTTCAGGGGCCTGCCAGACCCAGCTCTTCCCCCACATTCAGGGGTGGATGATGGTCCTATCAGATTTCATATGCTGTTTCAGCAGCCAAGCAAGGATCTGGGGCTGGACTGTTGGGAAAGACAATCATGGGCAGCTTCTCATCCACTGCCTGGTTGTGTAAGAGTGGCCCTGGGCCTGAAACATTTCCTTGAAATGAGATAAAGAGCCCTCACAGCCTATATTGGCCATATCTCTTTGCTCTGGCATATCTTCCCCTGTTTGGGTTTGCCGTGTACTTCCTTATTCTGCTTCAGCACATAGGTCAATGGACCTTAGGCATGCCCTCAGCTTTCTATATTTCAGAGCCTATGAGGGAGGGGATGGGGTCCTTCTGCAGCACAAAAGGGATATATCAGATCATCTCCCTTTGTTGACTATGGAGTAAGAGCTGCTGACCACAGGGGACGGACGCTGGCTATTGCAGCTGACCTTGTTCTGTCTCTTCTCTGTGTGAGTAAAGTGTTGTTCCATCTAGTGCCCATGTGAGTCATGTCTTTCTTGGCATCCCTGACACCTGCAAACCATGCAGTGGGTTGACATCCTGGGACTACTGCTCCCGGTAGTAGGCAACAGGTGTCATTTGCTCGACAATTACCATAATGAAACACTAGCTGAAGGAAAGGAATGCCCACTGAGAAAGGATGTAACTGAGGAACCTGACCATGTTGGAATTGTGACCCAGATGGGGGAGTGTAGGGTGGTATCAGTGAAGTGACTGAGCTGAGAAAGTATAAACAAGAGCTAACTACGGAGGATAGAAGAAGGGGCAGGCACTACAGGCAAAGGAAATTATGTGCAAAGGACCTGTGGCAGGAGGAAACACAATATATTTGAAAAACAGAAAGAAGGCTGGTATGCCCTCAGAGCATAAAGTGAGAAGAAAGATGTGGCTAAAAGAGACTGGAAAGGGAGGCAGGGACCAGAAAGGGCAGGGCCTTCTAGGTCATTGAGTATTTGAGTCTGTATCCATTGAGAAATGGACAGCACAGAAGAGTTTGTTAAGGAGAGTGTTGACACAGTGAGCGAGATTTGTTTTAAAGAGATGAGGCAAGTGGCGGTGGGCAAAAATGAATCGAAAGGGAGGAAGTGGACACAGAGATAAATGAGACCATTGCCAACATCCTGGAGAGAGAGAATGGTAGCTTAGACCAGTGGTTCTCAACCAGGGAAATTTTACCCCTCAGAAGACACCTGCAATGTCTCGAGACATTTTTGGTTGTCACATTGTGCATGGGGGATGCTACTGGCATTTAGTGGGTAAAGGTCAGGGATGCAACTAAATAAATATCCCACAATGCACAGGACTTCTCCCACAACAAAGAATTATCTAGACTGAAATATAAATAATGCCTAGATTGAGAAACCCTGGCTCACACTATGATGATGGTCACAATAGAGTACATGTTTGAGAGATAAATAAGAGGTTAAAATCAGCAGTAATTAATGACTGATTGATTACGAGGAATGAGGGGAAGATTATCAAAGATAACCCTCAGGTTTCTGGCTTGCTAACCTGGATGAGTGGGTGGGCCACCCACTGCGATGAAACACGCTGGAGGAGATGATGGTTTGGTGGAGGAGGATAAGGAGCTCATCTTTAAACCTAGTAAACTGAGATGTCTTTAAGACATCTAAAAGAAGTCAAAGAGGCAATTCTCTTAGTTCTACAACTCAAGAGGGGAAGCCTGAGCAGGAGATGCGCCTTTGAGATGCTTCTGTCAATAGAACGGGAGCCATGGGCTTGAATGAGTTAATCTAGGAAAAGAGCAAAGAGTGAGGAGAAAAGAGGGCCCAGGACTGAGTCTTGAGAAACTCCTGGGAAAGGAGCACAAGCCAGCAAAAACCAGGTAGAGAGGTGGAAAGAAAACTGGGGCATGTCACATCCCAGCAGCTTCGAGTGGGTCTATTTCCCCCACACCTTCGCCAACATGGAGCACCACAGATCTTTTTAAGCTTTGCTAAACCGATCAGTTAAAAAAAAATCTTGTTTAAAGATATCAAAATTTTAATTGACAATTTTGGGGTAAGTAATGAGATTAAGTATCTTTGCCATGTTTATTGGCCATTTAAATTTCTTTTGTAAATTGGCCAATGCATGTCATTTGTTCATTTTTCTATATTAAATATTCATATTTTTATAGATTTGTATGACCTTAGTATATATGATGATTTTTCACTCTTTGCTATCACATTCTTAAATATTTCCCCACAGTTTATCCTTTTTTTTTTTGAATGTCTTTTTCCATGCCGTTGTTTAACATTTTTATGAACTCAAGATTGTTGACTTTCTCTTCCTGCTTTGATCTCATGCTAGAAGAAGCTGTTCCTTCCCAAGGATCATAAAAATATTCTCCTATATTTTCTTAGGATATTAAATCATTTTTTATATTTAAACCTTTAATCTAGCTAAAATCTATTTTTGTGTATGATGAGTGATTGGGATTTTTTTCCAAATGGTGAGCCAGTACTTTCAACACCAGTTATTGAAAAATACATTCTTTCAATCTCCTTTTATGTTATACTAAATCCCATATCCATTAGTCTGATATTGGGCTCTCTCTTTGTTCTTTAGATCTCTTGGTATATCCCTGTGCCCAAACCAGGCTGTTTTAATCACTACAGCTTTATGGTATAGTTTGATATCTAGTAAGGCAAATATGTATTATTTTATAATCAGGAAAAACCATAAAGGTTTGTGTAGATATGTATGTGTACATATATGTGTTTATTCCTACATGTAGAGGGTTGATGTGTGCAGGTGCGTGTGTTCTTACACACAGAAGGTTGATGGAGAAGTACTTTTGACTAGGACTGGTTTGGGAGCCGCGAAGAAGTTTGAGACAGTGGCTGGAGCACAGAGTTTCCAGGGAAGTTTGGAAGAATAAAAGGAGAATTGGAGACTATAGGGCTCTCAAGGGGGGGTTGCTACTCACGCATACGAGGCCTGTAGACTGAAGGAAGCAGAGAGGAAAGCTGGTGACATGAACCGACCTGCGTTGTTTTTAGACACTAGCACCAACTCCATTTCAAGGCCCAACCTTTTCTCAGCTCCCTGGAAACCACTGGGGATGTTAAGGTCAGCCATTCATCCCCTGGAGCCCATGTTACTGACCTCAGGTCTGGGCGCAGCGTCAGCAGCTGTTTGAAGGTTTATGGCCGCCTGGGTGCAGGGAGTCCCTCAGCTTTCAGTCATATGCTTCACCTTTCACTGGCTCACAGTTTTCAAAGAAAATAAGTCTTGAAATTCATCAAGCGTTCACTGAATGTCTGGCACCCCCAATGCAGGCCCTGTACAAACCCGCCATCCAGGGCCAATTTCCATCCAACCTCGGGTGAGTGACTGCTGTTCTTGTGCTTACACACACACACACACACACACACCCTTAGCTTGGGACTCTCCTCTCTGGGCTCAGAGGTCTCAAAGCTTCTCTAAAGGCCCTCTTTGGCCCCACCTGCACAGGACAGGAAACCAGTGGCACACGAGGCCTAGCTCTCCAGGAGATGACAGGCAGGCCCAGGACATAGGTGGAGACTCAGCTCTTCCTTCCAGATATTCAGGAGCCACAAGGAGGGGCGGTCCAACAGAAGCCTGTTTAGGCCTCTTGCTGGGATTATTCCAAGAGCCCTTGGGGTCACTCAGAGGAGCCAGGAAGCTGCCTGCTGCTGCATTAAAAACAGATTCCTGGGGCATTTGAATCGCTGCATTTTTGTCATCTTTCCTATTTGGCCCCTTCCAGGCAGCGTTTGTCCTGAATTTTGGCCTGACGACATCCATATAAAATGTGGTATGGGAGAGCATTGCTCAGTAACCAGTGAGAATGTCCGTGCGCACAGCCAAGGCGGTTCTGCTAAAATATCTGAGAAGGAAAATCTGTTCCTGGCCCAGGTGACCCAGGGACCAGTTGCCTACTCACCTCACCCCCAACAGTGCAGGTGTTTACCGGCCTCTACTCCACAGAAAGATGTGACACCGGGCCCATCTGTGTGCACCCACAGAGTGCCCAGTCTCTGCCCTGCCCTTCCCCCACTATCCGGCCACTTAGGCTTGGGGTGATGGTGGAGGAGACTAAAAGAGAGATCAAAAGGTTCTTGTCCTTGGGGCCGCGCGGTCGGTGGCGGTTAAGTTCCTGCACTCTGCTTTGGCGACCTGGGGTTGGGGGTTTGGATAGGATCCTGGGGGCGGACTTATGCAGAGCTCATGAAGCCATGCTTTGGCGGCATCCCACATGCAAAGTAGAGGAAGGCTGAGACAGACAGACAGCTCAGGGACAATCTTCCTCACCAAAAAAAAAAGAACCATACAAAAATAGAAAGGTTCTTGGCCTCGACATTGATGGAAGAGAGAGGCAGGCAATGGACACCTACCCCTCTTCCCCAGATAGGTCCGGCTAGATTGTGGGGGAGAGCCGAGGCCGAGGCCCCCCCCCCACCCCGGCACTGTGGGTTGAGTTGATGGTGGAGTGAACTAGAAGAGGGAAGGTGAAGAGGTGCTCGGCCTTGAGCCGACTGAGGAGGCGGTCCCTGGTCGCGGCCGCCCCGCCCCCGCCCCGCCCCGCCCCCGCCCCGCTCCTCTGCCACCGGCTGCCACTGCGGCAGCGCCGGTCGCCCTCCTCGGATCGTCAGCGTACAGGTGAGGACAGGGGACCCCGCGCCCGAGCCGCCGAGGAGGGAGCGGGCAGCTTCGTGAGTCTGTGAGCTGGGAGAAAAGGAAAAGGAATCGGATTCCGCAGAGGGCGGGAGGGACCGAAGGACGCTAGCCCCAAATCCTCAGGCGGCGGGGAGGTGGTGCCTGCCAAGCCCGGAGAAGAGGACGCGTCCTTACCGAGCGCCTCTGTGAGTCCGGAGATGCGCTGGGCGCATAGATGCCTTTGCTGCGCGGGGACGCAGTCTAGAGTGGGGCCTCCTAGATTCTGGGGCCCTGGATTCCGGGGAGCCCAACGTCCCCTTGCAGTTGTTCAGCCAGCAGCTCAAGGTACCGCTCCTGGGTATTGAAAGGGCGACTCCAGGCTCGCGGGCCGGGAACACGCACAGAAACCTCCCTTGCTGGGGTGCTTTCAAGAACAGCCTTGCCTCAGCCCTGTGAATGTTAATAATAGGTGGAGAATTTGTTCTGCACGGGGTGGTGTGTACAGGTGGAAAAATCTGCAGGAAAAGATTGACTTATTTTTTGAAAATTTTTTCAGTTTAAAATTTCAGCTAACCCGTTCTTCCTTTTCTTGTGTCTGGGGAGGTGACACTAGAATGTAAGCCCATCTTTGGGTCTATCTCTGAAGTTCTAGGTTCATCTGTCCCCCATGAGGTTTTGGTTTGGAAGAAGTGAAGTGGGTTTGTGTTTTAACACTGTGCAAGTTTCTTGAACTCCTTAAGTCAGGGGCCATAGACACACTGTTGTTCTGTTTCTCTCCCTGCAGCTGGGAGGAAGGATGTTCACTGTGCTGACCCGCCAACCTTGTGAGCAAGCAGGTTAGTATCTCCACAGTCAGCAAGTGTGATTTTGTCAAGTCCCATGAAAATCCGAGCCTCAGCCCACGGCTTTTCATCCATGGCCCCTGCAAATGACTGTCTAACCTCTTTGGTTTGAGACTCAGTTGCTCATCGGGCTCACACCACCAGCATTCCTCAGATAAAAGTAATGCTTTTCATCAAAGCTGTGCAAAGCAAGGACTAACATGCATGTGTGGCTTAAATGGTTTTTCCGGTTTGCATAATCCATTAATTTGGCCCTTGTGGTTTCCCTTACCCAGCTGTGTGTAAGGTTTGCTTTAGAATATTGTTGATTTTGTGATGAATTGTAAAGTACTTGGATCTTTCCTCTGTTTTCATCCAAGTGTTGTTGCTGGCACAGCACCTACAGCATCCCCCACCCCCCACCATGGGTCAGCGTCGTTACCATTGATACTGCAGGCACATGTGCAGAATTCTCTCTCTCACACACACACACATACACACACTCACACACAGACACTTCCAGGCTTGCCCTGCCTGCCTGCCTGCCTCTGGAGCACTTTTTGCAGTAGGGCCTGGCCTCTCCACTGTCAGGTAGACACCTTATAATTACAGTGTTTGTCCAGCCCTAATGACAGCACAGCTCTAGGTTGCATTCCCTAAATGAATGAGACCCGGTCTAGTCCATTTTGCTTTGTGATAGGCTTTTCGACTGGGGCAAGGGTTTGCTTGAGATAATCATAGCTTTTTACCTGAAAACTGCTGAAGCACAGAGGACTGAGGAGGCCAGCCATGTGGCTGTGGTCAGGAGACTGCTTACATATCACCCCCTCCTGCCCCATGGACAGATGTTCTTTGGTCATGCCCCTAAATTGGGTGTTCTTGTCTTCCAAAAGGATGTGATTTTAGGATAGTAGGGGCAGTTTAAAGAATCTTTTTTTGTAAAGGGAAATTGTACCTAAGGGGTTGGTTTACTTTGATTGCCAGGTTTTCTCCAAAACACTTTGAAATTTTAACACATACTGTAACACACACATACAGACTAATTTGTTACATTCCTTCCAGAAGACAAGTTTAACTTGGCAGATTAAACCTTTACCATGTCTTGTTAGGGAGGGAAAAAATCTCTTAAATCTCTATAACTGAAATCGATATATGCATTCTTTTTTTTTTTTTTTGTGAGGAAGATCAGCCCTGAGCTAACATCCACGCCAATCCTCTTCTTTTTGCTAAGGAAGACCGGCCCTGAGCTAACATCTATTGCCGATCCTCCTCATTTTTTTTTTTCCTCCCCAAAGCCCCAGTGGATAGTTGTATGTGGAGACTGCACATCCTTCTAGTTGCTGTATGTGGGACGCGGCCTCAGCATGGCAGGACAAGCGGTGCGTCCGTGCGTGCCCGGGATCCGAACCCAGGCCGCCAGTAGCGGAGCTCGAGCGCTTAACCGCTAAGCCAGGGGGCTGGCCCCTGATATATGCACTCTTTAAAAGTTGATACAAAAATTTGCCTCTCTGAATAAAGTGATTCCTGGCTGGTTCATGTACTTTTATCCACAATCACAGAAAAATGATCTAGGACCCCTTGAGAGGCTCTGAAGGTCAACTCCATAGTGGTTGGCCTCCCTCCAGTCGCTGTCACAAACAATTCTGCAATGAGTAACTTTCTGTATGAGTCATTTTACACATGAGGGGCTAGTTCTGTGGAATAAATTCCCAGAAGGGGGATTGCAAGTCAGATGGTGTACACATTCGCAATTCTGGTAAATATTGACAAGTTGCCTTCCCTTGGTGCTGTGCTAATTTACATTCCCAGTGACAAGGTAGGAGAATTAAGGTGTTAAGTGACCACCTTTGAAGTCAGGATGTGTCTGTGGCAGCATCTCTACTGCAGGGGAGTCAGATGGGGCAGAAAGAGGTGGCTGTTCGGAGCCATTGAGACCCACTGCGTGAGTGGACTCCCCAGGTAATAAGTTTTGAGGTGACTGGATATTGAGCCTGAATCTAATTCTATATGGTGGTATACATGTGTCTTTTTTTTCTTCCAGGCTTATGTCTCCCAGACATAGTGAAGGAGGAAAGCGTAGGTTATGTTGATCTAAAAATAAATGTTCTAGAATAGGACAGGATCTAGCCCATTGCTCTTCAATAGAACTTTCCGTGATGATGGAAATGTTCTGTAACTGCGTTGTCCAATTGGTAGCCATTAACCACAAGTGGTTATTAAACATTTGAAATGTGGCTAGTGAGACTGAGGAACAGAGTTTTTTATTTTATTTAATTTTAATGAATTTACATTTAAATACCCAATTGGTGAGAGACATGTTGGGATTCTCTGAATCCAGTGATCTTTCTGTTATGCTAGTATTTATCCTATTCAGCCATTTGGGTGTTACCATTTGTATTTATGCCATAATAGTTCTACCAAGACTATTATTAGGTCAACATTTTAATTGAATGTCTTTTTATCTTTTAAAAAATTAGGTATAATTTATATACACTGAAATGGATAGATCTTAAGTTATGCCCCTAAGTTGGATATTCTTGCCTTCCAAAAGGATGTTTTTAGGATAGGGGCAATTTATAAGACTTTTTTTTTTTTTTAAGAGAAATTGTACTTAAGGAGCTGGTTTACCTTGATTTTCAGATTTTTCCCAAAAAACTTTGAAAGGTTTGATAAATTCTGACAAATGCACAGACCCATATACCCCATAATGCTGTTAAGATACAAGGCATTTCCATTACCCCAGAAAGTGCCCATGTGTTCCTTCCCAGTGAATCCCTGTCCCAGACCCCCAGGCAATCACTGTTCTGATTTCTGTCACGTGCCTGTTTTAGAACTTCACATAAATGGAATCATTTCAGTATAGTACAGTAGCAGTTTCTTTTTTTTTTCAATCTACTTGCTACTTTATTTACGAAATTTTCATTAGCCTACACTGGTTTATTAAGACTCAAGTAAATATCTGCTCATAATCATCTAGTTAAGCAATATTAGTTTAAATTTAATAAATAGACTTAGTCCCTTATGATACATTATATATTATTATATAATACATATACAATTATATAATTATTCAGAGGCTATATATTTAGTTGAAGATTATTCATATGCTTCATTTTTTTTTTTTTTTTTGCTTTTAAATGAGTGGATATCGTTTACATGTTATGATTAAAATACAAATAGCAGAGATTACATGCCCTCTTTGGGAGGGAACACATGGATTAAGTCATTTGTGAAGGTGTAGGTGAAACCCTATGCCTTCACTGTAGACACAGGAAAAATGACTGAGGTTGAGTTCTTATTGAGAACCCAAATATTTTAGAAATTCAGACATGTTACCATTTGCTTAACAAAAGTCACCTTTATAATCATTGATTATATCTGAAGTACAGTATTAATTTCTTTTTATTTATCTGAGATTATTTTTAAATTAAATATTATATCACCTGCTTTAATAGAAAACCCATATTTTTCAAATCTACATTGAAACAAATGTTATTGTAAATCATCTCCGGGACAACCAGTCATATGCATAATATGCTTTGGGAAATACCAGAAAACTGAACCAAGCATACCCTCCCACAAACACTGTTTTAGTCCACTCCTTGAAGGAAAGATAAGTTGGTATTGGAGTCCAGTTGCCACTCCACCTTAAAACTGTGGGTCTCGGGCCGGCCCCGTGGCTTAGTGGTTAAGTGCGCGCACTCCGCTACTTGCGGCCCGGGTTCAGATCCGGGTGCGCACTGACACACTGCTTGTCCAGCCATGCTGAGGCCACGTCCTACATACAACAACCAGAAGGATGTGCAACTGTGACATGCAACTATCTACTGAGGCTTTGGGGAGAAAAAGGGAAAAAAAAAGAAGGAGGATTGGCAATAGATGTTAGCTCAGGGCCGGTCTTCCTCAGCAAAAAGAGGAGGATTGGCATGGATGTTAGCTCAGGGCTGATCTTCCTCACAAAAAAAAAAAAAAAAAAAAAAAAAAACCAAAAACTGTGGGTCTCACTAAAGCCAGAGGAAGTGACATATGCACGCAGTTATGTTCCCAGTTCATGGATTCTATAAAGAAGTCCAGAACTTTGTTCCTGCTTTCCCCTCATGGGTCTTCTGGGTCTTCCCATTTTAGGCCTCAAGGCCTTCTCCCGAACTCCAGCCATCATCGCCTTGGTGTTCTTGCTTTTGAGTGTTGTGGTGCTTGTGGCTATCACGCTCATCCAGATTCACCAGAAGGAGGTCCTCCTTCCAGGACTGAAGGTACGTGTAAAGGGATTGGCATTGAAGGGAAGAAATGGGCTATGACATCACTTATTCTAAAGCTGTGAGTGAGAAGAAAAGAAAATCCTATCCCTCACCTCCAGCTGGAGCCAGGGGAAGCTGGTGTAAGACCCAAGGGAGAAGGTCTGGAAACGCTGGATTTGTGATGTTTGAGCCTACAGATTGATAGTAGTGACACCTTCTCCAAGGACTGTGTGACTTGCTTTGACTCTTGACTGTTAGAACTAAAGCTAGACTTTGCAACCAAGAATTACAGATGGCTACCAAAGATTTACCAGCTTGTTCGTTCCCCCGGACCGCACAACCCTGATCATGTGCAGAGACCAGGAGACCCAGGCTCCTCTTTTGGCCTAGCCTGGATGACCAAAAAATCAAGTACTAGAAAAGTCTCCTTGAACTGTATTTGTGCTACCTTTCTTGGATCTAGAAGTGTGCCACGATCCCTCTGACTCTTCTGCCCCAAAAATTACCCATGACCTTGTGCTCAGTTCCAGAGGCCTGTCTCAGCTCTTGATAAGTTCATCCCCAAATGGCCTCTTGGGTGGTCTCTGGTAGGCTGAGAATCATGTATATCACCCATGCCTTGGCTATAAGGATGATGGGAGGTGACCCCATGAGAGACTGTCAAATGAAAGGTGAAGAGAGTCAGTGAATCCTTCAATCATTTCGGGTAGAGGTCAGCAAACTTCTTCTGTAAAGGGCCAAATAGTACACATTTTAGACTTTGAGGGCCATTTATAGTCTCTGTTGCATATCTTCTTTTGTTTTTGTTTTTGTCTTCTTATGACTCTTTAAAAATTTAAAAACCCTTCTTAGCTGGGGTGGGGGCGGGGGTGGGTGTTGGGGCTAAGTAATTCAATTATTTTATTTGAATATCATTTGGCATTTACCCTTGACCTTGTGAGTCCATTCTCCATCTTCCTGCTGTTAGTGACTGTTCAAAGGCTATATTTGAAATAGAAATTTTTAGAAGATGAAAAAGAAACTAATATTGCTTTGGCTCTGTGAGTGAGTTTGATCTACCATTCTGAGGCCACTTTTCTAAAGGATTAAAGTAAAATCTCCTTTAGATAATGGTATTTGGCTCTTTTATAGGACATTTTACTTAAGAATCTCAGCCCCCAATGAATAACATGAATAAAAAAGAAAAAGAAAAAAATGCTTATGCAACTTTCCAGTGGTGAGAGGAAAACAAATTGCTTGTCCAAAGACATTAGCTAAGGCCAGAGAAGCTGTTTTCCCAGGCTCCAGGCGCTGCCTTCTTCTGTAAACTGTATAAAATCAGGATTGCAACTAGGAGTAATACCATCTCCTTACACTTTGTAAACTGCTGTTCAGTTGAGTGAGCATTTTCCCCTGAATTATCTCATTAAACCCTTGTGTCCACTATAGAAGGTGGACAGAGCAAGCACTGTCACCACCATTTTTCAAATGAGGAAACATAGGTTTGGCCAGTGGATGGCAGGACCAGAACTGAAACTCGGTCCCTCCTGTTCCCAAGGCCGGGGCTCTCTTCACATACTGCCCACCTCTCCCTGATCCTAAGTTCTGAGTGGGGAACCCAGGAGGAGGTATTGACCTCTGATAGGTGAACACGTCCTCCTTTGCACAGAGGGAAGGTGGGGAGGATGGGTGCAGATGCAGGAAGGTTTGCTGAATTGGGGGAGGGAAATATCTCTCAATTGGGGGGAAGGCTAATACCACCCTTAGAGCCCAGTAACCCTTCTTAGACCCCATATTTCAGAAACCAGCTCTAGCTGAACTCCAGATTTATCTCTTTCCATGGGACAAGGAAATTTACCCACTCAGAGCCATGCTTTCCCTTCTAGAACATGCTGTGGTGCCTGGGACCCCAGAATCCAGCATCTGTGTGGGCCTCCTTCTGAGGCCCAATCTCACCCCTGGTCTGAGGGGTGGCAAAGGGGCAGCTGCTTGCAGGGAGTATAGACAGAGCATGGATGTGAGGTCTGAGCTGTTCCATTTTCTACAGTCAACGAACAGGTGCAGGAGGCTCTTCACTCTGTGGATTTGCTGGGGAAGAGGACAGGTTGGGGAGGGGGAGCAGAGCAAAAGCCTTCATTTATAAAATTTTCCCTCAGGCCCTACAAAAGTTAGGAATGGGCTGGTTAAGGCAGTTGCCAGCTACTGGCTTCTACTTGTTCTGGGGATAAGAGGTAAGTCCTCTGTTCGTACTGAGGGATGTGGAGGACTTAGAAGACTGGAAGAGTAAACTGAGTAGAGAAAAGTAGATCATGGGGCAGTATGGAGGGCACTGTTAAAGGAGGAAGCACACCTGTTTATGTTACTGTGTCAGGTGGGTTCCCCCAGTCAAAGAAGTGAGTGCAAGTAGGCCATCCGGGGATGTCCCCAGGAAACAAGGGTAGGGGATAGGGAAGTGAGACAGGAGGGAAGGCAGCCAATGGAGGGCCTGTTACACAGCAGGTTACCACTGTGGGCAACTGGGGCTCAGTCCTGCTGAGGATCTCTGGGAGCTAGCGTACGACTCACCTCAGGGTTGTCCTCTACCAAGGGGGGTGTATAGAACACCAGCCTCATGGTTACCCACTCAAGGGCGTACACACCAACTTCCACTAGTCATTGAGGGGCTATGTTAACTCTAGTATTTTTGGCATACTGTGTGCTCTGGTAGGCTCAGGCTACTAGAGAAAGCCCTCGGGCAGGTGGAAAGTGCATGGTTGGACATTGCAGTGGCAAGGTCTGAGGGACTGTGGGCAGGGAACCCTCAGTGACTGTTCCATGTAGATACGACTGTTATTATCATCCTCATTTTGCATGTGAGAAAACAGAGGAACAGAAAGGGCAAATAGCTTCCCATAGTTACCCAGACTGGAAATAACGGAACTGGTATAGAAGAAAGAAAAGAGAGCCGAAAACATTGGCCTTAAGCAAGGGTTTGGAAGGACCAGAAAACCTACCCTCACCAATTAGCAGACAGTTCAAAGAGGGGATTTTTAATCTCTTCAGAGTCTTATTGTCAGGCCCCACTCACAGTTGTAGAGGACAGGAAGTTGTATAACACTGGAATATTGGCTCAGAAAGCCCATTCTGCTCAGTTGAGTGGGTTAAATGTGAGAAAAGACAGATGTTCTGGGCCAGTTGAACCGGGAGCAGAATGACAGCTTGGAAGAGAGCATTCCACATGCAGCTTTTCTCAGGTGCTGAGAGACCTCTTTCCTTTTGTTCTGCAGTGAGTGCCAGGAACAGGAAGTGTGGTTGTGGAGGTGAAGATGAATGGATAGAACGGCGTTTTAACTGTTAACATTGATGTTTTCATGCCCTGAGCCTTGTTTTGCCTTTGTGTGCAGCTGACAGTTGGTTATGAGGGGCCAGCTCTGCAGTGGCCTATCCGGAGGGCCCTGGAATATTCCTCAAGACCCTCATGAAAGGTCATGATACCTGTCTATTAAATCCAGCCTTGGCTTCCCTAACCTGGTTTATCTGAGTTTAAGAGCAGAACTATTAAAACTTAAGGGTTGAAATGTCTCCAGTCCCTTTTTCATTGTTACTGGTCTGACCTGCTCTATCAGCTTGAAGAGTAAACATGATGACATGGCTTTTATTTTTCACGCAGGCCCCCACCTGCTTTATTATCATTAAGTCCAATGTCTTCCTCTTGAGGCTTCACCCTCCCCACCCCTAATCACAACTGTCCAGAAGCCTGGAGCTTCTCAGTCCAATAAGATCAATATCCCATTGCTATTGTCTCTTGCAGCTATATGATGTCACTGTTGAAGAGGGGCCTGCATAGTCTCACAGTTTGAGGGATGCAGCTTTTCTGCCATAACCTACTCAGGTCACATTAGATCCCCATGTTGGGTCACACTCCTGTGCTCAGCCATTAGTCTCCCAAAGCACAACCGCTGTGCCAGCCTGTGTTAAAACCATTCCCTTCTTTTTTTTTTTTTTTTTTTTTTTTGCTGAGGAAGACTGTCTCTGAGCTAACATCCATTGCCAATCCTCCTCCTTTTTTTTTTTCCCCCCAAAGCCCCGGTAGATAGTTGTGTGTCATAGTTGCACATCCTTCTAGTTGCTATATGTGGGACGCGGCCTCAGCATGGCCGGAGAAGCGGTGGGTCAGTGTGCGCCCAGGATCCGAACCCAGGCCGCCAGTAGTGGAGTGTGTGCACTCAACCACTAGGCCACGGGGCTGGCCCAAAAACCATTCCCTTCCAAGCCTCATCCATTCTCGGTCATCAGCCTGGATCTCTGGTGCCTGGTGGCTCACCCTGGTTTACCGGTTGGAGAGCAAGAGGTAGACAATTGGTTTCTTCCTTTTCAGAAAGCCCTGGCTCCCTATTCTAATTGGTCCACCTCTTCTCCAGCCAGATCTGCACTCCACTTAACTAAGAATTTGCTTTTGAGGGACTTTTTGTCCGGACAAAGAAAGTCTGCTGTACCATACCAGTCACCTTATTACTGAACAGTTACCCCCTTAGACTTGGTTTCCTTGGAGCTCAGTGAAAGCATGGGGGCTATGAGTACAGGTTTGAGAGTCAGACCGAGGCTTGATCCCAAGTCTGTGACCTTGGACAATTATTTACCTTGGTGAGCCTCAGTTTCTTCATCTGTCAAGTGGAATAATGCTAACACCTGCCCTAGAAATGCAATGCTAAAGCACTCTGTGCAGGGCCTGGCATATTATAAGTACTCAACAAATGTTTATTACTCCTGCTATTATTATTATAGTAATGGTAATATTGATGATAATAATAATAATAAACAAATCTAAGAAAGTTGATCTTATGACCTTTGCTTTTGCTTTTGTTAAAAGCTCACACAGTCCTTAAGTTTTGGACCACAGAGTTCATATGGAGGACTGTTTCCTTTTGGTTAATGCACTGAGTGTGTCTTCAGTTCCACAATCAAGCCATGTTTTTTCTGACACTGCCTTAGGCAGAGGGTTACTTACTGCTTTTCATCCAGACGTCACCCACCTAGCTGAACTGAATGAAATTCATTACCCTCTCCTCGCCTTCCCTGGAACCACATTGAGTTCCACTGATCTAGGCAAATGAGCTCTGAAAACTGGTTCAAGACCAATTTTCCCACTTTCGAAAATCTCAGTGAATGATGGGGGAGGGTGGATCAGTGTTAGTTAGAAGTAGTGTTGGGCCTCCAGGCTGGCCCCTGTCAGCACCTCCGCAGGTCCCCGAGGGGCAACCATTTCTCCAGGCTCCCAGAGCAAAGACTCTGGCTGCCCCCTTCCCTGGTGAAAACTGGATCCCAGCTGGAGTTACAAATGAGAGTAGATATTCTTCCTTCTTTCTGATCTTGCCCCAGCAGCCCCGAACTTCATACACAGGGAAAATGCATTCTCTGTGAAGGGTTGGAATGAATAAGATTTGGGGAAAGGTGGGTACCCTCTGGAGTAGTTGTCCTCTCATTCTCTCTCTTGTCTTGTCAGCACCGGGCGTGGAGGGGCCAGTGGAGGGGTGATCAGGTCGGCAGAAGGAGGGAGGAAAGAAAGCCGACTGATATGGAGGCTCAGACCTCTTGAGGGCCTGGTTTCCTTCACTTTCAGCCTGTGCTTTAATCTCACGGTGAGCCTCTGCCTGGAACGGATTATGAACAATGCCTCCCTTGTTCACCATGGGGGGTGTCATGTCAGGATCCCAGTCAACACTCATCAGACTGAATGGTTGAGATTAAGAGGCTGTCCAAGTTCAAATACCAGTGTATACAGGATGTTCTATTGCAATGTAATGGAGAAGCTGTGATTGAGGAGCTAGAGCAACATTTTTTTATTTGGTCCCACTTCAAATGAAGCAAGTATCTGTGATAGTAGAAAGCTGGAACCTTCCTAAACGTCTAGAATCAGGGAATTGGTTAAATAAATTGTACATCTCACAATGATGTGATGAATGTATTAAACATGATGATATCAGTATTTTTACTGGCAGGGAGAGATGTTCATGCTATACTTCTAAAGTAAGAAAAGAGCATTGGAAAAGATTGTGTACAATATAATCCTGTGTTGATTTAAAAACATGTCTAAACACATATTTATATATGTAGCTGTATGCACAGAAGACCATTAGAAAAGATATATAACAAAGTGTTAAAACAATAATTGGATTGAGGGGCCAGGCCTGTGGCCTAGTGGTTGAGTTTGGTGCACTCCACATCAGCGGCCTGGGTTTGGTTCCTGGGCACAGACCTACACCATTCTTCGGCAGCACCCACATACAAAATAGAGGAAGATTGGCACAGATGTTAGCTCAGGGTGAATCTTCCTCAGCAAAAAAAAAAAAAAAAAAAAGCAATAGTTGGATTGAAGGATGTTATTTACTTTTTTTCCTCTGTCTTGCTTGTAATTTTATTTGTTTATTTTGCTTTATTGATTTTTTTTTATATAGCCTGTTTTATAGCCCCATTTTTATTTAGCAGCCACTAAACATCAGGCATATGGTCTCCTATTGACTTCTGAAAGTAAGTAGCCTCAAGATGGGGAAACCCAGAGAGCTTAGGCCTCTTACCCAGGGTTGTAAAAGCAAGAATCCAGCTGAGTTGACCTGCCTGCCAAACCCAACTTCATTTTCCTCCCTGGGACAAGCTAGGCTAACTCAACGGTGGTGCAACTGGGGAAAAGCTGCCACCCAAAGCCTCTGACGCCCTGGGCAGACTCCAGGCTCAACCAAATGCTGACCTAGGTCAGCATTACTCCTTCCAATCCCTGTAGGCTGCTATTACGTGCTCTTTCCCGGTCAGGCTTGGTCCAGGACTGGGCTGGGCCACACCTTCAGGTGAAGCTCCCGGGTGCCTGCCCCAAGCTGGGTGAGATGGTCCAGGACTCCCAGCCTACTCTCCTATGCACAGGTAGCCCCAGCACTGCCCTGGCAACACCCTCCTGTCCATTTGTTCACATACCTGTTACCAGAGTGGGACAATATGTCAACATTAGTGTGTCTTTTGTTTTTCCCTCCTTAACTACAAATACTTTCATACTGAAGGCTGATACAAATACTGATGTGTCTCTCCCTTGTGAGAACTGCTTCCTTATAGTTTCCTTTTGGTTGTTTATTTCCAGACTGCTAGGCCTGGAAGTTTGGAGAATAGAGGGCAGCAGGTGACTGACTATTTATTTCCCTCCTGAGACCCAGATGGCTTCTGTTCCCAACCTCAGAGGTCTGGATGAGGAGGGATCAGTACTTGTCTTTGCACACAAGATCCTTGGAGTACTGATTTTCAACCTTGGCTGCATATTGGAATCACCAAGGGAGCTTTAAAAACCGTTGATGCCTGGGTCCCCTCCCAGAGGTTCTGATTTAATGGGTCTGGGGTGCAGCCTTAGCATTAGGAGTTTCAGAAGCTCCCCAAGTGATTCCAATGTGTGGCCAAGGCTGAGAACCATGCCCTAGAACACTTGACCCGCCTTACCCCATCACCTTCCCCCACAGTCCAAGGAGACAAAGTTGGTTTGGAGAAAATAGTTTTTTCTTCTTGGTCAGTGAAGCACCTCAATGAAGCAGAGTGGATTAAGCTCTTGAGAATATTTGGGGTTCTCAAGTGGCCCACTGGCAAAAGGAGTCCTCAGAAAGGCTCAGTCCATTTCTAACTCTCCCTTTCCCTTTTTGTTCAGTATGGAATCGTGCTCGATGCTGGGTCTTCCAGAACCACAGTCTATGTGTATGAGTGGCCAGCAGAGAAGGAGAATAATACTGGAGTGGTCAGTCAAACCTTCAAATGTAATGTGAAAGGTAAGACCCAGAGAGAGTCTGGGAGGCCCATAGGGAAGCTAGGGAGAGTCCTAATGTCCTCCAGAGGCTGGAGAGTTCCTGAGAAGCTACCTGGGGACAGGGAATGAGTACTGACTAGGTGCCAGGAAAATGTGAGATCTTGTGCTAGTGCTGCTACTCATCGGTGCAGTGACCTTGGGCCAGTCACTTCCCTTCTCTGGGCCTCAGTTTTCTCATCTGTAAAACATGCAGGGGAGGGCATGTCAATAACTGTGAATGGTGTGAGATTTTACCCTGCCACACTTGCATGAATGCTGGTGGAAGACACAAGATTCCTGGGTCGGAAGTGAAGGACAGTTTATTGCTCACAGTAATAGTGGTAGCCAGAGTAACAGCATTTTCTTGCACTAGTTGTCTGAGCCCCAGTTTGCACACGATGGTGTAAAGAGGGCCAGATAGTACATGCTCATGCAGTGGATTGTGTAACAGAAGAGGAACCCTGAGATTAGGGAATCTGAAACATGGATAATGGACACTGAGCATACCTGCCTTTTGCTCTGGGGTGAAACACTATCTCTTTTATGCAAACATCCCTGATGAGATAATCCAGAACAAAGGCAGTCAGTGCCTCTGCTCATAAAATCGCAGAAACATACATACAAAAATACAAAATTGTATCCCCATAGGGGAATTGTATTCCAGTTGGCTGTGTATGTCATGGGGGGAGGGGATGGAGTGGAGAGAGATAGATGAAGACAGACAATACGTAAACAAACAGGCATGGTTCTATTCCAGTAAAGCTTTATTTACAGACTCTGAAATTTCAAATTTCATGTAATTCTCAAATGTCACAAAATATTATTCTTATAATTTTTCTTCCCCACCATTTAAAAAGGTAAAAACTATCTTAGCTCACAGGCTGTATATAAAAAAGATGGTGAACTGGATTTGGCCTGTGAGCTGCCAACCCCTGAAATAGAACCTTATCAGCATCTTTAATGACCCCCTCTGCAACTCCCTGCCTCCTCCACAGCGTATCCTGAATTTTATGTTAACTGTTTCCTTGTTGTTCTTTCTAGTTTTGTCCTTGGCATTTAGTTTTTCCTGTTTTTGAAAATAAAATCAAATACATGTTTATATAAATGAAATCAAATATTTATTCTTCTGTAATTTGCTTTGTTCACTAACATTGGGTTTTTAAGATCTGTCTATGTTGATATGAACAGCAATAGCTCATTCATTTTTCCTTGTTGATGGGCATTTGTATTTCCATCATTACTAATATCTTTTCACATATTTACTACCATTTCATTTTTCTGTAAAATATATGTTCATGTTTTTTACTCATTTTTCTACTGAATTGCTTGACTTTTTCTTATTGATTCATTAGAATTCTTTATATATATTCTTAATATGAATGCTTTGCTAGTATTATTATTGTATTGTTACTAATATCCTCTCACAGTTTTTGGTTTGTCTTTTCAGTCCCTTTATGATGTCTTTTGATGACTAGAAGTTCTTAATTTTTATGTAGGTACAATTATCAGTCTTCTCCTTTAGGGTTTGCTCTTTTGTATGTTTTATTTAAGAAATCCTTCTGTATCTCGAGGTCATAAAAAGTTTTATAATTTTGCCTTTTACAATGAAGTCTTCAGTCTTTAGTCCACATAATTGAGCCCAGTTAGTGAGTGTGTGTGTGTGTGTGTGTGTGAGTGTGTGTGTGTGCGCCTTTTTAAAAGCCACCCTCTTGAGGTTGGCCCCGTGGTCCAATGGTTAAAATCGTCGTGCTCTGCTTCGGCAGCCCAGGTTCAGTTCCCAGGCACAGACCTACACCACTCATTGGCGGCCATACTGTTTTGGCGACCCATATACAAAATAGAGGAAGATTGGCACAGATGTTAGGTCAGGGCGAATCTTCCTCAAGCAAAAAGAGAAGGATTGGCAACAGATGTTAGCCCAGGGTAAATCTTCCTCAGCAAAAATAATAAATTAATTAAATAAAATAAAAGCCACCCTCTTTAGAGCATTATGATCTTTGAGTTGGTCTGGAGCTTCCCAATCAGTGTGTCCTGAATGGGTTACAGGTATACCCTCAGCCCACAGGACAACAGGTTAGAGACTCTGGAACAGTCCTCCCAGCCCCGAGCAATCGCCTTCATTTCCCTCCATCTGCTGCCCAAATATAATAATTTCTTGGGGATTATGGCATTGAAAAAGTTGGGAAGCAGAATTAGCCTTTCCCATAGGGAGGCCAAGAGTCTTCTTTGAATAACCAGGATGAGTTCTGATCTCTGCCCTTCCATGGAGGGCAGCCAAGAGCTTGCCTACTCTGGTGCCTAGATGTCACAGTTAGGTTATCTAGAAGCAGATACTGAGAAAGAGTTTGGGATGCAAGGTAGTTGTTAGAGATCCACACTTGTGGAAGGAAGGAGGAAAAAGTAGGACTGGACAGGAGAAGTCAAACTGCGGTGTAGGCCTGACAAAGCTTCAGCCAATCAGAGTTATTCTGCATTGGGTTGCAATGGCCTGAAATGGTTGGGCTGCGATACCCCGCCACCATCAATCATTGGATGTTGCCATCCTGGGAAGAGCAAGACATTGAGCAAGGCAGCTCTCTGCAACTGAGGTAAACTCTGAAGGAGCCGACAGCTGGGACAATAAGTCTTTATTTGAAGGGGAATCTATGTGGCACCGCTCTGAGCTCACCACAACAGGGGACTCGGATGTTTTCTGAGTGCTGCTTGCTTTGTTATCCACAAGAGGCAGGCAGCAGCAGACTTGCTCTGGCCTCAGCCAGAGATCCCACCCCTGGTCTCCCAACTTCTGAGCCATTTCTCCACCTCTATGCATGAAAGAGGGCAGGAGGACCCTCCCTTAGAAAAAAGAGACCACCCTCTTCAAGAAAAGAGAGGGTAGTATAGGATAGTGATTAAGACCTCACCTCATCCCTACTGTGCGAGCTCTGGAAAGTTATCTAACCTCTCTGAATCTTGATCCCCTCATCTCTTTTAAGATAAGAATCATAATAATAATACCTACCCCATAGGAATGATTTGAAGATTAAATGACATAATATATGTAAAGCAGGCAGCAAATGCCTGGCATACAGTAAGCACTCAATAAGTGTTAGCTATTATTATTCATGGAGCACCACGCTCTAGAGCTTCTGGTGGGTATTCTTGTCAAATGTTACTCTGTCCCATAGTTACAAGATCTGTCTTTAGACCCAGGAAAGAAATTCAGCCAACTCAGTCCTGATGGCCCTCTGACTGTAGGGTGAGGTGAGACTTTCATGGGGAAGACACAGGCATTCTCTCAGGGGAAGGGGCCCTTGGCCCCACCCTAGCTGTGATTTAGGGGAGGGGCAGGGTCATAGAGCCCACACCACATCCATAAATGGATCTTCCCTTCTTTGATAACAGTAGCCTTGGGGATGCAGTTATACTCTGAATGACCAGATGATCACAAACTAAAGTTCAAATTACATAGTTGCAGTTTGGCAAGTGTCATCCCCTCGAGGCCTTGTGGCTTCTCCAAGGATAATTTGAATTCCTGGTTTCTTAGTTGCAAATTTCCCCAGGACTCCTTTGCCTTGGTCAGTCTAAGGAGGTGGTGAATGCTTGCTCAACCAGCAGTGTTTCCCAGATGCCCAGGCCCTCAGAAATTTCTTTGTTGTGGCGCGGGGGCGGGGGGGGGGGGTCCCTGGTGTCTATTAGTCCTCAGATGCTGCTCTTTTCCATGAGTTCACTGAGTGCTGCCTTTGCTGCTGGTCCTGTGCTGGTGTCTGTGGCTCTGGCTGCTGGTTGTAAAGCCATCTCCTGAAGGGGCTGGTTCCCTGCATGCCCCTCATCTCTTTTGCAGTGTACAGTGCTCATACCTGCTGCTGCCTTCTCCCACAAGGGACATTCATGTTTTCCCTTTAAACTAGTGGTTAAAAAGTTTTCAAACTCCACTGGAGCCTAAACTTAACCATCTTCTCCATTGAAATACCTTAAAGAGCTGCTTCAGGGACCAGGCCACTACAATGTTGAAAAGCATCCTTCGCCCGTTGTTGACCAGACAAAGCCCCAGCTGAGGCACATGTCTTTTGCTTCTGTCCCACCTCAAGTAAGTTTTGTGCTGTCTGTCCAACCTCTCTCCCTAGATTGGAATAACACTTTTAACTCTCTTTTCTTGGGAGTGTGGATCTCAGTATCTATGAGCCTGTGCGTCCAATCTCCTTTTCCATCCAGGAGGTTTAAGGGACCTTATGCAGATAGACCCTCAGGTGACATGCTCAGATACCCCAATGCTAACATTCTATCTTGCTCCTAACCAGCCCCTACCCAGAGACCAGCTCTAGGAGAATGTATTTTGTTTGCTCCAGATTGGACTCCACATTCCCCTTAGTGTAGAGTTGCATGCTGGTTTGAAAATCTCATTGATTGATTCATTCATTCATTCATGTATTTACTAAATACTTATTAGGTGCCTGCTGTTTGCCAGGAACTGTTATTGACACTGGGAATTCTAAAGTAAACAGCAGAATTCTAAAGTTCTGCTGTTACAGAACTTACATTCTAATAAAGGAGATAGATAATAAATAAGTGGATATCTAATATGTCAGGGAAATGTGCTGTGAAGAGAAATCAAGCAAGGGAGGCGGATAGAGAGTGATCATGCTATTTGAGACAGGATCATCAGGGAAGGGCAAAGAAGGTAAGAGTTGAGCAGAGACAGAAGTGAGGTGAGAGGATAATCATGCAAACGTGTGGGGGACTACGTGCTGAGCAGACGGCGTGGCAGGGGCAAAGGCCAAAGGTGGAAGTTGCTCAGCATTTTTGAGGAAAAGCAAAGTGGCCAGTGTGCCTGGAGCAGAATGAGGAGGGGGAGGAAAGGTGAGAAATGAGACCAAAGCTGTAGCCCAGCTGGCTCACGGAGGCCTTGAGATGCAGGAAGGGATCTGACTTTTACTGAAATGAATTTTCTTCAAAGTATATTGGGAAGCCATGAGGAGAATTCTGATCGGGGAACTAACATGATATGACTTATAATTTTAACAGATCACTTGGTTGATATAGAGCACGTTGTCAAAGGGTAAGATTAGAAGCAGAGGGCCCAGGGCTCTGAGAGCAGTCCCGGTGGGAGAAGAAGTGACAGTGGTCTGGCCTACACCACTGCTTCTCAACATGGTGCGATTTTGCCCCCAGGGAACATTTGGCAATGTCTGGGGACATTTTTAATTGTCACAACTGGGGTTGGTGGTGCTGCTGGCACCTAGTGTTAGAGGCCAAGGATGCTGCTAAACCTTGTACAATGCACAGGACAGCCCCTAACAAAGAATTATCCAGCCCAAAATGTTGGTAGTGCCAAGGTTGAGAAACTCTGATCTAGACTGGTTCTGGGGAAGGGAGCGAGAAGTACTCAGGTTTGAGAAGTATTTTGAAAGTAGAGCCAACAAGCTTTTATGATAGAGTCAATGTGAAGCTGATGGTGCCTAAGCATCACTTCTGATCTGAGAAACTGTGCATGATGGTACCATTCCCTGAGAGTGGGGAGCACTGGGAGTGGAGTCAGTTAAAGGCATGACAGGGATTAAGGAATTCGGTTTTGGACATATTAAGTTGGAGATGGCTATAAATCATCTAAGTCAGGGGTCAGCAAACTTTTTCGATAAGGAGCGAGGTGATGAATATTTTTTACTTGTTGGCCATATGGCCTTTGTTGTAACTGTTCAACTCTGCCACTGCAGCATGAGAGCAGCCATAGACAATGTGCAGGCAAATTAGTAAGTATGTGTTTCAAGAAAACTTTATTTATGGACACTGTACATGCCTAATGGGCTATAGCTTAAGGACAAAAAGAACTTTAAAAACATCTTAAACTGTTTTCAATAATCATACAGTTGGTGGTAGTGCTGGTATTGTTATTCCAAGACTGTTGTGTGTGGATTGTGAAATAAAGCATATGAGTTGTTAAGTTGAAGTTGCTGGAAAACAAGATTTTTAGCATAGGAAAAAAGAAGATAAAGACATAAGATCAAAGAAGTTAAGTAAAAACCCGTATTTTGAATTAGAAGTACCAATAAGAATTCATGATGTATTTTCTCTTGAAATAAAGTTTTCCCTACGTCTGTCCTCTGAAAAGACTTGGAATGAGAACCCTAGCTTCAACATTTTTGACATTAAATACCATTACTCATGGTTAAATTAGAAGGATATTGGAGATGAAATCTATATTTTTTAAGCTGATAAATAAAAGGAAAGAATCAAACACTTATCTTGCCTTCCCTGTACAAACTGTACTGTAGGGTAACCAAATGGTTAATGATGGGGAAGTTTTTCTCTTATAAAAGCATTTTAGGTAATAAGTGAAGCAAGAATGATGGAAGTAAAATATCACCATTTCATAAACTCTAATGGGCTAATGGATCCAAGCAATGATCATTGATACCTGCTAAGAGCACAAAGAGAGAAACAGTGAGACACTTGTGCCTCATATTGGAAATGCATACTCATCCTTATAGATTGTTCTCTCTAAAAAAGTTCAAACTTGCATCTGATTAATTCTCTGCATTCAGCTACCAATTTATAGGAAAAACCGGGACCAAATAACATGTTAAATGAACCGTGAGGATGCAGTCAGCAAATTCTAGGCTATGGGAAACTGCAGGACAAATGAAATTGCAAGGAAAATTTTTTTTTTAATTACAAGGAAAAAATAGAGAGGACAGAACCTATAGATTAAAAGAGACTTAAGAGATATACCAACCAACTGCAATGGATAGAATTTATTTCAAACTAGATAGAGAGAAAGAGAAAGGTGGAGGAGGGAAAGGGAGAGAAAAAATATGAATGTGGAGGAAATGTGAACCTTAACTACATATTTGATTCTATTAAGGAATTATTTTTAATTTTTATAGATATATTAATGGGACTACCGTTATGCTTCTTTAAAAGAATTCTTGTCTTTTAGTGACATACTGAAATATTTATAGAATGAAATGATACCATGTCTGCAGTTTGCTTTGTGGGGAGAGAATGGGAGAGAGTGCAGAGGCAAGAGTTGATTGATGTTGAAGCTTGGAGATGGGTGCACAGGGTTCATTACACAATTCTCCCTACTTTATTTATAATTGAAATTTCCATAATGAGAATTTCTTTTTTAAGCAGGTCTTGGTTCATTTTGTGCATCTTTGTAATTCCTTTCTTATAGATTTTGGGAGTTGACTCATCATCGTGACCAAATGGAACTTAGCGCATCCACCTATTTTCAGCCCTCAACTAAGACCCATTAATTTCCAAAGCTAATTTGTTTTTTGTTTAAAAGTTGTATTACTTTTGTTGTTCCTGGGAATGCTAAGTGCTGACTGCTTGCTCTTCAGGCCCTGGAATCTCCAGCTATGGGAAAAACCCCCAAGATGCCCCCAGAGCCTTTGAAGATTGCATGCAAAAAGTCAAGGAGCAGATTCCAGCCCAGCTCCGTGGATCTACCCGCATCTACCTAGGGGCCACCGCTGGGATGCGCTTGCTGAGGTAAGGCCTGAAATGGCACGAAGGAGCCCATTTGACCAAAATAGACAAGAATGTGTTGAACCTTGCCAAGAATGGAATTCTATTTCTGGGAACATATCTGAAAGAAAGAAACTTATATTCTGCCATAAATTTAGGCTTTAAAAGTTGGGAAACTTTTTGCTTTATTTTAATGCCCAGAAAGAAACAATTCTAAAATTGATTCCCTTTCCCCTGGCGATATTTCTGAGAACTCTGAAAAAAGGGAGGTAACATGAAATCTGCTCAGGGGGTGTACCTCTCATTTTTTAGAAAAGTAGAAACTGTTTTTGACACCTGATATTTTGACACCTGTGCACAAACAACTCCACAAAGTGCAACCCATAACTATGTAGCTTCTTCCCATGTACCAAACTGAAATCTGCTTAAAAACAAGGAAATTTCTGCACCTCATGCCAGTCAAAGCCTTTGGAGCTATTACGAAACAAACATGTCATTTCGTTTAATTACCTTCTAAATTTACAGCCATGACTTTTAGCCCAGTGGCATTGTTTGTGAATGTCTTTTCTCTTCATTTTTCCTCATTATAGTATTTGTTTGACTTTGAAATAAAAGAAAAATAGTTCAGAAAAAGAAAAACCCGCAAAAATCACCGAGCCTAAATCTATCCAGGATAGAGGCTGCTCCAGACTTTGATAACACTCATTCTGCTTGTAAGCTGCTTTGTCTCTGATCCCAGTGATGTCAAATTATATGTGTGGGCGTGCAGAAAATATAAAGGAACAAGCAAACAGGATCATCAAAAGAAATCCTGGAGCACTCTTAGTGGGATGGGGCCTTTTCCTTGTAGTTTTCCTATCTTTGTTTCTATTGCTATGTCCTGGTGGACCAAGTAGAATGTGGAAGGAAGTCGGATTTCTTTGCTTACTCTTGGATTCTGCAGTGTGTTTCAAATTTACTGAGTTTACCTGAAATAGAAATGATATGGAAATTCTTTCCCCTGCCTTTTCTTTCTTATGGAAACAGTTCTTAAGAAACTGACTTTTTATTAGTTGCTTTCTTCTCCCAGTCCTCTCAGTGAGAAATAATTAAAAGGCTCTGTAATTTATAGCTCATGACGAACACTATGGAATAGAAAGTTCACCACTTGGGAAAAAAGTGAACGTCCCATTTGAATAAATTAAATATTAACTCCTCCTTGTAAAACTGTTTCTGATGGTGATCCATTTCTTCTGAGGAACTAGCTGACATTTTAATTGCTAGAAAAGTCAAATATAAAAAAAAATGAGAATCAGCTGAGATGGGAACTGATAAAACTGGGAAAACTTGGATTTATTTTCCAAGCAGTGATATTTTGCTACTGAATTGGAGTGGACTTCTGCTTGTAGCATTGCTCTTAAGCCATGTGCCCCTGGCTTTCTTAACCCGCTGATAAAAGGGAAACTAATCTCCCTAAGGAGCTTTCTTCTGTAGGGTAAAATGGCAGGAGATGAATGGCATAATAATGCTATGTCATGAGTGATATTATAATGCCATGTTGCTACTGCTCCATGGGTTAGCACATTGATGGATTTCAATCCAGTGACGGCCATGAGGGCCATCATGATGGAGCTTTCCCAAAGATCGAAGCAGACATAGCTGAAAACTCAACCTTCTTCCTTCCCACCTTCCTCCTAAGAGCCCCTTCCTTCTGGGCTGATGAGGTACCCCCAAGGGATTACTTATACCACTCCCATGCCTTCACCAATCTCCTTTCCGCTGCTGATCTTAGACAGAGCAATGGTGGTTAAGCAGGAGGCTCTTTTGATTAGCTGGTTGCTAGAGAGTGGGACAGGAACCGATAGGCAGGGAGAGAACAAGTGGTATTTTTACTGGAGGCTGTTTTCCTGCTTGGCAGTTTGACAGGAAACAAGTGCATCCTGCCTTCACGGTTGCCTCGGAGGCTTCAACCTGCAAAAGAGGTTGCCATGTATTGCACACATCTGGAAAATCGTCCCCGCCAGCAGGGGGGTGGGGAAGTTTACATTTTCACCTGAGTGAGATTATTTTAAGACTGTGTTGTCTGGGCACTCAGCCTTTTGTGTTCTGTGCCTTGCACAGGTTGCAAAATGAAACAGCAGCTAATGAAGTCCTTGCAAGCATCCAACACTACTTCAAGTCCCAGCCCTTTGACTTTAGGGATGCTCAAATCATTTCTGGGCAAGAGGAAGGGATATATGGATGGATTACAGCCAACTATTTAATGGGAAATTTCCTGGAGGTGTGTGAAAACAAATGCATGGGTTTTAATCTTGCTGTTTGTCCTGTCCCCTGTGGGTGGCAGCTTAAGTAGAGGTGCATGCCGACAGGGGCATCTGTCCTGTGTCATTCCTATTGTGTAACATATTAGGGAAACACCTATGAGATAATAGCTAAGAAAAGATTTGGCTAGCTGGGGCAAAACCTTGGATCATAAACAGCACCAAATGCATGAGGGAGAGGGAATATCATCACTCTACTAGCTAATAAGAAATTGGAGGTGGGGGGATCTAAATCTAACACTGGGCTATGGGTCTTTTGAAGGGCAGCTGGAGAGTGACCCTTCAAAGAAGTTCCATAGCCATTTGGAATTTACAGAGCCCTCAGGCAGTCTGCTTCCCAACTCATTCTATGTCCCCAAGTCTCCTTATAGTCCATTCCCCACATCCCCTGCTCCTTTGGTGCAGAGGAAAGCTAACTCCAAGACACAGTCACCATGTTACAGAGGGCATAACCTGAGGACACCCACTACACCATATCCAGCCCAAGACCTTATTTGTTCCCCCTCAAATATATTTTAAAAATTTGATTAATTACAAACTGTTAGTGTTTTGGAAATTTCACATAGAAGTCCACATTTCTAGCTTCTCCTGACCCCCTCAGCCTTCAAAAGTTGGAAGAGCTGGTCACAGTGGACTCACATTCTTACATGGCAGCAACCAGCTGAAACAGAGTATAGCTCATGCACTCTCCGGTTTGCCACAGTCCTCACCATTCCCTATTATGTACACCTAATCTACTTCACACATTTATGTTACCTATCCAGCCTCTGTAAGCATTTGAGTTCACTACCCCCAAAATAAAGGAGAGATTTGGTCCTGAATGCTCCCCCTGTCATACTTCTTAGCAATAAGAGATGGGTCTTGGGTCCAAGGTGGAGAACCCTGGGTAAACAGAGACAGTGCCTTTGGTCTTCTTTCTTGCGTCCTTTTCCCACTCTGCAGAAGAACCTGTGGCATATGTGGGTGCATCCGAATGGAGTGGAAACGACAGGTGCCCTGGATTTAGGTGGTGCCTCCACCCAAATATCCTTTGCCACTGGAGAGAAGGTGGGGCTGAACACCAGTGACATCATGAAGGTGCCCCTGTACGGCTATGTGTACACGCTCTACACACACAGCTTCCAGTGCTACGGCCGGAACGAGGCTGAGAAGAGATTTCTGGCCACCCTCCTTCAGGTACCTGAGCCAGGGCAGCGGGTGATCCCTTGGGTATCTTAGCTGAGGGGAGGGTGCCTTGCCTTCTGGGGTCCGTCCTTTCCAGTTAGAAGGTGGATGAAAACAACAGCATTTTGCAGGGGCCAAGAGCTGTCCGCCTGTCTGCCTGTCTGTCTGCCTGTCTCTCTCTGTTGTATTGACCGCTTCCAGTGTATTTGAGTCAGAAGTCCAGGGAAATTCCAGAGCTCCAGGTGTTTTATAAATGATTCAAGACCTGGGCTCCCTTTGTGGACATAAACTGTTTTAAACCAGTAGCTAAATAAGCCTGAGAATTTTGAGACTCCCCTGAGTGCAAACAAAATAATAAAAGTGGTCACAAGAGAAATGCTTGCTGTCAGGGCAGAGGGCAGAGCCCTCCCCAGGCTCTGCCTCCATTTAGATGGGCCTATATTAGGCAGGTTTGAAGCCCTTTATATGTTGGGATTTTAGAGCAGCCGAATTCTCACATCAGTCAGTAATTCATATGGTAACTGTTCCATGGCACAGATGGCTACTTCAGGCATCAGCTGGAAGGCTGTCACCAATATAAACTTGACATTAGTGAAGTGTGTTTCAGTGAGCACTAGCTCTGTGCGTGAGACAGACCCCAGACCCCAAACTCTGGGACTCAGGAGACATTAGTCTCAGCTATGGTTGAGAAAGGAAGATGAAGATGAAGGGAAGATGAAGAGAAGGGGACTTGACGACCTAGAGGGACATGAAGCCAACCAGAGGCCACAGATTGTAGCTTCTGATGGGACCCAGGGGCAGGGGACAAGGGCTGGGTCAACCAATGAACATAGTGGACACAGCATCAGTAGGTTAACCCCAACCCCTTCAACCTACTTTGGTAATTGAGAAAGGCAGCATTATTCCCCAGCCACTAGCCTGCAGAAAAATTGGACTGGCTCACAAAAGTATCATCAGCAAAACTCACACCTTCAGACCCCTGCATGTACCAAGTAGTAATTACTGAGCCGGTGCTTCTAGAAAGTGAAGTGAAAGCTGCCCTGAAAGTACTGGGAAGAAATAAGTCACCAGAGGTACATGGGATATTGACAGAATTATTTCAAGCCACGGAGACTGAATCTGTCCAAATCCTAACAAGAATATGCCAACAAATATGGAAAACAAAACAATGGTCTATAAACTGGAAATGCTCAATATACATCCCGATCCCCAAGAAAGGAGTGCAGGAACTATAGGACCATTGCTCGAATTTCCCATGCAAGTAAAGTGATGCTCAAGGTGCTGCAACACAGGCTTTTACCTTACATGGAGCAAGAAATGCCTGCTGTCTACACTGGATTTTGAAAAGGGAGAGGCACACAAGATCATTTGTTTGTTGGTTACTGGAGTGCTCCAAGGAATTTCAGAAGAAGTTTAGTCTATGTTTTATAGACTACAGTAAAGCCTTTGTCTGCATGGATCATGAAAAGCTCTGGGCTGCTCTAAAAGAAATGGGTGTGCCTCAGCACTTGATTATCCTGACGTGTAACCTGTATGGTGGACAAGAAGCCACTGGCAGGACAGAATATGGAGAGACAGAATGGTTTTCTGTAAGCAAAGGTGTCAGACAAGGGTGCAATTTCTCTCCCTATCTGTTTAATCTGTACACAGAACATATACAGAAACTGGGCTAGACTCAGATGAAGGAGGATGAAAATCAGTGCAAGAAATATCCACAGTCTAAGATATGCAGATGACACCATCTTACAGGCAAAAGCAGCAATGACCTGAAACAACTTCCGACAAAAGTGAAAGAAGAAGATGCCCAAGCAGGACAGCACTTAACGTCAAGAAGACAAAACTCATGACCATGGAAGACCCACACAACTTTAACGCAGAAAATGAAGACGTTGAAATTCTTGAAGATTTGGTTTACTTTGGTTCAGTCATCAATTTATGCCTTTTTTTTTTTTTTTTGTGAGGAAGATCAGCCCTGAGCTAACATACATGCTAATCCTCCTCTTTTTGCTGAGGAAGACCGGCTCTCACCTAACATCTATTGCCAATCCTCCTCCTTTTTTCCCCCAAAGCCCCAGTAGATAGTTGTATGTCATAGCTGCACGTCCTTCTAGTTGCTGTACGTGGGACGCGGCCTCAGCATGGCCGGAGATGCGGTGCATCGGTGCGCACCCGGGATCCGAACCCGGGCCGCCAGTAGCGGAGCGCGCACACTTAACCACTAAGCCACGGGGCCGGCCCCAGTCATCAATTTAAATGGAAACTGCAGCCAGGAAATCAAGCGAAGACTGAGACTCGGAAGAGCAGTAATCAAAGAATTAGGAAAGAGCACCAAGTGTCAGGAAGTGTCATTAGAGACGAAGGCCAAGAACATCCACATCCTCGTATTCCCAATTACTACATACGGGTGCGAAAGCCGGACAGGGAAGAAGGCTGACAGGGATAAAATGGATTCCTTTGAAATATGGTTAGGTGGAGGAGAGGTCTATGGATACCCTGAACTGCCAGAACGACAAACAAGTGGGTCCTAGAGCAAATTAAGCCTGAACTATTGCTGGAGGCAAAAATGATAAAACAGGCAGTCCTACTTTGGGCACATCATGAGAAGGCAGGATCCTTTGGAATAGACAATAAGGCTGGGAAAAGTAGAAGGCAGCAGGAAAAGATAAAGACCAAATATGAGATGGATGGACTCCATAAAGGAAGCCATAGGCATGCGTCTACAGGAGCTGAGTAGGGCTGTTGAGGACAGGACATTGAGCACATCACTCATTCATAGGGTCGCCTGGAGTCAGAGCTGACTTGACAGCACGTGACACACATGCAAGGTGGGTTGTGAGAGTTTGCCCTCTAGTTCTGGCTCACTCCCCAAAACTTCTCTTTCAGCCTCACGGTAAAAGCTGGAGCCCCAGTACACATGCATATGGTATGTATTATCAGGAGAGGCTGAGCACTGCCTGGGAAGGACAGAGAGGGGGAATCCTACAGGCAACCCTCAGCTACTCTACCACGCCTCAAGAGACTCAGCGCCCACCCCAGACTCTCATACACCCCCGACTCAGCCAAACTCAGTTCCCACAGGGAAATCAATCAACCCTCCCTAGGAAGGTCTCCATAACCACCACTCCTCCCCACTCACTCATTAAAGTATTTCATCCAACATGCTTTTTTCCAGGAGAGAAGCTCTGGAAAATTCTCTTTTCTGCATCTCCTTTTATTTCCAGCAATGCTTAATGCCCTTCCCTCCACCTCTGGCCCTGGCAGGGGTGGAGGGTGGGGGCTCCCCTGAACTTCACACAGGAGAAAGGGGGCAGATGAAATCATCCTTTTCCTAGGGTGAATGGAGTTCAGAGAAGCTAACCTCTTAAATTTGGCTGGCCTTGAGGTAATAAAACTCCTACAATGTTTATTAAAGAATGATTATCTATGTATGCAACAGTCTACAATAGAGAAGTGAATACTCCTCCTGTCTGAGGTCTCATTTGGGTTTGAGAACTCAAGTCTCAAGGTGTGAGCACAGGACTGGCGACAGAGGTGGGAAACCCCAGCCTCTCACTTTGGACGGTCAGCTCACAGGGACAGGGGCATCTCTCCAACTTGCCTGGTAACCTCTCAATGCCTGAGAGGGTGGCTCTGCCTTCTAAGCCTTCTGACTCAGGTGAGCAGAAGCATCCAGATGTCATGAGGATCACCCGCAAACTCATGTCTGGACCTGCCTGACCGATACTTGCGTGTGCCAAAATACATGTTGCGAAGTGCCGACTTAGAAGGCTCATGCAGATTATTGCATCTTGAACACTGCCTGAGTAAATTCCACCAGTCTGGGTCTCATTTCCTCCTCTGTAATATCAAGGGGCTAGTAGTGTGGTGAGAATAATATCTGGATATGTAGTTTGCAAATTATTTTCTTATTAACAAATCTCCAGTCGCCCCAGGGCTCAAGTCTCACTCTGACAGCATGTTGAACATTAGAGACATGCATTCACTTTCTTTCTTTCCCTCTTTAAGTTAGATCTTTTTTCTTCTGTTTTTAAAGTAATACATGTTCAGTGAAAAAAATTTAGAAAATGCAGACAAAAAAATATAAATAATTTTAAAAAAAACAGAATTAACCACCATCAACATATTGTATTTTCTTCCAGTTTTTTTTTTTTGTGTGTGCTTGAATATGTGTATTTACAAATTTGGCTTCATATGGTATATATAGTTTTTCAGCTTTTTGTTTCACCTAACAATATATCATGAGCAATTTCCTGGGTTGTTAAACATCCTTTGAAATTATAATTTTTATCAGTGCATAATATTCCAAGTACCATTATTTAAAGAGAAAAATTATATTGGTCATTTTATTATAAAAGAAAGTACATTTTTGTTGTAAAAATGTCAAACTGTACAAAAAGATGTTAAAGTAGATATAAAAGAAGCTCCCTCCAATCCTTTTCACTGAGTGTCCTCACTGATCATAGCTTGATATGTTGTTGTTCTATGCTTTCTGGGTCAATGTATAACTTATTTTCTTTACTATTTAATATTCCAAAATTTATCAACCATTCCTCTCCTGATGGACACCAGGCTATGTCCTGTTTTACTGCTATGACAATAATATAATAAACCTTCTTGTACATACAACCTCATGAACTAGTGATTATACTTCTGTAGGATAGGGTCAAAGGGTAGGTATATTTTTCACTTAAATGGATAAATAGGCAATCTCCCAACAAAATTAAAGCCATTAAGATTTCCACCAACAATGTGGGACTTTTTGCAGTCAGAATTTCAAGGATTCCAAGATAGTCCAATAATAAGTATTTGGATGAAGAGGATGTATTTCTGGATTTTCTGTTCTTTTCTGTTCATCCATTTGTCTATTCTTGAGCCAGTATCATGTTGTTCTAGTTGCAATAGTTTGCTTTTCTACTCTCAGACATTTATTCTGAACTTCAAAATCATTTTAAGTAGCAACAAAAGGAAAAATTTTTATTAAGATCATGATTGCAATTGCATTGATTCATATACTAATTTGGTAAAAATTGCCTTATTAATAATAAGAATTTCTATCCAGAATTATAAAATGTCCTTCTGTTTATTTAGTTCTTGGTTTGTATCCTTCAATAAAACTTACAGTTTTCATCACTGGTCCTGTACCTTTCTTTTAAATGTAGTTTCCTTGTGTGGGTGTTTTTTTTTTTTTTTTTTTTTTTGTGAGGAAGATCAGCCCTGAGCTAACATCCATGCTAATCCTCCTCTTTTTGCTGAGGAAGACCGGCGATGGGCTAACATCCGTGCCCATCTTCCTCCACTTTATATGGGATGCTCCCACAGCACAGCCTGACAAGCGGTGCATCGGTGCACACTCGGGATCCGAACCCGGGGCCGCCAGCAGCCGAGTGCGCGCACTTAACCGCTAGGCCACGGGGCCGGCTCCTCCTTGTGTGTTTTCTTCATGATTTCAATCACTATTGAAGATAGTTTTGATCACTATTATTTCCATTTATAACAGGTGTTACTCTAAGATCAGATTGTGTTCTAGTTTTCTAGTGGACTTTTTTCTCTCAAGCCCACTGGTTGACCATTTCATGCAAGTGTCCTGCAAACACTAAGTTCAGGGAAGATATATTGAATGTTAAGGGCCTGAGCCACTTGGCACATTGTCAAATTATCTTTACAGAATGCCATAACAAACAATTCAAACTCCAGAAAGAGAATAGAAATAATCTTTGCTGAGCTTCTTCTATGTTCCAAGCCAGAAATAATTTATATTGTCTTGCTTCTTCCCCAGGCCAAGCCAGAACTTATTTTATTTTAGTTATTTAAAACACTGAAGTCAGATTTGGAGGGGGAAACTAAAAACCAGTTGGTTGATTTGATTTTTTTTCTTTCAACCAATATTTCAGCCATAGGGTGACTTTGGAGTGATATGTTACAAATTAGACACAATAATTTTTGAAAATAATAGATTTTTTTCACACTATTGAGGCAGAAAGGGGCCTGTTTGCTGCCTCCACAGAGTTACATGAAGGTCTTTGCGGAGGATGCTCTTGTGAGTTATATTGGATGGGGGTTGGACTTCTGTGGGATTCTGTGCAGAATCCTGTCACTCACTTTTGTTAAATGACTACATTATTTTGCTGTGTACCTCACTTCCTCATTGTGAAATGAATGAGTTGGGCTAAATGTTGTCTGAGTCAAGAATTTACTGTAGGGGATACAATTGTAGGTCCCTACCACAGTCTTTATACCAAATAAATTACAAAAGAATCAAAGACTTACATGCAACAAGAGTATGTATTGCAGCATTGTTTTGTCAGGTCAAAATGATTGGAAACCACCTAAATTTTCATCTAGAGGGAATTTCTTAAATAAATTATAGTTTATTTGTACAGTGGAGTGCTATGCAGCTGCTAAGGAGAAGAGGCCCCTCTACATGTACAATGAATGAAAAGATCTCAAAGATATATTTTTAAATAAGAAAACAGTGTGTATAGAATACTACCGTTTATGGTTTTGAAAAAGAAAGGAAGAGAGAGAAAAAGAAAATATATTTGCTTATGCATACAAGAAGTATACACAAAATCTCTGGTAGAATATACAAAAACTGGCAATGGTTACTTCCAGGGAGGGGAGCTGGTGGTTGGAAGTGGGTGAGAGGGACACTTAATTTTCATAATATATATCTTTGAACTTTTTGGATTATTTGATTAGGTGAAGAGATAACATCGTATTCAAAATGGTCAGTTAATCAAAACAAATCTTGTTTTCTCATCAAAGTAGAACTCATAAAACCTGCTTCACAGGGCTTACTTAAGGGCTGGAGCAGATGACGTGACCAACAACCTAGCATTGATTTGACGGGGGTGGGGGTGGGGGGACAGTTACCCATGTAGGTGCAGGGTAACTGTCCCCCCACCCCCACTTGAGTTATCCAAACAACCTGGGAGTTGCCTTCAAGTACACACTGACACAGAATGGCATTTTTTCCATTTCTCTTTTGGCATTGGAGGGTAGCGATAGTGAGAATTTGCAAAAGGGAAGGACTTGGTCCTCCATAAAAGAGTGATTTCTAACACCTCACTCTTGTACCTACAGAATTCTACCACCAAAACCAGACTCACCAACCCCTGTTACCCTCGGAATTACATCACCAACTTCACTGGGGACCGCATATTTGACAGCTTGTGCACAGAAGGCCTGAGGCCTGGAAGTTACGAGCCCAGTGCCATCATCACTTTTGAAGGAACCGGGGACCCATCCCTGTGTAGGGAAAAAGTGGCTTCCCTATTTAACTTCAGCGCTTGCCATGACCAAGAAGACTGTTCCTTTGTTGGGGTTTATCAGCCAAAAGTTAAAGGGTCATTTGTGGTAAGAGCAAAATCCACTGAAAGATTCCTTTCTTCCCCATTGAATATTTATTTCTCACCTTTCTGTTTCTCTTCTGCTGACCTGTTTCCCACTTTCTTATTCCCATTCTGAGAACTAATTTCCTTCTGTACTACTTCCTTACAGGCTTTTGCAGGATTCTACTACACAGCCAGTGCTATGAATCTTTCAGGTAGCTTTTCCCTGAACTCCTTCAACTCAAGCACCTGGAATTTCTGCTCACAGAGTTGGAATCAGGTCAGTATTTAAAGAGAAAGGATCAATATCAGCACAAAACAGTAGAGAGGACTGTATTCCATTTGTGTGCATGTGTGTGAATGGCCTGAATGTGGCCCTTATGCTGTCCTGCTGTCACTACATTCTTAAAAGGGACTCATAGGGGAACCCACCTCACACCCACGTTGTGATTAAGGTTCTAACCACAGGCTAGAATGGTTGGAACAGTGTTTGGCACTTAATAAGCACTCTGTAAACTCAGAGATTGTTCTTCCGTGATATTGTATAGGGATATTTTCATTATTATATAATGGTATTATTTTATAGTAATTTTTATTATGAAATTCTGGGGATAAGATTCTTTAAAATATGACTGTTGACCTAAGGTGTTCTGAAATGTGCATTTTAAAGCATGCCTGCCCGGCCTCCCTCTTACCTGTTTTGAACCTCATCCTCAGCTCCCGTTGCTGCTCCCCAGGTTTGATGAGGTGTATGCCCGCTCCTACTGCTTCTCAGCCCACTATATCTATCACTTGCTGGTAAATGGATACAAATTCACCGAGGAGACTTGGCCCCAAATACATTTTAAAAAAGAAGTAAGTCAAAGCACAAATTGTTTTCTCTTCTTCCTCTCAAAATAGTGGTTTGTGTGCATGTGAGTGAGAGAATGTAGAAGATAAAAGGATATTGGTGATTTCAGCTTGCTGAACAGAAGCTGATGGGACTGTGATCACTTGTGAGCTTCCCAGAAGAGATGATGGAGAATTCAGAGGAGGTGTTCACTGGACACCCTTCCACACGGTAAAGGATTGGAAGCCAAGAACCTGTGGACTCTGAGTTCTGCGAGGGCAGGACTTGTTTTATCATCCTTGTATTCCTAGCATTCAGCACAGGGGCCAGAACCCGGAAGATGCTTGGGTTGAGTGAATAAATAATTATGTTAAAGAGTTGAGACTTTTCATCCTGAAAAGAAGCTTCAAATATAACAATAACTTTTTTATGAAGATAGTAACTAATTGCTCACAGATTTTACACAGATGCCAGAATAAGATAGAGCATGAGGGATTTACAGCAGCACTAAGTAAGAATTTTCTCTTGGGATGCGATTGAGGTCACTGTATTTCCTCTCAAGTGTCCAGAATGGTCTGAAGCTGGAATCACAGCTGGTCTCAGTCACTCTCTGGACCTTGTTTCCAGGCAAGACTCAGCTTTGCTAATATGTTCATCCAGCACCGTGTTCCCCAGGTTCTGGGAGGGTTTTCTCATGTCAGGAATGACTGATAGAAAGCCTGAAGTATGTCTGGAGTCGGTCTGTTCAGTATTAGCTTCGACAATAATTAGATTAAACCAATCAATATCCAGCATTAGGCCTGTGCCTGTCTACTTTTACATAAATAAAATTGAGTCATCTACAAAAACTAAGGATGTCTGGAGACGTATAAGGCCTGTTGGTAGCATGTGCTCTCTAAGCTTTGCTTCTAGTGAATCTAATTACCAGGAAAGTACATTATGAAAACGGAGAATGACTTTCCCTTGAATACCAATTTGGATGGATACAGAATTCTAGGCTTGAAGTTCCTTTCCTTTATTCATAAAGGGTTTTGTATCCAGCCAAATTAGTATTCAAAATGTGAGGGCATAAAAAGACTTCAGAAGATTGGCCGCACAAAGACTTACGTTGAAAATACTTTTGGAGGAATTAATTAAGTAAGAAGAAAAATAAATCCAGGAGATGTTATAAAAATAGAGGAAGTAAGAATAAATGATGTTGTAGCTTAAAATTTAGGTTAAAAAAAGAAAACTAACACCAAAGAAAAGTAAAGGAAAAGAATCCATTTGTAACAAGCCAGCATTCAAGTACAGCTAATATCCAATGTGATGGGGGCAGGGTAGGGGGTCATAGGATACAGGGACATGAAAATGGCCTAAAATGCTCATCTTGTAAAGAGGAATGTATATCTGTATCATTTTTAAGGCAAGAACGGAAAAAAATAAATATAGGAAAATAGCACCAGTGGAAAATTTAAAACTAACATATTAGAGAGAAGTTCAAATATATCAATAATCGTAATAATCATAAATGGACTAAACCTACCAGTTAAAAGACAGACATTGTCAGATTGGACTTTTAAAAATCAAGTATATGTTGTTTGTAAGAGAAACACTTAGGCTTTATGCCTCAGGACCTGGAAAGATTGAAAGTTAAAAAAATTTTTTTAAGTATCAAACAAACACTACCCAAAAGAAAACTGGTGTAGCTATTTAATATCTGACAAAATAGTCTTTGAGATAAGAGCATCATTTGAGATAGAGAGGATTCCGACATAATGATAAAAAGTTCATTATGAATATTGCAAATTCGAAACATTTATATGTCTAATAAAACAGCCTAAAAACATATAAACAAAAATTGAGGGAACTACCAGAAGAAATTGACAAAATCTGTTTCCCATTTAGACTGACCCCCTGTTCTAAGAAACTAGTCCTGGGTTCAATAAACCCTCTTTCTTTAGCCACGGACACTTGTGTACCCGACAACAGAAAAACTGTCACTGTTGTTAACTGTGCCCCCTTCACGCTTGGTTATGACAAGGTTGTGAGGATTGGTTCTTCTGTTTTCTCTGCAATGCCAGAGGTAGGGCCTTGAGCCTTTGTGGTCATGGTGACCTGGGTTCTAGCCCAGTCTCTGCAGTGTCTGAATATGGCCAAGTCTTTTTACCTCCTTAGGCCACAGTTTCCTGTGGGTGTTCCATGAGGGTGACAGTAGTGTGCCCCAGGTGTGTAATTCCCGCCTCGAGCCCTGCCCTGGGAACTGAGCCATCTCCTCTCCTCCACAGGTAGGGAATAGCAGCATAGCCTGGTCTCTCGGCTACATGCTCAGCCTGACCAACCACATCCCAGCCGAAAGCCCCCTGATCCGCCTGCCCGTGAAGCCATCTGCCTTTCTGTGCACCGTCTCCTTCTTCTCAGTAGTGACCTTGCTGTGTCTGGCGTTTCTTGTGTACCTGTGTGCATCGTCCAGGAATCAGAGGCGTGCCCAGCATACCTTCAGTCATGCGGTGGATTCTGCGTGAGCCTCGCAAAGCAGCTCCTGGAGCCTGAGGGCTGCCCATAACCAGCCTGAGTGGCACCAGACAGTGCAAACAAAGTGTCCATCTTCAGGAAACACAACTAAAGTGAGATGCCTAGGTCACGTGCCTCTCAGATACTGATTTATGCCAAAACACCTCTTGGGGAGTTCCTCAACTGTTCTGTGCACATTGCTCCGCCAGAGACCCCACCACCCACTTGCTGACCTACTGGGGAACAGAGAGGGGAGAGACAGGCCATCAAGGTTAGGGTTTTTATTTGAAGTGCCCCAGAGGAAGAGTAAGTTGAGAATAGGACAAAATGTTGAAGAATTCTTAATGTTGAAGAATTGACCTCAGGGCTCAGTGTGCATTTTTCCTCCCTCAGAAATGCCATATTCCTCCAGGCAAGTTTGGAAACTGGCAGACGTCCATTAAGCATTTGGCCCAGTCAGATATCTCATTTTATGGCTTCTTCCCCTCCATCCTTCACTAAGACTTTCCTTTCACAATCCCATAAACCTTGAGCTCCCTCAGATTGGTAGAATATAGTATCTGGAGGAGAAGACTCCTTTACCCCGACGACAGTGGCCATAGCGAGGCTTCTGTCATGCAGGCAGAACCTGAAGGACAAAGACACACAGAGAGTGTCCCAGGAAACTGCAGGCCATTCCCAAAGTGGGATTCCCACGCAGAGCTCTGGGCATCAGATTGCAGCCTGTATGTCATCGGCCACACCGCCCCTTCACATTGCTGTGTCTTCCTATAAAACACTTACTCCTGGTGAGACTATTGTGTTCCCAATATTTTTGCCTTTGCTAGGCTTTTGCTTAGAGCTGTCTTTTCATTGTTAGCATGATTTGTGTATTTTGCCCACCATTCCCCCAGGTGTACCTGATGCTGTCACGAGACATCCTGTTCTATGATTTGCTGACCAATTACTTTCCTAGATCATAGCTGTTTCTGCATAGTAGCCATAGTTCTTGATTTGGGGGAAAGAAAGGAAGCTGCAGGGACATTTAATTCCAAAGTGCGATGGGAAAGAATTCTAGTGACTCCAATGGCTGCAAACTAAAAATCAACATTATTTCAGATTGTTGTTTGTCGGCTGAATACGGAATAAAGCACTCTGATTTTGACTTGCAATGTGTGTGTTTGTTACCCAAGGTAGTATTTATCAGAGGAAGTTTTGAAAATTTTCTTAAGCAAACTTTCCTAGTGAATTAAGAAAATCATGCATTAATATCACCTTTATTCCAGAGAGTTCCAAGTGCTTCACTTTAATAAGCTTTTGACTCCTTGAGATAATTGAGTCAAACATTTCTTTACCTTATTTGACATTCAAAGCTTCTGTGAGGCCACAACTCACCACTCAGATCTTGATTCCACCGAGAATGGCTACACCCATTCCAAAATGCGCCTTTGCTCACACAGTTCTCCCTATCTGACTGTGGGTCATCCTCCCACCCATCCAAATAATGCTTATTTTTCAAGGCCTCATGCTAGCTCTACTTCTTCCACAAAGCTTTCCTTACACACACACACACACACACACACACAATGATCTATCTCCTTGACTACCTGTTAAAAACTAGTTATATAATTTCTTATGTTATTATTTATTTTTGTGTGTGCATATGGCTTATTTCTAAAATAGACAGTATGCTACTTAAATGCAAAGCCTATCATTCATCATTCACTCATTCATTCAACAGACATCTAAGAAATACCTACTATGGGCCCAACACCTTGCCAGATGTGATCTTGGATTTGGATAAGTGCTATGAATGTAGTGTATACTTAAAATATTTGTTGATTGATGTTATTTCCATATATGACAGAAATGAGGGGTAGACAATAAACTATAGAGATATCAGATAAAAATAGCATCTAAATATCAAGAGTTTGCAAGAAAAAAGGATATGTCTGTGCAGGAAACAGGGCCAAGGTTCCAGGAAGGCAAGTCGTAGTCAACGTCTCTAGCCCATTTGGGAACTTGGAATAAGCTGATGAAGTATTTTGCGCTTTCTGACATATATCAAAGAATTCTTATGAGATGGACCATCATGAAATCTGCAGTCCAAGTAACATATCTAGTACTACTGTGGTAGGCAGAAGTCTGAAATTGTCCCCATCACCTTCGCCCTCTGGTGTTACTCCCGAGACTATGTTGTTACGTGGTGAAGGGGATCTGCAGATGTAATTACTAATCAGTTGACCTTAAAATGGAGAAATTATCCACATAGGCCTAATCTCATCACGTGAGCTCTTTGAAAGTAGAGTATTTTCTCCAGAGG